>NC_083602.1:33726175-34387032 GCF_029168945.1 Cannabis sativa
TATGTTGATTAACACCCTAAATATGAACTTCTAAAACGATTATAAAATAAAGACATATAAAGTATTAGTAACCTTACATTGGGTGCAGCGGAATTAAATGTCTCCTTCCGTTTAGATCTCTAACCCTTGTATCCTTTCTGTCGCAGAGTATTATCAAGATCTGAACCTGGATCTCTTTCTCTCCTTCTTTAGTGCTGAAACTCCTTCTTGTTGAATGTCTTTCTTCACGATCTTCCTCACTATGATTGAGGTATCACTTGCTGTGTGTGGGCACTACTCTAATCACTAAGTAGTTCGAAATTTCAAGGAAGAAGAAGAGTAAGAAGTGGCGGGTAGGGTTTAGAAAGAGAAGGCTCATGTTTTTCTTTGAATGAAAGTGTGAAAGTTAAGTGTAAATTTCCTGAAGCCTTCACTATCTATTTATAGCATTCCACTAGGGTTAGGTTTGAATTATTTGGCATTAAAATAATGAAAATATCAGATGATAAACCCTATAAAAGTGGCCGGCCTAGGAAATATGGATTTGGGATTAGATTACCCGCCAATTATTTGCAGTTTTATCATTTCTGCATCTCATTTTCTCAAAACGCGAATTTTCTAATTCAACAATTTAAATGCCAATTCTAACTATTTAATAACTAGAAATAATTATTAAATAATATTGTCATTTATCATATTTATTAATTGAACCATACAGAGTATCATAATTAACAAATATGCCCCTAAAACTCTTTCTTTACAATTTCGCCCTTACTTAGTGAAAAATTCACAAATAGACATAGTCTAATTTGAGAATTATAATTGATTAATCAAAACCAATTATATGAGTCTTACAAGCAATATTATCTCAACTAGTGCTGGGACCATGGGTCTATATAACCGAGCTTCCAATAAGCAGATCAAGAATTTATAACCTAAATTCACTGACTTATTACTTCTTCGTTGAATCCACGCATAGAACTTAGAATTGCACTCTCAGTATAATAGAATGCTCTATATGTTCCACCATATAGACACATCATTAGTTATCCATTGTTATAATCCTAATTTGATCAATGATCCTCTATATGAATGATCTACACTGTAAAGGGATTAAATTACCGTTACACCCTACAATGTATTTATTCCTTAAAACACTTGACCCCGTATAAATGATATTTCAGCTTATGTGAAATGAGTACTCCACCATTTATGTGCGTTTGGTCAAGCTCGAAGGAGATCATCCTTTTCTTACTATTCGCGAGATAGAAGCTATAGATTCCATGTTTATGCTAGCGCTCCCACTCAATTGCATTACCGTGTTCCCAAAATGTATGTATCACCCTGACCAAAAAGTAGGCTTAACTAACAAATCAAAGAACACGAATAGCCTCTTGAGATTGAGCCTAATCATAACAGGATTAAGATCATTTGATCTAGGATCAACTAGGCGATATTGACTTGAATAGATATTACGGTAAGTTTAATAAATCTAAGTCAAAGTTTAATATAGGTCCCTTCCGATGCATACTCCATGCACCCAACCTGAGCTTCACTTTAACCAATGCTCTGGAAAGAACATAGCATTTCTCCAAATGCAAGTAAACTCTGTTGTAGATTATCATATCAGTAAAACCCTGTGTCTGATAAATCTAGGAAACTTTATTCACATAGTCATGTTTACTTTCCAAAGTGTTGACAACACAATAAACAGGATCAAGTATGTGAAAAGGGTTTCAGATGAATTTATAAATCAAATAGACAAGCTATTGATAACATGAACCAAAACATACACAAATGAATGAAAAATACTTCTGTTTCTTTATTGATATTGAATAAACTGGATTACATTGAAGTGAAGTTTTATTTAGGGCATAAAACCCAACAGAGGAAGAGGTTGAACCCCCAAACTTCGGGGAGTACAATGAGGTTGGGCAGCACTCGATGCTGACGGAGACGTCCTGGTTGAGGGCGTGGACTACGTCAGTGAGGAGCTTGCTTTGGCGGTTCCTTATAGGAGGCAGGGTGTCTTGGGCGCCAAGTGGGTAAGTCCTCCGTCCAAGATTACGGAGGCGTGCCTTGGAACTCTCGACCAAGACGGGTACGTGGGCGAGCTGGACTGCTATATTCCCGCCTATGAAAATCATGCCACAAACCTTGATAACGGGATGTGTGCCTGGTCGGGGGCCCACGACTAGCAAGGGGCGCTGATGCCCTTGCACAAGTACTTCAGGGATGTGGCAGACTTCTTTGGTCTCTGCCCAGCCCAGATCACTCTTAAGGGCATCAAGTATTTATCCGCCCTCTTCGTCCTCTACGCTTCCCAAGGATGGGATGCTCCTTCTCCCCACGAGGTCGCTTGGTTCTTTGATCTGAAGTCTACCCCCAAGGAAGGCAGGTCGGGGTTCTTCTACGTCTCTTAACCAAGCTTCAAGTGGTTGACTAGCACGGATGCCAAGGCCATAAGCAAAATAGGGCATTTTGCTAATGAGTACTTCATGGTGAAGGATTCGAGCATTACCTGGACTCAGTTTTAGCAAATTTCGACATGTCATCGTCCTCCCCTCACTCTTGCTCTTAGGGATAGAGCTCAGAAACTTGCCCGGTTGCCGGGGGAAGACAGGGATATTATCCAGTTGACCTCTAGTGAAGTACGGGCGTTACCCCGAGGACTTTTCTCCTAAGTCCGTGGCGGGGAAGAAGAGGAAGTCTGATGCTGGCCGGCCTGAACGAGCTCATAAGGAGGATGAGCTAATTCAACTTAAGCGCGAGGCTAAGTTGAAGGGAGGTGTCAGGGCCAAGCAGTATGCTCAAGAGCCTTTGAATCCTGAAGATGAAGCCGAGGACGGGCAGGTGACCCCACTGAAGAGGATGAAGAAACTCCCGGCCACGCCCAGGCCTGTTGAACATGCAATTCGCATAAGGGAGCCCATTTCACCTGTTCGGCCATCTCCCCCTTTGCTGAAAAAGGGAAGGCTGTTATGTCTGAGGTAAGATCGACGTCAGGTGATGATGGACTTCTGAGTCTCTGTTCGGGCGGTCACCTTGCATTTTACTTTACTTTTGAGCTTCTTGATTTTCATGCCTTGTGCTTTCTGATGACTGTTTTCTAACCATACTATTTTTGTTCTATGCAGACATGTCTCGGAAGATGATCGATGCCCTAAGGAAGAGAATCGGCGGAAGCTCTAGCGTCTCTCCTCCGGCCAAGAAGTCTAAGGGCGGTGAGGGGTCCTCTTCTAAGGAAAAGAGGCCTGTTGGGGAGGTCATTCATCTTTCGGAGGAGCTAACTGCTACAAACCCAACAGTTGGGTCTGAACTGATCAGGAGTACTCCTGAGCGGGTGCAGGCACCAACTCCACCTTTGCCCGTGCTTCCAGAGGCCAAAAAGGACAAGGAGATTCTGGCCCACTATATGAACTGGCTGGTTCCTGAGGTCAGTGAGCAACTGGCTGGTGCTGATAGTGACTCATCTCTGGATGTGTTGGTGGGCAGAGTCCTGAAGGAGTTCGCCAGGGTAAGTCTTTTTTGATACTTCCCGTTAACTTTCCACACTTAGCTCCATATGCTAAAGTTTTTCCTTTGTGCAGGCCGATCTGAAATTGGCTTACACTTACTCCCGGACTAAGTCTGTTGCTTCCAAGAGCGTGGCTCTGTCCGACACCTTGAAGGCGGAGGCAGACTTGGCCAAGAAGGAAACTCAGGAGGCCAGGGCAGAAGTTGGAGCTGTTCGGTTGGAGTTGGGCGTGGCCAACAAGAGGCTGTTGATCGCTTTAAGGAGACCATCAAGATCTTTTCTGTTGAAGTAAACAGTCTTCAGGATGAGAGGACTTCTCTGCGAGCAGTTCTTCTTCGGATGAAGGACGAGAAGGACGCCAAGGTGGGGGAACTTACGGCCGAGGTGGACAGGTTGAAGGAGAAGGTCAATGCCTTGGAGACAGCCGGTCTCAAGCTCTTCTTTGATTTTCGGAAGGCTAATCCCCGGGCCAACTTTGACTACTTGGGCGATGCTAAGGACATGTACCTTGAGTACTGAGCGGCCCAAGTTGCTTATGGTGGGAACAAGGCGGCTGCTTCAACCTCCAGTCAGGCTGCTGATGGCTCTGCTGTTCAAACAACAAATCCTCCTGCTTCAGTTGGCCCAGAAGAACCGAACCAAGAGCCTGGGACTCTAGTTGTTTAAACATTTCCTTTATCTCTTTTTTTATATATATATGTTATTCAGCCTTCGGTCTTTTTATAAGACATCTCAACCGGCCAAGCGGTCTTTAAACTTGGAATTATTTTTCATTTTTTGGACAACAGGCTGACCGGGCAGCTTTTAATCCCGGTACTAGGTGTTTTTGTCATCCTTAATGAATTTCATTCTCTGTTTATAATTGTCGTGCAATTGTGATTGTTTTATTTTTACCAAATTCTTTGTACAGGTATAGGTGCCCCCCAAGTGACCGAGCAGACGTATGACTCTTGGTCACTTGTCTTTTGCAAATATATTGCTTATCTGTTCGGTGTTTTGGGTTTGACTAAACCGTTTGTACGCACTTTAGGTAAATTGTAATCATGCTGATTTTTTCAACTCAATTGAATTTGAAATACTATCTTTATTCATTTATTGATCTAAAATGTATTTGTTACCGTAGTAACTTACATCAGAGCTATGTGATCTAATCTGATCTTTTAGCTTAACATGAAATAAAACAAATTGCAGACATAAGAAATTGTACTTTAACGTGGTCTGCCCGACCTGAGTACTTTGTTTCTGAAACGTTTGCGCGTAGTCCGCCTAGAAGGAAATTCACTTAGAAGCGAATGTTTTTAGTACTTTAAAATGGTCAACCCGACCTGAGTACTTTGAAGTGGTCATGCAGACCTGTGTACTTAAAGTGGTCTACCCGACCTGGTACTTTATTGGTAGTATTTCCTTAAATGTTCTCCATTCCAGTACCGTGGTACTAGAATGAGTTGCCTTTTTTCGTCATACTTACCTAATTTGTATGCTCCGGAGTCGAGAACTTCGACCACTTGGTATGGTCCTTCCCAGTTAGGTCCTAGTACACCTGACGTGTTGTATTTGGTGTTTAGGAATACCCTTCATTGGACCATGTCTCCCGCAAAAAATTTCTGAGCTTTTACTTTTTTGTTGAAATACCGAGCTACTTTTTGTTGATGAGCTATCAACTTTAAGTTTATAGTTGCTCGTTTTTCTTCGATTTCATCAAGTGATTCTGTAAGAAGTATGTGATTGGTACCTTTATCGTACGTCAATCTTCTTTGGGAAAGTGGCTCGAGTTCGACGGGTAGCATAGCTTCATAACTGTACGCCATTGCAAATGGTGTTTGACCTGTTGCTGTTTTTTTTGTTGTACGGTATGACCATAGAACTTCGGGGAGTTCTTCTAGCCAGTTTCCTTCGGCATCTTCGAGTTTCTTCTTTAGTGTATCCTTCAAGGTTTTGTTGACTGCTTCAACTTGACCGTTTGCTTGAGGATGTGCCACTGCTGAGAAACTTTTGATGATACCATGGTTCGCACATAAATTAGTGAAAGATTGGCTATCGAACTGTTGGCCATTGTCCAAGACTATTTTGTACGGTAGTTCGAACCGACATATAATGTTCTTCACTATAAAGTCTTGAACTTTCTTTGATGTAATGGTTGCAAGTGGTTCGGCTTCAGTCCACTTAGTAAAGTAGTCGACTGCTACCACTGCGTACTGCACTCCGCCTTTACCTTTAGGTAATTGCCTGATTAGGTCAATTCCCCAAATGGCAAAGGGCCACGGACTTTGCATCTGTGTCAGCTCGTTGGGCGGAGCTCTTGGTATCTTTAAAAATCTCTGGCACTTGCACTTCTTAACATAGGCTCTCGAATCTTTAATCATTGTTGGCCAGAAGTAGCCTTGCCTTAGAATTTTCTTTGATAAGCTCTGTCCGGCTGCATGATTTCCGCAGAATCCATCGTGAACTTCAAATAGAAGCCATGCAGCTTCAGCTTGTGTTTCACATCTGAGTAATGGCATCGAGAATCCTCTTCTGTACATGACCCCTTCCACTATGATGTACCGTGCTACCTTTCTTCTCAATTTCCGAGCTTCATTTCGGTGATCTAGGAGTTCCCCAGGGTTGAGGTAGGCCGCTATTGGCGTCATCCAGTTTGGGGATGTATCGATCATTTCGATGTCTTCCGTGCCAGTGATGCTAGGCTCTTCAAGGAACTGGATAGGGACCAAGTTTTCCTTGTCACTTACATTGCTGCTTGCCAATCGAGCCAGCACGTTTGTAGTTGTATTTTCTTCTCTTCGAATTTATCTGAGACCGTAGCTTTTGAATTGTGCGAGCAGATAATGTATTTTGCTCAGATATGCTATCATTTTCTCTCCCCGAGCCTCGTATTCGCCGGATACATGATTTACAGCCAGCTGTGAATCACTGCAGATCTCAATGTGTTCGGCCTTCATTTCCTTGGCTAGCTTAAGTCCAGCGATTAGGGCCTCGTATTCGGCTTCATTGTTAGAGGCCTTAAATCAAAACTTGACTGCGACGTGCAAGTGTTGCCCTAGGAGTGACTAGGGCAATTCCTGCACCAGATAATTAATCTATTGCTGACCCATCCACATGTAGTTTCCAGGTCAGTTTGTCTTCAATATTACTTGGCTGTGATTCTGGCTCGGGATTTCTTTCTGGTATGCTTTCTTTTTTTCCTGTGCATTCTACCACAAAGTCGGCCAAGGCTTGGCCTTTAATAGCTTTTCGGGGTTGGAAGTTGATTTCGTACTGACCCAATTCCACCGCCCACTTGAGTAACTGTTCAGAGGCATCTGGCTTTTGCAGTATTTTTCATAGTGGTTAGTCGATATACACCCGAGTAGGATGAGCTTGAAAATAAGGCCTCAGCTTCCTTGTTGCTAGAATAAGGCAGTAGGCGAGCTTTTCTATTAACGGATATCGGCCTTCAGTCTCGACGAGTCTTTTACTGATGTAATAGACTGGGTGTTGTACGTTGTTCTCTTCTTTGATCAGCACAGCACTCATGGCATGCTCCGTAACTGCTAGGTATATCCCCAACTCCTCACCGTCCAGAGGTTTAGAAAGTACAGGAGGTTTTTCGAGCTGTGCCTTTAGATCTTGAAAAGCTCTTTCACATTCTTCTGTCCACTCGAACTTTTTCTTTCCTCGTAGGATGTTGAAGAATGGAACACATTAATCCGTTGATTTTGACACGAAACTGCTAAGTGCGGCGATTCGACCAGTTAGGCTTTGCACCTCTTTTGTTTTTTTTGGCGAGTTCATATCCAGGAGGGCTTGGATTTTTTCTGGATTGGCTTCAATTCCTCGGCCATTGACGATGAAGCCTAGAAACTTTCCCGAGCTAACTCCAAAGGAGCATTTTAAGGGATTTAGTCTGATGTTGTATTTCCTGAGGACTTTGAAACATTCGTCCAGGTCGTCTATGTGCCCCCAAGCCTTTCTAGATTTGATGAGCATGTCATCCACGTACACTTCCATATTTCTGCCGATCTGGTCTTTAAACAACTTGTTTACCAATCTTTGGTACGTTGCTCCAGCATTTTTTAGACGAAACGGCATGACTTTGTAGCAGTAGAGACCCATATATGTTCGGAAACTTGTATGTTCTTGGTCTGGCGGATGCATTTTGATCTGATTGTAGCCTGAATAAGCATCCATGAAGCTTAAAATTTCGTGCCCGGCTGTTGCATCTACGAGCTGGTCGATCCTTGGAAGTGGAAAATAGTCTTTAGGGAATGCTTTGTTGAGGTCTGTGAAATCAATACAGACTCGCCATTTCTTGTTCGGCTTGGGCACGAGTACGGGGTTCGCGATCCAAGCCGGGTAAAAAGCTTCTATTATGAAGTTGTTGTTGCGCAGCTTTTCAACTTCATCTTTCAGGGCTACTGCTCGTTCTTTATCCAGCAATCTTCATTTTTGCTGAACTGGCCGGATGTTAGGATCGATATTCAGGACGTGTGAAATAATAGAAGGGTTGATTCCGACCATATCCGCATGTGACCAGGAAAAAACATCTAGGTTTGCTCTCAGAAATTTTATCAACTTTGATTTTACTTTGAGCAACAAACCCTTTCCAATTTTTAGCTTTCTGGCCAGGATAGTTGTATCTATCTCGATCTCTTTTAATCTTCCACAGGTCCAACATTGTTGCTTGGGTCCCCAAGTCGAGGATCCACATCTTCATCCTTGCCTTGGGAAGTTTCCTACTTAGGAATGTTTTTTCCCTTGTCTGGGCTCTGGCTGGAGGATATTTCCTTCTTAGCCTTGGCCATTGGAAGGTTGTAACATTCCCGAGCAGATTCTTGGCTCCCTTTAAGACACCCTACCCCCTTCTTTGTTGGGAACTTCAAGCACGAGTGAAATATTGATGTGACAGCTTTTAAGTCATACAGGGCTGGTCGGCCAAGCATTACGTTAAAGGCTAAAGGAACATCCAATATTAGGAATTGTGCCATGATAGTTATCCTCATCGTAGCTTGTCCAACAGTGAGGGGTAGCCGGATTTGTCCTAGAGGTGCAACTCCTTGACCGGAGAAACCATAGACAGGCTGGAGGCATGGAGTTAGATCCTTGAGTTGGAGCCCCATCTTCCCATAAGCAGTCTTGAACAAAATTTTTGAAGAAGCTCCATTATCAATCATGGTTCTGGCCACCATTTTTTTTGCTATCTGGACTTCCACAACCAGCGGGACATTGTGTGGAAATCTAATCTTGACAGCATCTTCATCATTGAAAGTTATGGTTGGCTCTCCTGCTCATGGAGCTTTGGGCTTCCTTTCTTCCACGGCCAGGATGACTTCTTCTTGCTCGTACTGAGCTGTTCGAGCATACCTCCCTGAAGCTATGCCTGAATCTCCAGCGATGTGTGGGCCTCCAATAATGACTTGCAAGTGTCCATCTACAGGTGGAGGTAGCATATCCTGGTTGTTTTGACCTTGGTTGGTCTTGACATACTTCTGCGGGTGCGGGTTATTTTTCTTGATCAGAAATTCTATTTCCCGCTTCAGATTGTAACATTCTTTGGTGTCGTGGCCGTAGTCTCCATGGAACTGACAAAATTTTCTCATGTCCCTTTTGTTGGTATCTTTCTTCACGGGCTCGGGCTTTCTGTACGAAATTAAAGACTGAGTTACCATATACACACTCTCTATATCTTCAGTTAGAATAGTCAATGTAGTGTGTTTGGCATGATCATGGGGAGTCTGTCCGGATTTATCGGTGAATTTTCCCTTCTTCCCGTTTCCTTGTTTGTGGTTGTTGCTTGAACGTTTGCCACTTGAATTGTTGTAATAGTTTGGAAGTTGGGTAGACGTTCAAGTGGAAGGAGCCTTCGTTTTGACCGGCTTTTGTTCACCTTCTGCTCGTTGAATGGCTTTTTCGAGCTTGATGAAGCCTTTAGCTCGGTCAAGGAAATCACTCATTGAGTCAACCGGCCCATTCTTCCTTATGTCCTTCCATAGTTCACCAAGGACTTCAATGGCCCCCAGTATTGCGGATAACATTCCATCCTCGGTTAC
This sequence comes from Cannabis sativa, assembly GCF_029168945.1. Taxonomy (NCBI): domain Eukaryota; kingdom Viridiplantae; phylum Streptophyta; class Magnoliopsida; order Rosales; family Cannabaceae; genus Cannabis; species Cannabis sativa. Next base: position 33,735,698 of record NC_083602.1, read on the forward strand.
TCGCAAGACTTTGGTCGCTTCCGTCATGAATCTGCTGATGTACGCCCGGAGTGGCTCGCCTGGTCGTTATTTTACTTCGCTTTTAGCCAACGGAAATGAGTCTTTTTGATAAGTGATAAATGATATGCCGTAATGAATATATAATAAAGCAACAATAAGACACATGAATTTTATAGAGGTTCAGCCTCGAGCAGTTCGGTAATAGCCTAATCCTCGTTATTTGTATTGACTCAAGAATAAGGAAGAAGATTCCTTTTCTTATAGCTCTTACAACAGTATCTTTGAATATATAATTCTTAGATAATAATATAGTCCTAGCTTAGCTGCGTATCGACTTTCAATCTCTCGGTCCCTTTGCCCAGTGAACATTCCTCACTATTTATAGGGCTGAGAAACTTGTGGAGGAAGAGTTTCCTCTCTCGTTACAATGCGCATAAACAGAAAGATCGTGTGATCAATGTTGAATGCAAGGATCGTGGGATTGAGGCTGAGTACACTGATAGTGGGATCGTGTGTATGCCATATCCACGTAAGTTGATCCCTGAGTTATAGGGATTGAGCTGATGACTCATGATGCGAAAAATGAATTCGCTAAGTATTGTGTGCTCTACACGGATCGCTGGATATCTTATTCTAGATGTGCCAGCGGGGGATCCTGCTCAGTCCATTCTTCCCGAGCAGATGCTCCAAGTGGACTCCACGTGTCACCATTATTGTGATGCCACGTCAGAGAGCAAAATTTGGGATAACAGAAAGATATAACGGTAAGTTTAGGATCTCTTATCTAAGATCAATATCGGTCCCTTCCAATGTATACTCCATACATCGGATACTGGTAAACTTTGCTAATGCCCTAAATAAAACTCTATTTCAATGTAATCTTTATCATTTGAATATCAATAAAGAGACATAAGTATTTTCATCACTTATTTAATGTGTCATTTGGTTCATGTTATCATTTATATGTTTATTTGATTTATAAATTCATCCAAACCATTATCACATTAATATTCTAATTTATTGTGTCGTTAGCACAGTGGAAAGTAATCAAGATTGTGTGATTAAATATACATTCTAGATTTATCAGTACACAGGGTTAACTGATATGATAATCTACAGCATAGTTTACTTGCACCTTGGATAAGTGCTATGTCCTTTCCAGGGCATTGGTTAAAGTAAAGCTTGGGTTGGATGCATTGAGTATGCATCAGAAGGGACCGATATTGAACTTTGAATAGATATGATAAATTTACCATAATATTTATTCAATTCAATATCACCTAGTTGATCACAGATCAAATGATCTTAATCCTGACACGGTTAGGTTCAATCTCAAGAGTATTACACATGTTCTTTGATTTGTGAGTTAAGCCTACTTTTTGGTCAGGGTGATACGTACATATTGGGAACATGGTATTGCAATTGAGTTGGAGCGCTAAACATAGATATGTAATCTATAGCTTCTATCACGACATAGAAGTGAAATGATGATTTCCTTCGAGCTTGGCTAAACAGAGATAAATGGTTGAGTACTCATTTTAGTGATTATATTTAGTTCACTGAAATATCATTTATTGGTGGCTAAGTGCTTTAAGGATAAAATACATTGAAGGGTGTAACGGTAAATTCATCCCTATACAATGTAGATCATCTATAGAGGATCATTGATTATTGGGATTATAACAATAGATAACTAATAGCGTATCTATATCGTGAAACATATAGAGCGTTCTATATAACTGAGAGTGCGATTCCAAGTTCTATGGTGGATACAACAAGGAATTAATAAGTCAGTGAATTTACTTGGGAAATTCTAAAGCTGCTTATTGGAAGCTCAAATATATAGGCCCATGGTCCCCATACTAGTTGAGACAATACTACTTGTAAGGCTCAGTTAATTGATTTTAATTAATAAATTATAATTCTAAAATTAGACTATGTCTAGTTTATGAATTTTCACTAAGCAAGGGCTTAATTCTGAAGAAAGAGTTTCTAGGGTTTATTTGTTAATTAAGAGACTTTGATAAGTCTAATTAATAAATATATTAAATGATAATATTATTTAATGATTAATTTTTAGTGATTAAATAATTAGAGTTGGCATTTAAGTGGTTAAATTGGAAAATTGGCATTTTGGAGAAAATAAGATGGAAAAATGAGAAAATGGAAAAATTGCAAAGTGGGGCCCAATAGCAATCCACGACCGGCTACTTCACAAGGGATTTGCCACTTTATTTTTCTATTATTTTAATGCTAATTAAATCTAACCTAACCCTAAGTGATTTTCTATAAATAGGTAGGGATGGCTTAAGGGAAAAGATGATGCATCTCATTCCTTCAGTAAAAAAAAATTCAAGCCTCTTCTCACTACCGTAACTGAAACCTCTCTCTCTCTCTTCCTCTCTTCTAAACCGAAGCCTATAGTGAAAGAGTGAGTGCCCACACACATCAAGTGGTACTCAATCATAGTGTGTAAGGCTGTGAAGAATCCAGTTTCAAGATAAGGAGATTCGAACTCAGATCTTGGTGAAACTCTGCTACACAAAGGATACAAGGGTTAGAGATCTGAGTGGAAGGACACGTTATATTCCGCTGCAACCACTGTAAGGTTCCCGATACTTTATATGTGTTTATTAACATCCTAAATATGGGAGAGGCTGCATTCTCAGTCAACCAGCCCAATTCATGCGTACCAAATGCATTTTTTTTCCAATATTTTCATTTTTTCATGCTTTTCTATGGAATTAATTTCGATTTTTTGTGTAATTTTATATTTCTATTTTTTATTTTTCAAATTTTAAATCTAATTATCAGAATTAAATTAATTAATATTTTTTAAAAAATTAATTAATATTTTTTAAAAATTAATTAAAGATATTGGGGAAATTTGAATTTAAAAATAGGTAAAAATCTATTTTTTTTTTGCTTAATTTATTATCTTATTTTTAAAATTTAATTATTTTAACTTATTTTAAATTTAAGGTCAGATATTTAGATTTAATTTTTTTAAAAAAAAAAATTAAAATAAGATTATTTTAATCATGATATTTTAAATAGAAATAGGATATTATGCTAATTTTTTTAAATTTTTGTTATTTTTTTTACTTAAATTAAATTGTAAAATCAGAAAAATGATATTAAATTATCATTTTATTTTATTCAATATTTAATTTTTTTTTAAAATAACATGAAATTTCAAAAGTTGTTAGCATTTATTTTGAAAAAGATTCTTAGCTTAGTTGAAACCTAATTTTTCAAATTTATAGATTTAATTTTAATTTTTTTTTAAAATATTTATATATTTTATTCTGAAAAAAAAATATTTATTTATTTTTCGAAATTATTAAATTAAATAAACCCTTTATCCAACTATCCAACTTCTTGCAGATGTATGTGTTTTATATTGTTTGATTGTAAAAACAAGTTTTATAAAACCTATTATTGCTTGAGCTAAATTGACATGGTTAACTTGTTGACAGATCCAATGATCTGATTTTAACCCATAGTTCAATTGTCAATAGGTCAAACCAATAATTTGTAACAGGTAAATTTTTCATTATTCTTTCATCTGTGTATGACCTAGTAACATGATAGGATCCATCCAAATTTGTGTGTCTGTGTGAGCCTATATGTTTGCTTTGGGCTTAGATGCATATAGGTAGCCCATTTAATTTTTGTAATTAAAATGGACTAGGTTGCTAAATGAAATCTCACACCATGATAGATTTTATTTAGGCCCAATTAGTATTTGGGCCTATTCAATTATTAACAGTGGTTCATTTTAAGGTTAAATTCCTCTCTTTTGGGCCTTGTGTGAGAGTTAGGGGGCCATAGCAGTGGATACGACATAATGAACCCAGCCCTCCCATACATGAACAACCCCAACTATGAAGGCCCATATGCCTGATTTGAATAACTGTACTAGGTTAATTAAATTAGTTTAACCTAATAAAATTGATTAGCAACATAATTAATTTCGAAATATATGAAATTAATTTTTCATTTTAATATTTTGAAATTAATTTAGAAAAACACACTTAGTTTAATGAAATTAATTCAAGATAAACTAAATGTATTTTTTTGTATTTAATTAAATAAAGAATTAATAACTAATTCGATTCTTCTGAAGCTTAATTATTTAAAAATTCCATTAAAATATTTTTAAGTTGAAAATTGGTTATTTATAACTAATTTTGGATCAACTTGAATTTAAATATTTTTTGAAATTCAAAATTAAGTTGAGGAATTCTAGGAATTAGTTATTGAAAGATTCTTGGAATATTTTTTAAGTTGAAAGTTTGTTAATTTTGGATCAACTTAAAATGGAATATTTTTTTCAAATTAAGTGGTTAGTAACTTAATTTGTTATTTAATTAAATTTTTTAAAAATAATTTAAGTTAAAAATGTTGTTATTTTAGAACAACTTAAATTAGATATTTTTCAAGTATTTATTTTATTATATTTTTAAATTTTTGAAATTTTATATATTATTATATAATGATTTTCGAAAATTAAATATTGAAAATTAAATTAAAGTTGAAAATTAATTTTTAATTAATTTTGGACCAACTTTAAATTAATTAATTTTCATTATTAAAATATATGGATTAGAATAAATGATTAATTAAAAATACATTATTTTAAATAATGAGCTTTAATCAAGAGATATTCGATCTCCATTGTTGGTCTTACAATAGTTAAATATGTTCAATCTGAATAGCAAAGAGTTCATATCTCCGACAATCCTACTACTTCAAGCTCAATTGAGAAGAATAGAGAAAGTGATTCCACTTCCTTAGATTATCCTTCCCAACAAATTGAACCAGCAATAAGAACAATCCAAAAACGGTTAAGCAATGATGCTTTAGTTTTTGAATCATGTGTTTTAAAGAATGATAAATCCATCTGGATTCTTGATTCTGGATCTACAAACCATGTTAGTTGTTCATTGCAATTGCTTGAAAACAGGAATTATTTGAAATCCTGAGAGTTGAAACTTAAAGTTGGTTATGGCGAAATGGTATCGGTTAGAGCTAGAGGAAAATCCAAACTCAAGTTTCAGAACACAATTTTGGAATTAGACAATGTCTTATTCTTTCCAAATTGTAGTAGAAACTTGATTTCTGTTTCATGCTTACAATTGCAACAATACAAATTAGATTTTTCGAGTTCTGGTTCTACTATTTCTCGAAATGACATTCAAATTTGTGTTGCATCTGTGGAAACAGAGGCTTTATGTTCTAAGACCAGACGAACCATTTACGCTTCATAACGAACTATTTAAAGTAGCTAAACCTAGAAACCATAAAAACCAAAAGATCAATAATGAATATGAAACATATCTATGGCACTTACGTCTTGGTCATATAGTGTAAAGACCGCTTAGTTTAATTTGGAAATTAGCAGTTAATTATGATTAATTATGAAAATTATTTATAGTTATTTAAATAATTTATTATACTGTTATTTATCGAATTCAGAAATGCATTGCTATGTCATTCAGTAGTTTTCATATTTTGCATTTCCGGTGCCCGGTATTTTGGAACTCGGCGTTTGGCTCAGTAGAAATCACAACTTAGTATGTTAGTAGTTTGGGACGGGTTATTAGACATTGGGAATGTCGGGAATGGCCGGGAATTTAGAATTTTCCCAAAAATACCCCTTAAGTGTTTATTATGTGGTTTTAGTGTGGAGGGGCAAATTGGTCTTTCTGCCCCAATGATGTTTTGTCTTTTAGTGAGTTTATTAAATGGAAAATAAATGTTTATTTTATTAATAAATGGCTGAAATGAATGATATATGTTTATTTTATTTCATTTTTCTCATTTTACAAAAAATCACAAAGTTAGAAATTCAAAACACTCTCTCTCTTGTCCTCTCTCTCTCGGCTAAGTGTGTGGGTACAAGGAGCTGGGTTTTTGCTCTGATTTTCAAGTAATTTCTCATCCAATCTAAGCATTCTTCAAGCTAGGTTAGCTTCTCTTCATTATTTCTTTAAAAATTGTTGTGTTTTGATGATTTAAGTTGAGTAATGCATGATGTTTTTGGTGATGTTGCTGCTGGTTATTGTTGTTGTTGTTTCTTTGATTAAAATGTTGAATTAAGTAGGTTTAATTAGATTGAATTGCATGCTTGAGTTCCTTGTTCTAGTTGGTTAGATTTTTATGTAAAAGCTTGGGTTTTCAAAGAAAAATGGAGGTTTTGGTGGCTGTTATGTTTGCATGAATTTGATTCTAATTTCTGAGGTTGTAATTAGCTTGATTATGAGTTTGAAGCATAGTTTGAATGCATGTTAGGTGGTTTTGCTCAAGTTTGAGTTTAGAACTCAAAGCTTGAGCTCCAATGGCATTTTTCGTATCTGTGATTTCTGGGTTGTTTTAATGCTTTGGAAATGTTCTAGGGGTGGTATAGAACAGGTCTGGAAGGTTTCATGTGATTTGGGGTTGATTTGTGCAAGTTATGAAAATTTGGGTTTGCTGCCTGCGAGGAACCGGAATTCCGGTTGTGCATCCGGAATTCCGGATGAGGGTTCTGAATTTTCTAGAACCGGAATTCCGGTTGGGCAACCGGTCTACCGGTTTGGGAAAATTCAGGGACCCTAGTTTTCCTCGTTTTTATGTTTTTGGGGTATTGCCATGCTTTTTATCGATAGGGAAACTTTTAGTTCCTAGTTTAAGTCCCCGGGAAGTGATTTAGCATGTCACTTATAGTGTTGTGATTTTTATGGTTTAGGAGCCTGTAATCCGCCGCTCAGCTAAAGTTCCAGTCAGGTTGACCGGCACACCTGAATTCGGAATCCAGGTAAGATTAGTATAACAGTATGCATATGTAGATTACATGTTTAGCGTGCATGTAGGAAGCCTGTTAGATTACATTAGTTAGGTATGTTTGCTTCGAACCATCCAACCGTGTCACGTCGGTACAGGCTGGAGTATGACCAGCAGCCGGAGTATGACTGGTTCGACCGATCAGGCTGACACTTGGTTGGTGGTTCCGTACTATTGACGTATCCCGTCAGTACAGGCTGGAGTATGACCAGCAGCCGTAGTATGACCGGTTCGACCGATCAGGTGGATATAGTAACACGTCGGTACAGGCTGGAGTATGACCAGCAGCCGGAGTATGACCGGTTCGACCGATCAGGTTGTTACGTGTCAATAGTACCGTCCCTATGAACGTTCAGAACTCAGTACCATGTTGGACATGGGAGTAGTGGCTCAGTACCGTGTTGGACACGGCAGTAGCGGGACTCAGTATCGTGTTGGACACGGCTGTTAGGGTTATGATCAGTGGTATGGGCGTCTGATCATGACCGGGATTATGTATGAATATTATTATGCTTTTCTTACTGAGTCTATCAACTCACAGTTCTACATTTATGTGTAGGTAAAGGCAAGGCTAAAGCTGATGGACCGTGAGCGAGCTTGTGAAGATTGTACATGTCGGGGCGCTAGGCTACATTATTTTGTATAAACAGTTAAATCTTTTTGTAAATGATTTTGTAATCGGGATCCCGAGTCTTTTGTAATATTATTTTATATGTTCAATTAAAAAGGCAAAAATTTTAATTATTCACGTTTTCCATAAACCTCGTTGATTGGCAACGAGCTGCACAACATGTTTAAAAAATCACGTAATACGCCTATGTTAGTTAGGGTGTTACAATTTGGTATCAGATCCGCCAGGTTGTCTTCCGAAGATCGTTACGACATGTACAATCATCATCAGCAGTTAGCTCGTTTCACGGTTCAGTAAGCCTTTATTGCTTTAGTAGTTTATTTTATTCAGCTATGAAAAAGAAAAGCCTGTTAGGAAGCATGTTAGTAGCCTGATAGTAGAATAGGCGCATGTTTCTTTTTTAATTTCCAAATTAAGCGGCATAGTAAGCTCTCCTTGAATACGACCTGATATGCCAACTCTTGGTTTCGCAGGCTGTTCTAATCAGATGGACGCCAGGCGGACTACCAGGAGTCAGGGCAACTCAGTGGGGTCGAATCAAGGTCAAGGAGCTCAGTTTCCCCCGCCAGTTAGGGGCCGAGGTAGAGGTCCCCGAGGCAGGGCTCGTGGTCGGGGTGATGAGAACCCGCCACAGATCGCCTGTGCTCCCGGCCCGATCAGGGAGCCCAGAATTGGGAGGTTCGGTTTGCGGAGATGCAAGCCCGGATTGAAGAGCAAGACCTCGAGATTCAGAGGTTGAGACAGCAGAGTGCTCCTGCAGTTCCAGTGCCCATAGTTCCAGTGGCACCGCCCTCGCCGCCTGTGCCGAGATAGTGGTGGCGGCCAATAGATTGGAACCTCTGTACGATCGGTTCCGGAAGCAAGCACCTCCGGTTTTCCTGGGAGGTCCGGCCGTGATGAAAGCCGAGCAGTGGCTGACGGTGATTACCAAGATTCTGAACTTCATGGGTGTCACCGGTAACGACAGAGTGGTGTGTGCCACTTTTCAGTTCCAGGAGGACGCTCTGGTCTGGTGGGACATGGTGTCTCAGATTCACGACGTCACCACCATGACCTGGGAAAGGTTCCACGAACTCTTCAACGCAAAGTATTACAATGAGGCGGTCAGAAGCGCCAAGAGGAAAGAGTTCGCTCACCTGACCCAGCGTGAGAGTATGAGCATCACTGAGTATACTACTCAGTTTGATCGGTTGGCAAGGTTAGCCTCGCGGATTGTGCCGACCGACTTCAGCAAGAAAGAGAAGTACCTGGATGGGTTGAATGCCAAGATCAAACACGATTTGATGATCACCACGGACGACAGCACCACCTATGCTCAGATGGTGGAGAAGGCACTGCGAGCTGAGGGCGCAGTTGGGTGTATGTCGGAGTCAGCTAGTACTCCGGTGAGTGGCGAGGCTCCTACCCCTCCTGCATCAGGTTTTAGCAGGGGGAGTAGTGGTTCGGCCATTGATCAGAGGAAGCGAGCACCCACTGCTTCCGGTGGCTCGAGTCAGAACAAGAGGTTCCGGGGGAACCAGAACAGAGGGAGTCGTCCTGGTGGTACTGAGACCCGATTCTCCTATCCCGAGTGCCCTAGTTGCAAGAGGCACCATCGGGGTGAGTGCGAAGGTCAGGGATGCTTTCACTGTAGCATGCCCGGACACTTCAAGAGGGACTGTCCCCAGCTCCGATCAGAAGCACCGAGAGCTCCAGCGATACCCACTCCAGCCAGGGTGTTCGATATCACTCAGGCTGATGCAGATGCCAGCCCATCAGTTGTCACAGGTCAGCTTTCTATTAATAACTCGCTATATTCAGTGCTGTTTGATTCTGGGGCTACACATTCTTATGTGGCGGCCAGAGTCTTTAGTAAATTGGGTAGACCGTATGATAGATATGAATCAGGGTTTGGAACCCTTTTACCTGGCGGAGAATTGGTTATCTCCAATAGGTGGATTAGGTCTATGCCGATCAGGATAGATGGTAGAGAGTTAAGTGCTGATCTGATAGAGATGAGTTTAGTCGAATTTGATATTATTTTAGGAATGGATTTCCTAGCTAAATATTCGGCGAGCATTGATTGTAAAAGGAAGATGGTGATCTTCCAACCGGAAAGTGAGGAACCATTTGTGTTTGTTGGTTCAGTTCAGGGATCTCGGATCCCGGTGATCTCGGCTATGTCAGCTAGAGAATTTTTGCACGGCGGTTGTTTAGGGTTTCTGGCCGTTGTGGTGGACACCACTCGGCCAGATACCATTCGGCCAGAGGACATCAAAGTGGTTCGGGAATTTTTGGATGTTTTTCCCGAAGAACTTCCTGGGTTACCACCTCAGCGGGAGATTGACTTTGTGATAGACTTGGCACCAGGGGTGGAACCAGTTTCCAAAGCCCCGTATAGAATGGCTCCAGCTGAACTTAAGGAATTAAAGATTCAGCTCCAGGGGTTGCTTGACATATGGTTCATTCGGCCCAGTGTGTCACCCTGGGGAGCCCCGGTTTTATTCGTCAAGAAGAAGGATGGATCTATGAGGATGTGCATCGACTACAGAGAATTGAACAAGCTGACGGTGAAGAATAAATATCCATTACCTAGGATCGATGATTTGTTCGATCAGCTTCAGGGGAAGACAGTCTTTTCTAAGATTGATCTCTGTTTGGGTTATCATCAGTTGAGAATTCGAGAGGAGGACATTCCGAAGACGGCTTTCCGCACTAGGTATGGACATTACGAATTTCTGGTTATGTCATTCGGACTAACCAATGCTCCTGCAGCATTCATGGACCTGATGAATAGAGTATTCAAGGATTTCCTCGATATCTGTGTGATTGTGTTTATCGACGACATCCTCGTGTACTCTCAATCAGAAGAGGAGCATGAGTTACATCTTCAGATGGTACTGCAACGGCTTCGAGAACATAAGCTTTATGCCAAGTTCAAGAAATGTGAGTTCTGGCTATCTCAGGTGTCTTTCCTAGGGCACATTGTGAGCAAAGATGTGATCAAGGTGGATCCCAGGAAGATTGAATCCGTCAGGGATTGGCCGAGACCGAAGATAGTGACAGAGATTAGAAGCTTCTTGGGATTAGCTGGGTACTACCGTAGGTTCGTGGAAGGGTTTTCAAAAATTTCAATGCCCCTAACCGAGCTTACAAAGAAGAATCAGCGATTTATTTGGTCAGACAAGTGCGAAGCTAGTTTTCAAGAAATAAAGCAAAGGTTAATTACCGGTCCAGTGCTAGCTTTTCCTTCAGACAAGGAGAAGTTCGTAGTTTATTGTGACGCATCAAAACAGGGTTTGGGGTATGTATTGATGCAAGCCGATCGGGTTATCGCTTATGCCTCCCGTCAGTTAAAAGATTATGAGCAGCGATACCCGACTCATGACCTAGAGTTGGCCGCGGTGGTTTTCGCATTGAAGATTTGGCGGCATTATCTTTACGGGGAAAAGTGTGAAATCTATACCGACCATAAAAGTCTCAAGTATTTCTTTACTCAGAAGGATTTGAATATGAGACAAAGGCGTTGGTTGGAATTAGTGAATGATTACGACTGTGAGATCCTCTATCACCCCGGAAAAGCCAACGTAGTGGCTGATGCCCTGACCAGAAAGGGTCCCGGGCAAGTAGCTAGTATGGTTCAGATCTCACCTCAGCTAGCAGAGGATATGGTTAGATCCAGCATTGAGTTTGTGGTAGGTCAGCTTCACAACTTAACGCTGCAATCTGATCTGTTGGAAAGAATAAAAGTCGCTGAGATGACGGACCCAGAGTTAGTGAAGATCCGAGATGAGGTGTTGGCTGGTCAAGCCAAGGATTTTTCAGTGTCAGACAGTGGGATGCTTTTGTATAAAGCCAGGGTTTGTGTTCCGAATAGTGTGGAACTTAGGAATGAGATCTTTGAGGAGGCTCATTCTACCCCATATTCTCTGCATCCCGGCACCACTAAGATGTACCAAGATTTGAAACCGTACTTTTGGTGGAGCGGTATAAAGAAGAATTTGGTAGAATTCGTATCGAGATGCCTCACTTGTCAGCAGATTAAGGCTGAACATCAGAGACCAGCAGGGTTGTTGCAGCCTTTAACCCTACCAGAATGGAAATGGGAAGATATCACGATGGATTTTGTGGTCGGGTTACCTAGGACCACGGGTTTATTTGATTCCATCTGGGTAGTGGTGGATCGATTTACGAAATCTGCTCATTTTCTACCGGTTAGAACAACATTTACAGTGGATCAGTTGGCAGAGTTGTATGTCAGAGAGATAGTGAGACTTCACGGGGTACCGAAGTCGATAGTTTCGGACAGGGATCCGAAGTTCACCTCCAAATTTTGGCAAAGTTTGCAACGGGAAATGGGTACAAGGCTGAAATTTAGTACAGCATTCCATCCTCAGACAGATGGTCAGTCCAAAAGGACAATTCAGATATTGGAGGACATGTTGAGAGCCTGTGTTATGGACTTTGAAGGCTCATGGAATAAGTATCTACCGTTGATAGAATTTTCTTACAACAACAGTTATCAGAGTACGATAGGGATGGCTCCCTATGAACTGTTATACGGTAGGAAATGTAGATCTCCCATCCACTGGGATGAGACAGGGGAGAGGAAATACCTAGGTCCAGAGTCAGTGCAGCGGACCAATGAGGCAATAGAGAAGATAAAAGCTAGAATGCTTCCCTCACAGAGCAGACAGAAGAGTTACTCAGATCCGAAACGCAGAGATGTTGAGTTCCAAGTAGGGGACCATGTGTTTTTACGGGTATCTCCGATGAAGGGGATTAAACGTTTCGGGAAAAGAGGCAAGTTATGCCCTAGATTTACAGGACCTTTCGAGATTCTCGAGAAAATAGGTCAAGTGGCCTATCGGTTAGCATTGCCTCTAGCCTTATCAGCAATTCACAACGTATTCCATGTCTCGATGTTTAGAAAATATGTTTCAGATCCCTCTCATATACTCAGTTATGAGAGCCTTGAGCTACAGCCAGACATGACTTATGAGGAACAGCCAGTGCAGATCCTGGATAGAAAGGATAAAGCCCTTCGGAATAAGACCATAGCATTGGTCAAGGTTCTCTGGAGAAACAGCAAGGTGGAGGAAGCCACCTGGGAGCTAGAGTCAGATATGAGAGCTCAATATCCAGAGTTATTCAGGTTAGATTTCGGGGACGAAATCCTTTTAAGGGGGGGATAGTTGTAAAGACCGCTTAGTTTAATTTGGAAATTAGCAGTTAATTATGATTAATTTTGAAAATTATTTATAGCTATTTAAATAATTTATTATACTGTTATTTATCGAATTCAGAAATACATTGCTATGTCATTCAGTAGTTTTCATATTTTGCATTTCCGGTGCCCGGTATTTTAGAACTCGGCGTTTGGCTCAGTAGAAATCACAACTTAGTATGTTAGTAGTTTGGGACGGGTTATTAGACATTGGGAATGTCGGGAATGGCCGAGAATTTAGAATTTTCCCAAAAAATACCCCTTTAGTGTTTATTATGTGGTTTTAGTGTGGAGGGGCAAATTGGTCTTTTTGCCCCAATGATGTTTTGTCTTTTAGTGAGTTTATTAAATGGAAAATAAAGGTTTATTTTATTAATAAATGGCTGAAATGAATGATATATGTTTATTTTATTTCATTTTTCTCATTTTACAAAAAATCACAAAGTTAGAAATTCAAAACACTCTCTCTCTTTTCCTCTCTCTCTCGGCTAAGTGTGTGGGTACAAGGAGCTGGGTTTTTGCTCTGATTTTCAAGTAATTTCTCATCCAATCTAAGCATTCTTCAAGCTAGGTTAGCTTCTATTCATTGTTTCTTAAAAAATTGTTGTGTTTTGATGATTTAAGTTGAGTAATGCATGATGTTTTTGGTGATGTTGCTGCTGGTTATTGTTGTTGTTGTTTCTTTGATTAAAATGTTGAATTAAGTAGGTTTAATTAGATTGAATTGCATGCTTGAGTTCCTTGTTCTAGTTGGTTAGATTTTTATGTAAAAGCTTGGGTGTTCAAAGAAAAATGGAGGTTTTGGTGGCTGTTATGTTTGCATGAATTTGATTCTAATTTCTGAGGTTGTAATTAGCTTGGTTATGAGTTTGAAGCATAGTTTGAATGCATGTTAGGTGGTTTTGCTCAAGTTTGAGTTTAGAACTCAAAGCTTGAGCTCCAATGGCATTTTTCTTATCTGTGATTTCTGGGTTGTTTTAATGCTTTTGAAATGTTCTAGGGGTGGTATAGAACAGGTCTGGAAGGTTTCATGTGATTTGGGCTTGATTTGTGCAAGTTATGAAAATTTGGGTTTGCTGCCTGCGAGGAACCGGAATTCCGGTTGTGCATCCAGAATTCCGGATGAGGGTTCTGAATTTTCTAGAACCGGAATTCCGGTTGGGCAACCGGTCTACCGGTTGGGGAAAATTCAGGGACCCTAGTTTTCCTTGTTTTTATGTTTTGGGGGGTATTGCCATGCTTTTTATCGATAGGGAAACGTTTAGTTCCTAGTTTAAGTCCCCGGGAAGTGATTTAGCGTGTCACTTATAGTGTTGTAATTTTTATGGTTTAGGAGCCTGTACTCCGCCGCTCAGCTAAAGTTCCAGTCAGGTTGACCGGCACACCAGAATTCGGAATCCAGGTAAGATTAGTATAACAGTATGCATATGTAGATTACATGTTTAGCGTGCATGTAGGAAGCCTGTTAGATTACATTAGTTATGTATGTTGGCTTCGAACCATCCAACCCTGTCACGTCGGTACAGGCTGGAGTATGACCAGCAGCCGGAGTATGACCGGTTCGACCGATCAGGCTGACACTTGGTTGGTGGTTCCGTACTATTGACGTATCCCGTCGGTACAGGCTGGAGTATGACCAGCAGCCGGAGTATGACCGGTTTGACCGATCAGGTGGATATAGTAACACGTCGGTACAGGCTGGAGTATGACCAGCAGCCGGAGTATGACCGGTTCGACCGATCAGGTTGTTACGTGTCAATAGTACCGTCCCTATGAATGTTCAGAACTCAGTACCATGTTGGACATGGCAGTAGTGGCTCAGTACCGTGTTGGACACGGCAGTAGCGGGACTCAGTATCGTGTTGGACACGACAGTTAGGGTTATGATCAGGGGTATGGGCGTCTGATCATGACCGAGATTATGTATGAATATTATTATGCTTTTCTTACTGAGTCTGTCGACTCACAGTTCTACATTTATGTGTAGGTAAAGGCAAGGGTAAAGCTGAAGGACCGTGAGCGAGCTAGTGAAGATTGTACATGTCGGGGCGGTTAGGCCTGGAGAGTACGATCCTCGGGACAGCGAGGCTTATTTTGTAACTAGTCCCTAGGCGACATTATTTTGTATAAACAGTTAAATCTTTTTGTAAATGATTTTGTAATCGGGATCCCGAGTCTTTTGTAATATTATTTTATAAGTTCAATTAAAAAGGCAAAAATTTTAATTATTCACGTTTTCCATAAACCTCGTTGATTAGCAACGAGCTGCACAGCATGTTTAAAAAATCACGTAATACGCCTATGTTAGTTAGGGTGTTACATATAGGCTATGATAGACTTCACAGATTAACCAAAGCTGGTCCATTGAAAAATGTCACCTTAGGTGAATTACCTGTTTGTGAATCTTCCCTTGAAGGCAAAATGACAAAACGTTCTTTCTCTGCAAAAGGGAGAGCGTGCCAAAGAACAACTTGGCATAGTACATTCAGATCTTTGTGGACCACTAAATGTCAAAGCTAGAGGTGGTTATGAGTACTTTGTCACTTTCATTGACGAGTACTCTAGATATGGTCATATTTACCTTATGCATAAGAAATCTGAAACGTTTGACAAGTTTCAGGAATTTCTAGCGTTGGGTCAAAACCAATTGGGTAAAACCTTAAAGATCTTGCGAACTGATAGGGGTGGAGAATATATGGATATGCAGTTCAAAGATCATTTAATTGAACTTGGAATTGAATCCCAATTGACTGCCCCTAGCACTCCACAGCAAAATGGAGGCGCAGAAAGAAGAAATCGCACGCTTTTGGAAATGGTTAGGTACATGCTTAGCTACTCAACTCTACCCACGTCCTTCTAGGGATATGCAATTCAGATGGAAAACGATATTTTAAATGTTGTTCCATCTAAATCAGTCTTTAAGACACCTTAGAATTATGGAATGGTCGTACACCTAGTTTACGCCATTATAGAATCTGGGGTGCCCTGCTCATGTCTTAAGAAAGAAAGATGGCAAACTTTAAAAGTGAACTGAGGTTTACATGTTTGTTGGAAATTCTAAAGAGACTAGGGGTGGACTATTTTATAGTCGCAAGGATGATAAAGTGTTTGTTTCCACAAACGCCACTTTCCTTGAAGATGACTATATTAAGAATTTCAAGCCGCAAAGCAAAGTAGTGTTGGAGGAAATGCTTCCAGTTATAATTTCTTCTAATGTTCCATCCTCTTCTACTCAAGTAGAGGATAATCCCACTTCCTCGGTTGAACCTTTGCAAGTTGATACAACCGAGAAATCTACCACTGATGTTCCTCTTCAGAAGATCACCGCTCCTCGTCGTAGTAGGAGGGTTTCTACTAAACCATCTCGTTATGGCTTGGATGGTGAAATCAATATGGTCGTTGGATACGGTATTGATGACGACCCATTAACCTATAAACATGCAATGGCAAGTCTAGAACAGAAACAATGGTCAGCCGACATGGATTCAGAAATGGATTCCATGAAAAAGAACAAAGTCTGGGAATATGTAGACGCACTCGATGACTATCGTCCAATCAGATGTAAGTGGGTCTACAAGAAGAAAAGAGGTGCTGGAGGCGAAGTCGAAACTTTTAAAGCTAGACTAGTCGCAAAGGGTTACACCCAAAGAGAAGGCGTGGACTATGAGGAAACTTTTAGTCTAGTCGCCATGCTCAAATCCATCCAAATTTTTCTCTCCATAGCAGCCGCTTTCGATTATGAAATCTGGCAAATGGATGTCAAGACAGCCTTCCTTAACGGAATTCTTGAAGAGACCATCTATATGGAGCAACCAGAAGGCTATGTTCTCACAGGGCAGGAAAAGAAAGTCTACAAACTCAATAGGTCCATTTATGGACTTAAGCAAGCTTCTCACTCCTGGAACAAAAGGTTTGATGAAATCATCAAGACCTACAGCTTCCTTCAGAATGAAGATGAACCTTGTGTTTACCAACTCAAGGAGAACCAAGTGGTAGTCTTCCTGGTCCTTTATGTTGATGACATTTTGATAATTGCCAACAATATCAAGAAAATGACTGACATCAAGGAATGGCTTGACACTCAATTCAAAATGAAAGATTTGGGTGAAGCTGCCTATGTTCTCGGTATTTAGATTATCAGAAATCGGAAGAACAGATCCCTTGCTCTCTCTCAAACAACTTACATAGATAAAGTTTTAAAGAGATTCTCAATGACATGTTGGAAATATTTTACCAGGATCTAGATTTACTACCAAGTATGTTTCATTAACATCCTAATATGAATTCTAAAACAATGAAAATAAACACATAAGAGTTTAAGAAAACCTTACATTGGGTGCAGCAGAATATTATGACTCCTTCCATTCAGATATCTAGCCCTTGATTCCTTTCTGTAGCAGAGCATAATCAAGATCTGAATCTGGATCTCCTTCTCTCCTTCTTTGATGTTGATTTTCTATAGTCTTACATACTGTGATTGAGGTACCACTTGATGTGTGTGGGCACTACTCATTCACTCAAGGGATTTCAAAATTTGAGAGAAGAAAAGAGAGAGAGGGGCGTGTAGGCTTTTGTGAAAGAAACTAATGTGCAAAGTTATGAGTTTCCTGAAGGCAACACTTTCTATTTATAGAATGCCCTCTAGGTTTAGGTTAGAATTGTATGGCATTAAAATAATGGGAAAATAAAATTGTAAAAGCCTATGCATAGTGGGCGGCCAAATAAGGAAATTGGGCCTCACTTTGCAACTTTCCCATTTTGTTATTTTTCAATCCCATTTTCTCAAAAATGCCAATTTTCAAATTTAACCATTCAAATGCCAATTCTAATTATTTAATAACTTAAAAATAATTATTAAATAATATTGTCATTTAATATATTTATTAATTTAGACATATAAAGTATCTTAATTAATAAATAAACCTAGAATCTCTTTTCTTTACAATTTCGTCCTTGCTTAGTGAAAATTCATAAAGTAGACATAGTCTAACTTTTAGAATTATAATTGATTAATCAAAATCAATTAACTGAGTCTTACAAGCAGTATGGTCTCAACTAGTATGGAGACCATGGGTCTATATAACCGAGCTTCCAATAAGTCGAACCGAATTTACCAAGTAAATTCCGTAACTTATTAATTCCTTATTGAATCCACTCTTAGAGCTTGGAATTGCACTCTCAGTGGTATAGAACGCTCTATATGTTCCATGATATAGACACGTCATTAGTTATCAGTTGTTATAATCCTAATGTGATCAATGATCCTCTATATAGATGATTTACACTGTAAAGGGATTAAATTACCGTATCACCCTACAATGTATTTTATCCTTAAAACACTTAACCCTGTATAAATGATATTTCAGCTAAGTGAAATGAGTACTCCACTATTTATTTTCGTTTGGTTAAGCTCGAAGGAAATCATCCTTTACTTTCTATTCGCAAAATAGAAGCTATAGATTCCAAATTTATGTTAGCGCTCCCACTCAATTGCACTACCGTGTTCCCAAAATGTACGTATCACCCTGACCCAAAAGTAGGCTTAACTAACAAATCAAAGAACACGAATAACACTCTTGAGATTGAACCTAATCATATCAGGATAAAGATCATTTGATCTAGGATCAACAGGTGATATTGAATTGAATAGATATTACGATAAATTTAATATATCTAATCAACGTTCAATATCGGTCCCTTCCGATGTACACTCCATACATCCGATACTGGTAAACTTTGCCAATCCCTTGGAAAGGACATAACACTTTTCCAAGGTGTAAGAATACCTACCGCTGATTATACCATGTCAGTCTAAATCCAGTGTTCTGACAAATCAGGGAATACACTTTCGAACATATAATTAACATTATATTCCACTGTGCTGACAACACTATAATCATTAACAAATTCATAAGTTCTGGACTTTAATAGAATTCATACATTATATATATAATCATGAAATAAATCATGTGAACCATGCAACATAAAATGTTATTTCTGATCTTTATTAATAACTAAATCTGATTATATTGAAATGGGTTTTATTTAGGGCACAAAACCCAACATGACCAACACCAAAGGGGCAACAATGCCTTCTAGATTTGGTATCCATCTATCTAAGGAACAGTATCACACTGATCCTCCAGAGATAGAGGACATGAGAAGGGTTCCTTATACTTCAGCAGTTGATAATCTAATGTATGCAATGCTATGCATTAGACCTGACATCTGTTATGCAATGGGAATTGTGAGCAGGTATCAAACGAATCCAGGACAGGAGCGTTGGAATGTTGTTAAGCATATCTTGAAGTACTTGAAAAGTACAAGGCAATTCGTGTTAGTCTACAAGGGTGGTGCCTTAAATCCCGTAGGCTATACCGACTCAGATTTCAAGGCATGTCTTGATGATAGGAAATCTACATCTGGGATGGTGTTTACTCTTGGGGGTGGACCAGTGGTTTGGAGAAGTGCTAAACAAACCGCAATTTCAGATTCTACCATGGAGGCAGAATACATAGCTGCTGCAGAGGCTGCAAAAGAACTTGTCTGGCTTAGAAAGTTCTTCTCAAGACTTGGTGTTGTTCCTGGAATGGAAAAACCAATGGTTTTGCTTTGTGATAACACTTGAGCCATAGCCAACAGTAAAGAGCCTCGAAGCCACAAGCGAAGAAAACATATAGAAAGGAAATACCATATCAATAGAGAGTATGTGGCAAGAGGGGATGTAATGGTGGATAAAGTGGACACAGAGGACAACCTAGCTGATCCATTCACCAAAGTTTTGGCAGGAACTACATTTGAAAAGCACCGTCAAAATCTATGATTAATTGAAATGTACTGATTGTTTTATATTAGTGCAAGTGGGAGTTTGTTGGGCTTTATGCCCTAAATAAAACTTTATTTCAATATAATCTCGATCATTTGAATATCAATAAAGAGACAGAAGTATTTTCATCACTTTTTTAATGTGTCACTTGGTTCATGTTATTATTTATAAGTTTATTTGATTTATAAATTCATCCAAACCCTTATCACATTAATATTCTTGTTTATTGTGTCGTCAGCACAGTGGAAAGTAATCAAGATTGTGTGATTAAATATATATTCCTAGATTTATTAGTACACAGGGTTTAACTAATATGTTAATCTACAACATAGTTTACTTGCAGGTTGGATAAGTGCTATGTCCTTTCTAGGGCATTGGTTAAAGTAAAGCTTGGGTTGGATGCATGGAGTATGCATCGAAAGGGACCGATATTGAACTTTGAATAGATATGATAAATTTACCGTAATATCTATTCAATTCAATATCACCTAGTTGATCCTAGATCAAATGATCTTAATCCTGACACGGTTAGGTTCAATCTCAAGAGTATTATACATGTTCTTTGATTTGTTAATTAAGCCTACTTTTTGGTCAGGGTGATACGTACATTTTGGGATTATGGTAGTGCAATTGAGTGGGAGCGCTAAACATAGATATGGAATCTATAGCTTCTATCAGGACATAGAAGTGAAATGATGATTTCCTTCGAGCTTGGCTAAACAAAGATAAATGGTTCAGTAATCATTTCAGTGATTATGTTTAGTTCACTGAGATATCATTTATAGGTGGCTAAGTGTTTTAAGGATAAAATATATTGAAGGGTGTAACGGTAAATTAATACCTATACAGTGTAGATCATCTATAAAGGATCATTGATTATTGGGATTATAACAATGGATAACTAATAGCGTATCTATATCGTGGAACATATAGAGCGTTCTATATAACTGAGAGTGCAATTCCAAGTTCTATGGTGGATGCAACAAGGAATTAATAAGTCGGTGAATTTCCTTGGTAAATTCTAGAGCTGCTTATTGGAAGCTCAGATATATAGGCCCATGGTCCCCATACTAGTTGAGACAATACTACTTGTAAGGCTAAGTTAATTGATTTTAATTAATCAATTATAATTCTAAAATTAGACTATGTCTAGTTTACGAATTTTCACTAAGTAAGGCCTTAATTGTGAAGAAAGAGTTGTTAACTCAAACTTTTAGATCTCCCTGTTTTGATGATTAACAAATATTTGATTATTATTTGTTACTAATGATTTGTTGATTTTGTAGCAAAATTAAAAGAGAAAATAAATCTTTCATGATAAATTGGTATTTTTACCAAACTTTTGAAAGCAACCCAAACTGGATTCAACAGCAAAATATTCATCAAGGGATCAACAACTCAAGACCCCATTCAAAAGAGGTCTTCAAAAGCCCAAAGTCAAAAGTCAACCCAAAAGTCAAGGTCAACTCTCGGGAAAAGTCAACATGGGATCAAAAACATGCAAATCAAGCTAGGAGGCTCATCTATGTCAAGACTACTCAGAATCGAATGGTATAAATTTACTTTAGTCTTGTTAAAGTGATTTGCATAGCACACTAAGTTTTATAAATTTAAATTTTGGCCCATTCACTAACTTGTGCAATAAGTTTTCTCACACGATAGTTCAAAAAAAAATTTCATTGAATTTCTAAATCACATTTTGTTTAACTAAGAGAACAAAGTTGGAATTTCTGAAATCGGATAATCGAGTAAGAAGTTACGCGTGTTTTAGTCCCGAAAAATGGCATTTTTGCCTCTGGTTAGCCATTCGGAATTTCGGTTGGAATCCGAATTCCGGTTTTCATCAATCCGGAATTCCGATTCCCATCCAGAATTCCAGTTCACGGCTGACTTCGTCTCGAGAAACGTGCTAACGGCTATAAACGGCTACTTTTCTCTTAAACACTATATAAACTCGATTTTTCTTTCAAAAAATAAGTTGGTTGAGCATTTATTTCAAATATCTAACCTAGCTAAGTGAGATTAATGAGCTTCCAAGTTTGAAATCCAAACAAACACTTTTCACACACTTTGAGCCAAAATTTGATTTTATTCATCTTGAGTGTGCTTGCTTTTCACTCTAGGTTTCCATTGTATCATCATATTTCTAGAGTTATTTTAGCTTGTAATATCAAACACATTTCCATATTGTGATTGAGGTGAGGTTGGCACCGGTATTGTAAACAACCCGGGTATAGTGAGATTGACACTTCAACAATCTGAGAAAGAGGTTAATAGTCCTCGGGGGTGCGAAACTATTGTAAGAGGTTTGGAAATACCTTGGTGAAAATTTCCCGGTTGTAAGGGTTAGTCAAGCCCATTAACTTGGCTCGATATTGGAACTCAAAGCTAGGTCCATAGCTTTGAAGACCAAGGACGTAGGTGGCATAGCTCTACCGAACCTTGTAAAAATTGAGAGTTTGCATTTTCTAATCCTTAAACTCTTTACTTTACAAGTTTGATTATTTGTTTTAATATTTTGCTTGCCATACTACTTGCTTTTATTTGATTAAGTGACTAATTGCATAATTTTGTGTTAAAAGTTTTAATTTACCGAAATTAGTTTAAATTTCCAATTCACCCGCCCTCTTGGAAACATATCTTGGGCTAACAATTGGTATCAGAGCAAGGGCTCAAATTATTTGATTAGATTTCACAATCTAGAGCATGGCGTTTCCAAGTAATTCACAAAATAACATGTTAGAAGGTTTTAGCACAAATAGAGCACCATTCTTCAATGGATTAGATTTTCCTTATTGGAAAATTAGAATGGAAACTTACCTTCAATCTATAGACTATGATTTGTGGCATATTGTGTCTAGAGGTCCTTAGTAAACATGTCATAAATGGTGTTGAAGTAATCAAGACTTATGAGGCATATGATGAAAATGATAAGAAAATGCTTTCTAAAAATGCTAAAGCTAAATATGCTCTTATATGTGGTTTGGATAGAGACATATTTAAAAATATTGAACAAGCCTCTACCGCTTATGATATGTGGAAAATGCTTGAAGTTACTCATCAAGGAACTAGTGCTATGAAGGAAACTAAAATTCAAATTTATTCCACTCAATATGAGAACTTTAAGATGAAAGCGGATGAAACCATTGCTAACATGTATACTCACTTCACTACAATTACTAATGGTTTGAATTCTCTTGGCAAGGTACTTACTCAAAAGGATATGGTGACCAAGATTTTGAGAAGTCTCACCAAGGCTTATCAAGGAAAGGTGGTTGCCATTCAAGAAACCAAGGATCTCTCAACACTTCCCTTGGAAGAACTAATTGGCTCACTCATGAACCATGAAATTTTCATGAGTGCTCAAGAAGAAGAGGAAGTTGAGAAGAAAAAGAAGACTATTGCATTCAAGGCTTCCTCCTCCCATTCCATTAGTGAAGAAGATGAGGAAAGCTTATGTATTGACATGGAGGACTTGGTACTCTTCTCTAAGAAATACAAAAAGTTCATGAAATTCAAAAAGAACTTTGGAAAGAAGCCACAAAGAGGGAGTGACTCAAAAGAAAGAAAACGCAAAGATGATCCACCAATTTGCTTTGAATGCAAGAAGCCTGGACATATTAAGATGGATTGTCCAATGAGGAAGAAGAACAAATACAAAGGAAGGGCAATGTTGGCGGATTGGCTCAATAGTGATGAAGAGGACTCCGAAGAAGAAGGAAAGAATGAAGTAGCAAACATGTGCATGATGGCACTTGATGATGGGGAATCAACATGAAAGAGCCAAAGCTTATGCTTCTTGGATAGTGGATGTTCAAAGCATATGACCGGTGATCCATCACGATTTTCAAGCTTTAAAAGCAAGGAAAGTGGCTTTGTCATCTATCAAGATTTTCAAGCTTTAAAAGCAAGGAAAGTGGCTTTGTCACCTTTGGAGACAATTCAAAAGGAAAAATCTTGGGTATTGGTGATATCGGTAACATATACTCTCCATGTATTAAAAATGTGCTTCTTGTTGATAATCTTAAACATAACTTGCTTAGTATTAGTCAATTATGTGATATAGGTTTTCGTGTTGTGTTTAAAACCTCAAAATGCTCCATTGAAAATGTTTCAACCAATGAAGTTATTTTCCTTGGAGTAAGGAAGGATAATGTGTATGTTATTGATGTTGATTCATTTGATAGTAAAAATAAATGTTTAACAGTTATGAATGATAATTCTTGGTTGTGGCATAGAAGATTAGGACATGCTAGTATGGATTCTATTTCAAAATTGGTTAGAAAAGATCTTGTTATTGGTTTTCCATCTATTCCTTTTGTCAAAGATAAACTTTGTGATGCATGCCAATTTGGAAAACAAATTAAAACATCTTTCCATTCCAAGAAAGAGATTTCAACTACTAGACCTTTGTAATTGCTTCATATTGATTTATTTGGTCCTTCTACAATTGCTAGTCTTGGTGGTAAATACTATGCATTTGTAATTGTTGATGATTTTTCAAGATTTACTTGGGTTATTTTCTTGACTCTCAAAAGTGATGTTTTGGAAAACTTTGTCAATTTTTATAAAAGTGTGCAAAATGAAAAAGGATATTCTATTACCTCCGTTAGGAGTGACCATGGTGGTGAGTTTGACAATGATGCCTTAGAATTTTTTTGTGATGAACATGGTTTTAACGATAACTTTTCGGCACCAAGAACTCCACAACAAAATGGAGTTGTCGAAATGAAGAATAGAACAATTCAAGAAATGGCTAGGTCAATGCTAAATGAAATCTCATTACCAAAATATTTTTGGGCCGAGGCCGTCCATACTTCTTGTTATATTTTGAATCGTGTTTTCATCAGGCCCAACATGAATAAAACCCCTTATGAGCTTTGGAAAGGGAGAAAACCCAACATTGGCTATTTTAGAGTTTTTGGATGCAAATGCTACATTTTAAACACCAAGGACAACCTTGGAAAATTTGATGCAAAATCCGATGTTGGAATTTTTATAGGGTATTCAACCCATAGTAAAGCTTATATAATTTATAACAAAAGAACTAATGTTGTTGAAGAATCTATTCATGTTGCTTTTGATGAGACTAACCCGCCTACAAGCAAAAGTTTAGATGATGATGTTGTAGGTTTGGGAGATGAGGTTCAAAATCTTGAAATTGGAGAGACTTCCAATGCTCCTTCACAAACTCCCAAAGAGGAACCACCCGTGGAAAAGGTAAATGAAAGCCAAGGTATGAATTCTAACATTCCACATGAGTGGAAATTCAAAAGTGCTCATCCTATAGACCAAATTCTAGGTGATCCTTCTCAAGGTGTCACTACTAGAAACTCCCTTAGAAACTTGTGTAATTTCATTGCTTTTATTTCTCAAATTGAACCAAAGAATTTTAAAGAGGTCGAAGTTGATGAATTTTGGCTTCTAGCTATGGAAGAAGAAATAAATCAATTTATAAGAAATAATGTTTGGGAGTTAGTTCCAAGACCGTCACCTCAATCGGTAATTGGAACAAAATGGGTCTATAGAAATAAGGTAGATGAGCATGGGGTCATTGTGCGTAACAAGGCTAGATTAGTGGCCCAAGGTTACAATCAAGAAGAAGGAATTGATTATGAGGAAACCTTTGCCCCAGTAGCAAGACTTGAGTCCATTATAATGTTGTTAGCTTTTGCATGCCACAAGAATTTTATCTTGTACCAAATGGATGTAAAAAGCGCATTCTTAAATGGGTACATTATGAAAGAGGTTTATGCCTCTCAACCACCCGGTTTTCAAAATCGTAAATATTCTAACCATGTTTACAAATTGAAAAAGGCTTTATATGGTTTAAAGCAAGCTCCTAGAGCTTGGTATGAAAGATTAAGCACTTTTCTTATCTCAAATGGTTTTTCAATGGGTAAAGCGGATAATACACTTTTTATAAAAAGAAAATTGAAAGACATTATTATAGTGCAAATTTATGTTGATGATTTTATCTTTGGTGCTACTAATGATGCTCTTTGTGAAGAATTTTCTAAATGTATGCATAGTGAGATTGAGATGAGCATGATGGGAGAACTCAACTTCTTCCTTGGACTTCAAATCAAGCAACAAAAGGATGGCATATTCATAGGTCAAACTAAGTACATCAAGGATCTTCTTCAAAAGTTTGACTTAGCAAATGCAAAGTCCATGAATACCCCCATGACCACATCTATAAAGATGGACAAAGATGAAAGCGATAAGAATGTGGACATCACCAATTATCGAGGTATGATTGGCTCTTTATTATATTTAACTGCTAGTAGACTGGATATTTTGTTTAGTGTTGGTCTTTGTGCTAGGTATCAATCTTGTCCTAAAGAATCCCACTTGAGTGTCGTTAACAGAAAATTTAGACACTTGATAGGCACAATGAATCTAGGACTTTGGTACCCCAAGAACTCAAACTTTGAAATAGTTAGCTACTCGGATGCCGACTTTGCCGGTTGTAAGACGGATAGAAAAAGTACTAGTGGAACATGTCACTTTCTAGGAAATTCCTTAGTGTCATGGTTTAGCTAGAAACAAAACTCGGTAGCTCTATCCACAACTGAAGCCGAATATATAGCCGCAAGTAGTTGTTGTGCACAAATACTTTGGATGAAGCAAACTCTTAAGAATTTTGATGTTGATTTTGAATGTACACCCATAAAGTGTGATAATACTAGTGCCATTAACCTCTCTAAGAATCCAATATTGCATTCTAGAGCCAAGCATATTGACATAAGGCACCACTTCCTTAGAGACCATATCCAAAGAGGTGATTATGCTAGACTTTGTGAGCACCGAATTCCAATTAGCGGATATATTCACCAAGCCTCTTAGTGATGAGAGATTTACTTTCATTAGAAGAGAGCTAGGCATGACCAACTTAAATGAAATATAAGGTTTGTTAGCTATGAAAAAATTTCATATCTCTTTACTTACTTATTTATGCATAATCGTTCCAAATACGATATTAATGAGATTTATATGCATAGATGAGAAAATTTCTTGATACTTGACCTATATGAACCATACTTGTTAAAAACTCAAGATTATAGGTCATAATGTGGATTTTTGGTGAACTTTGGACTTGATTTTAGACAAGTGAACATGTGAATTTTTGCATATTTGATTTTCTTATGTGTCTATATGTTTGAATATGTGAAATTGAATGTATTTAGTGTGCCTATAGGTTTGTCTTGACTGAAATTTGCATGAAACAAATTTTTGGCACCTCACTTGTTGAATTTATAGATTTTTAGGCCTAAAAGAGTGTTTTTCGCCAAACTTTCTCATTTTTCAACATTTTTCGATTCCGTAAGTTTGTACACCTCACATTTTATTTGATCAAACTTCCGGAAAAAGAATTTTTCAATTTCGTTGCATAAAACTCATTTTTGGTAAGGTTCTAGTTTTCTTAGCAATTTTCGAAAAGCTTACCGTAAATCGTCATTTTTCATTATTTTTCAGTTTTTCTTGTTGGAGCAATTTTGTTTTATCATATTAAAGGTATTAGAATTAGTTTGGGGTCATTTGGGTTAAAATTAGAATTTTTAGGACGATTTTGGGGACTTTTTTCTTGTCTGCTGCACCAACCGGAATTCCGGTTGTACCATCCGGAATTTCGGATGATGCAGGAACCAGAAATTAAGCCCCTTTTCGTCTTTTCACCTGCGATTTTTCCCTTTTAAAACCCTACCACCAAATTTTTTACTTCCCATTCAGATTTTCTACCCTAAAACAGCAGCCACCTTGTTCCTTTTCTCTCAAAATCTCGCTTTCAAACCATAACTTTCATCTTCCATCAATCAAACAAAAAAAGTGTGTTCTTCATGGCTTCTTCATCTAATCCCTCCTCAAGAGAAAACAAGAGAATGGCTAGTGAAATTAAACAAAGGGAGATAAGGGAAAAAGCAAGGCAAGAGCCCACATTTTTCTTTAATGACGAGGATCATCACAAATTTGTCAATGACTTCTCTTCTAGGAAGATTCTCAAAGGTCAAATTTGTGATCTCCCTAGCCTATATTATGTAGATTTTAGTCATCATTTTGATACTCTAGGTTGGACATCTTTCATTCAAATCAATACTCCAATATATCCTAGACTAGTACAAGGTTTTTATGATTGCATAAAACCTTGCTTAGACCCTTTAGGAGTTAAAGGAACCCTTAGAGGAATGGCTTTTGAACTAATTGTAGAATCTCTCAATGAAATGTTAGGAGCACCTAATAGTGGCATATTGCTTGAACCCAAACTCTCTCTTAAAAATAATGACATCTTTAACTTTGATGAGTGTTCTAGAAATCTTTGTGGCGATGGCCCTCTTATTATGAAACCAAAAAGACACCAACTCACTTTAGAGGCCAAAGTTCTCCACAAATTCATTGTAGCAAATCTTGCACCTAGGAGTGGACACCAAGATGAGATAAATTCCATTGATCAATTACTCATGCATCTCATCCTAGCCAAAACTACACCAATCAACCTAGGCTATCTTATTTTAAAATTCATCACTGATGTGGACAAGCCTAATATGATCAAGGCACTTCCCTTTGGTTTTCTTCTTAGCTATATTTTTCCTCTCTTAGGAATCCCTACCTTACATGAAAAGAAAAATGATCCTACCTCTAGTGACATTCTAGGATCCAAAACTTTCAAGGCTATGGGTTACAAATTTCTTAACAATGAATGGGTGTTCACACCAAAGAGAGGCCAAAGAATGCAAATTGATTTGGAAAGTGATGATGAAGACATTAACTTGCCCACAAGTGAAAGTGAAGAAGAAGAAGAAGAAATGCCTCCTTAAGCTCCTCCCATGCCTCACTTTCCCCAATTCAACGTTGAGGAAGCTTTTACTCGTCTTCACACATCGGTTGACAATCAATTTCAAACCTTGAGGAATGATATCAACTCTCAACTCACCAATCTCAACAATGATATCAACACCATGAGGAGTGACATGGTTCATGGGTTTGCAAATGTTCAAGAGGAGATGGCACAATGGAGGGCATACATGGATCGCTTTGGTCCTCCACCAAACTAGTTTCTTGCTTATTTTTTTTTTTTGCATATTTACTATTTTTATTTTGTTTTTGGTTGTGTGCAAAGGCTTCATGCCTCTTGACTTTGTGTTAGTTGATATTTTTTTGTGTTTTTTTTTAGTTTGTTGAATGTTATTTTGGATGATATGGCTTTATTTTTAATGCATGGGTAATGTTGCTTTATTTTTATTTTTTCTATATTTTGTGAATTCCTTGCCACCCTTTTTGATGAATCAAAAGGGGGAGAACATCTATTGATTATTTGTTTTTTGGCATAACCACAAATTTACAAATACATGCAAGGTAAAATTAAAAGGTAATTTTTTTTTCTTGCACACATTAATGGGGAGCTAATCCAATATACATTGTTGAAATTTTTCTTTCCCTTTCAAAATAATCAAATATTTGATATCATCAAAAAGGGGGAGATTGTTAACTCAAACTTTTAGATCTCCTTGTTTTGATGATTAACAAATATTTGATTATTATTTGTTACTAATGATTTGTTGATTTTAAAGCAAAATTAAAAGAGAAAATAAATCTTTCATGATAAATTGGTATTTTTACAAAAAATTTTAAAGCAACCCTAAATGGATTCAACAAGCATATAAAGAGCAAAAGATTCATCAAGTGATCAACAACTCAAGACCCCATTCAAAAGAGGTCTTCAAAAGCCCAAAGTCAAAAGTCAACCCGAAAGTCAAGGTCAACCCTTGGGAAAAGTCAACATGGGATCAAAAACATGCAAATCAAGCTAGGAGGCTCATCTACGTCAAGACTACTCAGAATCGAATGGTATAAATTTACTTTAGTCTTGTTAAAGTGATTTGCATAGCACACTAAGTTTTATAAATTTAAATTTTCGCCCATTCACTAACTTGTGCAACAAGTTTTCTCACACGATAGTTCAAAAAAAAATTTTGATTGAATTTCTAAATCACATTTTGTTTAACTAAGAGAACAAAGTTGGAATTTCTGAAATCGGACAATCGAGTAAGAAGTTATGCGTGTTTTAGTCCCGAAAAATGGCATTTTTGGCTCTGGTCAGCCATCCGGAATTTTGGTTGGAATCCAGAATTCTGGTTGTCATCAATCCTGAATTCTGATTCACGGCTGACTTCGTCTCAGGAAACGTGCTAACGGCTATAAACGGCTACTTTTCTCTTAAACACTATATAAACTCGATTTTTCTTTCAAAAAATAAGTTGGTTGAGCATTTATTTTAAATATCTAACCTAAGTGAGATTAATGAGCTTCCAAGTTTGAAATCCAACAAACAATTTTCACACACTTTGAGCCAAAATTTGATTTTTTTCATCTTGAGTGTGCTTGCTTTTCACTCTAGGTTTCCATTGTATCATCATATTTCTAGAATGATTTTAGCTTGTAATATCAAACACATTTCCATATTGTGATTAAGGTGAGGTTGGCACCGGTATTGTAAACAACCCGGTTATAATGAGATTGGCACTTCAACAATCTGAGAAAGAGGTTAATAGTCCTCGGGGATGCGAAACTATTGTAAGAGGTTTGGAAATACCTTGGTGAAAATTTCCCGATTGTAAGGGTTAGTCAAGCCCTTTAACTTGGCTCGATATTGGAACTCAAAGTTAGGTCCATAGCTTTGAAGACCAAGGACGTAGATGGCATAGCTCTACCGAACCTTGTAAAAATCGAGAGTTTGCATTTTCTAATCCTTAAACTCTTTACTTTACAAGTTTGATTATTTGTTCTAATATATTACTTGCCATACTACTTGCTTTTATTTGATTAAGTGACTAATTGCATAATTTTGTGTTGAAACTTTCAATTTACCGAAATTAGTTTAAATTTCCAATTCACCCCCCTCTTGGAAACATATCTTGGGCTAACAAGAGTTTCTAGGGTTTATTTGTTAATTAAGAGACTTTGATATGTCTAATTAATAAATGTATTAAATGACAATATTATTTAATAATTAATTTTTAGTTATTAAATAATTAGAGTTGGCATTTAAGTGGTTAAATTGGAAAATTGGCATTTTTGAGAAAATAAAATGGAAAAATGAGAAAATAGCGAAATTGCAAAGTGGGGCCCAATAGTAATCCATGGCCGGCCACTTCACAAGGTATTTGCCACTTTATTTTTCCATAATTTTAATGCTAATTAAATATAACCTAACCCTAAGTGATTTCCTATAAATAGGTAGTGATGGCTTAAGGGAAAAGATGATGCATCTCATTCCTTCAGTAAAAAAAATATTCAAGTCTCTTCTCACTACCCTAGCCGAAACCTCTCTCTCTCTCTTCCTCTCTTCTAAACCGAAGCCTATAGTGAAAGAGTGAGTGCCCACACACATCAAGTGGTACTCAATCATAGTGTGTAAGGATGTGAAGAATCAAGTTTCAAGAGAAGGAGATTCGGACTCAGATCTTTGTGATACTCTGCTACAGAAAGGATACAAGGGTTAGATATCTGAGTGGAAGGAGACATTATATTCTGCTGCAACCACTGTAAGGTTCCTGTTACTTTATATGTGTTTATTTCATATCATTTTAAAAGTTCATATGTAGGATGTTAATAACATACTTGTTAGTAAATCTAGATCCTGGTAAAATAATTCCAACAACTGGCATCAGAGCCATTGTAATTGATTTTCTTTCAAGAAATTTAGACTTAAAACGATTTATGTGTGATTTGGATGGTTTCATGTTGATTTGTGTGTTATTTGATGATTGATTGATGTTTGCGAAATTTTTATGAAAAATAATTGGATTTTCGTTCTTCAATTATTTTTTTTGGATAGTTTGGAAAAAATTAAGCAATTCACTTTTTTACAGAACTTGATTTCGATTTAATTTGAATTAGTTATGAATTATGGAAAATTGGAAAATATCAGGGGTGGCATCACCCCACGTGCGCTCGGGGATCCTCTTAATATGTCTACTCCACTAGGGATACTGAATTCTTTACTTTTTGGCAACTACTTCTGTGTTAGTCAGGAGGTAACACAAGTAGTTAATAAATGTTGGAGCGATGCCAAAAATTTATAGAACTTTCCTTAGACTGAATAAGTATCTTTCCTGCAACTTTAACATCCAGTCTCTCTGGTAGACTTAGAGGCTTCAGATAGCTTTTTACACTTCTCCAAAATCATTACTCCACCCCTAGAGTAATCACCATCTCATCAGCAGACTTTCTAGCACTAAGGCAAGTCTAGAAATCTGATTTGGTGTAATCTAAGAGTATTAAATACGCCCTTATCGACTAACATATAGTTCCTTTTCTTGATCTTAAGATTCACTTGATTGTCTTCCAATGTTCCTTTCCTGGATCAATCTGATACCTACTCATTACTCCCACTCAATAGCAGGTGTCTAATGCATACTAAATAATATCTAAGACCTCTCACTGTTGATCGTAAGGAATTCTTTCTGTGACCTTTATTTTTCTAGAATAGTTGAAACTTTTCTTTAGATAAATGAAATCTATATCTAGAAGTCGAAGAGCTTCTATAGATTTAGCCACTAGAAAAAAAAATGCTTCAGCATCTTACTAAAGTAAGTTGCTTGCACTATAGTAAGTAAATTACCAAGCATACCACAAGCCATAGGTTTAGATAAACTCAAACCTTTAATACTAGGAAGGGGAAGTTATGTTAAGTCTATCGAATAG
This sequence comes from Cannabis sativa, assembly GCF_029168945.1. Classification (NCBI taxonomy): domain Eukaryota; kingdom Viridiplantae; phylum Streptophyta; class Magnoliopsida; order Rosales; family Cannabaceae; genus Cannabis; species Cannabis sativa. The sequence goes on from NC_083602.1 coordinate 33,767,894, forward strand.
ACTTACTAACAGAATTTCCTTTCTTGTCTGTGTAATAGAAAACTTTTGGTTGTTCCATATGAATGGTTTTAACTATAGTTCTCTTGGCTTTGCTTCTTAGTTCCTTATTCTGACAATCCATTACTTGTTTAAACTAACAATGAATTTTAATCACAAGTGTCTCCCAAGTTATAATAGGGTGAGTTCCTTGAAACCCTCCCACTACGACAAGGTACCGTGACTTTTTTTCTAAGAACATAAGTGGTATTATCCTCTTGGGTTGTGTCAAGACAACAGAGGCAGTGGGACCATCTTATTTCAAATAAGTTGATAGAACACTTTTAGAATCTAGAAAAAAAAATCTCCTCTATTTTGCTACTTTGTTTTTAGACTTAGTCATTTTGTTAGAAAAGTAGTATTTGTTAAAACAAACACTTTCTTATCTAATGGCTATGGGATGGACCACCCCTAATCACTTAGAATAGCTATCAAACTTACAAACCTTGGTTAACAGTTCTAGCTTTTCTTAAGGTCACGATCAGGACATCCATGATTCTAGTAATCGTTTACACTAGGTACACAACCATTCCATCACTTTGAAATTTTAGGGTATATCCCTAGAAGGACTTAGGCAACAGCTAGTAACTAATCATAGACCTTATACTATCATCAATATGCAAATCGAATTTCTGGAGAGGTAAGTTTGGATACAATTCAAAATTCAACTTAATGATCTTTGATCTGCATATCCGCCAAATATTTCTCCACCCCTATCAATTCGCAAGATCTTTAACCACTTACCTTAATTTTTTCAACATTGCTAGAAATTCATGAAATTTCTCAAACATTTCAAATTTTTTTGCATAAGGTAAAATCTAGAGTGATCGTCTTAAGAATATAACGAAAACTCATATCCACCCCTGAATGTACACCCATATTCAAATATAGATGATCCTACTTTCAGTGGATATAGGCATATTGACTCTTCGCAGAAAATGATCTTGTCAAAACCACTATGAACAAGATACAAATGCCATAGATATTAAAATGTGGTTGTAATCTTTTGATGACTTAGGTCTAGTTACAATAAAGAGTTCTTAGAATAGTCCAAGTGGATCCTGGTCACAGAATACTAAACTCATATTCCATACATAAACATACAGTTTGAATCCATTGATAGAAAATGGATATTAAAAACCTGTGAAAGTCATACTGTAATGTATAATGTATTCTAGGAAACAGAAATATTAAATTTTTATTTGAAATCTAAAATTTAAAGTCAAAGACTTAAATTTATACCAAATATACAATGAGTGATTATTCTCTCTTGGACCACCACTAATAATTTAACTCTAAGTCTAATTTGCCTAAAGTAAACATATACAAGTAGGAAATTTCTAAGATCGAGGATTTATATCATTTCGAGATAGAATGACGGGATTATATTCATCTGCGCCATTCAATTTCATAAGAGAAATTAAAGTGGTATCACAAGCAGATGATTTATAAACCATTCATCCAATGATATACTATGTAAGCGAATTTGAATGAATAAGCTAAGAGGAATAATTAGGATAATTTCGATTAAATAAGAATCCAACAATGTCCCGGTAGGCGAGAGTCAAAGTTATTTTTATTTTACCCGAAATTTATAACTACAATTAATAACAGAAAACAACATGGTTCAATATAAATTCATACACAATTCAAAAATTATTAAGCATTTAGCAAATAACAAAGACATGTGAAAATACAAAACTATCATATCTTAAATAATTTCCAAGGTTTCCAACAAACTGATACAGTGTCCCGGTAGGCGAGAGTCAAAGTAATCATTCATTGAATAAAGTTGTCAGCTCATCTAAAGTGGACACCATTCTAGCAACCTTTTATTCGATCAAAATAAGAATCCAACGCTGTCCTGGTAGGCAAGAGTCAAGGTTATTCTTATTTTATGAGCTTCTACCATTGTTTCATACTTCGTAAATTTACTCTAAGTAATCACCGTAGGGGAGAGTCTAATAGAGACGAAAACTTACAAAATACTTATCATAAGAGATCGTTACGGTGTTAAATGCTCCAACGAATAACCATCCATATATATTTATTTAATTAAAATTACTAATTTAGATAACTCTAAATATAAATTTTAATTTAATATTTACAAAATTATACTTTAGGAAGATCTGAAAAATACAAATAAATGTATTAATACCAAGGGTTGTTCATGTCTATTGACATGGTTTATCGTTTTGTCTTGTCTGGTGCTTGGTGAGTGTTGTTCATTTTGTTTTCAGTGAGTTAGTGAGTGCAAGGTGTTGTCTTGTTGCTGTTGGAGTGGAGCGTATGAAGAATACTGGTTGGTCTTTGTCTATTTTTACTGTTCGGGTTTTGGACGGAAATGGCTTCTTCTAGCCGTCATTCGGAGGTAATGGAGGATACGATACGGTTCAATATTGAAGAAGAGGATCTGGAAGCAGTCATAGTGACAGCGGGGGAAAGAGAAGAAGGCATAGACGATCGATGGTGTTTGGTGGGGAGATTACTATCAAACCGGGTTATTGATTTTGAAAAAATGCAAAATGTATTAGCCTCTCTATGGCAGCCAGGTATGGGGATGTTTGTTAAACAACTTGATACTAATCGATTTCTTTTTCAATTTTACCACGAAGTCGATATCCAACGCGTGATCAATGGTAGTCCTTGGACATATGATAGAATGCAATTGATTATTGAAAGGTTGAATGTTGGAGGAGACCCGAAGCTACTATCTCTGAATACGCTTGACATTTGGGTTCAACTTCATGATGTCGAACCGGGGTGTATGTCGGAATCAACGATACGTAAAGTGGGGAACACAATGGGAACATACTTGGAGTCCGATCCTAAGAATTTCATTGGTGTATGGAGGGATTATCTTAGGATGTGAATCACTTTGAACATCGAGAAGCCACTTCGAAGAAGAATGAAGATCACAAAGGAAGATGGGAATTGGTTTTGGATCCATTTCAAATATGAAAGATCTCCTACTTTTTGCTTCATATGTGGTATCATTGGCCACTCTGATAAGTTTTGTCCACGTCTTTTTCATCAACCGATTGATCAAATTGAGAAGCCTTATGGAGAGTTTATGAAAGCGCTTCCTCAACGTAATCATAAGAACATCGGGGCGCGGTGGTTACGAACAAGAGGATGGTGTCCACCGGCGGCGGGGACGAATGAACTTGCTGGTTTTGGGGTGCATGAATCGGCCTCCATTAATGGCCGAAATGTTCCAGCTGCTCAACCCAAGAATCAAGGGAGCATAGCCGAAATGAGGGGAGGTGATCATGGGATTAATTTGGCAAGAATGGGGGGAGGTGATCATGGGATTAATTTGGCAAGAATGGGGGGAGGTGATCATGTGATTAATATGGCAAGAATGGGGGAAGAGATTGGGGGGGGGGGGGGGGATCGGGTTGGTATTTTGGGAAGTCAACAAATGGCTAATAATGGTAAGAATGTTGAAAAGGATATCATTATTCCACAAAATGATAGCCACAAAATGGCTAATAATGACAAAAGAAGATATAGAAGGAATGCTGATGTGGAAAAGGTTATGAGTAACTTTTCAAAAAACTCATCTTTGGCGGGCCTTGGTGTTGGGGCTCGCCAATCATCATGAAAATCTTGTCATGGAACTGTCGTGGGCTTGGGCCACCACGGAATGTGCAGTTCCTAAAAGAGTTGGTTTCTAACCAACGGCCCAATATGGTGTTTTTATGTGAAACTTTGAGTAAAAAAATGAAGGTGGATAATTTGAGTAGAACTTTGGGCTTTAAGGGGTGTTTTGTGGTAGAAGCTCAAGGTCGAAGTGGGGGTTTGGCGTTGCTTTGGAAGAATGAAGATGAAGTTTTGGTGGACACTTTTTCTGAGAACCGTATTGATTGTAAAGTTTCTTTTGAAGGACAACGGGAATTTAGATTTACGGGGGTGTATGGTGAGCCAAACCGGAGTCTTAGAAGGAAAACTTGGGATCTTTTAACTACACTTTTTAGCCGCTCAACATTGCCTTGGTGCCTTATGGGAGACTTTAACAACGTCCTCAATCAATCCGAGAAAGTGGGAGGACAACCTTATCCGGTGTGGCTTATTGAAGGATTTCAAGAAGCACTTCGGTTATGTGGTTTGAGAGACATGGAGATGCATGGTCATCCTTTCACTTGGGAAAAGAGTAGGGACTCTCCTAATTGGATCGAAGCTAGATTGGATAGGGCTTTGGTGAACAATGATTGGTTGAACATTTTTCCGATGGCCAAGCTTACTAATCTTGAAATTTCCCCTTCGGATCACTCTCCGTTGCTTATGGAGCTTTGCATGGGTTCGGCTCCCACTCATGAATACCGGTTCAAGTTTGAAAATTGGTGGACGACTCACCATGGGTGTGAAGAGATTGTTCGAAGTTGTTGGGAGAGAATGGGAGGTCACGACATTGAAGAAAAAATTGAGGAGTGTGGCCGTGAGCTTCATCGTTGGGGAAAAGAAGCCTTTGGGAGCTTTGCCTCTCGAATCAAAAGCTGCAATCGGGAATTGAAAAGGTATAAAAGTAGGCGGGATGATGAGGGGAAGCATCTTTTTTATAGTGCTAAGAAGGAGCTGTTTGCCGTGCTTAATCAGAGGGAAACTTTTTGGAAACAAAGATCTAAACAACTCTGGTTGAAAGAAGGAGACCAAAATAGTAAGTTCTTTCATTCTAAAGCTAGTACTAGAAAACGCAACAATCAGATTTTTTGTTTGAAAGATGATGATGGAATTCTGCGCCAATGGGATAGTGGTTTAGATAATGTCATTGTGGATTTCTATTCCAAGCTTTTTACTGCTGAGCCTACTAGATGGGAGGATGTGCTGGATTGTGTTAGTCCCTCAGTTCGAGAGGAACATAATGATTTCTTGCTTCGGCCGATTGGGGAAGAAGAGGTCAAAGATGCGGTTTTCCAAATGCACCCTGATAAATCTCCGGGACCTGATGGTATGAATCCTAAATTCTTTCAAAAATATTGGTCAATTGTTGGTAATGATGTGATCAATACTGTTAGAATTTTTTTCTGCAATGAGGTAATGCCGAATGGGATGAATGATACCAATATTGTTCTTATTCCCAAGAAGAAGAAACCGGATCGAATGAGTGAGTTGCGTCCTATCTCTCTTTGTAATGTTATTGCTAAGATAATAACCAAGGTTCTTGCTAATAGAATGAAGGGCTTATTATCTGAGATTATTTCCTTGAATCAAAGTGCTTTCATTCCTGGGAGATTAATCACTGATAACATCATGGTTAGCTTCGAAGTTCTGCATTATTTAAAGAGAAAGCAAGTGGGCAAGGATGGGTACATGGCGCTTAAGTTGGACTTGAGTAAGGCTTATGACAGAGTGGATTGGCATTTCTTGTGTGCTATGTTGAGACGAATGGGCTTTGCTGATAAATGGGTTCGACTAATTTTCGGGTGTCTTTCCTCGGTGCAATATCAGATAGTGACAACTGGCCATACCTTGGGGCCGATTGTGCCAAGTAGAGGACTTCGACAGGGGGATCCCATATCTCCTTACCTATTTCTTGTTTGTGCTGAATGTTTTTCTGCTGTCATTCGAAGATTTGAAGAGAAGAAATGGATTCATGGAATCAAAGTAGCTAATGGTGCTCCGGTTGTGTCTCATATGTTATTTGCTGATGATAGCTTCCTTTATTGTAAAGCTACGAATGGTGAAGTAACCCGTGTTTTGCAACTGCTTCAACTTTTTTCTATGGCTACTGGTCAGCAAGTGAACTTTGAGAAGTCTTCAGTATTTTTTAGTACAAACACGGCTTCAGCTACAAGACAAATCATTTGTGCTAGGATGGGTATTTCGGAGGCGGATGAGCATAGCAAGTACCTGGGCCTTCCTAGTATGATAGGAAGGAATAAAAACTCTGTATTCGGCTATGTGAAGGACAAGGTGAATAAGCGAATTCAGACTTGGGACAACAAGTTTCTTTCTAGAGCTGGTAAAGAAGTGCTCATCAAATCAGTTGTTCAAGCTTTGCCTGCTTACACCATGAATGTTTTCCTTATCCCCGTTGGAATCTGCAATGATATTGAGCGTGCCATCAGTCAGTTCTGGTGGAGATCTAATTCTAACAAGGGAATTCATTGGATGAGGTGGGATAAGCTTTCGACTCACAAAGCTAATGGTGGCATGGGATTTCGGGATTTCAGAGATTTCAATCTTGCTTTATTGGCTAAGCAAGGGTGGAGGCTTCTCACTTGTGGTGAGAGTTTGATGGGAAGAATTTTTAAAGCCCGATACTTCCCTTCGGGTTCTTTCCTTTCGGCTACACTTGGCTCCAATCCGAGTTATATATGGAGAAGTGTGTTTGAAGCCAAAGACTTGGTTCGGGCAGGGGTTCGAAAGCTGGTAGGGGATGGGTCTACAACGAACATATTGAATGATCCATGGCTAGCCAATGATTTGAATCCTTACATTGAGTCTCGGCACCCAGCCCTTGTGAGAAATGTGGTTAGCTCTTTGATGAAAATTGACTCATTGGAATGGGATGGAGAAGTTCTTTCGGATGTTCTAAATGAAAGAGATCAAGCTTTGGTTTGGCAAATTCCTCTTACAAGGAATGTTGGCAATGATACTTGGTATTGGATGAAGGAAGACAATGGCTTGTTCACAGTTAAAAGTGCTTACGCTTTGCAACAAGTACTCAAAGGAAGCAACACTATGGAGCCTAATTCGGGCTTTTGGAAAGAATTATGGCAGCTGAAACTTCCTCCAAAGGTGCTAGATTTTCTATGGCGAGTAAACTCTAATTGTCTTCCAACGAGATTTCAGCTTTCAACCAAACATGTGCCCATCGATACTCAGTGTCCTTTTTGTAACTCGGCTCCAGAAACCTCTCTCCATGTCCTTGTGCGATGCTCCTTTGCGCAAGGTTGTTGGAGTTTGGCTCATGTTCCTACTGTGGCTACTACTGCCATGACATTTGCAGCCTGGTTTGAAGAGGGCCTTCGGGTGTGGACGACGTCCGAGAAGCTTGAGGCTTCTATGATAGTATGCGCCATTTGGAAGCATCGAAATGAGTTAGTTTGGAATTCCAAAAGACCCGAGGTTAGTGAGGTTGTGACATTAGCTAAATTGAACTTTATTGATTGGTATAATGCTCATAAGAACACCGTTCCTACTCATGATGTTAATGGTTCGGATGTTGAAGTTCTAGAGCATTGGACCGCCCCTCAATTTCCTATGATTAAAGTTAATGTTGATGGTGCAATCTTCTCTAATGAGAGGCGTTTTGGTATTGGGTTGATAGCAAGGACAGCGGCTGGGGTTGTCTTACAAGCAAAGAGTCTACTCAAAGAGGGTGTGTTGAAAGCCCACGTGGTGGAAGCAATTGGCATAAAGGAGGCTCTGAGTTGGATTAAAGACAATAGATGGACGAATGTGGTGGTGGAGTCGGATTGTTTGAGAGTCATCAGGGATTTACAAAAGTTTAAACATATGGCTTCTCCTTATGGCCATATACTTTCTGATTGTATGACTTTGTGTTCGGGTGTTGATGATGTTTCTTTTAATTTTGTTAAGCGATCTGCTAATAAGGTTGCGCATGCTATTGCGCGATCTTCTCTTGTTGAGGCTGATTGTACTTACTCTGGGGATGCATTACCCATGGATTTTGCATCTTTAGTTTTGAATGATTTGATTTAATAAAATTCATCATTATTCAAAAAAAAAGAAAAAAAAATAAATTATATTCCATCCTTAGTATTAATTTTCCAATAAATATTATGAAAATTACTTAATTTAAGTTGGTGCATTGAATAGACATATTTTCAACTAAAATTTAATTTTCTATAAAAATATATATTACAGAATTCGAAATCTAATGTATTTAAAGCAATACATTTTCGAAATTCAATAAAATAAAATAAAACTTAAAAACTTAGTCTAATTTATGTTGGTCTAATATTAAATAAATTAATTTTCAACATAAGTATGATTTGCCTATTTAATTAAATCTCTTAAGAAAAATATCAAATATTTAAGTGTCTAGAATAAAATCAACTTAAATATAAATTTTCTAATTTAATTAAATATATCTAGAAAAATACCAAAAAGTCTACCTAGAAAATATCTATCTAGATAATTCATAAACTAATTACTAATTTTCTAATTAAAAATAATATATTTTAGTCTATTTATTTTAATTAAATCATTAATGAAAATTACTTGATTTAAGTTGATCTAAAATTAATTAAAAAATTAATTTTCAACTTAAATATTGTTGACTTCGCTTTTAGCCAACGACAATGATTCTGTTTTACAAGAGATAAATGATTTATAATAACAAATATACGATAAAGCAATAAAAAGAGACAGGAATTTTATAGAGGTTCAGCCCCGAGCAGTTCGGTAATAGCCTAATCCTCGTTATTTGTATTGACTTAAGATCAAGGAGAAAGATTCCTTTTCTTATAGCTCTTACAACAGTATCTCTGAATATATAATTCTTAGATAATAGTATAGTCTTAGCTCAACTGCTTTTCGACTGATCCCCTGCCCAATGAACATACATCACTATTTATAGGGCTAGGAGGCTTGGAGAAAAAGAGTTTCCCCTCTCGTTACAATGCGTATAAATAGAAAGATCGTGGGATCAATGCTGAATGAAAGGATCGTGGGATTGAGGCTGAATACACTGATAGTGGGATCGTGTGTATGTCATATCCACGTAAATTGATCCCTGAGTTATAGGGATTATGCTGATGACTCATGATGCGAAAGCTGAATTCGCCAAGTGTTGGTTCCTTTGTGCGGATTGCTGAATATCTTGCCCTGGGCATGCCAGCGAGGCATCCTGCTCAGACTATACTTCCCGAGCAGATGTTCCAAGTGGATTCCACGTGTCACCATTCATGTGATGCCATGTCAGAGTGCAAAAATTTGGCTAACATTTGCCCCCCAAGTCTGTACGGGACTTCCGAAGTTGCGTGTAGACTTTATTCGAGCTGATTCTGCTTTTGGATGGGGACACGTGTCGAGCGCGACCGTCCGAGACTCGATCTGAGGCTGATTGGGCATCCCTTCGGTTTTGGGCTAATAAATGCTATGACACTTAATATTTTGAAATCCAATTTTCTCTCTCCATGGCTGACGACTGAACTTGATTATTTTTGATTCTCCATATTCATTTTTAAGGAGGGAAATTGAGGCGTCTGAGGTTCCTTTGAGACAATTACCTCTTTTCGTGACTTGCCTATAAATACAAACAGCATTGGCACATAAACTCATTTTCATCACCCTTCTTTGTTAAGTAAGCTTCAGAGAGAAAAGAGAATTTCTTGGCTTCATAGTTGCCGAAGTGCCTTCATACAAACTGCTTGTTGGATTGACGTTGCTCGCACCCAGACATCTGATCTTCGAGTAAGTTTCTGATTTCCTTTATGCTTATATTTGCATGTTTACATTTCTAATGCAACTTCTACTGTGCTGTAAAAAAATGTTTAGGAAACCCTAGGTTTAGAAACCTCTGTGATCCTTCTTTATCATGTCTTTGCGCGATTTTACAGCCATAATGCTTGTTTCTGAACTGCATAACGTCCATCTTTCATCTTGCTTATTCTAAGCTTCATGAACTTTTTTGCCCTATCTCAAGAAAATTTTTGACTTCTTGAGTTTTGACTTTTCTTTGAACATAATCCTTCTTTAATCTGTTGAGTACTCCTGGTCGGCATATTTGCTTGTTTATCGTTCGATATTCCGACCAAACACTCATCTTGTGTGTTGTCTTTTGTAGATGAACTCAGGTGAGTCTTGGGAACACGGACATCGGATCGACCAGGACCTGCTTCAACTTCTGCACGAGGATCATCCTCGTCTTTGTTCTAGCCCACCTTCCTCTAGCGAAGGGCATTCTCCAACCCTTGTACACAGCCATAGGATGATGGCTCGTACAAAGAAAACCACGCGTCTGGCTGACGCATCTGACCCCCAAGTGCCTCGGCACGCCACTCTACCCAGCGCCAAACAGGATCCAGACGTCCAGATGGAGGAGGATCGTGAAGGGGACGCTGAGCTCCAGGAGATCAAGGATTTGGACGATGTACGTCCCGGCAGTCCCTCCGAGGCAGAGGGAGAGGCAGAGGTTGAACCCCAAATTACGGGGAGTACAACGAGGTTGGGGAGCCAGTCGATGCTGACGGAGACGTCCTGGTTGAGGGCGTCGACTATGTCAGTGAGGAGCTCGCTGCGGCGATTCCTCATAGAAGGCAAGGTCCCTTGGCCGCCAGATGGGTAAGTCCTCCGTCCAAGATTACGGAGGCGCGCCTTCGAACTCTTGACCAGGGAAGATACCTGGGCGAGCTGGACAGCTACATTCCCGCCCACAATAATTTTGCCACAAACCCTGAGAAGGGGATGTGCACCTGGTTGGGTGCCCATGGCCAGCAAGGAGCGTTGATGCCCTTCCATAAATACTTCAAGGATGTGGCGGACTTCTTCAGCCTCTGCCCAGCCCAGTTCACTCCTAAGGGCATCAAGTATCTGTCTACCCTCTTCGTCCTCTATGCCTCCCAGAAATGGGGTATGCCCTCTCCCCACGAGTATGCTTGGTACTTCGATTTGAAGTCCACCCCTAAGCAAGGCAGGTTTAGGTACTTCTACTTCTCTCAACCAGGCTTCAAGGGGTTGACGGGCACGGATGATAAGGCCATCAGCAAGATTGGGCGCTTTGTTGATGAGTACTTCATGGTGGATGGCACAGGCATCACTCGCACTCGGTTTCAACAGATTTTGACCTATCACCGCCCTCCCCTCACTCTTGCTCTTAAGGATAGAGCTCAAAAACTTGCTCGGTTGCCGGGGGAAGACCAGAATATTATCCAGTTGACCTCCGAGGATAACTTTGTGAGGTACAGGCTCTATCCCAAGGACTTTACTCCTAAGTCTGTGACGGGGAAGAAGAAATAATCTGGTGCTGGCCGGGTCGAACGAGCTCATCAAGAGAATGAACTCATTCAACTTAAGCGCAAAGATAAGTTAAAGGGAGATGCACGGGCTGAGCAGTATGCTCAGGAGCCATTGAATCCCGAGGATGATGCTAAGGAAGAGCAGGTGACTCCACTGAAGAGGAAGAAGAAACTCCATGCCTCGCCCAGGCCTATTGAACATGCGATTCGCATAAGGGAGCCCATTTCACCTGTTCGGCCATCCCCTCCCGTGTTCGGAAAAGGGAAAGCTATTATGTCTGCAATAAGATCGATGTTAGGTGATGATGAACTTTCGAATCTTGTTTGAGCAGTCACCTTGCATATTGCTTTGTCTTATTTTTGAGCTTCTTGACTTTCATGCCTTATGTTTTTTATGTCTGTTTTCTAACCATGTTATTTTTGCTCTGTGCAGACATGTCTCGGCAGATGCTCGACGCTCTGAGGAAGAGAATAGGCGGAAGCTCTAGCGCCTCTCCTCTGGCCAAGAAGTCTAAGGGCGGTGAAGGGTCCTCTACAAAGGAAAAGAGGCCTACCGGGGAGGTTATTCATCTTTTCGAGGAGTTGACTGCTGCAAACCCCTCTACCCCCGAAGCTGCGAAGTCTAAGGAGTCTGGACCACCAACGGTTGGGTCTGAACTTGTAAGGAGTCTTCCTGAACGGGTGCTGTAACGCCCTGACTCTTAGGGACGCCACGTGTGTGCTTTTATAAACTTATTATTATTACTACTAATCTATAAATTTTTACAAAAGTGTGGTTTAATTAAAACCTTTAATTAAATTCAACATAAAGACTTTCATTTTAAATACTGTTGTAATATGGGGATCCCCTGCTAAGAAAATTCTTTTACAACTAATTACAAATCCATTTGAACAAGAATAGGTTATACATCAAATCATAGAAAATGGTTGATACTGCTTCACGAAAGCCAAGACAACACGGTTGATATGTACACTGCTGGAAGACCTCTGACCCATGGCCGAACAGAACTGCTAATCTTCTTACCTGCACCATGAAGTACCCGTGAGTCACAGTGACTCAGCAAGAAAAGCTACTAGATAAAGAAAATCATGGAAAATAATAGCAAATTATAGTACCACAGATTATACATTCCAAGAGATCATTCTCTTTCAACGTACGTATACAATTCAACGTCTATACAGGCAAACTTGTTACAAAATTAAGAGTATTTATAGTTATACATAATCAATAACCTCAGTGTTTCATAAAACACCCTAATCATATAGTATTGTAAACACTTACTTTCAATGCTTCATAAAGCACTCCAGTTCACAGATTAACATATCCACTCAATCTCAGTACTTCATAAAGCATTCTAATCATGCATCATTACAAGAAAAGTGATTAACTTCACAAGCAACATAATATCCATTCAGTCCCACTATAACATAATATATTCAATTACAACTCATCATATAACAACACACTTAATCTATCTCACAACCAGTAACTTCCCTGAAAAGACATTAAGAAATTCTCAGACCACTGGAACGTATTCTGGTCCCATAGGTATTCTTCATAATATATACCTTACTAGTTAAGAAACGGATGCATCCATTCCACATTAAATCTCTTGCCTTAAATGCTGAAATTAATGAAATTCAGGACTCTTGAACCTTGCCCACGAACACGAATGGGTCCTCACCTTTAGGTCCAAGAGTTACCATCTTTCTTTCACAATTGATAATTGCATTAAACTTTACAAATCAATCCATTCCTAATTCATCCTAAGGATTTTCTAATCTTAGCTCAACAATTACAACCAAGCATTCCCTTCTTCCTCCACAACTCTAGAAGGGATTTGAACCACTTGTTGTAGAATAACTAGTTCTACAGTAAAAGTAGACTACCAGAACCACTTAGCAACACATCCTTAACTTTTACAATCTTCCAATCATCCTTCTCGAAATATAAGATTACGTTGTACCAAAATCAATTAAAACTATTAACAAAATATGATTCATAGAAGTTCAACTTATCACGGTGGAAAGACTAGCACCAGTCTCAGTCTAGGTCAAACAAACACCCACAAAATCTAAAATGTTATCACCCTTTTTAATCCAGTTACGGCAACAATAGGCAGCTTCTTCTAAATGGCCTACTACCCCATGCTAAAAACACGCTCTCATGTGGCATTCACTTTGCTAGTGTCTCCTAAATCTCGACCTTACACTCTTAGTAAAAGAGGTTAAACCAACCACCTGAGCATAAAACCCCTAGTTACTAAACAACTATACCCACATTCCTAGCGATATACTTTTCCCACCTTCAACTAAATTATACTTCCTAGCGGCCTTAACAGCCGCTTCCTCAAAACAGAACTTGGCCAATCAGTCCGGTTTAGTATCATTCTCAATCCCCACGCTGTCCGGGATCAACTATGCAAGTTCTACTACCTTGCCACTCGGATAATCTCTTACTTCATAGCATTCATTTGCTCTCAGCCTTGTGGTAGTGGAAGATTTATACTCACACCACCTACCCCGAGCCTAACAGGCTCTCAATTTTACTTACTAGATCACCTCAGGTACACCTCCTAGTGTGATCATTCCTTTCTCATAGTTAAAATCTTTCTAACTAGAATTAATGCTAATAAGCATTACTGCACATGCATAGACATACTTAGCAACTTTATATCAAAAAAAACTTATCACGCTTCTCGAACAACTTTACAAATATCAAATAAGAAGACAATTCAAACAATTAGTAAATAATTCACTAATCAACTAACAATCAGCACTTACTAAGCCATGAGTCGAACAAGTCTTTGCAGCCAATGTACATATCAAGCTAGTCTTCAGGATCTTTAAACCTTGGTCGCTCTGATACCATGTTGTAACACCCTGACTCTCAGAGATGCCACGTGTGTGCTTTTATAAACTTATTATTATTACTAATCTATAAATTTTTAGAAAAAGTGTGGTTTAATTAAAACCTTTAATTAAATTCAACATAAAGACTTTCATTTTAAATACTGTTGTAATATGGGGATCCCCTGCTAAGAAAATTCTTTTACAACTAATTACAAATCCATTTGAACAAGAATAGGTTATACATCAAATCATAGAAAAGGGTTGATCCTGCTTCACGAAAGCCAAGACAACACGGTTGATATGTACACTGCCGGAAGACCTCTGACCCATGGCCGAACAGAACTGCTAATCTTCTTACCTGCACCATGAAGTACCCGTGAGTCACAGTGACTCAGCAAGAAAAGCTACTAGATAAAGAAAATCATGGAAAATAATAGCAAATTATAGTACCACAGATTATACATACCAAGAGATCATTCTCTTTCAACGTACATATACAATTCAGCGTCTATACAGACAAACTTGTTACAAAATTAAGAGTATTTATAGTTATACATAATCAATAACCTCAGTGTTTCATAAAAGACCCTAATCATATAGTATTGTAAACACTTACTTTCAATGCTTCATAAAGCACTCCAGTTCACACATTGACATATCCACTCAATCTCAGTACTTCATAAAGCATTCTAATCATGCATCATTACAAGAAAAGTGATTAACTTCACAAGCAACATAACATCCATTCAGTCCCACTATAACATAATATATTCAATTACAACTCATCATATAACAACACACTTAATCCATCTCACGACCTCATAATCACACAATCCCGGTACCTCATAAAGTACCCTTACCACTCATTACCCACGAGCTATATATGTCACTATTGTTGCCCGATATAGCAAACGATAAGTAAGAAACCTATTTGCGGTTTCAGGAGTAATTACTCATAACGGTAATAACTGTTTCTTTTACTCGATCATAATCGAGCCACAACGATAATAATCGTTTCATAATACTTCCCTCGATCATAATCGAGTCAAACGATGATAATCGTTTCATAATATTTCCCTCAATCATAATCGAGTCAAACGATGATAATCGTTTCTTATCATTACCCTCGATCATAATCGAGTCACAACCATGATAATCGTTTCCTATTATTTTCCCTCGATCATAATCGAGTCACATCCGATACATATCATTAACCTCGATTAAGATTAAGTCACAACAACATATAACAAGATTTCGATCTTAATCGAAACTGTAACAATCATAACATTAACCTTATACAGTATTTAATACTTTTCTTACCTCAAGTCCAAAGTCAAGTATGTGGGCCGACCTGAGTGGAATGATGCCCGACACTTTCGAGTCCTATATCACGGAAAAGGTAAATCAATAAGGGTCTATTCCAAAACACTGTCTAAAATTCGCATAAAATAACCTAAGGTTTTCTACCAAATCTTATGGTAAAATCACCCTAAAATAAAATATATATTTTGGCTCTAAACTATGTCTTATACTGTAGAGCTCTTCATAAGCTTCGAAACGGTATATAGAATGTCTAAAACAGACACCCGAGTGAAAAGTTATGGCTAAAATACGAAAATCGGCGATTCCTATAAATTGACCATCCGGAATTCCAGTTGGTGCAGCCCTGTACCATCCAGAATTCAGGTTCATCACACCAGAAATTTGAAAATTTTAGATCTTCAAAGTCCCAAAACTTGCTCCAAACCTAACCAATTGTTCCCAAACTTCACAGAACAGTTCTATAACATGTATGCAACATATCTCAACACTCAAAACCAAAAATTAACTTAAAATCACAACTTCACCATTGTTGAGTGAGTTTTGAGCTCTTAAACTCTAACTCACTCAACTCAAACTACAACTACAAACTCAACCACACCTGCCCAACTGCTCCAAATCAAACGAAAATCATATACTCAACAAATCCAAGCATCAATTAACATTACATCATCCATTTAACCAAAATTGCATAATTAAGTGAAATTAAACTTAATAAACTTCACCTAAATCAATTCAAATCAAACAGCCACTAATTCTAACTGATTTAAACTTAAATAAATTCTAAATCCAGCCTTCAAACACATTCTCAACTCTCCTTAGCATAACAGCTTTGAAATTGAACTAAACCCTAAGCAAAAACTCAATTCAAATCATGAAATTTCAAGGAAAAGAACATGAGACTCACCTTTAATCTTGGGCAGCACCTTGGGTTAGCTTAAACCAATCTAAACTTGGTTGATTGAAGAAGAAAAACTCAGCTTCAAATGGCTTCCTAGGATTTTCGAGAGAGAGAGAGAGAGAGAAAGAGCGAGCAACATATATGTATTCTAATTTTGTTTCCTTTTATCTAACATTTCCTATCTTTAATTTAAATAAAAAGAAAAAAACCTAAATTATAATTCTAATTCAGCCAAAAAAAATTCAAAATCCATATAAGACAAAACTAAAATAATACTTGGTAAAATGACTATTTTACCCCTTCCTTAAAGCTTGAGTTATAACTTAACCTTAGGGTATTTTGGTCATTTTCTAACTTTCCCGATTTAACCTACTTTTCAACATTTTAACCTAGTCCGGTATAATTGCAATATAACACAATTTTAACCATCGTGACATTTCTGACCATTCTATCGAGTTCCACAATTGCCAGGTCCGAAAATATTTTATTCGAATTATGGTATCTACGATACCCACATATTTCAATACAATCTCCATAATTAATAAATTACGCTTTATTATTCATTTACTCATATTTTCCTAATCAACTCGTAATTAGTTTAAGTAGAATTATAATCCTACTCTAATACCCACTTAATCACATATTTAATAAAATATGTCTGATTAAAATATCAATACATTTTTCGGGAAATTACAGGTGCGGGCACCTACTCCACCTTTGTCGGTGCTTCCAGAGGCCAAAAAGGGCAAGGAGATGCTGGCCCATTACATGAACCAGCTGGTTCCCGAGGTCAGTGAGCAACTGGCTGGTGCTAACAATGACTCTTCTTTGGAATTGCTGGTGGGCGGAGTCTTGAAGGAGTTCACCAGGGTAAGTCTTTTTTGATACTTTCCCTTAATCTTCCATACTTAGCTCAATATGCTAAAGTTTTTCCTTTGTGCAGGCCGGTCTGAAGTTAGCTTACACTTACTCCCGCGCTAAGTTTGCTGCTTCCAAGAACGCGGCTCTTTCTGACACCCTAAAGGCAGAGGCGGAATTGGTCAAGAAGGATCCTGAAGAAGCCAAGGTGGAAGTCGGAGATGTACGGTTGGAATTTGGTGAAGCCAACAAGAAACTGTTTGCTACTCATAAGAAAATCACTGTGCTGACTAAGGATCTCGAGGCTGCTGACCGTTTTGAGGAGACCATCGAGACCTCATCTGCTGAGGTGAACAGTCTTCAGGATGAGAGGACTTCTCTTCGAGTAGTTCTTCATCGGATGAAGGAGGAAAAGGAAGCCAAGGAGGGGGAGCTTTCGGCCGAGGTGGACAGGTTGAAGGACAAGGTCAATGCCTTGGAGACAGCCGGTCTCGAGCTCTTCTTTGATTTTTGGAAGGCTATCCTCGGGCCAATTTCGACTACTTTGGCGATGCTAAGGACATGTACCATAAGTACTACGCATCCCAAGTGGCTTATGGCGAAACTGAGGCGGCTGCTTCAACCTCCGCTCAGGCCGCTGATGCACCTCCTGTTCTAACAACAGATCCTCCTGCTCTGGTTGGCCCAGAAGAACCGAACCAAGAACCTGGGACTCCTGCCGCTTAAACACTTCTCTTTTTATCCTTTTTCTTTTGGATATATCTTATTCGGCCTCAGGGCCTTTTCTAAGACATCATGACCGGCCAAGCGGTCTTTAAAGTTGGAACTATTTTTCATTTTTCGGACAAGAGGCTGACCGGGCAGATTTTAATCCCGGTATTACATGCTTTTATTATCCTTAATGAATTTCATTCTCTATTTATAATTGTCGTGCAATTGTGATTGTTTTATTTTTACCAAATGCTTTGTACAGGTATAGGTGCCCCTAAGTGACCGAGCAGACGTATGACTCTTGGTCACTTGTCTTTTAAAAATATATTGTTTATCTATTCGGTGTTTTGGTTTGACCAAACCTTTTGTACGCATTGTATGGTAAATTATAAACATGCTGATTTTTTCGACTCAATTGAATTTTGAAATAACTATCTTTATTCATTTATTGATCGAAAAGTGTATTTGTTACCATAGTACCTTACTTCAGAACTATTTGATCTAATCTGATCTTTTAGCTTAACATGAAATAAAACAAATTATAGACATAAGAAATTGTACTTTCAAGTGGTCACCCGACCTGAGTACTTTGTTTCTTTTATCGAAACCTTTGGGCGTAGTCCGCCAAGAAGGCCATTCACTTAAAAGCAAATGTGCATTTAGTACTTAAAGTGGTCATTCGACCTGGTACTTTATTGGTAGTATTTTCTTAAATGTTCTCCATTCCAATACTGTGGTACTAGAATGAGTTGCATTTTTTCGTCATACTTACCTAATTTGTATGCTCCGGAGTCAAGAACTTCGACCACTTGATATGGTCCGTACACCTGCTGTACTGTCTTTGGTGTTTAGGAATACCCTTCATAGGACCATATCTCCCACGAAGAATTTTTAAGCCTTCACTTGTTTGTTGAAATATCGAGCTACTTTTTGTTGATGGGCCATCAACTTTAAGTTTGGAGTTGCTCATTTTTCTTCGATTTCATTAAGTGATTCTGCAAGGAGTATGTGATTGGTACCTTGATCGTAACTCAACCTTTTGTGGGAAGGTGGCTCGAGTTCGACGGGCAGCATAGCTTCATAACCGTACGCCATTGCGAATGGTGTCTGTCCAGTCGCTATTTTTTCCGTTGTACGGTATGACCATAGAACTTCAGGAAGCTCTTCTAGCCAGTTTCCTTTGGCATCTTCAAGTTTTTTCTTCAATGTATCCTTCAAGGTTTTGTTGACTGCCTCAACTTGACCGTTTTCCTGAGGATGCGCCACTGGTGAGAAACTTTTGATGATACCATGGTTTGCACAGAAATCAATGAACAATTGGCTGTCGAACTGCTTGCCATTATCTAAGACTATTTTGTACAGTAGTCTGAACCAGCATATTATGTTCTTCACAATAAAGTCTTGAACTTTCGTTGATGTAATGGTTGGAAGTGGTTCGGCTTCAGTACATTTAGTAAAGTAATCAACCGCTACCACTGCATATTGCACCCCACCTTTACCTTTAGGTAATTGTCCGATCAGGTCAATCCCCCAAATGGCAAAGGGCCACGGACTTTGCATTTGTGTTAACTCATTGGGCGGAGCTCTTGGTATCTTTGAAAATCTCTGGCATTTTTCGCACTTCTTAACATAGGCTCTCGAATCTTCAATCATCGTTGGCTAGAAGTAACCTTGCCTTAGAATTTTCTTGGATAAGCTCTGTCCGGGAGCATGATTTCCACAGAATCCGTCGTGAACTTCAGATAGCAGTCGTGCAGCTTTGTCTTGAGTGACACATCTGAGCAATGGCATCGAGAATCTTCTTCTGTACATGACTCCCTCTACTATGATATACCGTGCAGCCTTCCTTCTCATTTTTCGAGCTTCGTTTCGGTTATCTAGGAGTTCCCCAGAGTTGAGGTAGGCTGCTATTGGCATCATCCTGTTTGGGGATGTATCAATCATTTTGATTTCTTCCGTGCCAGTGATGCTAGGCTCTTCGAGGAACTAGATAGGAACCAAGTTTGCCTTGTCACTTACATTGCTGCTTGCCAATCGAGCTAACGCGTCTGCAGTTGTATTTCTTCTCTTGGAATTTTTTTGAGACCGTAGCTTTTGAATTGTACGAGCAGATCGTGTATTTTTCTCAGATATGCTATCATCTTTTCTCCCCGAGCTTCATATTCTCCGGATACATGATTTACCACCAGCTGTGAATCATTGCAGATTTCGATGTGTTCGGCCTTCATCTCCCATGCTAGTCTTAGCCCAGTGATCAGAGCTTCGTACTCGGCTTCGTTGTTAGATGCTTTGAATCTGAACTTAACTGCAGCATGCAGGTGTTACCCCCCAAGCGTGATAAGGACAATTCCTGCACCAGATAGTTGATCTGTAGCTGACCCATGCACATGTAGTTTCCAGGTCGGTTTGTCCTCATTATGACTTGCCTGAGGTATTGGTGCCGGCTCAGGGTTGCTTTCTTGTATGCTTTCTTTCTTGCCTATGCATTCTACCACAAAGTCTGTCAAGGCTTGGCCTTTGACTACTGTTCGAGGTAGGAAAGTGATTTCATACTGGCCCAACTCTACCGCCCACTTGAGTAACCGTCTAGAAGCATCTGGCTTTTGCAGTATTTGTCGTAGTGGCTGGTCGGTATATACTCGAATAGGATGAGCTTAGAAATAAGGCCTCCACTTCCTTGTTGCTAGAATGAGGCAGCAGACGAGTTTTTCTATTAACAGATATCGACCCTCGGCCTCAATGAGTCTTTTACTGATGTAAAAGACTGGGTGTTGTATATCATTCTCTTCTCTAATTAGCACGGCACTCACGACATGTTCCGTGACAGCCAAGTATATTCCCAGTTCCTCGCCGTCCAGAGGTTTTGCAAGTTGTGCCTTTAGCTCTTGGAAAGCTTTTTCACACTCTTCTGTCCACTCGAACTGCTTGTTTGCTCGCAGGATGTTGAAGAATGGGACACACTTGTCTGTTGATTTTGAAACGAATCTGCTGAGCTCGGCGATCCAACCAGTTAAGCTTTGCACTTCTTTGGTTTTTGTTAGCGAGTTCATATCCAGGAGGGCTTGAATCTTTTCTGGATTAGCTTCAATTCCTCGGGCATTGACGATGAAGCCTAGAAACTTTCCTGAGCTGACTCCAAAGGAACACTTTAAGGGATTTAGTTTCATATTGTACTTTCTGAGGACTTTGAAGCATTCATCCAGGTCGTCTATGTGCCCCTCAGCCTTTCTGGATTTGACGAGCATGTCATCCATGTACACTTCCATATTTCGCCTGATCTGGTCTTCAAATATTTTGTTTACCAATCTTTGGTATGTAGCTCCAACAGTTTTTAGACCAAACGGCATGACTTTGTAGCAATAGAGACCCAAATCTGTTCGGGAACTTGTATGCTCTTGGTCTGGTGGATGCATTTTGATTTGATTGTAGCCTGAGTAAGCGTCCATGAAGCTTAATATTTTGTGCCTTGTTGTTGCATCTAAGAGTTGATCAATTCTTGGAAGTGGAAAACAGTCTTTATGGCACGCCTTGTTGAGGTCTGTGAAATCAACACAGACTCGCCATTTCTTGTTCGGCTTGGGCACTAGTATGGGATTCGCAACCCAAGCCGGGTAAAAAGCTTCAATTATGAAGTTGTTGTTGCGCAGCTTTTCAACTTCATCCTTCAGGGATACTGCTCGTTCTTTGTCCAACAGTCTTCATTTTTGTTGAACTAACCAGAAATTGGGATCGATATTCAGAACGTGTGAGATAATAGAAGGATCGATTCTAGCCATATCTGCATGTGACCAGGCAAGAACGTCTAGATTTGCTCTCAGAAATTTTATCAATTCTGATTTTACTTCGAGCAACAAACCCTTTCCGATCTTTAGCTTTCTGGTTGGGATAGCTGTGTAACACCCTAACTAACATAGGCGTATTACGTGATTTTTAAACATGTTGTGCAGCTCGTTGCTAATCAACGAGGTTTATGGAAAAACGTGATTAACTAAAATTTTTGCTTTTTAATTAAACTTATAAAATAATATTACAAAAGACTCGGGATCCCGATTATAAAATCATTTTCAAAAAGATTTAACTGTTTAACTGATACACAAAATAAATGTCGCCTAGCGACCAGTTACAAAATCAGCCTCGCTGTCCCGATGATCGTACGCTCCAGGCCTAACCGCCCCGACATGTACAATCTTCACAAGCTCGCTCACGGTCCATCAGCTTTAGCCTTGCCTTTACCTACACATAAACGTAAAACTGTGAGTCGACAGACTCAATAAGAAAAGCATAATAATACTCATACATAATCCTGGTTATGATCAGACGCCCATACCCCTAATCTTAACCCTAACTGCCGTGTCCAAAACGATACTGAGTCCCGCTACTGCCGTGTCCAACACGGTAATGAGCCACTACTGCCATGTCCAACATGGTACTGAGTTCTGAACGTTCATAGGGACGGTACTATTGACACGTAACAGCCTGATCGGTCGAACCGATCATACTCCGGCTGCTGGTCATACTCCAGCCTGTACCGACGTGTTACTATGTCCTCCTGATCGGTCGAACCGGTCATACTCCGGCTGCTGGTCATACTCCAGCCTGTACCGACGGGATACGTCAATAGTACGGAACCACCAACCAAGTGTCAGCCTGATCGGTCGAACCAGTCATACTCCATTCTTGGTCATACTCCCGGCCACAATGCCGACGTGACAGGGTTGGATGGTTCGAAGCCAACATACATAACTAATGTAATCTAACAGGCTTCCTACATGCACGCTAAACATGTAATCTACATATGCATACTGTTATACTAATCTTACCTGGATTCCGAATTCAGGTGTGCCGGTCAACCTGACTGGAACTTTAGCTGAGCGGCGGATTACAGGCTCCTAAACCATAAAAATCACAACACTATAAGTGACACGCTAAATCACTTCACGGGGACTTAAACTAGGAACTAAAAGTTTCCCTATCGATAAAAAGCATGGCAATACCCCCAAAAACATAAAAACGAGGAAAACTAGGGTCCCTGAATTTTCCCCAACCGGTAGACCGGTTGCCCAACCGGAATTCCGGTTCTGGGAAAATTCCGAACCCCATCTGGAATTCCGGATGCACAACCGGAATTCCGGTTCCTCGCAGGCAGCAACAATCAAAAAATTCATATCTTGCTCAAATCAACCCCGAATCAACTCAAACCTTCCAGACCTATTCCATATAACCCCTAGAACATTTCTAAGGCATCAAAACAACCCAGAAATCACATATACGAAAAACACCATTGGAGCTCAAGCTTTGAGTTCTAAACTCAAACTTGAGCAAATCTAAACAACATGCATTCCAACCAGCTTAATTCTACTTAATCAAGCATAGAATAACCTCAGAAAACAATAACAAACATCAACAACATTCCAGCAACAAAACATAACCATTTCTTTCAAAAATCACCTATTTTACATAGAAAAATCAAAGCTTTACACAACCTAACTAACATGCTTCCAAAACAACTTAAATAACCCTAATCTAACATGCTTTAAACCTCTGAAATTAAGGACAAATTCACAGCAGCAACAACAACTATCACTCATGCATGCATCAACTATATTCATCATTTTTTTTCTAAAATTACAAAAAGAAAAGGTTAGAAGCTTTACCAAAGATTTGAAGAACACTAAGATTGAATGAAACTAGCTTTAAAATCAAAAATTCCAGCCCTTGGAACACCCTCCAGCCGAGAGAGAAAGAGAGGAAAAGAGAGAGAGTTTTGAATTTCTAACTTTGAGATTTTTTTGTAAAATGAAGAAATGAAATAAAATACACATATAATATTCCTTTCAGCCAATTAATAAGTAATTAAATATTTAATTTCAATTAATAAACTCAAAAGAAGACAAAATACTAATGGGGCGAAAAGACCATTTTGCCCCTCCACACTAAAACCACATAAATCACACAAAAGGGGTATTTTTGGGAAATTCTAAATTCCCGGCCAATCCCGACATTCCCAATGTCTAATAAACCGCCCCAAACTACTAACATGCTAAGTTGTGATTTCTACTGAGCCAAACACCGAGTACCGGGCACCGGAAATACAAAATATGAAAACTACTGAATGACATAGCAATGCATTTCTGAATTCCATAAATAACAGTATAATAAATTATTTAAATAGCTATAAATAATTTTCATAATCAATCAGAATTAACTGCTAATTTCCAAATTAAACTAAGCGGGCTTTACAATTATCCCCCCCTTAAAAGGATTTCGTCCCCGAAATCTAACCTGAATAACTCTGGATATTGAGCTCTTATATCTGACTCTAGCTCCCAGGTGGCTTCCTCCACCTTGCTGTTTCTCCAGAGAACCTTGACCAATGCTATGGTCTTATTCCGAAGGACTTTATCCTTTCTATCGAGGATCTGCACTGGTTGTTCCTCATAAGTCATGTCTGGCTGTAGCTCAAGACTCTCATAACTGAGTATATGAGAGGGATCTGAAACGTATTTTCTCAACATCGAGACATGGAATACGTTGTGAACTGCTGAAAAGGCTGGAGGCAATGCTAGTCGATATGCCACTTGACCTATCTTCTCGAGAATCTCGAAAGGTCATGTAAATCTAGGGCATAACTTGCCTCTTTTCCCGAAACGTTTAATCCCCTTCATCGGAGATACCCGTAAGAACACATGTTCCCCTACTTGGAACTCAACATCTCTGCGTTTCGGATCTGCGTAACTCTTCTGTCTGCTCTGTGAGGCAAGCATTCTAGCTTTTATCTTCTCTATCGCCTCATTGGTCCGTTGCACTGACTCTGGACCTAAGTATTTTCTCTCCCCTGTCTCATCCCAGTGGATGGGAGATCTACATTTCCTACCGTATAACAGTTCATAGGGAGCCATCCCTATCGTACTCTGGTAACTGTTGTTGTAAGAAAATTCTATCAACGGTAGATATTTATTCCATGAGCCTTCAAAGTCCATAACATAGGCTCTCAACATGTCCTCCAATATCTGAATTGTCCTTTCGGACTGACCATCTGTCTGAGGATGGAATGCTGTACTGAATTTCAGCTTTGTACCCATTGCTCGTTGCAAACTTTGCCAAAATTTGGAGGTGAACTTCGGATCCCTGTCCGAAACTATAGACTTTGGTACCCCATGAAGTCTCACTATCTCTCTGACATACAACTCTGCCAACTGATCCACTATAAATGTTGTTCTAACCGGCAGAAAATGAGCAGATTTCGTAAATCGATCCACCACTACCCAGATGGAATCAAATAAACCCGTGGTCCTAGGTAACCCAACCATAAAATCCATCGTAATATCTTCCCATTTCCATTTTGATAGGGTTAGAGGCTGCAACAACCCTGCTGGTCTCTGATGTTCAGCCTTAATCTGCTGACAAGAGAGGCATCTCGATACGAATTCTACCAAATTCTTCTTTGTACCGCTCCACCAGAAGTACGGTTTCAAATCTTGGTACATCTTAGTGGTGCCGGGATGCAGAGAATACGGGGTAGAATGAGCCTCCTCAAAGATCTCATTCCTAAGTTCCACACTATTCGGAACACAAACTCTGGCTTTATACAAAAGCATCCCACTGTCTGACACTGAAAAGTCCTTGGCTTGACTAGCCAACACCTCATCTCGGATCTTCACTAACTCTGGATCTGTCATCTGAGCGACTTTTATTCTTTCCAACAGATCAGATTGCAACGTTAGGTTGTGAAGCTGACCTACCACAAACTCAATGTTGGATCTAACCATATCCTCTGCTAGCTGAGGTGAGATCTGAACCATACTAGCTACTTGCCCGGGACCCTTTCTGCTCAGGGCATCGGCCACTACATTGGCATTTCCGGGGTGATAGAGGATTTCACAGTCGTAATCTTTCACTAATTCCAACCAACGCCTTTGTCTCATATTCAAATCCTTCTGAGTAAAGAAATATTTGAGACTTTTATGGTCGGTATAGATCTCACACTTCTCCCCGTAAAGGTAATGCCGCCAAATCTTCAGTGCGAAAACCACCGCGGCCAACTCTAGGTCATGAGTCGAGTATCGCTGTTCATAATCCTTTAACTGACGGGAGGCATAAGCGATAACCCGATCAGCTTGCATCAATACACACCCCAAACCCTGTTTGGATGCATCACAATAAACTACGAACTTCTCCTTGTCTGAAGGCAAAGCTAGCACTGGAGCGGTAATCAGCCTTTGTTTTAGCTCCTGAAAACTAGCTTCGCATTTATCTGACCAGATAAATCGCTGATTCTTCTTTGTAAGCTCGGTTAGGGGCATTGAAATTTTAGAAAACCCTTCCACGAACCTACGGTAGTACCCAGCTAAACCTAAGAAGCTTCTGATCTCTGTCACTGTCTTCGGTCTCGGCCAATCTCTGACGAATTCAATCTTCCCGGGATCCACCTTGATCCCATCTTTGCTCACAATGTGCCCTAGGAAGGACACCTGAGATAGCCAGAACTCACATTTCTTGAACTTGGCATAAAGCTTATGTTCTCGAAGCCGTTGCAGTACCATCTGAAGATGTAACTCATGCTCCTCTTCTGATTGAGAGTACACGAGGATGTCGTCGATAAACACAATCACACAGATATCGAGGAAATCCTTGAATACTCTATTCATCAAGTCCATGAATGCTGCAGGAGCATTCGTTAGTCCGAATGACATAACCAGAAATTCGTAATGTCCATACCTAGTGCGGAAAGCCGTCTTCGGAATGTCCTCCTCTCGGATTCTCAACTGATGATAACCCGAACGGAGATCAATCTTAGAAAAGACCGTCTTCCCCTGAAGCTGATCGAACAAATCATCGATCCTAGGTAATGGATACTTATTCTTCACCGTCAGCTTGTTCAATTCCCTGTAGTTGATACACATCCTCATAGATCCATCTTTCTTCTTGACGAATAAAACCGGGGCTCCCCAGGGTGACACACTGGGCCGAATAGACCCTATGTCAAGCAACCCTTGGAGCTGAATCTTTAATTCCTTAAGTTCAGCTGGAGCCATTCTATACGGGGCTTTGGAAACCGGTTCCACCCCTGGTGCCAAGTCTATCACGATGTCAATCTCCCGCTGAGGTGGTAACCCTGGAAGTTCTTCGGGAAAAACATCCAAAAATTCCCGAACCACCTTGATGTCTTCTGGCCGAATGGTATCTGGCTGAGTGGTGTCCACCACCACGGCCAGAAACCCTAAACAACCGCCATGCAATAAATCTCTGGCTGACATGGCCAAAATCACCGGGATCCGAGATCCCTACACTGAACCAACAAACACAAATGGTTCTTCACTTTCCGGTTGGAAGATCACCATCTTCCTTTTACAATCAATGCTCGTCGAATATTTAGATAGGAAATCCATTCCTAAAATAATATCGAATTCGACTAGACTCATCTCTATCAGATCAGCACTTAACTCTCTACCATCTATCCTGATCGGCATAGACCTAATCCACCTATTGGAGATAACCAATTCTCCGCCAGGTAATAGGGTTCCAAACCCTGATTCATATCTATCGTACGGTCTACCCAATTTACTAAAGACTCTGGCCGCCACATAAGAATGTGTAGCCCCAGAATCAAACAGCACTGAATATAGCGAGTAATTAATAAAAAGCTGACCTGTGACAACTGATGGGCTGGCATCTGCATCAGCCTGAGTGATAGCGAACACCCTGGCGAGTGGGTATCGCTGGAGCTCTCGGTGCCTCTGATCGGAGCTGCGGACAGTCCCTCTTGAAGTGTCCGGGCATGCCACAGTGAAAGCATCCCTGACCTTTGCACTCACCCCGATGGTGCCTCTTGCAGCTAGGGCACTCGGGATAGGAGAATCGGGTCTCAGTACCACCAGGACGACTCCCTCTGTTCTGGTTCCCCCGGAACCTCTTGTTCTGACTCTAGCCACCGGAAGCAGTGGGTGCTCTCTTCCTCTGATCAATGGCCGAACCGCTACTCCCCCTGCTAAAGCCTGATGCAGGAGGGGTAGGAGCCCCGCCACTCGCCGGAGTACTAGCTGACTCTGACATACACCCAACTGCGCCCTCAGCTCGCAGTGCCTTCTCTACCATCTGAGCATAGGTGGTGCTGTCGTCCGTGGTAATCATCAGATCATGCTTGATCTTGGCATTCAACCCGTCCAGGTACTTCTCTTTCTTGCTGAAGTCAGTCGGCACAATTCTCGAGGCTAACCTCGCCAACCAATCAAACTGAGTAGTATACTCAGTGACGCTCATATTCTCACGCTGGGTCAGGTGAGCGAACTCTTTCCTCTTGGCGCTTCTGACCGCCTCGTTGTAGTACTTTGCGTTGAAGAGTTCCTGGAACCTTTCCCAGGTCATGGTGGTGACGTCATGGATCTGAGACACCATGTCCCACTAGACCAGAGCGTCCTCCTGGAACTGGAAAGTGGCACACACCACTCTGTCATTACCGGTGACACCCATGAAATTTAGGATCTTGGTAATCACCGTCAGCCACTGTTCGGCTTTCATCACGTCTGGACCTCCCAGGAAAACCGGAGGTGCTTGCTTCCGGAACCGTTCGTATAGAGGTTCCAATCTATTGGCCGCCACCACTATCTCGGCCTTGGCAGCAGGGGCAGGTGCCACTGGAACTATGGGCACTGGAACTGCAGGAGCACCCTGCTGTCTCAACCTCTGAATCTCGAGGTCTTGCTCTTCAATCCGGGCTTCCATTTCCGCAAACCGTACCTCCCAATTCTGGGCTCCCTGATCGGCTGGGGGAGCCTGGGCAGCCTGTGGCAGGTTCTCATCACCCCGACCACGAGCCCTGCCTCCGGGACCTCTACCTCGGCCCCTAACAGGCGGGGGAAACTGAGCTCCCTGTCCTTGGTTCGACCCCACTGAGTTGCCCTGACTCCTGGTAGTCCGCTTGGCGTCCATCTGATTAGAACCGCCTGCGAAACCAAGAGTTGGCATATCAGGTCGTATTCAAGGAGAGCTTACTAATGCCGCTTAATTTGGAAATTAAAAACGAAACATGCGCCTATTCTACTATCAGGCTACTAACATGCTTCCTAACAGGCTTTTCTTTTTCATAACTGAATAAAATAAACTACTAAGGCAATAAAGGCTTACTGAACCGTGAAACGAGCTAACTGCTGATGATGATTGTACATGTCGTGACGATCTTCGGAAGACAACACAGCGGCTACGATACCAAATTGTAACACCCTAACTAACATAGGCGTATTACGTGATTTTTAAACATGCTGTGCAGCTCGTTGCTAATCAACGAGGTTTATGGAAAAACGTGATTAATTAAAATTTTTGCTTTTTAATTAAACTTATAAAATAATATTACAAAAGACTCGGGATGTCGATTATAAAATCATTTACAAAAAGATTTAACTGTTTAACTGATACACAAAATAAATGTCGCCTAGCGACCAGTTACAAAATCAGCCTCGCTGTCCCGATGATCGTACGCTCCAGGCCTAACCGCCCCGACATGTACAATCTTCACAAGCTCGCTCACGATCCATCAACTTTAGCCTTGCCTTTACCTACACATAAACGTAAAACTGTGAGTCGACAGACTGAGTAAGAAAAGCATAATAATACTCATACATAATCCTGGTTATGATCAGACGCCCATACCCCTGATCATAACCCTAATTGCCGTGTCCAACACGATACTGAGTCCCGCTACTGCCGTGTCCAACACGGTACTGAGCCACTACTGCCATGTCCAACATGGTACTGAGTTCTAAACGTTCATAGGGACAGTACTATTGACACGTAACGACGATCGGTCGAGCCGGTCATACTCCGCCGCCGGTCATACTCCACTTTATCTTAGACGTGTTACTATATCCTCCCGATCGGTCGAGCCGGTCATACTCCGGCCATTGGTCATACTCCGGCCTGTACCGACGGGATACGTCAATAGTACGGAACCACCAACCAAGTGTCGGCTGATCGGTCGAGCCGGTCATACTCCATTCTTGGTCATACTCTAGCCTGTACCGACGTGACAGGGTTGGATGGTTCGAAGCCAACATACATAACTAATGTAATCTAACAGGCTTCCTACATGCACGCTAAACATGTAATCTACATATGCATACTGTTATACTAATCTTACCTGGATTCCGATTTCAGGTGTGCCGGTCAACCTGACTGGAACTTTAGCTGAGCGGCGGATTACAGGCTCCTAAACCATAAAAATCACAACACTATAAGTGACACGCTAAATCACTTCCCGGGGACTTAAACTAGGAACTAAAAGTTTCCCTATCGATAAAAAGCATGGCAATACCCCCAAAAACATAAAAACGAGGAAAACTAGGGTCCCTGAATTTTCCCCAACCGGTAGACCGGTTGCCCAACCGGAATTCCGATTCTGGGAAAATTCCGAACTCCATCCGGAATTCCGGATGCACAACCGGAATTCTGGTTCCTCGCAGGCAGCAACAATCAAAAAATTCATATCTTGCTCAAATCAACCCCGAATCAACTCAAACCTTCCAGACCTATTCCATATAACCCCTAGAACATTTCTAAGGCATCAAAACAACCCAGAAATCACAGATACGAAAAACACCATTGGAGCTCAAGCTTTGAGTTCTAAACTCAAACTTGAGCAAATCTAAACAACATGCATTCCAACCAGCTTAATTCTACTTAATCAAGCATAGAATAACCTCAGAAAACAATAACAAACATCAACAACATTCCAGCAACAAAACATAACCATTTCTTTCAAAAATCACCTATTTTACATAGAAAAATCAAAGCTTTACACAACCTAACTAACATGCTTCCAAAACAACTTAAATAACCCTAATCTAACATGCTTTAAACCTCTGAAATTAAGGACAAATTCACAGCAGCAACAACAACTATCACTCATGCATGCATCAACTATATTCATCATTTTTTTTCTAAAATTACAAAAAGAAAAGGTTAGAAGCTTTACCAAAGATTTGAAGAACACTAAGATTGAATGAAACTAGCTTTAAAATCAAAAATTCCAGCCCTTGGAACACCCTCCAGCCGAGAGAGAAAGAGAGGAAAAGAGAGAGAGTTTTGAATTTCTAACTTTGAGATTTTTTTGTAAAATGAAGAAATGAAATAAAATACACATATAATATTCATTTCAGCCAATTAATAAGTAATTAAATATTTAATTTCAATTAATAACTCATAAGAAGACAAAATACTAATGGGGCAAAAAGACCATTTTGCCCCTCCACACTAAAACCACATAAATCACACAAAAGGGGTATTTTTGGGAAATTCTAAATTCCCGGCCAATCCCGAAATTCCCAATGTCTAATAAACCGCCCCAAACTACTAACATGCTAAGTTGTGATTTCTACTGAGCCAAACACCGAGTTCCAAAAATATCGGGCACCGGAAATGCAAAATATGAAAACTACTGAATGACATAGCAATGCATTTCTGAATTCCATAAATAACAGTATAATAAATTATTTAAATAGCTATAAATAATTTTCATAATCAATCAGAATGAACTGCTAATTTCCAAATTAAACTAAGCGGGCTTTACAAGCTGGGTCGATCCCGATCTCTTCTAATTCTTCTACAGATTGAACATTGCTGCTTGGTTGCCCAAGTCGAGGATCCACATCTTCATCCACGCCTAGGGAACTTCCCTACTTGGGAATGTTTTTTTCCTTGTCTGTGCTCTGGCTGGAGGATACTTCCTTCTTAGCCTTTGCCACTGCAAGGTTATAACATTCCCGTGCAGACTTCTGGTTTCCTCTCACACACCCTACCGCATTCTTTGTTGGGAACTTGAGGCACGAGTGAAATATTGATGTGACAGCCTTTAAGTCATACAAGGCTGGCTGGCCAAGCATTACATTAAAAGCTGAAGGAACATCCAATATTAGGAATTGTGCCATGATAGTTATGCTCGTCGAAGCTTATCCAACAGTGAGGGGTGGATGAATTTGTCCTAGAGGTGCAACTCCTTGACCGGAGAAACCATAGATAGGCTGGAGGCATGGGGTTAGATCCTTGAGTTGGAGTCCCATTTTTTGGTAAGCAATTTTGAACAAAATTTTGGAAGAAGCTCCATTGTCGATCATGGTTCTGCCCACCATTTTATTGGCTATTTGGACCTCCACGACCAGCGGGTCGTTGTGTGGAAACTTAACTTTAACAGTGTCTTCATCGTTGAAGGATATGGTCGGCTCTCCTGCTCGTAGAACTTTGGGCTTCCTTTCTTCCACGGCCAAGATAACTTCTTCTTGTTCGTGTTGCACTGTTCGGACATACCTCTCCCGAGCTTTGCCCGAATCTCCAGAAATGTGAGGGCCTCCAATAATGACTTGCAGATGTCCATCTATTGGTAGAGGTAGCAAATCTTAGTTGTTCTTGTTGGGTTTTATGCCCTAAATAAAACCCCATTTCAATGTAATCTAGATTATTCAATATCAATAAAGTAACAGAAGTATTTTTCATTCATTTGTGTGTGTTTTGGTTCACCTTATCAATTGTTTGTCTATTTGATTTATAAATTCATTCAAACCCTTTTCACATACTTGATCATGTTTATTGTGTTGTCAACACAGTGGAAAGTAAACATGATTATGTGAATAAAGGATTCCTAGATTTATCAGAACACTGGGTTTTACTGATATGACAATCTACAACAGAGTTTACTTGCATTTGGAGAAATGCTATGTTGTTTCCAGAACATTGGTTTAAGTAAAGCTCAGGTTGGATGCATGGAGTATGCATTGGAATGGACCGATATTGAACTTTGAAATAGATTTATAAAAACTTACCGTAATATCTAATCAATTCAATATCACTAAGTTGATCGTAGATCAAATGATCTAAGTCCTGATATGGTTAGGTTCAATCTCAAGAGTATTATTCGTGTTCTTTTATTTGTTAGTTAAGCCTACTTTTGGGTCAGGGTGATACATACATTTTGGGAACACGGTAGTGCAATTGAGTGGGAGCGCTAACATAAACATGGAATCTATAGCTTCTATCTGGCAAATAGTAAGCAAACGATGATTTCCTTCGAGCTTAACCAAACGAAGATAAATGGTGGAGTACTCATTTCACTTAGCTGAAATATCATTTATACAGGGTTAAGTGTTTTAAGGATAAAATACATTGTAGGGTGTTACGGTAATTAAGT
Source organism: Cannabis sativa (assembly GCF_029168945.1). Taxonomy (NCBI): domain Eukaryota; kingdom Viridiplantae; phylum Streptophyta; class Magnoliopsida; order Rosales; family Cannabaceae; genus Cannabis; species Cannabis sativa. The sequence continues at coordinate 33,800,676 of NC_083602.1, forward strand.
CCCTTTACAATGTAAATCATCCATATAGAGGATCATTGATCAAATTAGGATTATAACAATGGATAACTAATGACGTGTCTATATGGTGGAACATATAGAGCGTTCTATATAACTGAGAGTGCAATTCTAAGTTCTATGCGTGGATTCAACGAAGAATTAATAAGTCAGTGAATTTAAGTAGTAAATTCTTGATCTGCTTATTGGAAGCTCGGATATATAGACCCATGGTCCCCTCACTAGTTGAGACAATATTACTTGTAAGACTCATTTAATAGATTTTAATTAATTAATTATAATTCTCAAGTTAGACCGTGTTTATTTGAGAATTTATCACTTATTTAGGGCAAAACAGTAAATAGAGAATTTGAAGGGTATATTTATTAATTGGGAAACTTTAATTAGTTTTATTATTAATAAATAAATAACAATATATTATTTGATAATTAATTTTAATTATTAAATAATTAGATTTGACATTTATGTGGTTGAATAAAGGAATTGGCAGTTTTTGACAAAATAGGAAACTAGCAATGTAGGAAAAGGAAAGTTGGAAAAGTGGAAAGCCTTGTTTCCACAATGCTTAGGCCGGCCACTTTGCTTCCCTTTTCCCATTGATTTTTCAATTTTTTAATGCCAAGTAATTCAACCATTGCCCTATGTGGTCTTCTATAAATAGAAGGTAAAGGCTTCAGTTTTTGTAACACCTTTGACAGAATTTTCACTCACACAAAAACTCTGCTCAAGCTGCCACTCTCTCTCTCTCTCTCTACCTTCTCTGTTTTCGAAATTCTCTAAGTGATAGAGTAGTGCCCACACACATCAAGTAATACCTCAATCATAGTGAGGAAGGCTGTGTAGAATTCAGATTCAACAAAGAAGGACATTCGGGCTCAGATCTTGATTATACTCTGCGACAGAAAGGAATCAAGGGTTAGAGATCTGAGTGGGAGGAGACATATATTCCGCTGCACCCAATGTAAGATTTCTCTTACTTTTCTGTGTTTAATTTTCCATCGTTTTAGAAGTTCATATTTAGGTTGTTAAATCAACATACTTGTAAGTAGATCTAAGATCCTGGTAAAATAATTCCAACAGTTCTGACCTTGGTCAGTCTCAACATACTTCTGCATGTGTGGATTATTTTTCCTTATTAGGAATTCAATTTCCTGCTTCAGGTTGTAGCATTCATTAGTGTCGTGGCCGTAGTCTCCGTGGAACCGACAAAACTTTGTCATGTCCCTTTTGTTGGTATCTTTCTTCATGGGCCCGGGCTTCTTGTACGGGGCCAACGACTGGGTTGCCATATATACACTTTCTATATCTTCAGTCAGAATAGTGAATGCAATGTATTTGGCATAATTCTCCTGGGGAGTCTGTTCGGACTTTTTCGGTGAACTTTCCTTTCTTCCCGTTCCCTTGCTTGTGGCTGTTGCTGGAACACTTGCCACTTGAGCTTGAATTATTTAGGTAGCTGGGAAGTTGGGCGGATGTTCCAGTGGAAGGAGTCGTTGACTTTCTCAGATTTTGTTCACCTTCCGCTCGTTGAATGGCTTCTTCGAGCTTGATGAAGCCTTCTGCTCGGTCAAGGAAATCACTCATTGAGTCTACCGGCCCGTTCTTCATTATATCCTTCCAAAGTTCACCGAGGACTTCGATGCCCCCCAGTATCGCGGATAACTTTCTATCCTTAGTTACCCGTGAAACTTTGGTCGCCTCCGTCATGAATCTGCTGATGTATGCCCAGAGTGGCTCGCCTGGTCGTTGCTTAACTTCGACCAAGTCTCCCAAATGCAATGGAAGTTGGCGTGAGGAGGAGAATTGTGCATGGAATTCCGAAGTGAAGGTTTTCCATGAACTAAACTTTCCAGGAGCCAGCTTCAAATACCATTACTGAGCGGCTTCCGACAGAGTGGCAGAAAAGATTCTGCAGCATACATCTCCATGTACCCCTTGCAAATCCATTTGCATTTCAAAGTACTTGAGATGGGAAAGGGGATCTTCTCTCCCCGTGTACATTTTCCACGTCGGCATTTTGAACTTGTGGGGCAGTGGCAGGAGATTGATCTCTGGTGAGAAAGGAGTTCCGCGTGCTCGGTCAAGCTCAAGATCATTGTTTCTTTGTCCAGCCAAGCCGTGGAACATATTTTTCATTTCGTCATGCTGAGCTTGTACGGCTGGGCTAACTTGCTCGGCATTCTGGTCAATTTGAATTACGTCAGCATCTTTCTAAGCGGGAATTTGAGTACAGGCTCCAGGTTGCACGATCGTTGTAATATTCTGTTCGTCTACTCCCCTTCTTCTGTTCAGATCATTCCTTAGGTCATGGGTTGCTACCAACCTTTCGAACACAAAAGTGCCTGGTTGCCTTAGCATTTGATTCACTTGGTTGACGCGTGGAATGGCACCATTAATCTGGTTGGAACCATCAGGTATGACTTCTCCTGATGAATTACCAAACAAGGTCTGCTCGCCTACCGCTGGGCCCACGAACGGAACTTGTGACCGGGGATTGGGTGGCTGACCATTTGTAGTCTGGGAAGTATTCATCGTTGGATCTTCGTCTGTTCCACCTAGAGGAATGACATTCGGCGGCTGCTAACCTACAGTTTGATAGGGTTTTCGTATCAGCACGGTAGCATGCCGACTACGTTTTCGATCTCTTCATGGTGAGCCCATAATGCCTCCATCTCTCTATCCCTCCATTCGGCGAACATGCACCTTTCTTCGTCGAATGCGAGATTTACTGTAGCACGCAGTTCGTCCTGATCATGATGTAGGGTGTTGTTATGATCTGCATGAGTCCAAGAGCGTCACGGAGATTTTGTAACTCGGTAGCATCTCCGATGGTCGTCTGGGCATTGGTTCCAGGCGGAACAATTGTGTTATGAATGCCCTGGTTGGGTGCGGAACTATTATTCCCAGTCTCTTGCACACCAGGCGCGATTCCATCTATAGGAACTGTTTCACCATTGCCCACGTTCGGCGTCTGTCCAAGATTAACAACTGGCGGAACCCTTGTGTTTCCTGGATTCTGCAAGGCAGGATCAACCGTATGTGAATTTGCTGGATCAGTCAAACCTCTACGAGTTTGCTTCATCGTATCTGTGGTCAAATTTTGAATAGAGAGCGATTCTTGATTCTTCTCTCAATGAAAGCACCAAAATGTTGACTTCGATTTTATCCAATGACAATGAGTCTGTTTTACAAGCGATAAATAATTTATAATAACAAATATACGATAAAGCAATAAAAAGACACATGAATTTTATAGAGGTTCAGCCCCGAGCAGTTCGGTAATAGCCTAATCCTCGTTATTGGTATTGACTTAAGATCAAGGAGAAAGATTCATTTTCTTATAGCTCTTACAACAGTATCTTTGAATATATGATTCTTAGATAATAGTATAGTCTTAGATCAACTGCTTTTCGACCGATCCCCTACCCAGTGAACATACATCACTATTTAAAAGGGTAGGAGGCTTGGAGAAGAAGAGTTTCCCCTCTCGTTACAATGCGTATAAGCAGAAAGATCGTGGCATCAATGCTGAATGCAAGGATCGTGGAATTGAGGCTGAATACACTGATAGTGGGATCATGTCTATGCCATATCCACATAAATTGATCTCTTAGTTATAGGGATTATGCTGATGACTCATGATGCGAAAACTGAATTCGCCAAGTGTTGGTTGCTCTGCGCGGATTGCTGAATATCTTGCCTGAGCATTCCTGCGAGGCATTCTGCTCGGACTATACTTTCCGAGCAGATGTTCCAAGTGGATTCCACGTGTCTGTTGGGTTTTATGCCCTAAATAAAACTCATTTCAATATAATCAGATTTACTTATTAATATAGATCAGAAATAACATTTAATGTTGCATGGTTCACATGATTTATTTCATGATTATATGTACAAAATGTATAAATTCATCTGAAACCCTTTTCACATACTTGATCCTGTTTATTGTGTCGTCAACACATTGGAAAGTAAACATGACTATGTGAATAAAGTTTCCTAGATTTATCAGACATAGGGTTTTACTGATATGATAATCTACAACAGAGTTTACTTGCATTTGGAGAAGTGCTATGTTCTTTCCAGAGCATTGGTTAAAGTAAAGCTCAGGTTGGATGCATGGAGTATGCATCGGAAGGGACCGATATTGAACTTTAACTTAGATTTAATTAAACTTACCGTAAAATCTATTCAAGTCAATATCGCCAAGTTGATCCTAGATCAAATGTTCTTAATCCTGTTATGATTAGGCTCAATCTTGAAAGGCTATTCGTGTTCTTTGATTTGTTAGTTAAGCCTACTTTTAGGTCAGGGTGATACGTACATTTTGGGAACACGGTAGTGCAATTGAGTGGGAGCGCTATCATAAACATGGAATCTATAGCTTCTATCTGGTGAATAGTAAGCAAAGGATGATCTCCTTCGAGCTTGACCAAACGAACATAAATGGTGGAGTACTCATTTCACATAAGCTGAAATATCATTTATACGGGGTCAAGTGTTTTAAGGAATAAATACATTGTAGGGTGTAACGGTAATTTAATCCCTTTACAGTGTAGATCATTCATATAGAGGATCATTGATCACATTAGGATTATAACAATGGATAACTAATGATGTGTCTATATGGTGGAACATATAGAGCATTCTATATACTGAGAGTGCAATTCTAAGTTCTATGCGTGGATTCAACGAAGAATTAATAAGTTAGTAAATTTTAGTAATAAATTCTTGATCTACTTATTGGAAGCTCGGTTATATAGACCTATGGTCCCCGCACTAGTTGAGATAATATTGCTTGTAAGACTCATATAATTGGTTATGATTAATCAATTATAATTCTCAAATTAGACTATGTCTATTTGTGAATTTTTCACTAAGTAAGGGCGAAATTGTAAAGAAAGAGTTAATAGGGGCATATTTGTTAATTATGATACTTTGTATGGTTCAATTAATAAATATGATAAATGACAATATTATTTAATATTTATTTATAGTTATTAAATAGTTAGAATTGGCATTTAAATGGTTGAATTAGAAAATTGGCGTTTTTGAGAAAATCAGATGCAGAAAAGATAAAACTGCGAAATTGCAAAAAGTGAGGCCCAAATCCACATGTATAGGGCAGGCCACTTTTGTAGGGTTTTCCCTCTGATATTTTCATTATTTTAATGCCAAATAATTCAAACCTAACCCTAGTGGAATGCTATAAATAGATAGTGAAGGCTTCAGGAAAATAACACTTTTCTTCTAACACTTTTGATTCAGAAAAACCTGAGCCTTCTCTCTCCCTATCTTTGGCCGAACCCACTCTCTCTCTCTCTTCCTCACTGAGATTTCGAAATACTTAGTGTATGAGTAGTGCCCACACACAGCAAGTGATACCTCAATCATAGTGAGGAAGATCGCGAAGAAAGACTTTCAGCAAGAAGGAGGTTTCAGCATCAAAGATTCAGAGAAAGAGATTCAGGTTCAGATATTGATAATGCTCTGCTACAGAAAGGAATCAAGGGCTAGATATCTGAACGGAAGGAGTCATTATATTCCGCTGCAACCAATGTAAGGTTTCTTAAACTTTATATGTGTTTATTTCATCGTTTTAGAAAGTTCATATTTAGGGTGTTAATCAACATACTTGTGAGTAGATCTAAGATCCTGGTAAAATAATTCCAACAACTGGCCTCAGAGCCATGGTAATTGATTTACTTGCAAGAAATTTGGACTTTAAAACGATTGTTTGTTTGTTTTTGGATGGTATCATTTTGTATTGAGTGTTATTTGATGATTGATTGGTGTTTGTGAATTTTCGTTAAAAATAATTGATTATCTGTTTCTGGAATTATTTTTATTGGATAGTATGGAAAAAACTAAGCAAGTTACTTTTTTACAGAACTCAAGTTCGATTTAATTTGAATTAGTTATGATTTTTTGAAGATTCAAAAAATCAGAGTTGTGCTGAAATTTTCCTGCGATCGCGAAAACTGTCCGTACAGCTCGCAATTTTTTCGTTTTTCTTCGATTTTTCATGCTTTTTCATGGAATTAACTTCTGATTTTTTGTGTAGTTTTATATTTATACTATTACTATTCCTAATTCAATTCTAATTATCATTATGAATTAATTTAATATTTTTTAAATTTAATTCAAGATATTAGTGTAATTTGAATTTAAAAATAGTTAGTATGTATCTTATTTGCTTAATAATATATCTTATTTTTAAATTTGATTATATCTTATCTTATTTTTAAATTTAAAGTCAGATTTTAAATATTTTAAATTTAATTTTTTTTTAAATAATTTGACCTTATTTAAATTTAAAATAAGATAACTATAATCATGTAATTTTAAAAAGATGTAAGATATTTTGCTAACTTTTAAATTTTGTTATTTTATTTATTTAAATTACATTTAAAATCTGAAAAAGATATTCATTTATCTTTTTTAATTTTTTATTTAATTTTTATTTATAAAATAACATTTAAATTTTAAAAGAAGTTAGCAAATTTCGAAATGATATTTAGGTTGGTTGAAATCTAATTTTTCAAAATTGTAGATTAAATTTTAAATTTAAATTTTTTTTAAAATTTCGAATTTTTCAATTTTTTTTTAAATTTTCGAAAATTATTTTTTTCTTTAATTAATTATTTCGAAATTAATAATTTAATTTAAAATTAAATAAATCCTACATCCAACTATCCAGCTAACCTTGTTGCAGGAGTATGTGTGTTTAGCTTGTGTGTAAGTTTTCAAAACCTATTATTACTTGATTGCAAATAGCCATGGTTACCTTTTGCCAGATCTATTGATCTGATGGCTCCCTTGGTCAAGATAATAATTTGTTACAAGTACTATATTTACAAACTTCTTTCATCTGTGTATGACCTAGCAACATGATAGGACCCATCCAAAGTGTGCCTGTGTGAGCCTATGTGTTTAATTTTATTATAGATGCATATAGGTTGTTGTTGCTAAAATAAATTATCATAGTTCTTGATAGAATTTATTTAGGCCCATTTAGTTTTTGGGCCTATTCAATTAATAACAGTTGTTCTTATTAAGGTTAAATTCCTCTCTTTTGGGCCTTGTGTGAGAGTTGGGAGCCATAGTAGTGGGTACGACATACTGAACCCAGCACCCCCTCACATAAACCACCCCAATTGTGAAGGTCCATTTGCCTGATTTGAATGACTGTACTAGGTTAATTAAACTAGTTTAACCTAATAAAATTGATTAGTAACATAATTAATTTCATTTATTTTGAAATTAATTTAAGAAAATTATAGTTTAAAGAATTCTTTATTCTAAGCTAAAGTATATGTATTTTCTTGTATTTAATTAAATATAGAATTATAACCATCTAGATTCTTTCTGAAGCTTAATTTAAATTTTTCATTAAATATTCCTATTTAAGTTGATATTTAGTTATCTACAACTAACCAACTTAAATCTGAATATCTTTTGGATTTAAAATTTCAAAATTAAGTTGAGGAATTTTAGGCATTGGTTATTAAGATTCTTTAAGATATTTTTTAAGTTAATATCTTTTCGAATATTAACTTAAAATGGAATATTTTAGATATTTTTTAGGTTAATATCTTTTCGAATATTAACTTAAAATGGAATATTTTTGAATTAAGTGGTTACAACTTAATTTTTGATATTTAATTAAATTTAAATTTGAAAATATTTAAGTTCTAGATTTTTTTCTAATACAACTTAAATTAGATATTTTTTCAAATTTTGTGGAAAAGATACTTAGTCAAATAAGATATTTTCTAGATAGTTATTTCTAGACTACTTATTATTTCTAATATTAAATAGGAAAATATTATACATTGTGAAATTAATTATTTATATAATTAATTTTGGTACAATTTATTTTAAGTATATTTTTCCTAGTATTAAACTAGAGATTAAAAATTAAGCCTTCTCTACACTTAATTATTTATTTCTTGAATTTAATACATTTAATTAATTTGAAAATTAAATATCTAAGTTGATTTTCATCATCATACTTAAATATTTCTTTTTCATGACACTTAATTAAATAAAAAATTATTTTTTGTTGAAATTTATTTTATCAACTAAATTTAAATAATTTTCAAAATATATTTTTTTCTTTATTTTATTAATCAAATTTCGAAATTGCATTTCTTAAATGCTGGAATTTCGAATTTTATTTGAAAAATAGATTAAAGTTGTAAATTATTTATTTTAATTTTGGACCAACTTAAATTAATGATTTTTTCATTAATTGATTAATTTAAAATATATGAATTAAAATATATTATTAGAAATTGAATTAATTAGTAAGGAAAATCTAGATAGGTGATATTTTTGCTTGAAGTATTTTTCTAGTGTATTTAATTAAATAGAAAATTAATATTTAAGTTGATTTTCATCATCATACTTAAATATTTGAAATTTTTTTTATATATTTAATTAAATAGGAAAATTATATTTTTTGTTGTAAATTAATTTTATTAATTAATTTTGGGCCAACATTAAATTAAAATAATTTTTCCAGGATTAATTTTTTATTTTAACATGCATTTTTCGAAAATTGTATCCTTGAATACTTTAATTTTTCGAAATGCAATATATATTTATAGAAAATTAAATTTGAGTTGTAAATTAATTTTGTAACAGCTTAAATTGAATATTTTTCTAAATATTTATTGGAAATTATTACTAAGATGGAAATAATTTATATTATTTTCATATCCATCTAAGTAAAATTTATAAATATTAAATTAAAATTTATATTTAGAATTTTTCATTCTAAATTGGAAATTTTAATTAAATAAATATATATATTTAAAATAAATAGATTAAATAAAGAGAATCAAAGAAAATACAACTCACTTTAAATAATGAGTTTTTTATTTTTAAGATATTCGATCTCCATTGTTGGTCTTACAATAGTTAAATGTTTTCAATATAACCTCAAGACGCTAGACTTCGTCCCCCTATGGATGGTTATTCGTTGAACGCATTTAACACCGTAAGATCTCATTTGATAAGTGTTTTGTAAGTTTTCGTCTCTATTAGACTCTCCCCTACGGTGACTACTTAGAGATAAACTTACGAAACATGAAACAATGGTGGATGCTCATAAAATGAGAATAACCTTGACTCTCGCCTACCGGGACAACGTTGGATTCTTATTTTGATCGAATAAAAGGTTGCTAGAATGGTTACCATTTTAGATGAGCTGACAACTCTATTCAATGAATGATACTTTGACTCTCGCCTATCGGGACACTGTATCAGTTTGTTGGAAACCTTGGAAATTATTTAGGATTGTATGTTTTAGTATTTTCACTGGTCATTCCTACTTGCTATATGTTTAATAATTTCTGAATTGTGTATGAATTTATATTGAACCATGTTATTTTCTGTTATTAAGTTGTAGTTTAATTTCGAATCTTCATTGTTGGTCTAACATGTTTGTTTTTCTAATGAGATAAATCCCTAATGGATTTACACCATTAGACATACAAAATAATGTTAGATCTCGAAAGATAAATATTATATATGCGACATCTAGCTGTTCATCAATTGATGACACTTTAGACTAGTATTTTTACGATATGAAACAAGAAGATTGTATAAATAAGATTACTTTGACATTCGCTAATCGAAGCATCGTTGGATTCTTATTTATAAACGAAATTATCCTAATTCCTCTTAGCTTATTCATTTCGAAAAGTTCAATAACATATCATTGGATGAATGGTCTATAAATCATTTCATGTCATTCTATATTTTCTCTTAAGAAATTAAATGACGCATATGATTATAATCCCAAAATTCTATTCCCAATTGATATAAATCCTCAATCTTAGAAATCTCCTACTTGTATGGGCGAATCTGACTTAGAGTTTAAAATAGTAGTGGTGGTCCAAGATAGAATTACTCATTATATTTGATATAAATTTTAAGTCTTTGACTTTAATTTTAGATTCCAAATAGAAATTTTCTTATATTTCTAATTTCAGATACAATACAGTTACACTTTCTCAAGTGTTCAGTATCCATCTTTTATTAATGGATTCAAACTGTATGGAATATGAGTTAGGTATTCTGTGACCAAGATCCACTTGCACTATTCTAAGAATTCTTTTATAAACCTAAGTCATCAAAAGACACTACAACATTTTTTTAATCTATGGCATTTGTATCTTGTTCATAGTGGATTTGACAAGATCAATCTCTGCAAAGAGTTAATATGCCTATATCCACTGAAAGTAGTTCATCTCATTCGCAGATGGATGTACATTCAGGGGTGGATATGAGTTTTCCGTTGTATTCTTAAAACGATCACTCTAGATTATACCTTATGCAAAGAAATTTGAAATGTTTGAAAAATTTCATTAATTTCTAGCAATGGTTAAAACCATTAAGGTAAGTGGTTAAAGATCTTGGGAACTGATAGGGGTAAAGAAATAGTTAGTAGATATGCAGTTCAAAGATCATTAAATTGATTTTTGAATTATATCCAAACTTACCTCCCCAGAAATTTCGAGTTGCATGTTGATGATTAGTTACTAGTCGTTGCCTAATTCCTTCTATGGTAATACAATTTCAGAATGATGTAATGGTTGTATACTTAATGTAAATCATTACTAGATTCATGGATGACCTAATCAAAATCTTAAGAAAAGCTAGAACTATTAACCATGGTTTGTTAGCTATTCTAAGTGATTAGGGGTGGACCATCCCATAGTCAATAGATAAGAAAGTGTTTGTTCAAACAAATTCTACTTTTCTAAGAAAATGACTAAGTCTAATAATAAAGTAGCAAATAAAGGAGATATTTAATTCTTGATTCCAAAAGTGTTCTATCATCTTATTTATGATGATCCCACTGCCTTTGTTGTCTTGTCACAACCGAAGAGATCAATACCATTTAGTTTTCTTAGACATAATTCACGGTACCTTGTCGTAGTGGGAGAGTTTCTAGGAACTCACCTTCTTATGACTTGGGAGACACTAGTGATTAAAATCCATTGTGAGTTTAAACAAGTTATGGATTGTCAAGATAAGAAACTAAGAAGAAAGCCAATAGAACTATGGTTTAATCCATTCACATGGAATAACCTAAAGTTTTCTATTACAAGGACATAAAAGGAAATTTTAGTTAATAAGTTTATTCTATGGACTTAACAAAACTTCATGTTCCTAGTATTATAGGTTTGAGTCTATCTAAACCTATGGCTTGTGGTATACCTGGTAATTACTTACTCTAATGCAAGCAACTTACTTTAGTAAGATGCTGAAGCATTTTCTTTCTAATGGCAATCTATAGAAGCTTCACAACTTCTTAGACATAGATTTTATTTATCTAAGGAAAAGTCTCAACTATTCCAGAAAAGATAAAGTCATTTCTTATATCAACAGTGAGAGGTCTTAGATATGTTTTTGTATGCCTTAGACCAGACACCTGCTGTTGAGTGGGAGTAATGAGTAGGTATCAGATTAATCCAGGAGAAGAACATTGGAAGACAATCAAGTAAATCTTAAGATTAAGAAGAGGAACTTTATGTTAGTCTATAAGGGTGTGTTTAAAACTCTTAGACTACACCATATCAGATTTCGAAATTTGCCTTTGTGCTAGAAAATCTTTCTGATAAGATGGTGGTTACTCTGGGGGTGGAATAGTGATTTTGGAGAAGTGTAAAAACCTATCTGAAGTCTCTAAGTCTACCAGGAAGGGACTGAAAGTTAAAGTTACAGGAAAGGTACTTATTCAGTCTAAGGAAAGTTCTATACATCTTTGGCACCATTCCAAATTGCCTTAAACTACTAGTGTTAATTTCTTGATTAACCAAAAGTAGTTGCCAAAGCTATAGAATCAGGTATCCCAAGAGAGTAGACATATAGAGAGGAATTTCACATTATCAATGATTTTGTGATTAAGGATGAGTAATGGTGGAGAAAAGGTTGTGGTTAATTCAAGGTGTTGAGATTATTTGATTTGTATATCGAGGTGTTGAGATTATTTGAAACGCACTTTTTGTTTTATATTAGTGCAAGTGGGAGTTTGTTGGGTTTTATGCCCTAAATAAAACTCATTTCAATATAATCAGATTTACTTATTAATATAGATCAGAAATAACATTTAATGTTGCATGGTTCACATGATTTATTTCATGATTATATGTACAAAATGTATAAATTCATCTGTAACCCTTTTCACATACTTGATCCTGTTTATTGTGCCGTCAACACATTGGAAAGTAAACATGACTATGTGAATAAAGTTTCCTAGATTTATCAGACATAGGGTTTTACTGATATGATAATCTACAACAGAGTTTACTTGCATTTGGAGAAGTGCTATGTTCTTTCCAGAGCATTGGTTAAAGTAAAGCTCAGGTTGGATGCATGGAGTATGCATCGGAAGGGACCGATATTGAACTTTGACTTAGATTTAATTAAACTTACCGTAAAATCTATTCAAGTCAATATCGCCAAGTTGATCCTAGATCAAATGTTCTTAATCCTGTTATGATTAGGCTCAATCTCGAGAGGCTATTCGTGTTCTTTGATTTGTTAGTTAAGCCTACTTTTAGGTCAGGGTGATACGTACATTTTGGGAACACGGTAGTGCAATTGAGTGGGAGCGCTATCATAAACATGGAATCTATAGCTTCTATCTGGCGAATAGTAAGTAAAGGATGATCTCCTTCGAGCTTGACCAAACGAAAATAAATGGTGGAGATCTCATTTCACATAAGCTGAAATATCATTTATACGGGGTCAAGTGTTTTAAGGAATAAATACATTGTAGGGTGTAACGGTAATTTAATCCCTTTACAGTGTAGATCATTCATATAGAGGATCAGTGATCACATTAGGATTATAACAATGGATAACTGATGATGCGTCTATATGGTGGAATATATAGAGCATTCTATTATACTGAGACTGCAATTCTAAGTTCTATGTGTGGATTCAACGAAGAATTAATAAGTTAGTGAATTTTAGTAATAAATTCTTGATCTACTTATTGGAAGCTCGGTTATATAGACCCATGGTCCCCGCACTAGTTGAGATAATATTGCTTGTAAGACTCATATAATTGGTTTTGATTAATCAATTATAATTCTCAAATTAGACTATGTCTATTTGTGAATTTTCATTAAGTAAGGGCGAAATTGTAAAGAAAGAGTTTTAGGGGTATATTTGTTAATTATGATACTTTGTATGGTTCAATTAATAAATATGATAAATGACAACATTATTTAATAATTATTTATAGTTATTAAATAGTTAGAATTGGCATTTAAATGGTTGAATTTGAAAATTGGCGTTTTTGAGAAAATCAGATGCAAAAAAGATAAAACTGCAAAATTGCAAAAAGTAAGGCCCAAATCCACTTGTATAGGGCCGGCCACTTTTGTAGGGTTTTCCCTCTGATATTTTCATTATTTTAATGCCAAATAATTCAAACCTAACCCTAGTGGAATGCTATAAATAGATAGTGAAGGCTTCAGGAAAATAACACTTTTCTTCTGACACTTTTGATTCAGAAAAAACTGAGCCTTCTCTCTCCCTATCTTTGGCCGAACCCACTCTCTCTCTCTTCCTCATTGAGATTTCGAAATACTTAGTGTAAGAGTAGTGCCCACACACAGCAAGTGATACCTGAATCATAGTGAGGAAGATCGTGAAGAAAGACTTTCAGCAAAAAGGAGTTTCAGCATCAAAGATTCAGAGAAAGAGATCCAGGTTCAGATATTGATAATGCTCTGCTACAGAAAGGAATCAAGGGCTAGATATCTGAACGGAGGGAGTCATTATATTCCGCTGCAACCAATGTAAGGTTTCTTAAACTTTATATGTGTTTATTTCATCGTTTTAGAAAGTTCATATTTAGGGTGTTAATCAACATACTTGTGAGTAGATCTAAGATCCTGGTAAAATAATTCCAACAGTGTCACCATTCATGTGATGCCACGTCAAAGTGCAAAAATTAGGATAACAAATATATTTTCTATTTAATTAAATTTCTTGAAATAGAATCAAATAATTAAGTATCTTGAACAAAATTAACTTAATTATTAATTCTATTTTTAAGTTCTAAGAAAAATATTATAATTTAAATATTAGAAAATATAAATTTGTTACTAGAAATCACTATCTAGAATATTTCATTAAACTAAGTGTATTTATCTAAATTAATTTTAAAATAATCCAATAAAAAATTAATTTCATTTATTTTAAAATTAATTACGTTGCTAATTCAATTTTAATTAGGTTAAACTAATATAATTTGCCTAATACAATTATTTAAATAAGGCAAATGGGCTTTCACAATTGGGGTTGTTCATGTGAGGGAGGGCTGGGTTTAGTATGTCGTACCCACTACTAATGGCCCCCTAACTCTCACACAAGGCCTAAATGAGAGAAATTTAACCTTTCATTAAATAATTAATATTCATTGAATAAGCCCAATACTAATTGGGCCTAAATAAAACTATCAAATGTGATATTTTATTTTAGCAACTTAGTCCATTTATATATCTAAAAGTAAATGGGCTTCCTATATGCATCTAAGCCCAAAAGCAAACATATAGGCTCACACAGGTCAAATTGATTTGGATGGGCCCTGTCATGTTACTAGGTTTACACAGATGAAAGAAATTACAAAATTTACCTGTTACACATTATTTATAAGATCTATTAACAATTGGACTATGATTAAAATCATATAATTGGATCTGTCAACAAGTTAATCATATTAGATAAAATAAATAATAAGTTTGTTATAAAAAAAAATTGAATAAACAATTTAAATAAACAAAGAATGTCCATCTAAAAAATGTGAAATAAGATATTAATATAATTAAATTATTATTTTAAACTAACCAACTAAAATTTGAAAATTTAGGTTTGTTAAAAGCAACCTTAAATATCTCATCAAAATTTAAAATTCAAAAATGAAACTAATTTAAAATATCTATGTTTATTTGAATTATTTTTATCAAATTAAATTAAATATCTGAGAAGATAAATGATTTGAAAATAACAAAATAGCTATTTTTAATATCATTTTCTAATCTAATAATTTAATAAAATTAAAATAATAAAATAAACTAATTTTAAAATAGATTTGGTTAGGCAATTATTATTTTAATAATAAAATAATAAATAAATAATAATTATCCTAGTTATGTGTCAACATATCTCAAATTAAGCATTATTCAAATTTCTACAAAAATATCTAGGTTATTTAAATACTTAAAATACAATTTATAAATTTCTAATAAGTAAAATGATAAAAAAAATAGCATAAATATCATTTTTCTAACTTATAATTTATAAACAATTAAATATTTAACAAAATAACCAATTTTTTAATTTGAAAAATATTATGGTTAGAATATTTATAAAAATATCTAGGTTAATTTGAAATTTATTAATTATTTAATTTATCATATAAGATAATTTTAATATAATATTTCAAATTAAAAAGATTATGCTATCATTTAATTTAAATATGTCCAATATTAAAATATCTGATCTTATAATTAAATAATATATAAATATTAAAGAAATTAACAAATTTTAAATGTGACCATAATTTTTACAAAAAATAAAATAATCATTTTTTAAATTTAAACCTCAAAATATCATAAATTAATAATAATCTATTAAAAATAAATATTAATAATTTAAAATTGATATTTAATTTTAAATATATTTAAAATAATATTTTATTTTGATATTAGGGTTTAAAAACTACAAAAAATCGAAATTGGGGAAACATCCCAAAAAATTCAGGTGGCTGCCAGCATTGGGCGTGCAACAAGCTGCACGCAGCCTTCATGCGCGCGCGAAAGGATGAGATGCAGCCTCCTTGACCGAGAAATCTCGGTCAGCTGCAGGGTGCGTGTGCGGGCGACAGCAGGGTCCGTGTCTGAATGCACACGGCTTCAGACAGCATTCATGTCCCTTGTCCGTGTGCGTCTGGCCTTCTTGTCCGAGGCTCTGGTGCGCATGAGCACCACCCTCGACACCCAATGGACCCCGATTTTCAAATTGTCATATCTCCTTCGTTTTTCATCGGAATCGAGTTCCGTAAAAACGAAAATTGCTTAATTTTTCACAAGGAATCCAAATAAATTATTTTCATGGAAAAAATTTCTTAAATGACATTCAATTATCAAATAATCACATAAACCAACATGAACACTGTTGGAATTTATTTTGCCAGGATCTTAGATCTACTCACAAGTATGTTATTTAACATCCTAAATATGAACTTTCTAAAACGATAATAAACACATATAAAGTTAAGAAAACCTTACATTGGTTGCAGCGGAATAATATTTCTCCTTCCACTCAGATCTCTAACCCTTGTATCCTTTTTGTTGCAGAGTATTATCAAGATCTGAGTCCGAATGTCCTTCTCTTTGATTTGGATCCTTCATGATCTTCCAAACTATGATTGAGGTACCACTTGCTGTGTGTGGGCACTACTCTTTCACTAGGGTATGTCGAAATTGGAAGAGGAAGAGAAGAGATATAGGGTTCGACTATAGAGAGAAAAGGAAAGGCTCAATTTTCTGAAAGAGGCAGTTTCCTGAATCACTGAATAATTGCTTAACTGCTTCATTTGGTGTGAGCCATCACTTTCTATTTATAGACAACTGCTAGGTTTAGGTTAGTAATTAATTGGCATTAAAATAATAAAAATAATAATTGGAAAATTCTTGCACAAGTGGCTGCCCTATGGTGTTAATGGGCCTCACTTGGATTTTACAGTTTTCACAATTTTTATTTTTATTTTCTCAAAAATGCCAATTTTCCAATTCTGACCATTTAAATGCCAAAACTAATTATTTAATAACTAAAATAGATTATTAAATAACATTGTCATTTAACATAATTATTAATTAGACATATAGAGTCTCTTAATTAATAAATAAACATAGAATCTCTTTTCTTTACAATTTCACCCCTGCTTAGTGAAAATTCACAAACTAGACATAGTCTAACTTTAGAATTATAATTGATTAATCATAAATCAATTATTGAGTCTTACAAGAAGTATGGTGTCAACTAGAATGGGGACCATGGATCTATATTACTGAGCTTCCAATAAGTCGAACCGAATTTACCAAATAAATTCCCTAACTATTTCTTGTTGAATCCACTCTTAGAACTTGGAATTGCACTCTCAGACTTATATAGAGCGTTCTATATGTTCCACGATATAGATACGCTATCTCATTTAACCATCGTTATAATCTTAATATGATCAAAGATCCTCTATATAGATGATTTACATCGAGAAGGGATAAATTTACCATTTTCACCCCTCAATTTATTTGGCCCCTTAAAACACTTAGCTACCTATAAATACTATTTTAGTGGTCTAAGATATAGTCACTGAAACAAGAGCTCATCCATTTACTTCTATTTAGCTAAGCTCGAAGGGAATCATCACTTGACTTCTATACACCAGTAGAAGCTATAAATTCCATTTTTATGTTCAGCGCTCCCACTCAGTCATACTATCATGTTCCCAAAATATACGTATCACCCTGACCTAAAAGTAGGCTTAACTAATAAATCAAAGAACATAAATAGCACTCCTGAGATTGAGCTTAAGCATATCAGGATTTAGATTCTTTTGATCTAAGATCAACTAGTGATATTGACTTGGACAGATACAACGGTAAGTTTATAATATCTTGACTAAGTTCAATATCGGTCCAGTCCAATGTATACTCCATACATTCGAAACTAGTATACTTTACCAATGTCCTGGAAAGAACATAACACTTACTCCAAGTGTAAATATACTTCATCGTTGATTATCACATCAGTCTAAATCCAAAACACTGATGAAACAGGGACTTAGTCTTTTGAATCATATAATCACAATCACATTCCACTGTGTTGACAACACTGTAATTGTGAATAAATATATGTTCTGGACTTAACTGATTTTGTGCATATATTAAACCATAAGCGTGAAAAATACATGTTTACATAGATCACTTCAAATCTCTTAAATTGATAACTAATCAGATTGTAATGGGTTTTATTTAGGGCACAAAACCCAACAAACTCCCACTTGCACTAACATAAAACAAGTTGTGCATTCCAATCAATTTGTTGTCTTGATCTTCAGATCAAGTGTAGTATATTTGACACCACCCAAACTTCTGGAACCAGGTTCATAAAACATTATGAAACATCCTTAACTATATGTTATACTCATCAAGGAATACTGAAATCCTTACTGCTTATTAAGTACATCTGAACAAACAGAAGACATATCTCTCTCATACTTTAAAATTTGGAACTGAGATAATACAGTGTAGAATTTTCTTCAGTAGAACAACTTTCTGGTAATTTCGAATTTAAAAAGTTATATATATCTTCTCTGGTGGAGCTTGAATTATTATAGAAGGGTTTTTACACTCTTCTAGAATAACTCCTCCACCCCAAGAGTAACCACCATCTCAAATTCTTAATGAGTTAGTGTAGATATAAGGATAACTAATATACAGTTCCTTAATATCTAACATATAGGTCACTTTCATAAATCTTTCTTGAGTATCTCCTAATGTTCCTTATTTGATTACATCTCAGATGGCTCTCACTCAATAATAGGTGTCTGGTTAAATAATACTTTCAACCTCTTACTATTGTTTTGATTGATATCTAGTTGTGACTTATTATCTTAGTCTAAAACTGTAAGTTTCTTTAAGACTAAGTCATCAACATAGCAGACTAGTATTTGAAGTGAAAAGTACTTACTAGAGATTAAGCAATCAAATTAAGATACCATATATTGTTATGAGGATTAGAAATCTTGACTCAAGTCATTCGAATGGACTATGGAAGAATTCTTCTATCTTATTGTCATAATTCTAGTAAGTTATTTCTATCCACATGAATGGTTAGATTTGCTTTCTCAAAATTGCTCTTAAGTTCCTATCACAAGTGACAACCAAATGAAGATGGGTAAAGAGTTTTAAAATTCTCCCACTCAATTAAGGTAGTGTGATACATTATCAAAGAACTTTATTGGTATCATTATCTATTACAACAGTAAATCTAAACTGGAATATATAATCAAGATCAAGGATTTATTCTGATAATAGCTAATTTATTATATTACTTCCATGTTTAAAATTATGTGTCACAAAGAGTACTGTGGAATATAGTCCACCCCTAAGTATATAGAGATTATGATCCACCCCTAAAGGTTATAGAGATTATGTGGAGTTTTGAATATAATCTAGAGTTCATTAGATATAAAAGATCGTTGAACTGCATATTATTCTTAACTTTTTCTCCACCCCTATCAGATGAAAAGATCCTTTTATTAAACAAATTCTTAATAATTGTTTTAGAATTAACAATTATTCATAAACATTGAAATAATTTGTAGTGTTTATGTAGTAATAACTCTATAAATAGTTTAAGGAACTATAGAATTTGTATCAATAAAAGCACATACACATACTAACATTATAATTTGGTAATCATTGCAGAAGAAACACTTTTCTTTTGGTGTATCACTAGGAGCAGCATCCTTTTTGTTCTTAGCTGTTTTCACAGCTTGAGCTTACTTCTTGTTATTTTTCCACTTCTTCTTATTCTTGGGTCTGGAAGTAGAGACAACGTGTGCCTCAGGTTTAATCGTCCCATTACCATTTCAAGAATTCTGAGGTTTACTCCCTTTCTTCTTGGGTCCTCCAATCAAATTTTCATATGTATAAAGGTCATTGACTAACGTGTGAAAGTCTTGTTCCTTCTTATTCATGACATAATTTGATGTATAGGGCAGAAAAGCTGGAGTAAGACTATTCAAGATAAGACTCACTTGAGTTGTCTGATCCATTTCAGCACCATGATTCTAGGCTTCTTGGAAATAACTTGCCATTTGGAAAAGGTGATCACGCACATTCTGAAGGGGTTCCATCCGTGCATTGATGAATTTCTTAGTCGCGTCAAAGCGAGACTGGATAGATGCCATTCCGAATAGCTCAGTTAACTGCGTCATTATTTCTGCAGCCGTGACAGTGTTAGCAAACCTTGTTTTCAAGTTGTCAACCATGTTGGAAAGCATGAAGTATCGAGCTTTGTTGTTAGCATTCTGCCAACGCTCGAACTTCTCTTTAACAGCTTTAGTTGCATTGTCACCCGGCTGTTCAGGTGACAGCTCAGTCAACACAAACATGGCACTTTCACCTATGAGAGCAATATTAATGTTCTCTTTCCATTTAGGGAAGTTATATCCATTTAGCTTATTTTCAGTCAACAGTGGTAACATGGGATTTGACATGGCTATACAGGATACTACAAAATAATAAATAGAAATCAATTATGGTTTAACACAAAATCTTATTCAGAAATTATTAGCAGATAGCAAGTAGGAATGACAAGAGAAAATACTAAAACATACAATCCTAAACAATTTCCAAGGTTTTCAACAAACTAATATCAGTGTCCCGTTTAGGCGAGAGTCAAAGCTACCATCCATTGAATAGAGTTGTCAGCTCATCTAAAATAATAACCATTCTAGCAACCTTTTATTCGATCGAAAAGAGAATCTGACGTTGTCCCGTTTAGGCGAGAGTCAAGGTCATTCATATTTCATGAGCTTCCACCATTGTTTCATACGTTTGTGAGTCTTATACAGTCGCCACCATTAGGGTGATCAATAATAATATAAAAAACTTACAAATGTACTTATCTTTCAAGATTCTACGGCGCTAACTTGCTAATGAACGTTCCTCCATTAGGGAGGATTACTCACTAAAACAATAGCTATGTAAAACCAACAATGGAGATCGAATATCTTAATAATAATA
Organism: Cannabis sativa; assembly: GCF_029168945.1. NCBI lineage: Eukaryota > Viridiplantae > Streptophyta > Magnoliopsida > Rosales > Cannabaceae > Cannabis > Cannabis sativa. The sequence goes on from NC_083602.1 coordinate 33,821,534, forward strand.
AAGCTCATTATTTAAAATGTATTTTCTTCTATTATTCATTTATTTTAAATATATATTTAATTAATTAAATTTTAAATTTAGAATAAAATTCTAAATAAAATTTAATTTAATATTTATAAAATTATACTTAGATGGTTATGAAAATAAAATGAATTATTTCCATCTTAGTATTAATTTTCCAATAAATATTTAGAAAATTATTTAATTTAAGTTGTATTAATTTAAATTAATATGCAACTCAAATTTAAATTTTCGATAAGAATATATATTGTATTTCGAAAAAAAATTAAAGTATAAAATTATACAATTTTTGAAATACTTAAAAATAAATTAATCTTTACTAAAAAAAATACTTCAAGCAAAAATATTACCTATCTAGATTTTCTTTTACTAATTAATTTAATTTCTAATAATAATATATTTTAGTTCATTTATTTTAAATTAATCATTAAATGAAAAAATCATAGATTTAAGTTGGTTCAAAAATTAATTAATTTAGAACTTTAATCTATTTTTCAAGATAAATTCAAAATCATCTTGCATAATCAAATGCAATTTCGAAAATTGATTAATAAAATAAATAAAATATATTTTTGAAAATTATTCAAATTTAAGTTGTTATAAAAAATTTCCAACTTAAAATAATTTTCTATTTAATTAAATGTCATGAAAATAACAATATTTAAGTATCATGATGAAAATCAACTTAGATATTTAATTTTCAATTTAATTAAATGTATTAAATTCAAGAAATAAATAATTAAATATAGAGAAAACTTAATTATTAATTTCTAGTTTAATACTAGGAAAAATATTCTTAACTAGAATTGTACCAAAATTAATTATTAAACAATTAATTTCACAATCAATGATATTTTCCTATTTTAATATTAGAAATAATAACTAGTATAGAAATAACTATCTAGAAAATATCTCAATTTAACTAAGTATCTTTTCAAGATTTGGAAAATATCTAATTTAAGTTGTTATAGAAAGAATCTAAAATAACCAACTTAAAATTTTCCAAATAAAATTTAATTAAATATCAAAATTAAGTAGTAACTACCTAATTTAAGAATATTCTATTTTAAGTTTAACAACTTAAAAAATATCTCTAGAATCTTCAATAACCAACTCCTAGAATTCCTCAACTTAATTTTAAATTCAAAAGATATTCAAATTTAAGTTGATAAGAAAAATTAGTTAGTAATAACTAATTTATAACTTAAATAGGAATATTTGATGAAATAATTAAAGTAAGTTTCAGAAAGAATCTAGTTAGTTAAAATTCTTTATTTAATTAAATACAAGAAAAATACAAATAGTTTATCTAGAAATAATATCTTAAACTAACAGTGTTTTTCTTAAAATTAACTTTGAAATATTAAAATGAAAATAAATTTCATATATTTTAAAAGTTAATTATGTTGCTAATCAATTTTATTAGGTTAAACTAATTTAATTAACCTAATACAGTTATTCAAATCAGGCAAATGGGCCTTCACAATTGGAGTAGTGCATGTGAGAGGGAGCTGGGTTCAGTACGTCGTACTCACTTCTATTGGCCTCCATCTCTCACACAAAGCCCAAAAGAGAGGAATTTAACCTTAAAATAAATAACTGTTATTCATTGAATAGGTCCAAAAACTAAATAAACCTAAATAAAATCTATCAGGGGGTGACATTTAGCAATAACTTATATGCATCTATAATAAAATAAACATATAGGCTCACACAGGCACACAGATTTGGATGGACCCTATCATGTTACTAGGTCATACACAGTTGAAAGAAGAATGTAAAATTTACCTGTTACAAATTATTTACTTGACCTATTGACAATTGAACAATGGGTTAAAATCATATCATTGGATCTGTGAACAAGTTAACTATGTCAATTTAGATCAAGCAATAATAGGTTTTATAAAACTTACACATAAGCTAAAACACAAACCCCTGCAACAGGTTGAATTTGGATAGTTGGAAGTAGGATTTATTTAATTTTAAATAATTAATTAAATTTCAAAAATAATTAAATAATAATAAAAAAAATATTTTTCAGATTTTTAAATGAAATAAAATAATATTTAAAATTAAACCTATAATTTTTGAAAAATTAGGTTTCAACTAACCTAAATATGATTTCAAAAAAAAATTGCTAACCACCTTTTAAATTTCATGTTATTTTATAAATTAAATATTCAATAAAAAATGATAAATAAATATCCTTTTCTGATTTTATAATTTATTTTAAATAAAAAATAACAAAATTTAAAAGTTAGCAAAAATATCTTATTTCTATTGAAAAATAGCATGATTATAGTAATCTTATTTTAAATTTAAATAAGGCCATATTACTTAAAATAGAATAATATTATTTAAAAAAAAAATTAATATCTGACCTTAAATTTAAAAATAAGATTAAATAATCAAATTTAAAAATAAGATAAAAAAATTAAGCAAAAAGATAGATTTTTACCTATTTTCAAATTCAAATTACACTAATATCTAAAATTAATTTTAAAAAAAAAATTAATTGATTTCTGATAATTAGATTTAAAATATGAAAAGTAAGAATCAAAATACAAAACTACACAAAAAATCGGAAGTTAATTCCATTAAACAGCATGAAAAATCAAAGAAAACGAAAAAATTGCGAGCTGTATGGATGGTATGCACAGCATACCACCCGCACGCGTACAAGGGGAAGGGGAACCGAGATTCCTCGGCGCTGGAGGCTGCAAGCAGCCATTCTGCACGCGTGAGGGAGGGTGATCACCATCCTGATTTTTTCCGATTTTCAAAAATTCATAACTAATTCAAATAAAATCGAAATTGAGTTCTGTAAAAAAAGTAAATTGCTTAATTTTTTCCAAACTATCCAATAAAAATAATTCCAGAAACGAAAATTCAATTATTTTTCCCAGAATTTCACAAACATCAATCAATCATCAATACAACACACAAAATAACATGATACCATCCAAATCACATACAAATCGTTTTAAGTCCAAATTTCTTGCAAGCAAATCAATTACCATGGCTCTGATACCAGTTGCTGGAATTTATATTACCAGGATCTTAGATCTACTCACAAGTATGTTATTTAACATCCTAAATATGAACTTTCTAAAACGATAATAAACACATATAAAGTTAAGAAAACCTTACATTGGTTGCAGCGGAATAATATGTCTCCTTCCACTCACATCTCTAACCCTTGTATCCTTTCTGTTGCAGAGTATTATCAAGATCTGAGTCCGAATGTCCTTCTCTTTGATTTGGATCCTTCACGATCTTCCAAACTATGATTGAGGTACCACTTGATGTGTGTGGGCACTACTCTTTCACTAGGGTATCTCGAAATTAGAAGAGGAAGAGAAGAGATATAGGGTTCGGCTATAGACAGAAAAGGAAAGGCTCAATTTTCTGAAAGAGGCAGTTTCCTAAATCACTGAACATGAATAGCACTCCTGAGATTGAGCCTAAGCATATCAGGATTTAGATTCTTTTGATCTAAGATCAACTAGTGATATTGACTTGGACAGATACAACGGTAAGTTTATAATATCTTGACTAAGTTCAATATCGGTCCAGTCCAATGTATACTCCATACATTCGAAACTAGTATACTTTACCAATGTCCTGGAAAGAACATAACACTTACTCCAAGTGTAAATATACTTCATCGCTGATTATCACATTAGTGTAAATCCAAAACACTGATGAAACAGTGACTTAGTCTTTTGAATCACATAATCACAATCACATTCCACTGTGTTAACAACACTGTAATTGTGAATAAATATATGTTCTGGACTTAACTAATTTTGTGCATATATTAAATATATATATTAAACCATAATCATGAAAAATACATGTTTACATAAATCACTTCAAATCTCTTAAATTGATAACTAATTAGATTGTAATGAGTTTTATTTAGGGCACAAAACCCAACAAACACATCCAAATCAACACAAAAACCATATTCATCGTTTTAAATCCATATTTCATAAAAATAAGTCATTACCATGGCTCTGAGGCAAGTTGTTAGGAATATTTTACCAGGATCTAGATTTACTAACAAGTATGTTTAATTTGTTGGAAATATTGTACCAGGATCTAGATTTACTACCATGTATGTTTCATTAACATCCTAATATGAATTCTAAAACAATGAAATAAACACATATAAAGTTTAGGAAACCTTACATTGGGTGCAGCGGAATATAATGACTCCTTCCGTTCAAATCTCTAGCCCTTGATTCCTTTCTGTAGCAGAGCATCACCAAGATCTGAACCTGGATCTCTTTCTCTCCTTCTTGTTGATTGGATTCTTCACAATCTTCCACACTATGATTGAGATACCACTTGATGTGTGTGGGCACTACTCTATCACTAGGGTATTTCGAAATTGAAGAGAAGAAAAGAGAAGAAGAGGGTGGCGGCTATGAATAGAATAGGAGGCTCAGGTTTTTCTCTGGAATGAATAAGATGCATTCTCTTAGTTTCCTGAAGCCATCACTTTCTATTTATAGAAAACCATCTAGGGTTAGGTTAGAATTGTATGGCATTAAAATAATGAAAAATATAAATGGTAAAATGCTTGCATAGTGGTCGGCCATGATATGGATAATGGGCCTCACTTTGCAATTTTGCCATTTTGTCATTTTTCAATCCCATTTTCTCAAAAATGCCAATTTTCAAATTTAACCATTTAAATGTCAATTCTAATTATTTAATAGCTAAAAAATAATTATTAAATAATATTGTCATTTAATATATTTATTAATTTATACATATAAATTCTCTTAATTAATAAATAAACCTAGAATCTCTTCTCTTCACAATTTTGCCCTTACTTAGTGAAAATTCATAAAGTAGACATAGTCTAACTTTAGAATTATAATTGATTAATCAAAATCAATTAACTGAGTCTTACAAGCAGTATGGTCTCAACTAGTATGGGGACCATGGGCCTATATAACCGAGCTTCCAATAAGTCGAACCGAATTTACCAAGTAAATTCCCTAACTTATTAATTCCTTATTGAATCCACACTTAGAACTTGGAATTGTACTCTCAGTCATATAGAACGCTCTATATGTTCCACGATATAGATACGCTATTAATTATCCATTGTTATAACCCTAATTTGATCAATGACCCTCTAATAGATGATCTACATTAAATAGGAACTAAATTGCCGTTACACCTTCAATGTATTTTATCCTTAAAACACTTAGCTCCGTATAAATGATATTTCAGCGAAGTGAAATAAGATCTCAACCATTTATCTCTGTTTAGCCAAGCTCGAAGGATATAATCGTTTCACTTCTAAATTCCTATAGAAGTTATAGACTCCATATTTATGTTAGCGCTCCCGCTCAATTATACAATCATGTTCCCAAAATGTACGTATCACCCTGACCCAAAAGTAGGCTTAACTAACAAATCAAAGAACATGTATAATACTCTTGAGATCGAACCTAACCATATCACGATTAAGATCATTTGATCTAGGATCAACATGTGATTTTGAATTGAATAGATATTATGGTAAATTTTAATATATCTAATCAAAGTTCAATATCGGTCCCTTCCGATGCATACTCCATACATCCGATACTGGTAAACTTTGCCAATGCCCTGGAAAGGACATAACACTTATCCAAGATGTAAGAATACCTATCGTTGATTATCATGCCAGTCTAAATCCAGTGAACTGACAAATCAGGGAATAAACTTTCGAACATATAATTAAGATTATATTTCACTGTGCTGACAACACTATAATCATTAGCAAATTCATATGTTCTGGACTTAAATAGAATTCATACATTATATATATAATCATGAAATAAATCATGTGAACCATGCAACATAAAATGTTATTTCTGATCTTTATTAATAAGTAAATCTGATTATATTGAAATGAGTTTTATTTAGGGCACAAAACCCAACAAACTCCCACTTGCACTAATATAAAACAAAATGTGCATTTCAAATAATCTCAACACCTTGATATACAAATCAAGTGTAGTAGTAGTATACTCCTCGTAATAGGATCATATAGGTTGAATTAAACACAACCTTTTCTGTAACACCCTAACTACCTTAGGCGTATTACGTGATTTTTAAACGTACTGTGCAGCTCGTTGCTAATCAACGAGGTTTATGGAAAAACGTGATTAATTAAAATTTTGCTTTTTAATTAAACTTATAAACCATATTACAAAAGACTCGGGATCCCGATTTATAAAATCATTTACAAAAGTTTTAACTGTTTAATTGTTACATCAAAATAAAAGTCGTCTAACGACCAGTTACAAAAATTCAGCCTTGCTGTCCCGAGGATCGTACGCTCCAGGCCTAACCGCCCCGACATGTACAATCTCATAAGCTCGCTCACGGTCCATCAGCAATAGCCTCGCCTTTACCTACACATGAACATAAACTGTGAGTCGACAGACTCAGTAAGAAAAGCATAATAATATCATACATAAAACTAACTGCCGTGTCCAACACGATGCGAGTCCCGCCTTGCCATGTCCAACATGGTGCGGAGCCACTACCGCCATGTCCAACATGGTGCGAGTTTTGAACGTTCATAAGGACGGTACTATTGACAAGTATCCTCCCGATCGGTCGAACCGGTCATACTCCGCCGCTTGGTCATACTCCAGCCTGTACCGACGGGATAGGTCAATAGCACCGAACCACCAACCAAATGTCAGCCTGATCGGTCGAACCGGTCATACTCCGGCTGCTGGTCATACTCCAGCCTGTACCGACGTGATAGGGTTGGATGGTTCGAAGCCTAAATACATAACTAATGTAATCTAGCAGGCTTCCTACATGCACGCTAGACATGTAATCTACATATGCATACTGTTATACTAATCTTACCTGGATTCCGATTTCAGGTGTGCCGGTCAACCTGACTGGAACTGAAGCTGAGCGGCGGATTACTGGCTCCTAAACCATAAAAATCACAACGCTATAAGTGACACGCTAAATCACTTTCCCGGGGACTAAAACTAGGAACTAAAAGTTTCCCTATCGATAAAAAGCATGGCAATACCCCTAAAAACATAAAAATGAGGAAAACTAGGGTTTCTGAATTTTCCCCAACCGGTAGACCGGTTGCCCAACCGGAATTCCGGTTCTGGAAAATTCAGAACCCTCATCCGGAATTCCGGATGTACAACCGGAATTCCGGTTCCTCGCAGGCAGCCAACTAAAATTTTCATAACTCGACCAATTCAACCCCAATTGGTACCAAACTTTCCAGACCTGCTCTAAACACCCCCAAAGAACAAATCTAAGGCCTCAAAACCACCCAGCAAACACATAGACAAAATTCACCATTAAAGACCAAGCTTTGAGTTCCAAAACTCAAACTTGGTTAAATCCACTAACATGCATCCAAACCTAGTTAATTCTACTCAAATAAGCATGAATAAGCTTCTGAAAACACCCAAGAACATCCAGCAATTTCACAGAAACAAAATGAACCATTTCACTCAAAAATCACATATTTGCATAGGAAATTCAAAGCTTTAAACAACACCACTAGCATGCATTAAAACCTATATAATCCATCCATTTAAAACTTAATTAAGCTACTGGAAACAACAATTAAACACAGCAATATACAGCTTTACAAACTAACATGCAACCTACCATTTTCACCTCAAAAACATCAAGAATAAAAAGAAGAGATGAGAACCACTTACTAGTAACTATGGATCATAAAATCAACACAAAAATGGCTTGAATCACCACAAAAATTCCAGCTCTTGAACCCCAAGTTTCAGCCGAAAAAGAGAGAGAGAAAAGAGAGTGTTTTGCTTGAAATTTTCTTTCTTTTTTCTAAACTTAGTATTTTGTGAAAATGAAAGAGAAATAAACTAACCAAGCACTATTCATTTCAGCCAAATAAATCATGAAATAAACATTTAATTTTTCAAATAAAAAGTCACTAAAGACAAAAAGTCATTGGGGCAAAAAGACCATTTTGCCCCTCCACCATAAAATCACAAAAATCATACTAAAGGGGTATTTTTGGGAAATTCTAAATTCCTGGCCATTCCCGACATTCCCAATGTCTAAAACCCGTCCCCAAATTACTAACATACTAAGTTGTGATTTCTACTGAGCCAAACGCCGAGTTCCAAAATACCGAACACCGGAAATGCAAAATATAAAAACTATTGATGACATAATCATGCATTTCTAAATTCCATAAATAACAGTAATAAATTATTTAAATAGCTATAAATAATTTCATAATTAAACATAAACAACTGCTAATTTCCAAATTAACTAAGCGGGCTTTACATTTTCTCCACCATTACTCTTCCTTAATCACAAAATCCTTGATATTGTAAAATTCCTCTCTATATGTCTACTCTCTTGGGATACTGGATTCTATACTTTTGACAACTACTTTTTGGTTAATCAGGAAATAACACTAGTAGTTAAGACAAGCTGGAACGGTGCCACAAATGTATAGAACTTTCCTTAGACTGAATAAGTACCTTTCCTGCATCTTTAACATTCAGTCTCTCTGGTAGACTTAGAGACTTTCTAGCACAAAGGCAAGTCTTGAAATCTGATGTGGTGTAGTCTAAGAGTTTTAAACACACCCTTATCGACTAACATATAGTTCCTCTTCTTAATCTTAAGATTTACTTGATTGTCTTCCAATGTTCCTTTCCTAGATTAATCTGATACCTACTCATTACTCCCACTCAACAGGGGGTGTCTGGTCTAAGGCATACTAAAGCATATCTGAGACCTCTCACTGTTGATTCAAGGAATTCTTTCATGGCTTTATCTTTTCTGGAATAGTTGAGACTTTTCCTTAGATAAATAAAATCTATGCCTAGAATTTGAGAAACTTCTATAGATTGCCATTAGAAAAGAAAATGTTTCAGCATCTTACTAAAGTAAATTGCTTGCACTAGAGTAAGTAATTAACCAGGTATACCATAAGCCATAGGTTTAGATAAACTCAAACCTATAATACTAGGAACATGAAATTTTGTTAAGTCCATTGAATAGACTTATTAACGAAAATTTCCTTTTATGTCATTGTAAGAGAAAACTTTAGGTTATTCCACATGAACGGTTTTAACCATCGTTCTCTTGGCTTTCTTCTTAGTTTCTTATTTTGACAATCCATTACTTGTTTAAACTTACAATGGATTTTAATCACTAGTGTCTTCCAAGTCATAAGAAGGTGAGTTCCTAGAAACCCTCCCACTACGACAAGGTACCGTGAATTATGTCTAAGAAAACTAAATAGTATTGACCTCTTCAGTTGTGTCAAGACAACAGAGGCAGTAGGATCATCATATGTAGAATAAGATGATAGAACACTTTTGGAATCAAGAGAAAAAATATCTCCTTTATTTTCTACTTTATTTCCAGACTTAGTCATTTTCTTAGAAAAATAGTATATGTTTAAACAAACACTTTCTTATCTATTGACTATGGGATGGTCTACCCCTAATCACTTAGAATAGCTAACAGACATGCAAAGCATTTATTAACAGTTCTAGCTTTTCTTAAGATTTCGATTAGGTCATCGATGAGTCTAGTAATGGCTTACACTAAGTACACAACCATTCCATCATTCTGAAATTTTCCTTTCACTAGGGTATTACCTTAGAAGGACTTAGGCAACAACTAGTAACTAATCATCAATATGCAAATCGAATTTCTAGGGAGGTAAGTTTGGATATAATTCAAAAATCAATTTAATGATCTTTGAACTGCATATCTACTAACTATTTCTCCACCCCTATCAGTTCGCAAGATCTTTAACCACTTACCTTAATGGTTTTTCACCATTGCTAGAAATTCATGAAATTTTTCTAACATTTCAAATATATTTGCATAAGGTAAAATCTAGAGTGATCGTTTTAAGATTATAACAAAAAACTCATATCCACCCCTGAATGTACATCCATCTGCGAATGAGATGAACTTACTTTCAGTGTGTTATCCCAAAATTGGCACTCTGACGTGGCATCACAAGAATGGTGACACATGGCATCTGCTTAGAGCACCTGGTCGGATCAACATGCCGAGCAGGATGCCTCGCTGGCATGTCCATGATGGAATACTCAACGAGTCGTGCAGAATGAGCAACACTTAGCGAATTCAACCAAGCACTTCGTGAGTCACCAGCTCAATCCCTATAACTCAGGGATCAACTTGCGTGGATGTGGCATACACACGATTCCACTATCGGTGTATACGGCCTCAATCCCTATAACTCAGGGATCAACTTGCGTGGATGTGGCATACACACGATTCCACTATCGGTGTATACGGCCTCAATCCCACGATCCTAGCATTCAGCAATGATCACACGATCTTTGTGTTTATGCGCTTTGTAACGAGAGAGGAAACTCTTCCTCCTCAAGGTTCCTGCCCTATAAATAGTGAGGAATGTTCACTGGGCAAGGGGAGATCGATCGAAAACTGTAAACAGAGATCATACGCCGAAACGATATAAGCTAAGGCTATCTAAGAATTATATATTCAGAGATACTATTGTAAGAGCTATAAGAAAAGGAATCTTCTTCCTTATTCTTAAGTCAATACAGCTAACGAGGATTAGGCTATTACCGAACTGCTCGGGGCTGAACCTCTATAAAATTTTTGTGTCTTCTTATTATTATTATTTTCTTTACTACATATTCTTATTACGATATATCGTTTATCGCTTATCAAAAAGACTCATTGTCGTTGGCTAAAAGCGAAGTCAACACAATGGATATAGGCATATTAACTCTTTGCAGAGAATGATCTTGTCAAAAACACTATGAACAAGATACAAATGCCATAGATTTAGAAAATGTGGTTGTAGTCTTTTGATGACTTGATTTAGTTACATCAAAGAGTACTTAGAATAGTGCAAGTGGATCCTGGTCACAGAATACTAAACTCATATTCCATACAGTTTGAATCCATTGATAGAAAATGGTTATTAAACACTTGTGAAAGTGAAACTGTATTGTATTAAAAAAAATTATTTGGAATCTAAAATTTAAAGTGAAAGACTTAAATTTATACCAAATATACATGAGTAATTCTTTCTTGGAACACCACTACTAATTTAACTCTAAGTCTGATTTGCCCATACAAGTAGGAGATTTTTAAGATCGAGGATTTATATCATTTTGGGATAGAATTTCAGGAATATAATCATATGCGTCATTTAATTTCTTAAGAGAAAATATAGAATGACATTATATGATTTATAAACCATTCATCCAACGATGTGTTATTGAGCTAATTCGAAACGAATAAGCTAAGAGGAATTAGGATAATTTTGTTTTCAAATAAGAATCCAACGATGCTTCGATTAGCGAAAGTCAAAGTAATCTTATTTATAAAATCTTCTTGTTTCATATTGTAAATACTAGTCTAAGGTGTCATCAATTGATGAACAGCTAGATGTTGCATTTACAATATTTATCTTTCGAGATCTAACACTATTATGTTTGTCTAATGTTGACAATCCATTAGGGATTTATCCCATTAGAACAACAAACCAAGTTAGACCAACAATGAAGATTCGAAATTAAACTACAATATAATAACAGAAAATAACATGGTTCAATATAAATTCATACACAATTTAGAAATTATTAAACATATAGCAAGTAGGAATGACAAGTGAAAATACTAAAACATACAATCCTAAATAATTTCCAAGGTCTCCAACAAACTGATATCAGTATCCCGTTTAGACGAGAGTCAGTGATACCATCCATTGAATAGAGTTGTCAGCTCATCTAAAATGAAAAACATTCTCGCAACCTTTTATTCGATCAAGATCAGAATCCAGCGTTGTCCCATTTAGGCAAGAGTCAAGGCTATTCTATCTTATGAGCTTCCACCATTGTTTCATACTTTTGTAAGTCAAATACAGTCGCCACCATTAGGGTGATCCATACTAAAATAAACACTTACAAATAATACTTATCTTTCGAGATTAAACGGCGCTAACTTGCTAATGAACATTCCTCCATTAGGGAGGATTACTCACTAAAACAATAGCTATGTAAAACCAACAATGGAGATCGAATATCCTAATAATAATAAAGCTCATTATTTAAAGTGTATTTTCTTCTAATATTTATTTTAATCAATTTATTTTAAATATATATTTATTTAATTAAAATTTCCAATTTAGAATGAAAAATTCTAAATATAAATTTTAATTTAATATTTATAAATTATACTTAGATGGATATGAAAATAACATGAATTATTTCCATCTTAGTAATAATTTCCAATAAATATTTAGAAAAATATTCAATATAAGTTGTTTCAAAATTAATTTAAATTAATTTACAACTCAAATTTAATTTTCTATAAATATATACATTGCATTTCGAAAAATTGAAGTATATATAAGAATACAATTTTCGAAAATGCTTGTTAAAATAAAATAAAAATAAATCCTGAAAAAAATTATTCTAATTTTATGTTGGCCCAAAATTAATTAATAAAATTAATTTACAACGAAAATATAATTTTCCTATTTAATTAAATATTTAAGAAAAATTTCAAATATTTAAGTATCATGATGAATATCAACTTAAATATTAATTTTCTATTTAATTAAATATCACTAGAAAAATACTTCAAGCAAAACAGATAATATCTATCTAGACTTTCATTGACTAATTAATTCATTTTCTAATTATAATATATTTTAGTTCATTTATTTTAATTAATCATCAAATGAAAAAAATCACTGATTTAAGTTGGTCCAAAATTAAAATAAATAATTTTTAACTTTAATCTATTTTTCAAATAAAATTTGAAATTTTACTGCATTTAAGAAATGCAATTTCGAAATACAAAAAAAAATGATTAATAAAATAAAATAAAATATATTTTGAAAATTATTCAAATTTAAGTGTTATGAAATTTTAAAGAAAATTTCCAAGTTAAAATAATTCTCTATTTTAATTAAATAACATGAAAATAATAATATTTAAGTATCATGATTAAAATCAACTTAGATATTTAATTTTCAATTTAATTAAATGTATTAAACTCAAGAAATAAATAATTAAGTATAGAGGAGACTTAATTATTAATTCTAGCTTAATACTGGGAAAAAAATACTTAACTTAGATTGTGCCAAAATTAATTATAAAACAATTAATTTCACAATCTATGATATTTTCCTAATTTAATATTAGAAAATATAATTAGTACTAGAAATAACTATCTAGAATATATATCATTAACTAAGTGCTTTTCTAAAATTAACTTTAAAATATTAAATGAAAAATAAATTTCATATATTTTAAAAGTTAATTATGTTGCTAATTCAATTTTAATTAGGTTAGACTAATATAATTAACCTCATACAATTATTTAAATAAGGCAAATGGGCCTTCACAATTGGGGTAGTTCATGTGAGGGGGAGCTGAGTTCAGTATGTCGTATCCACTTCTATTGGCCCCCAACTCTCACACTAGGCCCAAAAGAGAGGAATTTAACCTTTATATAAACAATTGTTATTCATTGAATAAGCCCAAATCTAATTGGGCCTAAATAAAATTACTTATGTCAAATTTTATTTTAGCAACCTAATCTATTTACTTAGTAAAAACTTAAATGGGCTTCCTATATGCATCTAAGCCCAATAGCAAACATATAGGCTCAGACAGGTCAAATGATTTGGATGGACCCTATCATGTTACTAGGTTTACACAGATGAAAGAAGTACAAAATTTACCTATTACAAATTATTTATAAGATCTATTGACAATTGGACTATGATTAAAATCAGATCATTGGAACTGTCAACAAGTTAATCATAGCAATTTAGATCAAATAAATAATAGGTTTGTTAAAAAAATTTGAATGAACAATATAAAATTAAACAAACATTGTCCATGTAACAAATGTGAAAATAAGATGTAACGTCCCCGCTTCAAGCCTCCATTGGGCCCTTACACCCACGGAATGAATGGCTCTTATACACGAGTACGTCACTCTGGCTGCTTCCTGGATCGATGACTGACCCTACAGACCAACACGAGTGTTTCCAGCGTGCTTTGTCCTCACTCGCACGCTTCCTGGGAAAACTTCCCAGGAGGTCACCCATCCTGAAATTGCTCCCAGGTCAAGCACGCTGGAAACACTCGTGTTGGTCTGTAGGGTCAGTCATCGATCCAGGAAGCAGCCAGAGTGACGTACTCGTGTATAAGAGCCATTCATTCCGTAGGTGTAAGGGCCCAATGGAGGCTTGAAGCGGGGACGTTACAAATGGTATCAGAGCCTTGACCCAGCCGGAAGTGTGGTCGACGAGGGCGTCGGACCCCGTAAGGGGGGGTGATTGTGACAGTCAGTAGTCCCGTGATCCGTAAGGGGAAATATCGGGTAAGCTGTGCAATCCCACACCGCCTGGGGAAGGTCAAGTGGGATGATTCTGAGACTGTGTAGGTATGGGACTACACAGTTGAAGAGAGCTTAAATGGATTGATTGGTACTACCTATATCAACAAGGTGCATCTTGTTTTTCGGTAGCCCATCTCGAAAGAACTCCACAGTTAAGCGTGCTTGGCACTGGAGTAATTTCGGGATGGGTGACCTCCCGGGAAGTTTTCCCGGGAAGCGTGCGAGTGAGGACAAAGTACGCCGGAAACACTTGTGTTGGTCCGTAGGGTCGATCATCGATCCAGAAGCGGCCAGGAGTGGCGTACTCGTGTATAAGAGCCATTCATTCCGTGGGTGTAAGGACCCAATGGAGGCTTGAAGCGGGGACGTTACAAATGGTATCAGAGCCTTGACCCAGCCGGAAGTGTGGTCGACGAGGACGTCGGACCCCGTGGGGGTGATTGTGACGATCGGTAGTCCCGTGATCCGTAAGGGGAAATGCGGGTAGGCTGTGCAATCCCACAATCGCACAGGGAAGGTCGAGTGGGATGATTACGAGGCTTGTGTAGGTATGGGACTACACAGTTGAAGACGGCTTAAATGGATTGATTGGTACTACCTATGTCAACAAGGTGCATCTTGTTTTTCGGTAGCCCATCTTGAAAGAACTCCACAGTTAAGCGTGCTTGGCTTGGAGCAATTTCAAGGATGGGTGACCTCCTGGGAAGTTTTCCCAGGATGCGTGTGAGTGAGGACAAAGCACGCTGGAAACACTTGTGTTGGTCTGTAGGGTCAGTCATCAATCCGGGAAGCGACGAGTGGCGTACTCGTGTATAAGAGCCATTAGTCCGTGGGTGTAAGGGCCCAATGGAGGCTTGAAGCGGGGACGTTACAAATGGTATCGAGCCTTGACCCGGCGGAAGTGTGGTCGACGAGGGCGTCGGACCCCGTAAGGGGGGGTGATTGTGACAGTCAGTAGTCCCGTGATCCGTAAGGGGAAATATCGGGTAAGCTGTGCAATCCCACACCGCCTGGGGAAGGTCAAGTGGGATGATTCTGAGACTGTGTAGGTATGGGACTACACAGTTGAAGAGAGCTTAAATGGATTGATTGGTACTACCTATATCAACAAGGTGCATCTTGTTTTTCGGTAGCCCATCTCGAAAGAACTCCACAGTTAAGCGTGCTTGGCCTGGAGTAATTTCAGGATGGGTGACCTCCTGGGAAGTTTTCCCAGGAAGCGTGCGAGTGAGGACAAAGTACGCTGGAAACACTTGTGTTGGTCTGTAGGGTCAGTCATCGATCCAGGAAGCAGCCAGAGTGGCGTACTCGTGTATAAGAGCCATTCATTCCGTGGGTGTAAGGACCCAATGGAGGCTTGAAGCGGGGACGTTACATAAGATATTAATATAATTAAATTATTACTCTTAAACTAACCAACTATATTTTGAAAATTTAGGGTTGTTAAAACAAACCTTAAAAAATCTCAAAATTTAAATTTAAAATATCTAGGTTTATTTGAATTATTTTTATCAAATTAAATTAAATATCAAATAAGATCAATGATTTGAAAAAAAAAATCTTCAATATCACTTTCAAATCTTATAATATAATAAAATTAAAATAATAAAATAAACCAATTTTAAAATAGATATGGTTAGATAGTTATTATTTTAAGAAAAAAAAATAATAAATAAATAATAATTAGGCTAATTAGTAATTTTTCCCCCTGAACTTTGACATGTACTAAATTGTGCCCCCTGAACTTTTTTGGCCGTTAAAAATTCCCCTCGAACTATTGAGATTGTTAAATTTAAGGACTTTTGTCTAATTTCATTCAATTTACTATTTCAATGATTGTTTATGTACTAAATCATGCTCCCCAAAATTTGATATTTACCAAATCATGCCCTCAAACTTTGATGTGTACTAAATAATGCCCCTTGAACTTTCATCCATGTTAGAATTTTTTTACTAAAATTAGACAAAAGTCCTTAAATTTAACAATTTCAATAGTTCGAGGGGAATTTTTAACGGCCAAAAAAGTTCAGGGGGCACGATTTAGTACATGTCAAAGTTCGGGGGGAAAAATTACTAATTAGCCTAATAATTACCATAATTATATGTCAAAATATCTCAAATTAAGCAATATTCAAATTTCTACAAAAATATCTAAGTTATTTAAATATTTAAAATATAATTTATAAAATATCTAATAAGTAAAAAAAAATGATATAAAATAGTAAGATATCATTTTTAAAACTTATAATTTATAAATAATTAAATATTTAACAAAATAACAAATTTTTGAATTTGAAAATATTATGGTTAGAATATTCATAAAAATATCTAGGTTAATTTCAAATTTATTAATTATTTAATTTGTCATATAAGATCATTTTTAATATCATATTTCAAATAAAAGGATAAAGATATCTTTTAATTTAAAATATATTAAATATCAAAATATATAACCTTATAATTAAATAATATATAAATATTAAAGAAATTAACAAATTTTTAAATCTGACCATAATTTAAAAAATAAAATAATTAATTTTTAAATTTAAACCTCAAAATATCAAAATTAATAATAATCTATTAAAAAATAAATATTATTAATTTAAAATATGATATTTAAGTTCAAATATATTTAAAAATAATATTTTATTTTAAATTTAGGGTTTTAAAAATGAAAAAAAAAACGAATTTTGGGAAAAAATCCCATAAAAATCGCACATTTTGTGGAGGCTGCCAACTAGGCTGCAAGTGCAGCCTTGAGAGGCTGCATGAGAGGCCTTACACCCGCGGAAAAGGAGATCTGCAGGGTGGCTGTGCGGCATATCTCGGCGCTGGCAGAGGTGACACGGGCGGACGTGCAGGGTCCTCGTGGGCTTCAGACAACGAAGGTGTCTGAGCATACGCGCGCGTCTCCTGCTTGTCCGAAGCACCTGGTGCATGCGTGCACCTAGCTTCGACAGCCATGGCTTCTACTTTTCCAAAACTCATAACTTTCTCAATTTTTATCGGAATTAAGTTCCGTAAAAAGAAAATCGCTTAATTTTTCACAAGGAATCCAAATAAAATATTTTCAAAAATAGAAAAAATATTTTTCATGGAAAAAAATCTGTACAACACATAAACCACATGAAACCATCCAAATCAACACATAACATTGTTTTAATTCATATTTCATGAA
Organism: Cannabis sativa; assembly: GCF_029168945.1. NCBI lineage: Eukaryota > Viridiplantae > Streptophyta > Magnoliopsida > Rosales > Cannabaceae > Cannabis > Cannabis sativa. The sequence goes on from NC_083602.1 coordinate 33,839,160, forward strand.
AGTAAATCATTACCAGGATACAAGTTGTTGGAAATATTTTACCATGATCTAGATTTACTACCATGTATGTTTCATTAACATCCTAATATGAATTCTAAAACAATGAAATAAACACATATAAAGTTTAGGAAACCTTACATTGGGTGCAGCAGAATATAATGACTCCTTCCGTTCAGATCTCTAGCCCTTGATTCCTTTCTGTAGCAGAGCATCACCAAGATATGAACCTGGATCTCTTTCTCTCCTTCTTGTTGATTGGATTCTTCACAATCTTCCACACTATGATTGAGATACCACTTGATGTGTGTGGGCACTACTCTATCACTATGGTATTTTGAAAGTGAAGAGAAGAAAAGAGAAGAAGAGGGTGGTGGCTATGAATAGAATAGGAGGCTTAGGTTTTTCTCTGAAAGGAATAAGATGCATTCTCTTAGTTTCCTGAAGCCATCAGGGAATAAACTTTCGAACATATAATTAAGATTATATTCACTGTGCTGACAACACTATAATCATTAACAAATTCATATGTTCTGGACTTAAATAGAATTCATACATTATATATATAATCATGAAATAAATCATATGAACCATGCAACATAAAATGTTATTGCTGATCTTTATTAATAAGTAAATCTGATTATATTGAAATGGGTTTTATTTAGGGCACAAAACCCAACAGAATTAACATCCTAAATATGAATTCTCTAAAATAATGAAATAAACACAAAAGGGTTAAGAAAACCTTACATTGATTGCAGCGGAATATAATGACTCCTTCCGTTCAAGATCTCTAGCCCTTGATTCCTTTCTGTAGCAGAGCATTATCAAGATCTGAACTTGGATCTCTTTCTCTCCTTCGGGTTTGGTTACCACCGTCTTACTCACTATGATTGAGTACTTGACTTGCTATGTGTGGGCATGGCACTCATCACTCAAGGTTCGAATGGTTAAGAACAATAAAGGAGTTTTTGAATCACTAAGGAAGGAACTCTCTCATCTAGGTTGAAGTTTGACAAAGTATCAAGTGTGGATGAGATGAGAGCATCATTTCAATATAATCAGATTTACTTATTAATATAGATCAGAAATAACATTTAATGTTGCATGGTTCACATGATTTATTTCATTATTATATATACACAATGTATGAATTCATCTGAAACCCTTTTCACATACTTGATCCTGTTTATTGTGCCGTCAACACATTGAAAAGTAAACATGACTATGTGAATAAAGTTTCCTAGATTTATCAGACATAGGGTTTTACTGATATGATAATCTACAACAAGAGTTTACTTGCATTTGGAGAAATGCTATGTTCTTTCCATAGCATTGGTTAAAGTAAAGCTCAGGTTGGATGCATGGAGTATGCATCGGAAGGGACCGATATTGAACTTTGACTTAGATTTATTAAACTTACCGTAATATCTATTCAAGTGAATATCGCCTAGTTGATTCTAGATCAAATGATCTTAATCCTGACATGATTAGGCTCAATCTCGAGAAGCTATTCGTGTTCTTTGATTTGTTAGTTAAGCCTACTTTTAGGTCAGGGTGATACGTACATTTTGGGAACACAGTAGTGCAATTGAGTGGGAGCGCTATCATAAACATGGAATCTATAGCTTCTATCTGCCGAATAGTAAGTAAAGGATGATCTCCTTCGAGTTTGACCAAACGAAAATAAATGGTGGAGATCTCATTTCACATAAGCTGAAATATCATTTATACGGGGTCAAGTGTTTTAAGGAATAAATACATTGTAGGGTGTAACGGTAATTTAATCCCTTTACAGTGTAGATCATTCATATAGAGGATCAGTGATCACATTAGGATTATAACAATGGATAACTGATGATGCGTCTATATGGTGGAATATATAGAGCATTCTATTATACTGAGAGTGCAATTCTAAGTTCCATGCGTGGATTCAACGAAGAATTAATAAGTTAGTGAATTTTAGTAATAAATTCTTGATCTACTTATTGGAAGCTCGGTTATATAGACCCATGGTCCCCGCACTAGTTGAGATAATATTGCTTGTAAGACTCATATAATTGGTTTTGATTAATCAATTATAATTCTCAAATTAGACTATGTCTATTTGTGAATTTTCACTAAGTAAGGGCGAAATTGTAAAGAAAGAGTTTTTAGGGGCATATTTGTTAATTATGATACTTTGTATGGTTCAATTAATAAATATGATAAATGACAATATTATTTAATAATTATTTATAGTTATTAAATAGTTAGAATTGGCATTTAAATGGTTGAATTTGAAAATTGGCGTTTTTGAGAAAATTAGATGTAGAAAAGATAAAACTGCAAAATTGCAAAAAGTAAGGCCCAAATCCACTTGTATAGGGCCGGCCACTTTTGTAGGAAATTTAAACTGATATTTTCATTATTTTAATGCCAAATAATTCAAATCTAACCCTACTGGAATGATAGATTGTGAAAGCTTTAGGAAATTTACACTTAAATTTTCTATTTTTCCTTCTGAGAAAAACCTGAGCCTTTCTCTCTCCCTATCTTTAGCCGCCACTTCTTCTTTCTCTTCCCTCTAGAATTTCGAAATCCTTAGTGTGAGAGTAGTGCCCACACACAGCAAGTGATACCTCAATCATAGTGAGGAAGATCGTGAAGAAAGACTTCTAGCAAGAAAGAGTTTCAGCACTAAAGAATTAGAGAAAGAGATCCAGGTTCAGATATTGATAATGCTCTGCTACAGAAAGGAATCAAGGGCAAGATATCTGAACGGAAGGAGTCATTATATTCCGCTGCACCCAATGTAAGGTTTCTTAAACTTTATATGTGTTTATTTCATCGTTTTAGAAAGTTCATGTTTAGGGTGTTAATCAACATAGTTGTGAGTAGATCTAAGATCCTGGTAAAATAAATTCCAAAAACTGGCCTCAGAGCCATGGTAATTGATTTACTTGCAAGAAATTTGGACTTTAAAACGATTGTTTGTTTGTTTTTGGATGATATCATGTTGTATTGAGTGTTATTTGATGATTGATTGGTGTTTGTAAATTTTCGTTAAAAATAATTGAATATCTGTTTCTGGAATTATTTTAATTGGATCGTATGGAAAAAATTCAGCAAGTTACTTTTTTACAGAACTCAATTTCGATTTAATTTGAATTAGTTATGATTTTTTGAAGATTCGAAAAAATCAGAGTTGTGCTGAAATTTTCCTGCGCACGCGAAAACTGTCCGTACAGCTCGCAATTTTTTTCGTTTTTCTTCGATTTTTCATGCTTTTTCATGGAATAAATTTACGATTTTTTGTGTAGTTCTATATTTATACTATTACTATTCCTAATTCAATTCTAATTATCATTATGAATTAATTTAATATTTTTTAAATTTAATTCAAGATATTAGTGTAATTTGAATTTAAAAATAGTTAGTATCTATCTTATTTGCTTAATAATCTATCTTATTTGCTTAATAATCTATCTTATTTTTAAATTTGATTATATCTTATCTTATTTTTAAATTTAAGGTCAGATTTTAAATATTTTAAATTTATTTTTTTTTAAATAATTTGACCTTATTTAAATTTAAAATAAGATAATTATAATCATGTAATTTTAAAAAGGTGTAAGATATTTTGCTAACTTTTAAATTTTGTTATTTTATTATTTAAATTACATTTAAAATCTGAAAAAGATATTCATTTATCTTTTTTAATTTTTATTTATAAAATAACATTTAAATTTTAAAAGTAGTTAGCAAATTTTGAAATGATATTTAGGTTGGTTGAAACCTAATTTTTCAAAATTGTAGGTTTAATTTTAAATTTAAATTTTTTTAAAATTTCGAATTTTTCAAATTTTTTTTTAAATTTTCGAAAATTATTTTTTATTTAATTAATTATTTCAAAATTAATAATTTAATTTAAAATTAAATAAATCCTACATCCAACTATCCAGCTAACCTTGTTGCAGGAGTATGTGTTTTAGCTTGTGTGTAAGTTTTCAAAACCTATTATTACTTGATTGCAAATAGCCATGGTTACCTTTTGCCAGATCTATTGATCTGATGGCTCCCTTGGTCAAGATAATAATTTGTAACAGGTATATTTACAATCTTCTTTCATCTGTGTATGACCTAGCAACAAGATAGGACCCATCCAAAGTGTGCCTGTGTGAACCTATGTGTTTAATTTTATTATAGATGCATATATGTTGTTGTTGCTAAAATAAATTATCATAGTTCTTGATAGAATTTATTTAGACCCATTTAGTTTTTGGGCCTATTCAATTAATAACAGTTGTTCTTATTAAGGTTAAATTCCTCTCTTTTGGGCCTTGTGTGAGAATTGGGAGCCATAGTAGTGGGTACGACATACTGAACCCAACACCCCCTCACATGAACCACCCCAATTGTGAAGGCCCATTTGCGTGATTTGAATAACTGTACTAGGTTAATTAAACTAGTTTAACCTAATAAAATTGATTAGCAACATAATTAATTTCATTTTTTATAAAATTAATTTGAGAAAAATATAGTTTAAAGAATTTTTTATTCTAAGCTAAACTATATGTATTTTATTGTATTTAATTAAATATAGAATTATAACCATCTAGATTCTTTCTGAAGCTTAATTTAAATTTTTCATCAAATATTCCTATTTAAGTTGATATTTAGTTATCTACAACTAACCAACTTAAATCTGAATATCTTTTGGATTTAAAATTTCAAAATTAAGTTGAGGAATTTTAGGCATTGGTTATTAAGATTCTTTAGATATTTTTTAAGTTAATATCTTTTCGAATATTAACTTAAAATGGAATATTTTAGATATTTTTTAAGTTAATATCTTTTCGAATATTAACTTAAATTGGAATATTTTAAAAAAAATTAAGTGGTTACAACTTAATTTTTGATATTTAATTAAATTTAAATTTGAAAATATTTAAGTTCTAGATTTTTTCTAATACAACTTAAATTAGATATTTTTTCAAATTTTGTGGAAAAGATACTTAGTCAAATAAGATATTTTCTAGATAGTTATTTCTAGACTACTTATTATTTCTAAATTAAATAGGAAAATATTATACATTGTGAAATTAATTATTTAAATAATTAATTTTGGTACAATTTATTTTAAGTATATTTTTTCCTAGTATTAAACTAGAGATTAATAATTAAGCCTTCTCTACACTTAATTATTTATTTCTTGAATTTAATACATTTAATTAATTTGAAAATGAAATATCTAAGTTGATTTTCATCATGATACTTAAATATTTCTTTTTCATGACACTTAATTAAATAGAAAATTATTTTTAGTTGAAATTTATTTTTCCAACTAAATTTAAATAATTTTCAAAATATATTTTTCCTTTATTTTATTAATCAAATTTCGAAATTGCATTTCTTAAATGCTGGAATTTCGAATTTTATTTGAAAAATAGATTAAAGTTGTAAATTATTTATTTTAATTTTGGACCAACTTAAATCAATGATTTTTTCATTTAATGATTAATTTAAAATAAATTGAATTAAAGTATATTATTAGAAATTGAATTAATTAGTCAAAGGAAAATCTAGATAGATGATATTTTTGCTTGAAGTATTTTTCTAGTGTATTTAATTAAATAGAAAATTAATATTTAAGTTGATTTTCATCATCATACTTAAATATTTGAAATTTTCTTATATATTTAATTAAATAGGAAAATTATATTTTAGTTGTAAATTAATTTTATTAATTAATTTTGGGCGAACATTAAATTAGAATAATTTTTCCAAGATTAATTTTTTATTTTAACATGCATTTTCGAAAATTGTGTCCTTGAATACTTTAAATTTTCGAAATGCAATATATATTTATAGAAAATTAAATTTGAGTTGTAAATTAATTTAAATTAATTTTGTAACAACTTAAATTGGATATTTTTCTAAATATTTATTCGAACCTTAATGATAGAGTAGTGCCAACCCACAGCAAGTGGTACCTCAATCATAGATTGGAAGAATGTGAAGGATCACACACAGAGAGAAGGGCATTCGGGCTCAGATCTTGATAATACTCTACGACAGAAAGGATACAAGGGTTAGAGATCTGAGTAGAAATAGACATTATTCCGCTGCAACCAATGTAAGGTTTTCTTAACTTTATATGTGTTTAATTATCGTTTTAGAAAGTTCATATTTAGGGTCTTAAACAACATACTTGTGAGTAGATCTAAGATTATGGTAAAATAAATTCCAACAGGTCCCCCCTAAACCCAAGTTGGGGGGTGGGGGGTCCCCCTAAACCCCAAGTTGGGGGAGTCCCCCCTAAACCCAAGTTGGGGGGTTCTTACCCCCAAAATCCCAGTTTTTTTTGGGGGGAGAAGAACAACCACCCAAATTGAGGGGGCATCTCAACAGCCATGACTTTACACTTTCTTCATTAATTTAGCCCCGGTATTTTTGTGCCACGCGGTGCTATTCTTGACACGTCATTATCGTCAAAATTTGGTTAAACAACTGTGTACTTTGTTAAGTTTTCACTGTTATTTTACTGTTGTTTTTTAGTTATTCTAATGTTGTTTTTAATTGTTATGTTTTGTGTTCTGCTAGTGTTTTATAAAATTACAGTATTTTTGGAAAAATTTCTATGTGATAGTATTTTTATAAAAATTAATTTAAATTCTAGTATTTTTGCAAATTTCTCAAAATATTATATGAATGGGTTAGAATTCTGAGGGCCGATTGTATTAGGTTGGCCTATTGAAAAACCCTCAACCCGGCCGACATCATCAGCCCTAAAAATCATTATAATTATATACTTGTAACAAAAATACGGCACACATAATTTTTCCTAAATCTCTGTCTAACACAAATTTTCTCTCTTCGAACAACCCAGAATTCCGAACCACGAAATCTCACCTCCCCCACCAGAAACCCACCGCCAGTCCCTACCCTATCTTCGACCGTCAACCTACGGCACCCAAGAGACCGAGAACCTTCGTAGTCCGTGCCTAGAGACCCACGCGCAGGCAGTGCCTACGACCCAAATCTTTGCCCAATCTCTTCACCACACTCCGGTTTGATTTGGTCTTCCCTCTCGCTCTCTCTGTCTCGGTCTTACTCTCCCAGACACTCATTCTTCAGCCGATACTCAGAAGCAATTGCGATGATTTTTGAACGAGTTTAGGTCACTATCTATGTGGGCAAAGGTTAGATTTTCTTAATGTCGATTTCTAATTTCTTATTTTATTTTGGAAAAGTTTTGATGTATAACATTCATTGATTTAGGTTTCTTATGAATTTGTGTTTTATTTGCACATCTAAGCTTCACTATTGCTAAACCTGATATCCCAGTTAATTTGAATCATGAGCCTCGTTTTCTCTGTTGCACTTGATGGTTGTAGTTTTATTGTGAATGGTTGATTCTTATTTGAAAACCCAGAATATTTCATTCATTTCAGTTTTTGAAGCATGCAAAGTTGTTCCAAATTATAGAAATTAAATCCCAGATTTTTGTTTCTGAAAGACTTGAGTTGATATTAATACATCTCATAATAGCATCATTCCTGTCATTTGTTTTATACCGAAGTATGTTAGTGTTTGATCATAATGGAGAAACATTTTCCCCTGAAGAGCATTTTAAAGGTTATGTAGCTTCGTTTTTAATTGTACTAGATTAATAGTACCGAAGATAGATGTCTGGATACTTTATTCTTTTCTTGTATGATCTTGGTCTTGATTTGTCGGTTCAATATCTTTATCTATTATATATATATATGGGTGCACTGGGTACATGAAGGGGTAAAATTAGAAAATTAGAAAATTTTGAGTTTTTATGCTTAATTTTTCTTGTTCTATCGGTAAAAGAAAATTAAAAAAAAAAGCTTTTTAGCAAGAAAAATAAGAAAAGAAAAAGTTGAGTTTGAGTTAAATATTTTTGTATGAACATGTTTTTGATATAGTGTAAAAAGAGATATTTTTGATATTTTTTTGATTTATATATGGAATACTTCTCATGGGTATTACCCATTCATGATTACTAAACAATTTAACTATAAATATTAATTTTAAAAATATTAGATTATTAGATTTTGATCCCATGATGATGAATAATGAAAGATAAATTTGAATTTCTATGCTTAATTTAGCTACTTAATTAAAAAAAATATCAAAAAATATAACCTTTTACACTATATCAAAAATATGTATATACAAAATACTTAAGTCAAACTCTACTTTTTTTTCTTAATTTTTTTTTTCAGCCGATAGAATAACCCTAACTCATATAATGTAAAAATAAGGGTTTTTCTTTTTTTTTTTTTTTTTTTTTTAATTAGATAGAAAAACTAAGTATAAAAACGTAAAATTTTACAATATTACCCATGAATAGGTAATACCCATTAAAAGTGCACCATATATATATATATATATTCTCAGACAAAAATAAAATAATTATTTTGTTTTAATAAATGATAATAATAATAATACATTGATGACCATTCATAGGTGATTGAGTATATATTAGTAATTTTTACTCAAACAACTCGGTAGAATAAGGCCAACCATGGTCATTGCGGGGTTCGAAACGAAGAAAGAATCCACAACCTTTTACCTAGTAATCTTAACTATTTGTTTTAATATTTGAGGATGCATATTAGTATTTAGTTGTATATTTGAGGATGTATATTAGTATTTGAAAACAAAGAAAGAACCCACAACCTTTTAGCCAATCAATCCAATTAATATTGGATTAAAAATATCGGATGGATACAATCTGATTTAATAAATGTTGGACTAAAAATATTGGATGGATCTGATCCAATATAGGGATTCATATCCATCGGATGGATATTAGAAAGATACAGAGAGAGAGAGAGAGAGAAAGAGACAATTCGTTTTATTATTCTGAATTGGATAAAAAACAAAGTAATGAAAAGGAAAGCCTTAAATAGGCAAGGGAACATTACAGTGAACCAAAACAGAAATGCAACTGAAATAACAGAATTCCCTAAGTAGAACTAACTAACTTAACAGCCCCCTTCAAGATGGAGTGTAAAAATTTTTGACACCCATCTTGGAAATAATCTCATTGAAATGAGTAGGAAAAAGGGGTTTAGTGAATATATCAGCTAGGTTCATTTTGGAGGGAACATGATTGAGTTTGAGGATGCCATTGGTGATTTTCTCTCGGACGATGTGGCAATCAATTTCCACATGTTTGGTGCGTTCATGAAACACAGGATTCTCGGAGATGTGGATTGCTGCGTTGTTGTCACAAAAAAGAAGAGCAGGAAGTGATATGTCGACTCTGAAATCTTTGAGCAGTGATATTATCCATTGCAATTCACAAGTGACATTGGCCATAGATCGATATTCCGCTTCAGCAGAGGAACGGGATATTGTTTGCTGCTTTTTGGACTTCCATGATATGAGAGAATCGCCTAGGAAAACACAGTAACCAGATATTGAACGTCTGGTGTCGAGACAGGCACCGCGGCGTACCGCAAAGGCTTGAAGAGTGAGTTTTGATGGTGATGAAGCAGGGAAAAAAAGACCTTGACCAGGGGAGTTCTTCAGATAGTGAAGTATTCTGTAGGCAGCGTCTAAGTGAGGTTGGCGAGGTGATTGAGTGTATTGACTGAGTTTGTTGACAGCAAATGTAATATCTGGCCGAGAGATGGTGAGGTAAGTCAATTTCCCAATGAGGCTTCTATATTGAGATGGATTCTGCAGCAAAGTTCCTGAGTCGTTATTTAGTTTTAAGTTCGGTTCCATGGGTGTAGATGCTGGTTTTGAGCCTAGGCGACTGCTTTCTTCAGAAGTTGCAGAAAGTGAAAGGCCGGTGTGACACGTAGATGCCTTTGGAGCAACGAGCTATTTCCAGACCAAGGAAAAAACGAAGGCTACCCAGATCTTTCAATTTAAACTGTGCATCAAGGCAGCTTTTGAATTTGGTTAGTTCATCAAGATTGTTAGTAGCAACAACAATATCATCAACATAAATGAGCAAGGCAAAGAAAACACCTGGTGTGTGTCTCAAAAATAAAGAATGATCTGATTTGGAATGGTGGAAACCTTGCTGAATAAGATGAGTGCTGAGTTTAGCATACCATTGTCTTGATGCTTGTTTTAAACCATACAAGCTTTTTTGTAATTTACAAACTGCATTTGGTGGAATCACTCCTTTGGAAGTATATCCTTGAGGTAGTTTCATATAAACATCCTCATGTAAATCACCATGGAGGAAAGCATTGTTAATGTCCATGTGATGTAAATGCCAATTATAGATGGCAGCAAGAGAAAAAAGGATTTTGAGGGTATTGAATTTTGCCACAGGAGCATAGGTATCGAAATAATCAATACCGGGCTGTTGTGTATACCCTTTGGCAACGAGACGTGCCTTACATCTTTCTATACTGCCATCTGGGTTATATTTAATTTTATAAACCCATTTGTTGTCGATGGCATGATGGCCATCGGGTAAGGTGACAATTATCCAAGTGTGGTTGTCCTCAAGTGCTTTGATTTCAATTCCCATTGCATTGTTCCAGATTTTGTATTTACAAGCTTGGGAATAAGACTTGGGTTCAACCAATTTATGGGCAGCAAGTATAGCAGCTCTGAAATTGTTGGAAAACCTGGTATAGGCCAGGGTGTTGGTGAGTGGATGAGAAGTTGAAGCAGGAACTTGTAGGAAATCGCACATGTATTGCTCTAAATGTTTAGGCTTGTGGGAGGGTCTACCAGATTTGGTGTGATGAACATCGGCTGATTTTTTTGAATTACTGGTGTTGAGTTGTTGTTCGTGATCATGCTCAGCAGAGGTGCTGTGATCAGATCGAAAAAAAACATCTGTTGGTATATTGTTGCTGGTTTCAGCAGTGTTGCTGGTGTCAGCATTGTTGCTGGTTTCAGCAGTTTTATTATCATCAAGCTGTTCAGAAATAAACTGGGGAGAAGTTGATGAAAAAAACTTGTCGAAATCATCTTTATGTGATCTGTTAAGCATAGGATAGATGGTTTCATAGAAAAAAACATCTCTGCAATGGAAAATGTTATTAGTACTCATGTCAAGTAAAGTATAGGCCTTCATATTTTCAGGATATCCAATGAACACACATGCTTTTGACCTGGGAGAAAACTTGTGGGGATGAACTATGTTTGAGGCATAGGCCAAACAACCAAAGTTTCTCAAATGGTCATAAAGTGTGGGGTTTTTGTGAAGAATTTCATAAGAGGTTTTGTCATGTAGCAAAGTTGAGGGTGTTCTATTTATCAAATAACTGGCAGTACGTACCATATAGCTCCAGTAGGATAGAGGGACATTAGATTGAATTGCGAGGGCCCGAGCAACATTGAGAATGTGTTGGTGTTTTCGTTCGACAACAGAATTCTGTTGTGGACGACCAACACAAGAATTGTAATTGATGACCCCTTTGCTAGCAAAAAAACTTGAGAGAGTTAGTTCCTTGGCATTGTTTGTTCTAACAGATTTGATTTGAGTTTTATATTGAGTATTGACAAGGGAAAAAAAAGTTTTGATGATGGCAGGGGCATCATATTTGGTGTGTAATAGATAAGTCCATGTATAACGTGAGTGATCATCAACGATGGTCAAAAAATATTTATATCCTTCAATGGATTCTATATGATAGGGACCCCAAATGTCCATATGTATGAGATCAAAAATAGTAGATGCAATGTTATTATGTGAAATAAAAGGTAATTTTTTTTGCTTTGCATAATGACATGTTTTGCAATGAAATTGAGAAGAAGTATGTTGAGACAAATGAAATATTTTATTGATTTTATTTGTAATCAATACAGATGGATGACCAAGGCGTGAATGCCATTGGTTTTTATTACAAGAGACATTGCAAAGAAAAGGGTTATTAGCAGCTATCTCTTGTTGGATGTAGTAGAGTTTGCCAAACTTTTTAGCAATCCCAGTCTTCAATATCTGAGAAAACTCCTGAATAAAACAAGAATTATATGTGAATATCATTTTTCTGGAAGAATGGTTCTGCAATAAAGAACTTACTGACAGTAGATTAAATCGAAATTGAGGTACATAGAGGACATTAGTGAGAGTGATCTCTGAATTAATAATAATAGTACCAATTTTTGCTATTTTGACAGAGGTGCCATCGGGTAGGGTGACACAATTAGCATGTTGTTTTGATTGGAAAGAATGGAAACATCTATGATCAAAACAAACATGGTGGGTTGCCCCACTATCGATAATCCAGAAATTATATGGAAAGTCGGATTTGTTACTAGAAAAATTTGTAGAGGCAGGAGTATTGTTCGAAGTTGAAGGAGCAGATCAATCATTGTACAAGATGTAGATTAGTTGTTGGCATTGATCATGGGTGAGTTGAGAGGGGTTTAACTCTGTAGATGAATCTGAGACTTGGGAAGCATGGGGCAAACTTTTATTGTTCTCAGGTTTCTTGGAGGATGATTCTTGTGGTCTTCTATTACCATATCCTGGGGGGAAGCCATGTAAGAAGTAACATTTGTCCTTAAAGTGCCCAGGTTTATGGCAATGAGTACACATAGGTCGCATCTTTTTGTTCTTGGAAGCAAGATTTGCAGCAGGATCTGTATCAATTTTGGGAGAATGAGTGCTGGTTTTTGGTGTAGTTGCAGCAGCAACAGGTAGATTGGGTCGATTACCAAGACTTCTTTGGCGTTCTTGATGAACGATCATGGAGAAAACCTTATTCAAAGGAGGCCAAGGATCATAGAGTAAAATCTGAGCTCTAACAGAATGGTAAGATTCATTTAAACCAGTTAGGAATTGAAGAACCTGATCGTGATCAACTTGAGCTTGTCTTTGAGTTGCTGCAGCACAGGTACACGGGATTCTTGGGCGAAGTTGATTGATTTCGTCCCAAATTGCAGTCAGCTTTGTGAAGTATGTACTGACCGAGTCTTCTCCTTGGTGTAGGTATATCAAAGATTCATTGAGTTCGAATATCCGAGGGCCATTTCCCTGGTTGAAGCGATTATTGAGTTCTGTCCACATGGCTGCTGCTGTTTCGAGATACATTATGCTGCTTTTGATTTCAGGGGAAACGGAGTGCAAGATCCATGACATAACCATCTGGTTACATCGAAGCCAAGAACTGAGGAGGGGATCTTCAGGAGGAGGTTGCGGAAGCGTTCCATCAAGAAAAGGGGTTTTGTTTCGAGCTCCGATGGAGAGCTTGAAGTCCCGTTTCCATGGATGAAAATTGCGATCCGTGAGGACAGGGGTGGCTAGAGCCAAGCCAGGATGATCTGCGGAGCTGATGTAATACGGACTACGCACATCTTCATAGGCTGGGCGATCTTGAACATTGGATCGATTTGCTGGTGCGTGAGATCGATTGATACCAGCTGATTGTTGAGATGGTGGAGGAGCAACAGGATCATTGGCATCGACTGTGGGGATATCGCCAGCAGTGGTAGCAGAAGAAGTTGCTCGTGTACGCACCATGGTTGAGTTCTTTTATCTCTGGATGATTTCTTGATGGTTGTTCAGGGTTGCATCTGATACCATATTAGAAAGATACAGAGAGAGAGAGAGAGAGAAAGAGACAATTCGTTTTATTATTCTGAATTGGATAAAAAACAAAGTAATGAAAAGGAAAGCCTTAAATAGGCAAGGGAACATTACAGTGAACCAAAACAGAAATGCAACTGAAATAACAGAATTCCCTAAGTAGAACTAACTAACTTAACAATGGAACTAATCCAATCCAAGAAATTTATTGGATCAGTTCGGTTGAGTATATAGCATTGGATTGGATCGGTTGGAGAAATCCAATATCCAATATATAATTGGATTGGACCTAGATGAGTCTAAAACATTGAATGTGGTCCAATGAACAACCCTAGCAGCAAGCACCTACTCCTAACAAAATGAAAAGTAGCAAGCGGAGCTTGACGAAACGAGCCCTGAGAAATTGCGTGCTCTTGTATAGGGTTCCAAACATGCGCATCCCTAAACTATAAGTTTTGAAGCCCCTATTTTTTTATGGGATATTTTAAAGACTTTCTACAAATCTTTCTATAATATAAGTTATTCGATAGCGAAGAAACAAAAAAAATGAAAATCAAATTTATTGGGGGATAACTCCAATTACAATAAAATGCAACTAAATTGAAGCACCATGTAAGTCCCTAAATTAAAATAATAAAATTTCTTTTCAAAACAAAATAAATTATTTAAAGGATAAAACAAAATGGGAAACATGTAAAATACATCATTGGATTCTGTTTCATCCACACCCTACCAAAATAGGAAACATGTAAAATACAACATTGGATTATGGTTTGCTAATGCTAAGAGACCACTGTTACGTACCAAAAATAATAATATCTTTATATCTAACACATTTTGTTGGTTTAACGGTGATACTTTAACGTTTTATTTTTCTCTTTGTAAAAGCTAACGGAAGTTAACTCTTCCGTTAAAGAATATGAATAGTAGGCTCTGTCTCACGATCTCTCTCCCACGATCAAACCTGCAAACTCTACAGAACTCTAAACCCCCAACAAAGCCACAATCGAACATACTAACCGCATTGAACTTGGCTGGGCACCGTCCGATATTGTTGACCCCTTGATCGAACCCACTTTGCTTCAAAATCTGAGAGTAATAAGCCTTTCCCGACCTTCCAATTCCAGCCACTCTCCTCCCGCTAATGGACTCTCTCATCCCTCCCATGTCTCATTCCAAATCTCAAACCCTATATCTCGCAGCAAATAATTGAAGCCTTTATCTTATCTAATCTCGCTTTTAGGTATTCCATTTTTAGTCTCATTTACAACATTTTTAATCTAGCTTTTATCTTATCTAATCTAATCTATGTATGTGTATATTTCTTTCGAGTTTGACTCCTTATTAGTTTGTTTGATTTTTGAATAGGATATGTTTCTAGCAGAAGGAATATTACATAGATGTTTTTGTAGCTGATCATCGATATACATAATGGCGTGGTTTAGAGCTGGGACTAGTTTGGCAAAGCTTGCCATTAGAAGAACTATATTGCAGGGTGGTTCATATGTCGCAAGAGCACGAGTTGTTCCCTCCCAGAATCGTTATTTTCATACCACCGTGTTTAAGTCTAAGGCTCAGGCTGCACCCGTGCCTCGTCCTGTGCCGCTGTCTAGGTTAACCGATAGCTTCTTAGATGGAACTAGCAGTGTGTATTTGGAAGAGCTTCAAAGGGCTTGGGAAGCTGACCCGAATAGCGTCGATGAATCTTGGGACAACTTCTTTAAAAATTTTGTGGGTCAGGCTTCTACCTCCCCTGGAATTTCAGGCCAAACAATTCAAGAGAGTATGCGATTGCTGTTACTTGTGAGAGCTTATCAAGTAAATGGGCACATGAAAGCCAAGTTGGATCCTTTGGCTCTAGAACAACGAGAAATCCCAAGTGATTTGGACCCTGCCCTTTATGGTTTTTCAGAAGCTGATCTTGATAGGGAGTTCTTTTTAGGGGTGTGGAAGATGGCTGGGTTTTTGTCTGAGAATCGTCCAGTACAAACACTTAGATCAATTTTGACCCGCCTTGAGCAGGCTTACTGTGGGACTATTGGATTTGAGTACATGCACATTGCTGATCGCGAAAAGTGTAACTGGTTGAGAGATAAGATTGAAACTCCAACCCAGATGCAATACAATAGGCAGCGGCGGGAAGTTATTCTTGACAGACTTATATGGAGTACCCAGTTTGAGAATTTCTTGGCCTCTAAGTGGACAACAGCCAAGAGATTTGGGCTTGAAGGTGCAGAGACTTTGATTCCTGGTATGAAGGAGATGTTTGACAGGGCAGCAGATCTTGGGGTTGAGAGCATTGTTATGGGAATGTCTCACAGAGGAAGACTTAATGTATTGGGTAATGTCGTTCGAAAGCCTCTTCGTCAAATATTTAGTGAATTTAGTGGTGGCATAAAGCCTGTCGACGAGGTTGGGCTTTACACAGGTACTGGTGATGTTAAGTACCACTTGGGAACTTCTTATGATCGGCCTACAAGAGGTGGGAAAAGAATTCATTTGTCTTTGGTTGCAAATCCAAGTCATTTGGAAGCTGCGGACCCAGTTGTTGTTGGAAAAACTAGAGCAAAACAATATTACTCAAATGATGTTGACAGAACTAAGAACATGGGTGTGTTGATTCATGGAGATGGTAGTTTTGCTGGACAAGGTGTTGTCTACGAAACTCTTCATCTTAGCGCCCTTCCGAACTACACCACTGGTGGGACCATTCATCTTGTAATAAACAACCAAGTTGCCTTTACAACCGATCCAATGTCTGGGAGATCTTCGCAGTACTGCACTGATGTTGCAAAAGCCCTGGATGCTCCTATATTTCATGTAAATGGTGATGACATGGAAGCAGTTGTTCATGTTTGCGAGCTTGCAGCAGAGTGGCGTCAGACTTTCCATTCAGATGTTGTTGTTGATTTAGTCTGTTACAGGAGGTTTGGGCATAATGAGATTGATGAGCCGTCTTTCACTCAGCCCAAAATGTACCAGGTTTGTCCTTCGCTCCTGTTTGGTCTAGCTTGATATAATTACTTGAGTGGAAAACAATTGGGAAGCCTTTGTTTTTTTGTTCCCCTTTCCATATGTGCATTTTTTTTCCTTATAATAATTCTTAATTCTTGTGCTTTTTGCATTTTTTCCAGCTAATGTTTTGATGAGTGTGGTTCTCTTTGTTGGACGAGTCTTCCATACTCCTGACATTTTTCACTTTACATTGCAGGTTATTAGGAGCCATCCCACAGCTCTTCAGCTTTACCAAAATAAGTTGTTAGAATCTGGGCAAGTGAACAAAGAAGACATTGATAAGATATTTCAGAAAGTTACTTCAATCCTTAATGAAGAATTCTTGGCCAGCAAAGATTATATTCCACAAAGAAGAGACTGGCTCTCGTCCCATTGGTCTGGATTTAAGTCTCCTGAACAAGTTTCACGAATCAAAAACACTGGGTATGAAAGTGCCCTTTTTTTTTTCCAGAAAATTGCTTACTTGGTTTTTGGCTTCATCTAATGTTTCAAACTCTATTCTAATTTAGTTGTATGTTATCATGCAGGGTAAAACCAGAGATTTTGAAGAATGTCGGGAAGGCAATCACATTACTCCCAGAAAATTTTAAGCCTCACAGAGCAGTGAAGAAAGTTTATGAACTGCGTCATCAAATGATTGAAACAGGTGAAGGCATTGACTGGGCAGTTGCTGAAGCACTTGCCTTTGCTACATTGATAGTGGAAGGTAACCATGTTCGCTTGAGTGGTCAGGATGTTGAAAGAGGCACATTCAGTCATCGGCATTCTGTAGTCCATGATCAGGAAACAGGGGAAAAGTACTGCCCTCTGGATCATGTTGTTATGAATCAAGATGAGGAAAGGTTCACAGTGAGCAACAGGTAATCATCTCTAATTGTACCTTTTGCTAGTGTCTTGGCTCTCCAAACCAACTATTTTGAAAGGTTTATTACAAAAATTTCAGCTACATATCATACTTAGCACATTCAGGTTGATGATTAGGGCCAATGAATATAATTTGCAGAGTGTGCAAGGTTTTCCCCTTAATATTTATTATTTTCAGTGTGAGGATTTGGTTATTTGGAAGGGATTACAACTTTCTCGGACCAAATGCATTTTTATGACCAGTTGTCAAGATGATCCTTTTAGGTGCAGTAAATTTTAATTACGACCCCTCGTCATAGTACTATCAATTGAGTGATGCTATAGAGATACAAATATTTACACCTAATTTTGCACTATTGATGTGTTATTAACTATAAGCACTTGTGTCCTAACTGAAAAAAGTGCGGATCCCATCATAGCTCATAACAAATACTGTTTGTCATAAAGTCATAACAACGTTCTTCTAACATATGTGATGTTTTCTGCCTTGGCTCTGTTGTGGCTGATGATGTCTATGCTACTGTTGATTTTGCATGTTGACATTATCATTAAAACCTTTGGATTGTTGTCTATTCCAATACTCATAGAGTATTCTAATTGTTGCCTTACTATTATTGATTGACTCATGCTCACGGGAAATGTGAAATATTATTGGATTTTTTGTTGTTTGATAAAATCTCTATTAGTGGATTATTCAGGGTACCTTGGCATAATATGTATTTCCTAACCACTATACTATTTAATGTGGTTCTTCAAGGGGGTTTATGCTGATTAGATAGACCATATTTTATATTCTCTTTTCCACGCTAGAATCTATACTTCAACTAGAGCAGAGTTTACTTTCCACTTCGAAAGGACAACGGCTAGATTCAGCTATATAACTTTTGAGAAATAACAAAGGCTTGTCTACTTGTGCATTGTATTTTTAATTTGTGTTGTCCATGGCTTAATTATGGTCTTGTTTACAGTTCACTTTCAGAGTTTGGTGTTCTTGGATTTGAGTTGGGTTACTCTATGGAAAATCCGAACTCATTGGTTCTCTGGGAAGCACAGTTTGGTGATTTTGCCAATGGGGCTCAAGTTATATTTGATCAGTTTGTGAGCAGTGGAGAGGCTAAGTGGTTACGTCAGACTGGACTTGTAGTGCTGCTTCCTCATGGTTATGATGGCCAGGGACCTGAACATTCTAGTGCAAGATTAGAGCGTTATCTTCAGGTATTTGAACTATTATACTTATTCTTTTCAATAAAAGAATCTCGTATTAGTTATGCATTTTATAAAATTTAGTTTGTTTTTTTTTTTTCCCATTACCTATGTGTCTTTCTGTTGTTTTTTTTAAAACTACTTTAGTGGACAAAAAATAAATGGTACAAGACAGCCAATATAGGCACCAAACAAACCATAAAATGGTACAATAACTGTCGATATTGACACAAAAACTTACCAAAAGCACCAAACGACACCTATTACAATTACATAACAAGTCTACACTAAAAATAAGCTTTGGTTGGATTATATATGTCTACAAAAATATAGATTAAAATACGTAAATTAAATATTTTATTTTATTTTTGAAATGCAATTATTTTTTGAAATGCAGTATATAAATTAATTTTTTTGTTTGTGAAACAGTGATTAAAGAAACTTTATACAAATAGAAAAATAAATATATTATATGGGTAAAAATATAATATATTAATACATATAAAAGTGTGAAACAATTAATCCAGCCAGGCATGATCTAAGCACTGATTGTTGAAACAATTATTCCGGCCAAAGACGTCAACCACAAAACAATGCCAAAGCAATGTCGTGATAACGGTGGTGTGGTGGAGAATGATCCTCTTTAAACCTTGGCCATTTAACAGAAACACCATATATACTACTGACAGTAAAATTGATACAATATATATACAAAAAACAAAAAGGAACAAACCTGGAGATTGAATCCCATTCACTGAGGAAACTGGAATATAACAATATAGATATAGAAAAAGATGAAATAATTGCCTTTGAATTTTACATTGGTATACCAACTAATCACATTTTCCGATTTGACCATATACCAAACAAAGTACACACTTAAATTGTAACAAAGAAAGGAACATTTAGATTGCCGTATTCAATTTTAAGTAGCCAGAACAAGAGATTTTACATAATTCTAACGCAGCAAAAACCAAATAGCAACTACTAAATCAGAAACCTGAAAAATAAAAGAAAGAACAATAAACAATGAAATTTAACCTTGGAATCGCCACCAGCAATAGTATCTCACAGCTCCTTGATCTCACCATCCTGATCCCTGGCCACCTTATCTGAGAATCCCCTCTTCGACAACTGCCCTTATTGTATTCTTAAAATCTAGGTTTATCTCCTGTTACCCAAATTTAATATTATATATATTTATAGCAGATTTTACATCATGAATTGAACCAGATTTCACACACATATAGATAAATATATATAATAATAGATTTTAGGTATACCTCTTCTAATTGCTAATGGGGAGGAGAGGATTTAGAGATGAAATCTGTGAGTGAAATAATGATGGTTTATCCAACCAATCTGAATAGAATTACCTTTGTCTGATAACTTTGGCTTGTCTGGTTACCGTCTTCTGCCTCTGAAACGGTGTTTACGAATCCTTGGAAGCCCAAAACAATTGGAAGCTGAACTTTAAGTAGCAACATTTTTTGAGTGGTAGAACCATTTTGGTAATTGATCATGTAATAAGCAAAAAAACCGTAAACATGAAGCCTTGAAAAAGTTATCGATCCCTTTATTATCCTTTGTAAAAAATTAATAATACCTACCGTCTTGTTGTTGTGTGTTTGTGTTTGTGTTTTTTTTTTTATTTTTTATTTTTGTCATGGATGGTTGTTGTGTACTTTTACGAGGTTAGAAAGAAATTTTCCTTAGTTTCTTGCCATGGTTGCTCTGCTTGTTTTACAAGGTCAGAAGGAAAGTTTTTATGCTAACGAGGGATTTTAAATTTAGTGTTTAAGCGCAAAAACCTGAATTAAATGGTTTATTGGCAAAATACCAGATATACCTGTCTAGTTTGTTCAGATGCATGTACTTATATCCTTTTGTGATCTTTTAGTTCATTAGAATTTTGTCAAATTTTTTGGATCTTTCAAGGAATTTGTAGAATTGGAAGAAAGCTTACTACTTGGCGTAGCTCTTCCAGATCTAGTTATTTTATGGATGTAATATGCTAAAAATTTTGATGGCAGATGAGTGATGACAATCCTTATGTTATTCCGGAGATGGATTCAACTGTTCGGAAGCAAATTCAGGAATGCAATTGGCAGGTTGTCAATTGTACTACTCCGGCTAATTACTTCCATGTTTTGAGGCGTCAGGTAGGTGGAGCTAATTGATTGTGTTGTGACTTTCTTTTTAACTAGAAGTTTTTCTGCATTCTAACATTGTCGTCTCCCCCCAGATACACCGAGAATTTAGGAAGCCTCTTATTGTGATGGCTCCTAAAAACCTGCTCAGGCACAAGGATTGCAAATCAAATTTATCTGAATTTGATGATGTCCAAGGACATCCAGGTTTCGACAAACAGGGAACCCGGTTTAAGCGTCTTATTAAGGACCAGAATGACCACTCTGACCTTGAGGAGGGTATTAGACGATTAGTACTTTGCTCTGGAAAGGTATCATGCTGCACAGCTAAAGAAAGCTGTTTTTTTATCCTCTTTTTTCTGCCTCTTTGTTTCTACAAAGTTACAACAAACTGAATCATGAAGCATAATCAGTATTGAAATTATGGATCACATGTAGAGTGAAAAAGATAATTTTTTGTTGACAAGATGTCCAATTTTGCAGGTTTATTACGAGCTTGATGAGGAGAGGAAAAAGAAGAGTGCATCTGATGTTGCAATATGTAGGGTGGAACAGCTTTGCCCGTTCCCATATGACCTTGTGCAGCG
Organism: Cannabis sativa; assembly: GCF_029168945.1. NCBI lineage: Eukaryota > Viridiplantae > Streptophyta > Magnoliopsida > Rosales > Cannabaceae > Cannabis > Cannabis sativa. Next base: position 33,860,501 of record NC_083602.1, read on the forward strand.
AGAACTGAAGCGATATCCAAGTATGTTTATTGAAAACTAGCAGCTTCTTTAATAATTATCAAGTACGTTTTTTTCTTAGTAGTACTGATAAAAATTTGACATTTTGAAGCTAACATTTCATTTGAATGAATATTGTTTTCAGATGCTGAGGTCGTGTGGTGCCAGGAAGAGCCAATGAACATGGGGGCATACTATTACATTGCACCTCGGCTCTACACAGCCATGAAGGCACTGAACAGAGGCACTATCGAGGACATAAAATATGTTGGTCGTGCTCCATCAGCTTCTACTGCTACTGGTTTCTATTCAGTTCATGTGAAAGAACAATCCGAGCTTGTGCAGAAAGCTGTGCAGCCTGAACCAATTCAGTTTCCCTGAGCCATCAAAGATTTTAAAAAAGAATATCATAATAAGGAAAATGAACAGTATGATGTTTTGAAGTTGGCCTCCCGTTAAAATCTCATCTTTTGATTTGGGATGGTGTTTTTTTGTTTTTGGTGTTTCGTTCATGCTGACTGCAGAGGTGAATAGCATCTTTAAAAGTTGAGTTATAGATACATGCTACTTCCATCTTCCCTTGCGGCACAAAGTGTTCAAGATTGCAATAATGCCACTTACAGAAACTAGAAATGTGGTTGGGGATATTATTTTTTCTGTTTCTCAACTTATCAATAATAATTTTGCAATTCATTTCTATGTTTGAGTTGAGATAAGCAAACCAAAAGCAGTACACCATTGAATTGCTTGCTGCAGTGCCTTTGCTTCCAAAATAAAAAATTGAATTCATTTTACCATGTTCTGAAATAGCTAAGCTAACCACCTTGCCCTTAAAATCTCTTAACCACCACATCATATCTAGTTTTACAAAATGAATTCAGGCAACCAGTAGGTGGTGCAATCGAAGTAGCTCTGGCTCAATCAACCTTCTGTTTTAGCAAACCTTTGTTGAGCGTGTTGTAAATAAAACATTCCTTGTCAATACACTAATGGCATGTTTACTAATAAGTGATGGGAATCAGTAGTAAGGTAATCATTCCCTTACATTTATTTACTTGCATTATTAAAATTAGGAAAGGGAGAAGTTGATTAAATAAGGGAGAAAAGAAAGGGAGAACTTCTCCCACCAATTTTGTAAGGAATGCCATTAAGGGTAATGGATTTTAATTATTTTTATTTTATTTTTTAATATTAAATATATAATGACAATTTTGTCCTTTAAAATATGTCTTGCAAAATAACTACCATATAATATAGTTTAACTCAAAAGGGCAATTTAGTCAATTTAAGCATTCCGATTACGTTTCTTAATAAAGTAAACAAGATAAATCACAACTATTCCATTTCTAAAAAATTTTAGTAAACAACATATTACAAATATTGATTCCGATTATTTTTCATTTATTCCGTTACATTTCTCCATTAATTTATTCCGATTCTGATTACTGTATAGTAAACGTGCCATAACTTCTTTTTCTTTTTGTAACTTGTAAGGTCATATCCCAATTCCCAACTTCTTAAATAGTCATGAAAGATTATAATTACATTGCACTCCATGTTGGAAATGCATTATTTTTAGCAATCGTTAAACACTTTCTTATGACTTTATTATTATCACATATACTACAGCAGAATACTCAAGGTATGCTCCAAGATATAAGTGGGGCATAAGTGTGATAAATATTTATTTGATTGTGTTACATTCCAATACAATATAAATAAATAAAATAATTTAGAATAGAATGTATCTTTTCATAAAAACTTCCTAATAAATCTACATATTAATAAATTTAAATTTTAATACAACAATATTGGTCATGAAAACTCCCTATTCTTCACAGCTAGTGACACTTAAACCCCTAATAAGAAATTAAAAAAAAATTGTAGTAGCCAGAACCGTACCACTCGCCCAGACCCAGACCTAGACCTGTATGCCCATGTCATACGAAACGGGAATAAATTACAGATTGGGTTTGATCCATGAACTTAACGAACGAGTTTTGAGTTTATACATATGAAGTTCAAGGGTACGGGTTCAACTTGTGAAACCCAACTATATCCCGTTTGAAAAATGAAAAATACATAAAATTCCTAGTACGATCAATCTGTCAACCTTAATATTTCTGTCTTCTCTCATTTTTCTTGCACCTCACTTCTCTTTCTCAATATCACGCACACGACCGCCACACCAGTCTAACCACCACATCCACAACTGCGGGCGCTGCATCACCAGATGCCACCCTTGTTGGGGTTTTATGCCCTAAATAAAATCTAACTTTAATATAATCTTATCTATTATCAATAAAGATCAGAAATTATATTTCGATCTTGTCATATACTTTGTTTACATGTTTATTTTATGATTTTATGATTATATTTTTAATATACAAGTTCTATGAAATCCTAAGCATTTAGTTATTTGCAATTATAGTGATGTATCACAGTGAAAAATAATTGTGATTATATGCTTCTAAGTTCTAACTTATTAAGTCTGAGATTTATCAGTTCTCCAAATTTACACTGACGTGATAATCAATAATGTGGTTTACTTACACTTAGACAAGTGGAATGTTTTTTCCAAGACATTAGTAAAGTAGATTTGTATCTGACGTATAATGTTTACATTGGACTGGAGCGATATTAACAGTAGAAAAAATATCATAAACTTACCGTCATATCTTTTCTAAGTCAATATCAATTAGTTGATCATAGATCAATTTGATCTCAATCTTGAGATGGTTAAACTTTAAGCTAATTATATTGCTTGAGATTTTTGACTTGTTCGTTACTAGCTTTGTAATGACCGACATACTTAGACATGATATTAGTAAGACACTTAACACTAATTAATTGTATTATGTGATTAAATTTATATTTTATGTCATTTGAGTCATATTCTCATGAAGTAGGCATTTGGTTTATTATTTCTCAATTTCTTATGCATACTATGTGTGAAATTTCATATCTTCATATTTTTATGCCCAGTAACAGTGTTAATATGTCGGACGGATATTAGAGTTACATGGATATAGTTTAGTATTATTGTGAAAATTATATATATATATATATATATATATATATGAAACACTTCTCAATGGGTAATATCCATTAATGGGTATTAAAAAAAGGATGATGTGGTAATATGTTGACTTCCTATATCAGGTTACCAACAAGAATTTTTTTTTAAAAATATATATATTTTTATTTAATAATAGGAAATAATAATTCTAACCAATAGTATTAATATATTAAAATTTATTTTTAGAAACTTACTTATTATGTTTAAATTACTACTTTATCCTTGCACCAACAATAAAAATTTATTAAATTATGAAGGTCATTGGTGATATTTCACTCTAACACTCTTTGATGAGTTTTTTTTGGTTAAAGAAAAAAAATTAAGTTATTTGATTTTATGGTTGGAAAAAGAAAAAAAAAATGAGTAGCTTATTTTTTCTACTCTTTGTTCTTATTGTAAGAATTATTCTGTTACATTTAGTGCTTGGATTTTTTGTTCGGTGCTGGTAAGTAAACAGGTGATTAGTAAAAATATTTAAACTGGAAAATATTTTCTTCAAGATTTATTTCTTCAAATTTTACATAAACTTTTGTACTATGTTTACTTGTTTGCTTGTTGAGAGAGAAGAAGATCGAGATGTGTATTATTTCTTTGCTCCATTAGTTCATGCTCTCTAATTGTATATGGACTAGAAAAATAGAACAGTGTGTATAAAATATGATCATTTTGAGAAAATAGAGAAATTGACAATAACTAAAATAAGTAATTGTTATATTCTAGTATGAAAACTATTTTGAAGATTTCTTCTAGATAATATTATTATTTATTTTTATATTTTTGAAAGAATGATTAATTAATTGAAATCTTAAATTTTATTTTATTTAATTATTAATAATAACTAACTAAAGAAGGAAAGAAGGAAACATGAAAAAAGTAGGAATTAAAATTAGAAATTTCTCTTAAATTGTATGTAAAATCATAGTAAAGAAAAAATAATAATGAAATCATTTTATATTGATATGATTATTTATTTTTAAAGAATGCACACTAAATAATTTTTAATATTTGCTTAAAATTTACTAATCAATAGCAAATTATATATAAAGATTTAGGTTTTTAAAAAATAAACTAGCTATACAGAGTGAAGATTTAGTTTATTGTCATTAATCGTAGTGTAATAGATAACATATTATTATATTTAAAAAAGAATTAATTGTGGTAAAAATACCAAATATTTAAAGGTAGTTGATCATTAATATTTAGGATAAATAATGACGTAAGTATCTAAAATTTTAAGTTTGTAAGTGGCATAAACCTAATATTTATTTTTAGCGGTATAAGTACCTGTTGACCGAGATTTTCGGCAACTATTAAAATATGATTATGATAAAGAGCTGTAAGAAAGTGAGATGAAGATTTTTACGTGGTTGGGGCGTTAATGAGCCTTAGTCCACGAGTCTTTGTTATTAATGGATGTCTTTAATACAGATTCCACACTTGAGAGAATGTCTTTCTCATAAATACAGAGAATGTTCTTGGTGAGTATTTTCTCTTCTTGCTCTTTTGCAAACCAAGATTCTCGACCCCATTAAATGAGCTTTGAGGGGGTATTTATAGTGTTTTGGTGGGGATAATCCCTAGAATTGTTCTTACACATGTATCTGTAAGTATCCATAAAGTTGGGCATTTCCAATGAATATACCATGGGTGATGCATGGTCAAATCCCTAGGTGCCGTAGGGTTTTTATGAAGAATGTCCTTTTTGCCTTGTGATTGACGTGACTCTTCGCAGAGTAGCCGTCGCTAGACTTAAATGATCATTACTGTAGCGCTGCTGTTTGGGGGTTGTGCCGTCAGACTTTATTGCGTGTTACAGTCCCAACACGCTTCCTCCCATGCGGCATTAAATGCGACTTGATTGCTCGGGAGAGACTTGACACATCCCGGAGAGCCTTCACGCTATGCGAGCTTCCTGGAGTACCTTGTATTCCGGGTGCCTCCTCCGGGACCCATGCTAACAGCGCTTCCTTGTGGCGCACAAAGACTTAACAAATATTTACAAGTTATCTGATACACGTGTCCTATTTCGACTAGTCCACGTATTTTGGGCGAATTCAGGGGCAACATTTACCCCCCAAGCCTTGTTTACTTAGCAAAAATAAACCAAGGCTTGCTTAAGTGCCTCCGGTCGACTCCTCGTTTCCCTGGCTCAAGCCTTGAGCGCGTGGGGGCACATTTAATGATGACATTTAATGCAGCGATTCGCCTTTTGCAGGAATGTCTCCAGCCGCCTCCTCGGTCTTCCGACACGAGCTTGGGGCGCGTGAAGGCGTGTCTAATGATGGCATTAAATGCAGCGATTCGCTTTTGCAGAGGTCGATTCGTTTCACGCCCTTTGATTGATGCGGCGCATTAATGGTGTCAGACGGATACTCAAACGTTTCCACCGCCTTTATGGCAGATTGATCTGATCCGTTGATTTTCGGGGATTTGAATCGTGCATCTCCCCCACCGTGCGATTGGTAGGTGATGACGCCTGTTCCTCATGCGTTTTTGCCTATAAAAGCCACCACCTTTCCTTCATTTCGGTTACTTTCCATTCCTTGCCATTTCTGCTCGAATTTCCCAGAGAGAAAATTCCCCAAAGTAGCACGAACTGTCTTAGCACTTAGACACTTCTTTCAGTTTTCCAGTATTTGCCCTCGCCAGTTCTCAACTTTCACTCGTCCACATTCAGTACCCCCAGTTCAGCGATCTACTGTAAGTTTCTTGCATCCTCAGATAATAACATGCTTTCATTTACTTCGTTCGTTTTCTGGGTTCGTACTTTGAGTTCTGAGTGTGTGAGTGTTTTAAGTTCTTTAAGTGTTCTGCTTTATGTTTACTGCTTTAGTTGTAGAATCGCCATTATCACGCCTTCGTTATAATACAGCTTTGTTGAAGAGAACCATGTGTTCTTCGTTCAACAGTTGCTTAGGGCATAGAATGGTTTTTCCTTCTTTTTTTTTTTGTTGCAAAACCACTTTCTGCGATTTCACTGCACCCGACACTTGTTCAGGGATTCTCTCTAGGGTTTCTCATGTGACACGTGTCCGGAGGGGGCCTCTTTCCAGCGGTTAGGGGACCCCCACTCCCTTTTTCTTGACTTAGGGTTTGGTATGGGACCTAACTGCTGGAATTTTCTTTTTTCCCTTTTTGTCTTTCGCAGAACACAAAATGTCTGCTTCTGGTTCGAAATCTTCAAAGAAGAAGGGAAAAGACATGGCCACGTTGGAGGAGGTTTCCCTGGGGCCTGTTGCCCAGGAGGGGTACAAATCCAGAGCGACCGGGTGGGAAGCGGCCGAGCTTCGATCCACCTTGACTTGTCCTCACCAGCTGGAGAACATTATTGAAGTTGCTGGGATCAAACCCTCCACCTCAGGGACCTATCACCGGCCTCCTCGTGACTCGGAGACGCCTAATCATAACTATGACGGCTTCGGGGCTTGGAGTCAGACCCATTTGATGGCCGATGCCATGCTCCCGCTCCAAGATTACTTTGTTAATTTCCTTGTATTTGTCGGCCTTGCGCCATACCAACTTATTCCTCAAGCTTACCGCCTGCTCTCAGGCTTATTTATTTTTTACACCGCCCGCGGCTGGGGGTCTCCCAGCCCGGCGGAGATTTTATATTTTTATGAACTTGTATCCGTCCCCAAGAAAGGGGACAAACTTAAGGATGGTTTTTATGGGTTCCGGATCCACCCTGCTAACGAGGGGGTCGTTCCGTATAATAGGCAGACTCACGTTAAGGAGTACCGCCACCGCTTTTTCTTCTCCTCCGGGTTCAGGGCCGTGGACCACCCGGAGCTTCTCACGGAGTGGGTGCGGATCCCACCTTACCAGCGGACGCCTCCCACTCAGGCTTTCCTTCGAAGGGCCCAAGCCTTTGCCTCCTATGACCGCACCGATCTTGATGTCGGGGGCCTAGTCACCACGGAGAATTGTGGGAAGGCCAAACTTATCCTTTCTCACCAATCCGTGGATGACTCCAACCTCTCACGGGCCATCTGCCCCAATGTGAGGGCACCGGTCGCGGAGAAGGCCTTCCGGGACGAGCTCATTGCCACGGCAGAGAAGAAGTACCAGGATTATCTCTACCGGAAGGCCCAGGAGAAAGCATACTCTAAGGCCCAGGCTGCCTCTGGGAGAGGACTTCGCGTGGGGAGTCCGGTGGTGCGAAGGAGCCAAGCCATTGCCGGGAAGTCCGAGGCTAAATTTTTTGACAAGATTCTTCAAGAAGAGATTGGGGATCGTCCTGCCAGGAGGCCCCTTCGTATTGAAGATTCTTCCGAGAAGCAAACTTCCCGGCCACAGCCTTCGGCCCCCGAACCAAACTCGGGGGCTCCCGGTGCTAGCACCTCCGGTGCCGGCGGTAAGTCTCCCTTGATAATTCGCTATGTTCCTTCCGTTGATGAATACACCAGTCATAGGCCCGTAGGGTTCGACGAGCGTCTTCGTAGATTTAAGATGCCGTTGACCCGGTGGGGGGATCGTTTGAAGGAATTTTATTTTTCGAACTTAGGAGATTACCTAGGTCGGTCCCGGATGGGCTCCGGCCCTCCGGAACCTATTCCCTTAGGTCCATCAGCTTACATAACGTCCAGCTGGTTCCGGCCCTCGGACAGTTATCTCGGAGATGACGCCGCCAGCATTAAAGTACAGGACTTTGCTAGGGCTGAATTAGGAAGTTCGGGTAGGAGTAGCTTATTTGTTATGTCTTGTATAAGCGGTTCCTCACGGACTTCTAACACTTGCTTATTTTGTGAATCAGGTATCTCCATGGATGCCATCCTGGACCAGCTTGCTGGAGTTCATACTCCCATGGCTCCTCCGGCTTTTACCTCCTCTCCCCCGGCACCTTCATTGAAGGTTTCTTCCAGCGCTCCCCCCGACACTATTGACTTAGTGGATGACGAGGAGGTGCTTCCGGGAGAAGGCCAAGGGAAGGGGTGGGACTTCTCGGAGGAAGCCGCTGAGGGTGCGGGAGAGCCTCGAGCCCTTCCGGAGGAAGCAGAGGAGGGCGAGGAGGAGCCTGAAGTGGCTCTGATTCGTAAGCGCAAGGGCAAGATGATTGCCCAGGATGAGCCGAAGAGGCCTCGGAGAGCCGACACTCCTGCCCATGGTCTGGACGGCGGGGTCTCCCCGATGGAGGAAAATCCTGCTCCTCCCCACATTGAGCTTACCCCGATTCCGGGGGACGAGGTGAGGCAGGAGCTTCGCATAGCCAAACACAACTATGCTATGGACGAGTACTCCCAGGGGTATGCCGAAGTGGAGGCCCTTAGGAGGATTCTGCGAGCTGAGGTTGAGGCGAGCATCAACCACCCGGAATACCAGGACCCGTGGGACCTTAATCAGGACCCCTTATCGGACTGGTTCCGTCGCTTCCTAGGGCCTACCTTGGCTCCTTTTGCCGCGGAGATGACTGGCGAGTTCGCTTCTCAGCTCACCCGTTGTGCGCCTAAGCGATTTGCCACTTGCGCTTCCCTGAACTCCATCTTCCAGGTCCAGGACCTCAGCCATTCTCTCACGGTGGTAAGTACTTTGCAATTTTTTGCGTTTCCTTTTATTGTTTGTATTTTACTTTCTCCTTTGAGAAATTCCTCCTTCTTATCCTTTCATTATGGTCCAGCTTGCTGCTGAGGCTGGTCGCCTCTCCAAGAACATCATAAACCATGGCTTCACTCTGTCCGACTTTGGGGACATGAATGATGTCAGGAAGGTCCTTCAGGACCTCACAGCGGAGAGGCAGATTTACCAGGAGGCTGCCGAGCGCCAGGAGGCAGCTGCCAAGGCCAAGGAAGAGGAGGCCAAACGGAGGGAGGCCCAGGCCGAGGCCATGATCCGGGACGAGGCCCAGCGGAGGGACAAGATGGAGGCCCATCATCAGGAGGAACTAAGGGCTCAAACCGAGGCTGCTGAGAAGGCCAGGCGAGACCTCCGGGAGGCCAGGGAGGCTTTGGATGAAACGGTCGCCAAAGTGAGATCTTTAGAGGAAACTCACCAGGCGGACATAGAGTCCAAGGCTGCTCTGGCTGCGGAGCTGAAGGAGCTGAGGGACTTCAAAGAACAATCCACCAGGAAGGCCAAGAGGGCCGAGCTCCTCTCTCCCGTTTCCTGTGCCCGGTGTCCGAAGCGCTTTGATGATGGCGTCTACATGGCTTGGTCCACCAATGATCAGAATATCAAGCTTACTTTTTATCCCAAACCCGAGGAAATGATAGCCAAATTCCGGGAAAAGAAGAAGAAGCTTGATGCTGCGCTAGAGGCGCGTATTGGACCTCGCATTCCTCCGCGGGCTGACTGAGCTGCCGTGCAACTGACCAAGATTCCACCCGTTTCTTTTATAACTCTTTTTTTTTTTGTTCGTACATATTTGCTGCTGCCTTAGAACAATTTACATATAGGTAGCAGCTTTCATTTGAAGGGGAGACAATTATATTTTAAGGCCTGTCCCCGGGCCGTTTATATGTATATGACCTGCCCTTTGGGCTAGGATATTTTTTTTATGCGATCTTTATTTGTCACACTTATATTTTTTAACCTGTCCTTCGGCTCAGGGTTTTTATTCTTATGCTTTTTATTTTTGTGCATACTCTTTGACCTGCCCTTTGGGTCAGGATATTTTACTTAGTTTGTTTTTTGTTTGTCCGTGCGGTATACCCTAGTACCCCCCTGAGTGGCATAGAAACTTTGTTTTTAAGGCACTCAGTTTTATTTAATATAGAGGAGGTATACATTTGGACGGTACAAACCCTTTGAACAAAATCTAAGTTTTAATTCGCTACTGGTAATATTTTCTGAGGTGATCGGCATTCCAGGCTCTTGGGACGGTGGTTCCGTCCATTCTTTTTAGTTTGTAAGTGCCAGAACCGATCTCGTCCTCGATCTCATATGGTCCCTCCCAATTTGGTCCAAGTACCCCCACTCCGGGTTCTTGGGTGGCTGGAAAAACCCTTCTTAGGACCATATCCCCAATAGCGAATTTTCTGTTTTTAACCTTGGAGTTAAAATACTTGGTCACCTTCTTTTGATAAGCAGCCATCCGTATTTGAGACTCATCCCGGAGTTCTTCGACTTGATCCAAAGCCTCTTGGAGCAGTGCCTGATTGGTGGCCGGATCATAAGTCGTCCTCCTGTGGGATGGGAATAATGTTTCCACCGGGACCATTGCTTCACAACCGTACGCCATTGAGAACGGCGAGTGACCGGTTGTGGTTCTGGGGGTCGTCCGGTAGGCCCACAATACCCTTGGCAATTCTTCAGGCCAGTTATTTTTACAGGCCAGCAGCTTCTTTTTCAAAGTGACCTTTAGGATTTTATTGACTGCTTCCGCCTGGCCGTTTGTTTGAGGCCGGGCTACCGCGGAGAAGCTTTTTACCACTCCGTGTTGGTTGCAAAAGTCAGTAAATTCCTCGCAATCGAATTGCTTTCCATTGTCTGAGACTATCTTGTGAGGCAAGCCGTATCGACACACTATGTTTTTGATAACAAAGTCCAATGCCTTCTTAGCAGTTATTGTCTTCATAGGCTCAGCCTCTGTCCACTTGGTGAAGTAGTCCACTGCTACTATTGCATACTTTACCCCTCCTTTTCCCGTAGGTAGAGACCCGATGAGATCTATTCCCCAGACCGCGAAGGGCCAGGGGCTGGTCATCAAAGTGATCTCATTTGGAGGAGCTCTCGGTATGTTCGCGTACCTTTGGCACGAGTCACACTTTTGGACATAGTCTATACAATCTTTTTTCATTGTTGGCCAGAAGTACCCTTGCCTCAATATTTTCTTTGAGAGGCTGGGTCCTCCCGTATGATCTCCACAGAACCCTTCATGGACCTCCAGCATGATTTGTCTAGCTTCAGGGTCCGATACACACCTTAAATAAGGCATGCTGAGTCCTCTCCGGTAGAGAATTTGGTCCATCATTACATAACGATGAGCCTGATACTGAATCTTTCGAGACAGTGCCCTCTCTTGGGGCAACTCACCTGTGGTTATGTATTTTATGATGGGGACCATCCAGCTGGGTTCTTGCCCAACCGTTAGTGTGGTCTCTTTTATTTTGATGCTTGGCTCTGCCAAGCGTTCCACTGGTACTACCCCCAGCTCTTCGATTTCACTGTCCGAGGCTAACTTAGCCAGACAGTCCGCATGAGCGTTCTTCTCTCGGGGGATTCTTTCTATCTTATAGTCCGTGAACTCGTGGAGCAGTTCTCGGACTATTGTTACGTACGCGGCCATCCGCTCGCCGCGAGTTTGGTATTCTCCGGATACCTGGTTTACGACCAGTTGAGAGTCACTGTAGACTTCCACTCTTTTGGCTCCCACAGCTTTGGCCAATTTCAGCCCTGCTATCAAGGCCTCATATTCGGCTTCATTGTTTGAAGCTGTGAAGTTGAATCGGAGTGCTGCCTGGAGCCGTAATCCAGTAGGTGATATCATAGCCACTCCGGCTCCCGAACCGTTTTCATTAGTAGCTCTGTCTACAAATACCCTCCAAGTGGGGATTGGTGGTACCGGCGTATCGGCTGTTGCCTCGGCTTCATTACATTCGGTGATGAAGTCTGCCAAGGCTTGGCCTTTTATGGAAATCCGGGGTACGTAATGTAAGTCGAATTGACTCAGCTCCATCGCCCACTTGAGGAGTCTTCCGGATGCTTCAGGCTTCTGGAGAACTTGCCGGAGCGGATGATTGGTCAAGATTTTGATCGGATGGGCTTGGAAGTATGGCCTCAGCTTCCTTGATGCCATCAGGAGGCAGAATACTAATTTTTCAATGACCGGGTACCTTGTCTCGGCCCCTATCATGCGCTTACTGACATAGTTCACGGGGTGCTGAGTTTTTTCTTCCTCCCGGACCAGGGCAGCGCTGACCGCGTGCTCGGAGACGGCCAAGTACAGGAACAAGTCTTCTCCAAGGACGGGTTTCGATAGGATAGGAGGTTTGGCCATGTGGTCTTTCAACCTCTTGAATGCCTCCTCGCATTCATCCGACCATTCGAACTTTTGGCATTTCTTCAGTATGTTGAAGAAGGGTATGCACTTGTCCGTGGAGCGTGAGATAAAGCGGCTCAGTGCGGCTACCTTTCCGGTCAAGCTCTGCACGTCCTTATGCTTCTTGGGGGATGGCATGTCCAGGAGAGCTTGGATTTTCTCCGGGTTTGCTTCGATTCCCCTTTGGCTGACTATGAAGCCCAGGAATTTTCCCGACTTGACCCCAAAAGTGCACTTTTTCGGGTTGAGCTTCATACCGTATCTCCGGACGACTTCGAAACATTCTTCTAAGTCGCTTGCATGGCTGTTGCATGCTTTGGATTTGACGAGCATGTCGTCTACATATACCTCCATGTTTCGTCCCAGGAGGCTTTTAAACATCCGGTTAACCATTCTTTGATAGGTTGCTCCGGCGTTTTTCAGTCCGAAAGGCATGACTAGGTAGCAGTATACCCCCTTATCGGTCCTGAAGCTAGTGCACTCCTGGTCTGCCGTATGCATTTTTATTTGGTTGTACCCAGCATAGGCATCCATGAAAGACAGCAGCTTAAATCCGGACGTGGCGTCCACCATCTGGTCGATCCTGGGTAGCGGGAAGCAGTCCTTTGGGCAGGCTTTGTTTAGATCTGTGAAATCTATACAAACTCGCCAAGTCCCATTCGGCTTGGGTACCAGGACCGGATTGGCCAGCCATTCCGGATAGTATACTTCGCGGATCATGCCATTGGACAAAAGTTTGTCCACCTCTTTCTCTAAGGCCTCGGCTTTCACCGAGTCGAGCGGGCGTCTCTTTTGCTGTACAGGGGGCATGTCCGGGTTGACATTGAGTACATGGGTGATGATATGAGGGCTTATGCCGGTCATGTCTTCTTGGCGCCATGCAAAGATGTCTATGGCGCCCTTCAGTGTTTTTACTATTTTTTCTTTTTCCTCCGGATCCAGGCTCTTCCCTATTCGGAGTACTTTAGTGGAGTCGTCGTCGCACACTGGTATTTCTTCGACGTCCTCCATTGGTTCCACGACCCTTTCGGATCCTATGCGAGGATCCAACTCATCCTCTTCAGCCTTCTCTATTCCAGGGGATTCCCGGAGCGTGAATACAGGTAGGTGAGTGGCAACATTGTAACATTGCCTGGCCTCTCCCTGATTTCCCCTCACAGTTCCGACTCCGGCTTCCTGGGTAGGGAATTTCAGGCACAGGTGTCGGATTGAAGTAATCGCACCAAAGTCCACTAGGGCCGGTCGGCCTAGGATCGCGTTGTAGGCTGTTGGACAGTCTACCACCACGAAGGTGCAATACTTAAATGTGCTCTGGGGGGTATCTGGGCACAGGGTAACCGGGAGCCTTACTTTTCCCATCGGGATTAGCGTCGTCCCGTTAAATCCCGTGAGCTGTGACCCACTAGGCGAGAGGTCTCGGTCGGTCAACCCTATCGCAGTGAAGGCTTCTTTGAAGAGCAAGTTCACGGAACTCCCATTGTCAATCAAGACCCTAGCCACCACTTTATTTGCGATGGGGGTCTCTATGACCAGCGGGTCGTGGTGAGGAAAACGCACCGTCTTGGCGTCTTCTTCTGTGAACGTTATGGGTTGGTCCATTAGCCGAGGCCTTTGGGCTGGGAGTTGAGTAACCTCCCACACCTCACTGTGTTTCGCGGCCTCGGCATATCTTTTTCGCTCCTTGCGAGTGTTTCCTCCGATATGGGGACCTCCGGAGATCATGGCTATCCGTCCATTAGGCCGGGGCAGTAGTTCGGGAATATGCTGGGTGTCACCTGCGGGAGCAGCTGGAGGCAATGCTCCTGCTGTACCCCCTGGCATTCCCGGAGGCATACCCCCGGCCACCTGCCCTAGATTAAGGTGGGGCAACCTATTTTTGATCCACTCATAGAGGTGGCCCAAGCGGATCAGATTCTCAATCTCGTCTTTGAGATTCTTACACTCATTGGTGCTATGACCAATGTCGTTGTGATACTCGCATCTTTTACTCGGATCTCTCCAGGAGCTATCTTTGTACAATGGCTGGGGTCTCCGGTAGTGCGTATTTTGCCTAGTGGCGAAGTACACACGTTCCTGAGAGTCCGTGAGCTCTGTGTACTGAGTGTATTGGGGTGTGTACCCCTTTTTCTGGCGCTTCTCTCCCGTTCGGGTGCTGCCCTTGGAGGACCTTTTGCTCCTCGACCCCTGGGTAGGGCCTGTCAAGCTAACAGTCGGGGCCGCCTGTGAAGGAGCTCGTCCATTCACCCCGGACGGGTTGCCGTAATGGGAAGATGCCGGTGCCAAAGCTTGGCCTTGGCTGTACCCGGGAGTAGCAGAGAATTGTATGCCACTTACTTGTGGAGTCGCGGTCGGGACAGTGCCCGAGGACGACACTCCGGGCATGTACCCTGCTATCCCGGTGGGATAGTAGCCTCCGTAAGCCACGATCTGGGCTTCTTCGAGGTTAATATATTTTTGGACTCTCTTCTGGAAGTCCTGAAGGCTAGCAGCGCCTTCTTGCTGCAACTCGTTCCAGAAGGGAGTCCCAGTGCGGATTCCTGCTTGGAGAAGCGCAAGCTGTTGTCCGTCATCGACCTTCTTGGTCTTCGAGGCTTCCTCTCGGAACCTCTTGATGTAATTCTTCAAGGTCTCGGTGGGCAGTTGCTTGATGTTGGTCAAGGCACTAACCTCCAAGTTAACCTTCCTGGCGGCGACAAACTGTCTCCGGAAGTTGGTTTGGAGTTTGTTCCAACAACCCACGGATCCTGGTTCCAGCTTTTTGAACCATTCCTCCGCTGATCCGCTCAGAGTGAGGGGGAAACACAAGCATTTGGCGTCATTGCTGACCCGCATGACTGTCATGACACGGTTGAACCGTGACAAGTGATCACCGGGGTCAGAGTTCCCAGTATATGCCGCCATTTCGGGCATCTTGAAGTTTTTGGGGAGCTCCGCCTCCAGGATGTGCTTGGCACATGGCTCCCGATCCTCACTGTCCGAGTCGGAGTCGTCTCCCTTCTGCCTCCGAGAGACTCGAGCAATATCTTTTCGAAGTATGGCAAGTTCCGCCATAATCCCTTCGTTTGCAGTACCCGAGGAGACCACGGGCCTGTATCTTTTTTGGTCAAGGTGATCCCGGAGGTCACCTTGATTCCCATTGATTTGATTTCTCAGATCAATGGGAGGACATCTCTGTCCTCTTCTTCCTCTACCCCCTGGTTCCTGGTGCACAGAAACGCTTTTCCGGTCCCCTCGATCCTGAGGGCCAAGACTCCCTCTTTGGGGCTTGCCCCTCTGCGGACCTTTCCCTTTAGGGAAATCTGAGCGGACCCTTCGCGGATCCTGCACCTTTTTCTTTCGCCCAGGGGTAGAAGTAGGGTTTTTTGTTTGATTTTCCTCAGCAGGGTGCCTTATAGGGCTAGGTTCCCTAGGTCTTTGCTGCTGGGAATTAGGCGAGGACGTCGCTGGTTCCCCGTCGAGCCCAGCGGCCATGGCCTTGGGATGCACGTGAATACCAGCAGCCTCCATGGCTTTCTGCATGGCTAGCATCACTTCCTGCATTTTTTGATTTTGCGCTTTCTGAGCTTCGTTCTCAGCTTCATGATCGATAGCTTTTTGTCTAAGGAGCACCAACTCTGAGTAACTTCCTCCGTCGTAGGCATACTCGTCGAGGTTTTCCTCGTAGTTCTCGTCGGGAACTATTTCTTCTTCTTCTTCCTCGGATTCCTCTGCTGCTCTTGAGGCTACAACTTCCTCATTTGGATCTTGAGCATCTTCCAGAGGGCGAGGGTGACGTGTACTTCTTGTCTCCACCATTGTTGTGAAGTCAAATGCTTGTTAGGTAGTAGCTTTCATAGCTCAGTTGGTTAGAGCACCCGTTTGGTAAGCGGGAGGTCTTGAGTTCAACTCTCAATGAAAGCACCAAAATGTTGACCGAGATTTTCGGCAACTATTAAAATATGATTATGATAAAGAGCTGTAAGAAAGTGAGATGAAGATTTTTACGTGGTTGGGGCGTTAATGAGCCTTAGTCCACGAGTCTTTGTTATTAATGGATGTCTTTAATACAAATTCCACACTTGAGAGAATGTCTTTCTCATAAATACAGAGAATGTTCTTGGTGAGTATTTTCTCTTCTTGCTCTTTTGCAAACCAAGATTCTCGACCCCATTAAATGAGCTTTGAGGGGGTATTTATAGTGTTTTGGTGGGGATAATCCCTAGAATTGTTCTTACACATGTATCTGTAAGTATCCATAAAGTTGGGCATTTCCAATGAATATACCATGGGTGATGCATGGTCAAATCCCTAGGTGCCGTAGGGTTTTTATGAAGAATGTCCTTTTTGCCTTGTGATTGACGTGACTCTTCGCAGAGTAGCCGTCGCTAGACTTAAATGATCATTACTGTAGCGCTGCTGTTTGGGGGTTGTGCCGTCAGACTTTATTGCGTGTTACAGTCCCAACACGCTTCCTCCCATGCGGCATTAAATGCGACTTGATTGCTCGGGAGAGACTTGACACATCCCGGAGAGCCTTCACGCTATGCGAGCTTCCTGGAGTACCTTGTATTCCGGGTGCCTCCTCCGGGACCCATGCTAACAGCGCTTCCTTGTGGCGCACAAAGACTTAACAAATATTTACAAGTTATCTGATACACGTGTCCTATTTCGACTAGTCCACGTATTTTGGGCGAATTCAGGGGCAACAGTACCCAATGTTTATAAAACTGTAATTTTTCTCTAATTTTATTTGTACAAATTCTGTTATTGTCTAAATAGGGCATATATAAGGCCTAGATTCTTAATCATAGGGTCTAAATAGAAATATGTAGTATCTAATTTCAAAACATAGTCTATACTGACGAAACTGGAGAAAAATTATAGTTTTACAAACGTTGGGTACTTATACCACAAAAAATAAATATTAGGTTTATATAGCTTAATGGTGAATGTTGATTCTTTAGTTTATGTTGTGTTCTGAGCTTATAGTTTTGTTTAGAATGCATGAACATAATGTTCTGGAAAGTTATAATTGATTTGAACAAGTTTAAGAGGGTTATAACTCGAAAATTTTTGAGTTGCAGAAACTAGGCAGAATCGAGCGACCGATTGTTCTAGAAGTGCCCAAAATTTTGGTGAGGCCCAATATGTTGGTAACTGTTGTCCGTATGCAAACGCGCTGCTAACAGTGACAGGTATGCGTGTGCGGTCGGTTTAGAGAGAGAATGTAATAGTAGTGGATGTTGGATAAAAAGGTAGTTTTCTTTTTCCCATGAACCTTTTGGTGGTCTGGCATAGGGGACAACCACCTAATTTCTCGGGACCACGTCAACTGAATGCCACGTGAGTCAAATTCCATGATCTTGAGTGATTACAAGCTCCCTTTCATATTATGTTCTTGCATGCCTCCTGAGAGTGTCCTTCCTTTTCTTAGACTTGTTTGACTTTTCAATTGAGGGAGAGGTTTGGCTTCAAAGTTCCAGATCCTTCTTGTAAATTCAGCCTGGATGGAGTCAGAGCTCATGTCCAGCTCCACTAATGCTCCTGTTCTAAACTTGGAAAGCTCATTTGAACCTTGTTCATATTATTCTAGGTCTGAACTAAGGAATTTATAGGTCAAGACAATTAGACTACTACCATTATAATTAGTATAGAACCTCTATAAATCTTATTCTTGTTATATTATATTCTTTGTTCTTTTATTAATTATAAAATCATTATTATTGTATTTGTGACTTCGTGTTGTTGGCTAAAAATTGAGTCACCAAACATCATATTTTATGAGAGAAAAAAATTAGCCACTAATGTCAAACTTTATGAAACCAAACAAGAAAAGTTAAATAAAAAAGTAAAAGACATTTGCTGCTATAACGGACGTTTAAATATCTTATATACGATGATCCAAATTTTATAGCGCTACAAATTTTCTATATTCCTCTCTTTCATATTTTTTTTTTTTTTATAAATTCTCTTTTTTTATAGTTGACTTAATGCAGTAATTAATATAGATTAACAAATAATGATGTAAGACTAATCACCACAAAAATTACAAACTCTTAAAATTTTTATTTAATACAAGAATTACTCAATGATAAAAATAATAATAAGGAAAAAAATATTTTCACTCTATTATAAAACAAGATTAATTATAATATTATTATAGAAATTCAAATTTCTAAAATTTATACTAAAAAATTTTAAGAAAAATATGTCATTACAATACTTTGAACTAATAGTATACCTACCAATTATGCTATGATTAATTATATTAATTATTATTAGGCTAAACCAATAATTAAAATTGATGTTTTTTTAATATTGATAAATTATTACGTATTTTATAATATATGTTATGGATTTTTTTTAAAAAAATTAATATATGTTATAACTTTGTTGTCTAGATTGAAAATATTTGTAGTGAAGTTTGACGATGTAACTGGCAGTTGATTATTGATATTTTTTGAATGAAAATACTTAAATTATCATAATTAAATTGTAAGACATGAATGTATTAATATTATATAGGGAGATTATATTGACACCCTCTAAAATTATAACTACACCCCATTACTAAATTTATCTCATTAAATATTAACTTTTATAACCACACCCCACTTTATTTACAAAAGGGTATTATTTAGTACACCTCAAAATTATCTTTAAAGTTTTTTTTTTTTTTAAAAATACCTCAAAGAATAAGAAGACTTCCTACAATTTACTTCTCTGCATTTAGTTGTTTTATGAACAATGATGCATTACATATATTGTGTTATAAAAAAAAAATAAATAAATAAAAAGAAAAAAAAAATGACAAATGGATAAAGATCTAGTAACAATATCTAGCATATTATATATTATGAATCATTAAATTTCTGCAGATTTAAGCATATATAATGTAAACATAAATATATAAGAATGGATAGAATAATTTTTCAAATGTATTATTTTTATATTTGATAATTACTATGAATTTTAAAATTATCTATTGATGAACGATTTTATAGTTTAAAAGTTTTTAACTAATAATTTTTTTTTCTTAAAAAAAAATTTGTAACAATCAAATCAATTTTTTTAGTAGTGGAGTAAAAGTAATTATATTTGTTATTTTACTAAAATGTAAATATTTATTGGGGTGTAGTTATTATTATTTTATGGTGTGTAATTATAACTCTCCATATATATATATGGAATGAGGAGAAAATAGAAAGAATGTATAAAAAATGACTTCCATGTCATTAGGTAATAGGTTAAAATAAGAAATATTAAATTTAAAAATTTAATTAATAGTTATAAATATCAACCATTAGATTTGATCCAATGACTAATTATAGAATACCCATTCATAGGTAATACCCATTAAGAGTATACCCATATATATATACATATATACGTAAGTGCACACAATCGACAACAAGTAATATAATGATAAGTTGAGTATGGCCTCTGTAATATCTCGATAAGCCTAATGGTATATATTTAGGGTTTATATATTATGGGTTAATCAGGTAATAAGTGGGATTATGATCCTACTAGTATATTTCAGCATAAAATTTAAATTTTTCTATAAGTGAGTAAATACGCGTAATTTATAAATTATGGAGATTTATATAGCAAGTGTGAATGTAATATGAGCTAGATGTGGAATAAAAATATTTTCAGGTTCGGCGAACCTGAAGATCCGATAAGTGGATAAATACGCGTAATTTGTTAATTACAGAGATTTATTTGAAATACGTTGATATAATATAAGATATTTGTGAAATAAAATATTTTTAGGTTCCACAACTATGGAGACTCGATTGGAGGCCAAAAATGTCACAACGATTTTAGTTAGAAATATTTATGGAATTATTGGGATAAGTTGATTTTAGAAATACTGGAGTATTTTAGGGTACTCTGAGTTAGCCAAATACCTTAGAAGTAGAAATTTCTTAGTGATTAAAAAAATAATAAGATAACTATTAATAATAAAGTTATTATTAATATTATTATTCATATCATATTATATTATTCATAAAGTTATCGTTAATATATATTATAAATTAAAGTAAACATAAACGGAAACGAATTAATAGACCCTCGTTCTTTCTCCTTCGACAAAACCTTCTCCCCCTATCTTCATTTTCTTCGATTTTCAACTCGAAACCTAGCGATCTAAGCTTCGATAGTAGCAGGATAACGAATCCTTGAAGAGAGAAAGCTTAAGTATGGTTTAATTTCGTTTTAAGTTTAAAAGACAATTGGTTTTGTATAGGAGTTTTGTGAATTAGAATAGTTATGAAGGTTCTGATTTTATAGGATTGTTCTCGGGTAGTCATGGGACTAGTTTCAATATTTTCTTGCTGAAACTGAGGTGATTTCAGGTTATAAATCAAGTTTAGAGCTTTTTAAAGCTTACTTCAAACGTTAATGACATTTTTCATTTAAGGGCTCGATTTTAATTTTTGTTAAGTAAGGTGAGAATACAAGGATAATAGATTTTATGTGAAAATCATCCATAGATGAGCATGGTGGTTTTTGATTTTGTGTTTTACTATTTTAAATAATAGTAATTTATTGTTGGGTTTTATGCCCTAAATAAAACTCCATTTCAATGTAATCCATTTTATTCAACATCAATAAAGAAACAGAAGTATTTTTCATTCATTTGTGTATGTTTTGGTTCATGTTATCAATTGTTTGTCTATTTGATTTATAAATTTATCTGAAACCCTTTTCACATACTTGATCCTATTTATTGTGTTGTCAACACTTTGGAAAGTAAACATGACTATGTGAATAAAGTTTCCTAGATTTATCAGACACAGGATTTTACTGAGATGATAATCTACAACAGATTTTACTTGCATTTAAAGAAATGCTATGTTCTTTCCAGAGCATTAGTTAAAGTAAAGCCCAGGTTGGATGCATGCAGTATGCATCGGAAGGGACCGATATTGAACTTTGACTTAGATTTATTAAACTTACCGTAATATCTATTCAAGTCAATATCGCCTAGTTGATCCTAGATAAAATGATCTTAATCCTGTTATGATTAGGCTCAATCTCAAGAGGCTATTCGTGTTCTTTGATTTGTTAGTTAAGCCTACTTTTGGGCCAGGGTGATATGTACATTTTAGGAACACGGTAGTGCAATTGAGTGGGAGAGCTAACATAAACATGGAATCTATAGCTTCTATCTGGCGAATAGTAAGTAAAGGATGATCTCCTTTGAGCTTGACCAAACGAAAATAAATGGTGGAGTACTCATTTCACATAAGCTGAAATATCATTTATACGGGGTTAAGTGTTTTAAGGATAAAATACATTGTAGGGTGTAACGGTAATCTAATCCCTTTACAGTGTAGATCATTCATATAGAGGATCATTGATCAAATTAGGATTATAACAATGGATAACTAATGATGTGTCTATATGGTGGAACATATAGAGCATTCTATATACTGAGAGTGCAATTCTAAGTTCTATGCGTGGATTCAACGAAGAATTAATAAGTCAGTGAATCTAGGTTATAAATTCTTGATCTGCTTATTGGAAGCTCGGTTATATAGACCCATGGTCCCCCCACTAGTTGAGATAATATTGCTTGTAAGACTCATATAATTGGTTTTGATTAATCAATTATAATTCTCAAATTAGACTATGTCTATTTGTGAATTTTTCACTAAGGGCGAAATTGTAAATAAAGAGTTTTAGGGGCATATTTGTTAATTATGATACTTTGTATGGTTCAATTAATAAATATGATAAATTACAATATTATTTAATAATTATTTATAGTTATTAAATAATTAGAATTGGCATTTAAATGGTTGAATTTGAAAATTGGTGTTTTTGAGAAAATGAGATGCAGAAATGATAAAACTGCAAAATTACAAAAAGTGAGGCCCAAATCCACATTGCCTAGGGCCGGCCACTTTTATAGGGTTTTTCATCTGATATTTTCATTATTTTAATGCCAAATAATTCAAACCTAACCCTAGTGGAATGCTATAAATAGATAGTGAAGGCTTCATGAAATTTACACTTAACTTTCACACTTTTCCTTCAGAGAAAAACCTGAGCCTTCTCTCTCTATACCTAGCCGCCACCTTCTTCTCTTTATTCTTCCTTGAAATTTCGAACCACTTAGTGATTAGAGTAGTGCCCACACACAACAAGTGATACCTCAATCATAGTGAGGAAGATCGTGAAGAAAGACATTCAACAAGAAGGAGTTTCAACACTAAAGAAGGAGAGAAAGAGATCCAGGTTTAGATCTTGATAATACTCTGCGACAAAAAGGATACAAGGGTTAGAGATCTAAATGGAAGGAGTCATATTATTCCACTGCAACCAATGTAAGGTTTCTAATACTTTATATGTGTTTATTTCATAATCGTTTTAGAAGTTCATATTTAGGGTGCTAATCAACATACTTGTGAGTAGATCTAAGATCCTGGTAAAATAATTTCCAACAACTGGTATCAGAGTCATGGTAATTGATTTGTTTGCAAGAAATTTGGACTTAAAACGATTTGTTTGTGTTTTGGATGGTATCATGTTGTTTTGAGTGTTGTTTGATGATTGATTGATGTTTGTGGATTTTCCTGAAAAATAATTGAATATCTGTTTCTGGAATTATTTTTATTGGATAGTATGGAAAAAATTAAGCAATTTACTTTTTTTACAGAACTCAATTTCGATTTAATTTGAATTAGTTATGATTTTTTGAAGTTTCGAAAAATATCATGTGACATCACTCACCCACACGCGCGGGAATCCCTTGTTTCTCGGTCGTGTGCGGGTTCGGACAGCCCCTTGTCCGAGATTTCTCGGTCTGAAGGCACCATGTGTGCTTGGGGCTGGGCTACGCGCGCGTAGATGCTGCTAGCAGCATCCGTGGGCGTGTCTTTCAGCCCATTCCGCCCGTGTGCATGCCTAGGATGGTATGCATTGCATACCGTCTGTACTGCATGCATCTTTTTTTAGTTTTTCTTCGATTTTTCATGCTATTTCATGGAATTAACTTCCGATTTTCTGTGTAGTTTTGTATTTTGATTTTTACTTTTCAATTTTCAAATCTAATATCAGAAATAACTTAATTTGAATTTTTTAAATTTAATTTTAGATATTAGTGTAATTTGAATTTGAAAACAAGTAAATATCTATCTTTTTGCTTGATTTTATATCTTATTTTAAAATTTGATTATTTTATCTTATCTTTTAAATTTAAAGGTCAGATATTAAATATTTTTTTTAAATTATTTTTTTTAAATAATTTGACCTTATTTAAATTTAAAATAAGTTAATTATAATCATGTAATTTTAAATAGAAGTAAGATATTTTGCTAACTTTTAAATTTTGTTATTTTATTTATTTAAATTAAATCATAAAATCTGAAAAAGATATTTATTTATCTTTTTTTTTTTATTTTATTGAATATTTAATTTATAAAATAACATTAAATTTTTAAAAGTAGTTAGCAAATTTTGAAATGACATTTAGGTTAGTTGAAACCTAATTTTTCAAAATTGTAGGTTTAATTTTAAATATTATTTTATTAATTTCGAAATATATATATATTTTTTAATTCGAAATAAATATATTTTTTTTATTTAAATTTTTTTTTCGAAATTTAATTATTTAAAATTAAATAAATCTTACATCCAACTATCCAGCTAACCTTGTTGCAGGAGTGTAAAGCCCGCTTAGTTAATTTGGAAATTATCAGTTAATTATGATTAATTATGAAATTATTTATAGCTATTTAAATAATTTATTACTGTTATTTATGGAATTCAGAAATGCATGGTTATGTTATTCAGTAGTTTTCATATTTTGCATTTCCGGTGCCCGGTATTTTGGAACTCGGCGTTTGGCTCAGTAGAAATCACAACTTAGCATGTTATTAGTTTGGGACGGTTTATTAGACATTGGGAATGTCGGGAATGGCCGGGAATTTAGAATTTCCCAAAAATACCCCTTTAGTATGATTTATGTGGTTTTATGGTGGAGGGGCAAAATGGTCTTTTTGCCCCATTAGTGTTTTGTCTTTTAGTGACTTGTTTATTTGAAAAATAAATATTTATTTGTTGGTTTATTTGGCTGAAATGGGTTTATGCTAGGTGTCATTATTCATTTTTCATTTTACAAAAAAATCATAAGTTAGAAAAGTTAGAAATTTTTCAAAGAAAAGCTCTCAAGCTCTCTCTCTCTTTTCCTCTCTTGTTCTCTCGGCTGAAGGGTGTTCAAGGGCTGGAATTTTTGATTTCAAAGCTAATTTTCCTCAATCTAAGTGTTCTTCAAATTCTTGGTAAAGTTCCTAAACCTTTCTTTTTGTAATTTTAGAAAAAAATGATGAGAATATGTTGATGCATGCTTAATTGTTAGTTGCTGTGGCTGCTGTAAGTTTGTCTTGATTTCTATAGTTTAAAGCTTGTTAGATTAGGGTTACTTAAGTGGTTTTGAAAGCATGTTAGATAGGTTGTGCAAAGCTTTGAGTTTTCTATGTAAAATATGTGATTTTGAAGAAATGTTGTGTAATCTGTTACTGTGTTGTTGCTGTTGTTTTTGTTTGTTTTCAGAAGCTTAATCATGCATATTTAAGTAGAATTAACCAGGTTTGAATGCATGTTTGTGGGATTTGCTCAAGTTTGAGTTTAGAACTCAAAGCTTGAGCTTTAATGGCAATATGTGTATCTGTGATTTCTGGGTTAGTTTAATGCTTTGAAAATGTTCTTTGGGGTATTTAGAGCAGGTCTGGAAGGTTTGGTATGAATTGGGTTTGATTTGGTTGAGTTAGGAATTTTTGAAAAATTCCTGCGAGGAACCGGAATTCCGGTTGTGCAACCGGAATTCCGGATGAGGGTCCAGTAATTCCCAGAACCGGAATTCCGGTTGGGCAACCGGTCTGCCGGTTGGGGAATTTTCAGAACCCGTTTTTATGTTTTAGGGGGTATTGCCATGCTTTTTATCGATAGGGAAACTTTTAGTTCCTAGTTTAAGTCCCCGGGAAGTGATTTAGCGTGTCACTTATAGCGTTGTGATTTTTATGGTTTAGGAGCCTGTAATCCGCCGCTCAGCTAAAGTTCCAGTCAGGTTGACCGGCACACCTGAATTCGGAATCCAGGTAAGATTAGTATAACAGTATGCATATGTAGATTACATGTTTAGCGTGCATGTAGGAAGCCTATTAGATTACATTAGTTATGTATGTTGGCTTCGAACCATCCAACCCTGTCACGTCGGTACAGGCTGGAGTATGACAAGAATGAGTATGACCAGGTTTGACCGATCAGGCTGACACTTGGTTGGTGGTTCCGTACTATTGACGTATCCCGTCGGTACAGGCTGGAGTATGACCAGCAGCCAGTATGACCGGTTCGACCGATCGGGAGGATATAGTAACACGTCGGTACAGCCGGAGTATGACCAAGAAATGAGTATGACCGGTTCGACCGATCAGTTGTTACGTGTCAATAGTACCGTCCCTATGAACGTTCGTAACTCGGCACCATGTTGGACATGGCAGTAGTGGCTCAGTACCGTGTTGGACACGGCAGTAGCGGGACTCAGTATCGTGTTGGACACGGCAGTTAGGGTTATGATCAGGGGTATGGGCGTCTGATCATAACCGGGATTATGTAGGATTATTTTTATGCTTTTCTTACTGAGTCTGTCGACTCACAGTTTTACGTTTATGTGTAGGTAAAGGCAAGGCTAAAGCTGATGGGCCGTGAGCGAGCTTCTGAAGATTGTACATGTCGGGGCGGTTAGGCCTGGAGCGTACGATCATCGGGACAGCGAGGCTGATTTTTGTAACTGGTCGCTAGACGACATTTATTTTGTGTATCAATTAAACAGTTAAATCTTTTTGTAAATTATTTTATAATTGGGATCCCGAGTCTTTTGTAATATTATTTTATAAGTTTAATTAAAAAGCAAAATTTTAATTAATCACGTTTTTCCATAAACCTCGTTGATTAGCAACGAGCTGCACAGTATGTTTAAAAATCACGTAATACGCCTATGTTAGTTAGGGTGTTACAAGGAGTATGTGTTTTAGCTTGTTTGTAAGTTTTATAAAACCTATTATTGCTTGATTGCAAATAGCCATGGTTAACTTGTTGACAGATCCAATGATCTGATATTAACTAATGGTTCCATTGGTCAAGTAAATAATTTGTAACAGGTAAATTTTACAATCTTCTTTCATGTGTGTATGACCTAGCAACATGATAGGATCCATCTAAATGTGTGCCTGTGTGAGCCTATATGTTTAATTTTTTTATAGATGCATATAGGTTGTTGTTGCTAAATAAAATATCATAGTTTTTGATAGATTTTATTTAGGCTCATTTAGTTTTTGGGCCTATTCAATTAATAACAGTTGTTCATTTTAAGGTTAAATGCCTCTCTTTTGGGCCTTGTGTGAGAGTTGGGAGCCATAGTAGTGGGTACGACAAACTGAACCTAGCCCCCCCTCACATGAACCACCCCAATTGTGAAGGCCCATTTGCCTGATTTGAATAACTGTACTAGGTTAATTAAATTAGTTTAACCTAATAAAATTGATTAGCAACATAATTAATTTTATTTATTTTGAAATTAATTTAAGAAAAAAAACCATAGTTTAAAGAATTTTATTCTAAGCTAAACTATATGTATTTTCTTGTATTTAATTAAATATAGAATTATAACCATCTAGATTCTTTCTGAAGCTTAATTTAAATTTTTCTTTAAATATTCCTATTTTAAGTTGATATTTAGTTATCTATAACTAATCAGCTTAAATCTGAATATCTTTTGGATTTAAAATTTCAAAATTAAGTTGAAGAATTTTAGGAATTGGTTATTAAGATTCTTTAGATATTTTTTAAGTTGATATTTTTTCAAATATTAACTTAAAATGGAATATTTTCAAATTAAGTGGTTACAACTTAATTTATGAAATTTAGTTAAATTTAAATTTGAAAATATTTAAGTTCTAAATTTTTTCTAATACAACTTAAATTAGATAATTTTTTTCAAATTTTGTGGAAAAGATACTTAGTCAAATAAGATATTTTCTAGATAGTTATTTCTAGACTACTTATTATTTCTAATATTAAATAGGAAAATATTATACATTGTGAAATTAATTATTTAAATAATTAATTTTTGTACAATTTATTTTAAGTATATTTTTTCCTAGTATTAAACTAGAGATTAATAATTAAGCCTTCTCTACACTTAATTATTTATTTCTTGAATTTAATACATTTAATTAAATTGAAAATTAAATATCTAAGTTGATTTTCATCATGATACTTAAATATTTCTTTTTCATGACACTTAATTAAATAGAAAATATTTTTTAGTTGAAAATTATTTTTCAACTAAATTTAAATAATTTTCAAAATATATTTTTTCTTTATTTTATTAATCAATTTTCGAAATTGCATTTCATAATGCAAGATGATTTTGAATTTATCTTGAAAAATAGATTAAGTTGTAAATTAATTATTTATTTTAATTAATTCTTGGACAAACTTAAATCAATGATTTTTTCATTTATTGATTAATTTAAAATAAATGAATTAAAGTATATTATTAGAAATTGAATTAATTAGTCAAAGGAAAATCTAGATAGGTGATATTTTTGCTTGAAGTATTTTTCTAAGTAATTATTATTTAAGTATTTCGAAAATATAAAGTTTTTATACTTTCTTTTTCAAAATACAATAAATATATTCTCATGAAAATTTATTTTGAGTTGCAAATTAATTTAAATTAATACAACTTAAATAATTTTCTTAATATTTATATATCAAAATTACTACTGAGATGGAAATAATTCAACTTATTTCAATCACCATCTAAGTACAATTTTATCAATATTAAATTAAATTCTAATTTAGAATTTTAATTCTAAATTCGATATTTAATGAATATATTTTATTATAATTAATAATGAAAATACATTTTAAAGAATGAGCTTTATTATTATTAAGATATTCGATCTCCATTGTTGGTTTTACATAGCGTTTGTTTTAGTGAGTAATCCTCCCTAATGGAGGAACGTTCATTAGCAAGTTCGCACCGTTTAATCTCGAAAGATAAGTAGCTTTGTAAGTGTTTTATATGGTATGGATCACCCTAATGGCGGCGACTGTATTTGACTTGCAAAATATGAAACAATGGTAGAAGCTCATAAGATAGAATAGCCTTGACTCTCGCCTAAACGGGACAACGCTGGATTCCAATCTTGATCGAATAAAAGGTTGCTAGAATGTTTAACATTTTAGATGAGCTGAAAACTCTATTCAATGGATGGTAGCTTTGACTCTCGCCTAAATGGGACACTGATATCAGTTTGTTGAAGACCTTGGAAATTATTTAGGATTGTATGTTTTAGTATTTTCACTTGTCATTCCTACTTGCTATATGTTTAATAATTTCTGAATTGTGTATGAATTTTTATTGAACCATGTTATTTTCTGTTATTAAATTGTAGTTTTAATTTCGAATCTTTATTGTTGGTCTAACTTGGTTTGTTTATCTAATGAGATAAATCCCTAATGGATTTTCACCATTAGACATACATAATAGTGTTAGATCTCGAAAGATAAATATTGTATATGCAACATCTAGCTGTTCATCAATTGATGACACCTTAGACTAGTATTTTTAAAATATGAAACAAAGAAGATTGTATAAATAAGATTACTTTGACTCTCGCTAATTGAAGCATCGTTGAATTCTTATTTATAAACGAAATTATCCTAATTCCTCTTAACTTATTCATTTCGAATTAGCTCAATAACATATCATTGGATGAATGGTCTAGATATCATTTCATGTCATTCTATTTTTTCTCTTCAGAAAATAAATGACGCATATGATTATAATCCCAAAATTCTATTCCAAAATGATATAAATATTAGAAATCTCCTACTTGTATGGGCAAATCTGACTTAGAGTTTAAATTAGTAGTGGTGGTCCAATAAAGAATTACTCATTATATTTGGTATAAATTTAAGTCTTTGACTTTAATTTTAGATTCCAAACAGAAATTTTCTTATATTTCTATTTCCAGAATACAATACAGTTACACTTTCACAAGTGTTTAATATCCATCTTCTATTAATGGATTCAAACTGTATGGAATATGAGTTTAGTATTCTGTGACCAGGATCCACTTGCACTATTCTAAGAACTCTTTGATGTAACTAAACCTAAGTCATCAAAAAGACACAACCACATTTTTTTAATCTATGGCATTTGTATCTTGTTCATAGTGGTTTTGACAAGATCAATCTCTGCAAAGAGTAAATATGCCTATATCCACTGAAAGTTGTTCATCTCATTCGTAGATGGATGTACATTCAGGGGTGGATATGAGTTTTTCGTTGTATTCTTAAAACGATAACTCTAGATTATACCTTATACAAAGAAATTTGAAATGTTTGAAAAATTTCATTAATTTCTAGCAATGGTGGAAAACCATTAAGGTAAGTGGTTAAAGATCTTGCGAACTGATAGGGGTGGAGAAATAGTTAGTAGATATGCAGTTCAAAGATCATTAAATTTATTTTTGAATTATATCCAAACTTACCTCCCCAAAAATTTCAATTTGCATATTGATGATTAGTTACTAGTTGTTGCCTAAGACCTTCTATGGTAATACAATTTCAGAATGATGTAATGGTTGTATACTTAATGTAAATCATTACTAGATTCATGGATGACCTAATCAAAATCTTAAGAAAAGCTAGAACTGTTAACCATGGTTTGCATGTTTGTTAGCTATTCTAAGTGATTAGGGGTAGACCATCCCATAGTCAATAGATAAAAAGTGTTTGTTTAAACAAATACTACTTTTCTAAGAAAATGACTAAGTCTGAAAAGTAGCAAATAAAGGAGATATTTTTTCTTGATTCCAAAAGTGTTTTATCATCTTATTTGACATATGATGATCCCACTACCTCTGTTGTCTTGTCACAACCGAAGAGATCAATACCATTTAGTTTTCTTAGACATAATTCACGGTACCTTGTCGTAGTGGGAGAGTTTCTAGGAACTCACCTTCTTATGACTTGGAAGACACTAGTGATTAAAATCCATTGTGAGTTTAAACAAGTAATGGATTCTCAAGATAAGAAACTAAGAAGAATAGCCAATAGAACTATGGTTTAATCCATTCACATGGAGTAACCTAAACTTTCTATTACAAGGACATAAAAGGAAATTTCGTGTATAAGTCTATTCAATGGACTTAACAAGACTTCCTGTTCCTAGTATTATAGGTTTGAGTTTATCTAAACCTATGGCTTATGGTATACCTGGTAATTACTTACTCTAATCCAAGCAACTTACTTTAGTAAGATGCTGAAGCATTTTCTTTCTAATGGCAATCTATAGAAGCTTCTTGACTTCTAGGCATAGATTTTATTTATCTAAGAAAAAGTCTCAACTATTCCAGAAAAGATAAAGCCATGAAAGAATTCCTTAAATCAACAGTAAGAGGTCTCAGATATGCTTTAGTATGCCTTAGACCAGATACCTGCTGTTGAGTGGGAGTAATGAGTAGGTATCAGATTAATCCAGGAGAAGAACATTGGAAGACAATCAAGTAAATCTTAAGATTAAGAAGAGGAACTATATGTTAGTCAATAAGGGTGTATCTAAAACTCTTAGACTACACCACATCAGATTTCGAGATTTGCCTTTGTGCTAGAAAATCTTTCTGATAAGATGGTGATTACTCTGGGGGTGAAATAGTGATTTTGGAGAAGTGTAAAAACCTATCTGAAGTCTCTAGGTCTACCAGAAAGGGACTGAATGTTAAAGTTGCAGGAAAGGTACTTATTCAGTCTAAGGAAAGTTCTATACATTTTTGGCACCATTCCAAATTGCCTTAACTACTAGTGTTATTTCCTGATTAACCAAAAGTAGTTGCCAAAGGTATAGAATCCAGTACCCCAAAAGAGTAGACATATAGAGAGGAATTTCACATTATCAATGATTTTATGATTAAGGAAGAGTAATGGTGGAGAAAAGGTTGTGTTTAAATCAACCTTTCAGATCCTATTACGAGGAGTTTACTACTACTACACTTGATTTGTGTATCAAGGTGTTGAGATGATTTGAAATGTACTTTTTGTATTATATTAGTGCAAGTGGGAGTTCCTTGGGTTTTATGCCCTAAATAAAACTCCATTTCCAGAGCATTGGTTAAAGTAAAGCTCATGTTGGATGCATGGAGTATGCATCAGAAGGGACCGATATTGAACTTTGACTTAGATTTATTAAACTTATCGTAATATCTATTCAAGTCAATATCGCCTAGTTGATCCTAGATCAAATGATCTTAATCCTGTTATGATTAGGCTCAATCTCAAGAGGCTATTCGTGTTCTTTGATTTGTTAGTTAAGCCTACTTTTGGGTCAGGGTGATACGTACATTTTGGTAATACGGTAGTGGAATTGAGTGGGAGCGCTAACATAAACATGGAATCTATAGCTTCTATCTGGCGAATAGTAAGTTTAAGGATGATCTCCTTCGAGCTTGACCAAACGAAAATAAATGGTGGAGTACTCATTTCACATAAGCTGAAATATCATTTATACGGGGTTAAGTGTTTTAAGGATAAAATACATTGTAGGGTGTAACGGTAATCTAATCCCTTTACAGTGTAGATCATTCAAATAGAAGATCTTTGATCAAATTAGGATTATAACAATGGATAACTAATGATGTGTCTATATGGTGGAACATATAGAGCATTCTATATACTGAGAGTGAAATTCTAAGTTCTATGCGTGGATTCAACGAAGAATTAATAAGTCAGTGAATTTAGGTTATAAATTCTTGATCTGCTTATTGGAAGCTCAGTTATATAGACCCATGGTCCCCCCACTAGTTGAGATAATATTGCTTGTAAGACTCATATAATTGGTTTTGATTAATCAATTATAATTCTCAAATTAGACTATGTCTATTTGTGAATTTTTCACTAAGTAAGGGCGAAATTGTAAAGAAAGACTTTCACTAGTAAAAATCTAGATTTAAGTTCAATAGGTAATAACAAGTAAATAGAGTGAACATGGTACGCAAGTGTCCCATATGAATGAGTACATGTTGTGAAAATTGAGGGTTAAAATCAAAAGGTTTTTTAATGGAGCTTAAGCTTAAGAAAACTCACTTAAGCTTAAGAAGTGTCTAAAGAGTAGTGAGACACTAAAAATCTACCTATATGAACTAGAGGTGGTGCCGCCTCTTATGAGAATTGGGAGTAGTCTCTAGAGAGTCCATGAATTAGATTTTTGTACACGGCCATTAATGGTGCAAGAGCGAGACATGCGGTCTCAAGTGAGCATTAGCAAGGGTGTGTGTTATCACCGGTTTGAACTAAAGGAATAGTGGTTCAATGCTACGGTAACCAAAATTTCATCAAACTTAACGGTAATTACACTAAGGTAAAATTCAAGTCGAAAGATATTTTATCTAATGCACCTAAGCAAGACTTCTTAAAATTGTATATTTATTCAATCAAAGTGGGAGAATGTTATATTTTGATATTGTTATCCCAATTTTTGCACTCTGACGTGACATCACATGATGGTGACAGGTGGAATCAACTTTGAGTATCTGCTCGGAGAGTACAGTCCGAACAGGATGCCTCGCAGGCATGCCCGAAGCAAAGTGATCAGTAATCCGCGTAGAGCGACCAACACTTAGCGAATTCAGCTTTCGCATTTTGAGTCATTAAAGAAATCCCTATAACTTGGGGATCAGATTACAGAGATATGGCAAGCTGTCTGTAATATCCCGGAAAATAAATAATATTTAAATAGATATATTTTATTAAATATGTAATTATTTTGGTAACGAAGTAAGATTTTGATCTTGCTTAGGGTAATTATTGAGAATTTACTCAATGAAATAAATAGCGTAATTTATTAATTACGGAGATTATATTGGGATATGTGAGTACCGCGGATATCAATTTCGAAATAAAATATTTTTTTGGGCCCGGTAATTGTGGAAATTTAGCGATGTGGTCAGAAATGTCATGACGTTAATGGAAGAATTATTTTGGGAATATTCCGGATTAGGTTAGAAATTTTAGAATGTCGGTTTAATGGAATTAGCAAAATTACAAAAATGCCCTAGGTTAATTTAAAGTTTATTTTTTTTCATTGGGGGTAAATTAGTCTTTTTTCTTTTAGGTTTTAGTGTCCCTTTTATTTTTGGGCTGTTAAGAAAAGAAAAAAAAATGAAATGAAATGAAATGCATGAAACCTTATTTAAAGGGAATAGCTTCCAAGGCAAGAAACTAAGTTTCTTCTTCTTCTCCCTTTCGTGTGAACCAAGACCAGCCAGCAAGAGGATTGAAAGCTCACCATTTCACTTGAATTGAAGCAGCTTGTAGAACCTAAGTCCAACCTAGAAACAATCAAGGTAAGTTCTCAATAATTTTTGGATTGAAAATCCTAGTTTTGAGTTAGTTTTGAAGTAGGGTTTTACTTCTTTGTTACTGTAGGACTTAAACTAGGTTTGGGGTGTGTTTAGGGTAGGTTTTTGAGCTTGTTGGGAATGGTTTTAAGTGGTCTCCATGGCTGCTTGAATTGGTTTTGGTTTGTTGAAACCAAAGTTGAGTTTTCTTCACTTTGAAGTGTGATTTTGAGCAAATGGATATATTTCAATGAATTGGTTGTTGGGTTATGTCATGTTTACTATATTATACTGTTTTGGAAGGTTTGAGCATGTTTGGTGGAGGTTTGATTGGTTTTTGGGGTGAAAAACCAGAAATCACCATGGCTGCCAGGAAAAAAAGGCAGGCCGTTTTTCTGGGTGTCTGAAAAATGGCCGACCGTTTTTCCCAGGAAAGGGGGATTTTGGGTTTTTCTCCTCAAGTCCGATCTGTTTCGGGGTGTCTTTCGGAGTGGAATTCAGGGTGTTTTAGAGATGGTTAAGCTAGTTTGATCTGGGGGAAAGTAGGGTGTGTTCGGTTGTGAGAATAGTTGATTATCAGAAATTTGATTAAGGTTTTCATTTGAGTTTTAATTGTCATGACATAGGACCGGAATTGCTTAGCTTGTTTTCCACTCAGGTCGGCCCGTACTCTTGATTTCTGAACCAAGGTAAGAAAAGCGGTAAGCACCGTATGTGGTTAAAGATTAATGGTTGAATGGAAGTGGCCTTGATTATTATCAAGACTTTGATTAAATATTTAATAAGCCTAGGTTATGACCTAGGGTTTGAAACGGTTATTACCGTTACGAGTAATTACTCTTGAAACCGCGGTTAGGTTTCTTACTTATCGTCTACTTTATCGGGCAACGATAGTGACATATTCAGCTCGTGGTTAACGAGTGGTAAAAAGGGATACTTTATAAAGTACCAAGATTGTGTAATGTGAATGTGTAATGTGTAAAGGAATACTTTATGATATTGTATAATGAGTAAACATATTGGTATGAGATTAAATTGATAATTATTTTCAGTTAACGTTTTGGTTACTTTTCTTGCTGAGTCTCTGTGACTCACGGGTGCTTTATGGTGCAGGTAAGGGAAAGGCAAAAGTTGAGCAACCATGAGTTTGTGGTCGTAGCATCAATGTACATACCAGCCGCAGTGACACGGCCCAGTAAACAGGATGCTCTATTTTGATTGTATTTTGGAAGTATAAAGTTTATGTTGTAAAATACTTTGAAACCAGTTTGTGAATATTTTGAAAACAGGGGAACCCCGTAGTCCATATTACTTATCTTTTGTTAAACAGTTTAAAAGTTGAATTTTAATTATCAAAATTTAATTACCCACACTTTTAGTATAATTACATATTATATAAATATCAGTATTTTATTAAATTGCACACACACGTGGCGTCCCTGTTGGACAGGGCGTTACAACATGGTATCAGAGCGCCAAGGTTTTTAGATCCTGAAGACTGGTTTGATATGTACATTGGCTGCAAGGACCTGATCGACTCATGGTTTAGTAAGCTTTAAGTTAAAAGATAGTTTGTTAATTTTCTGATTACCTGATTATTTGAATTATGTTGATATCGTAATGGTGTGGGTAGAATTATAATATATGGAAATACTTATCAGTATTTCTATTACATGGAATGTGATCGCAGGTGTATAGTTATGCACCCGAGGCGGACTGGTAGGGGTACCCATGAGCTAGCTGGGCTCGAGGCTGCCGGTGAGGGTGAGAACCCTCCACCACCACCTAACTGGGAAGAGTTATATGCTGCAATGCAAGAAACTATTCGGCAGCAGGGTGAGCAAATCAGAGAATTAAGAGAGCAGCGAGCTCAGCCTGCTCTAAACCTTAATCCTGATCCTCCGGCACCTCTGGTAGTGCCACCGGATGCAGGGAATCGTTTGGAACCATTATATGAGCTGTTCAGGAAGCAGAACCCGCCAGTTTTTGAGGGTGGTGCTGATCCACTCAAGGCGGAGCAATGGATGAGTATGATAACATCCATTTTTGATTTTATGCGAGTTGAAGATAATGACTGGGTCAGGTGTGCTACTTATATGCTACGAGATGATGCCCGTATTTGGTGGGAGATTGTATCTCAGGGCCATGATCTGAATAACATGACCTGGGAAACTTTTCGGGCCTTATTTTATGAGAAGTATTATAATGAGTCTATTAAGGCAGCAAAGGCAGAAGAGTTTATACAGTTAACTCAGGGTAGTATGACTGTGACAGAGTATGCTACTAAGTTTGATCGACTGGCAAAGTTTGCCTCAGATGAGGTGGCTACTGAAGCTGCTAGAAAAGCAAAGTTTATTCGGGGGCTGGATGAACACATCGCCCGGGATGTGATTGTTGCTTCTAAACAACCGGGGGTTGCCCGAACTTATGCTCAAATAGTTGAGTTGGCCTTAGTTTCTGAGGGTGCAGAAGCTCAGATACGAAAGAAAAATATTGCCAGAAGAGATTCATGGAAGCAAACAGCAGGTGCTGGTTCGGGTAGGGGTACTGATCCCGGTGACCGCAAGAAAAGACCTAGTGAATCATCGCGGCAGGCCCAAACAAAAGATTCCAGGGTAACCAAGGTTTCCGTCGTGGTGGAAACGAAAACTGGCGGTTTTTTCCTGAATGTTCGAGATGTAAAAGGCATCACACAGGCGAGTGTCGTGCCAGGGCCTGTTTCCACTGTGGAATGGTGGGTCACATGAAGAGAAATTGTCCACAATTGCTACGACTAGAGCAAAAGAAGGATGATACACCCACTCCTGCCCGAGTGTTTGCCCTGACTCAAGCTGAGGCTGATGCTGGTCCTTCTACTGTGACAGGTCAGCTTTCTGTTGCTGGTACTTTATTGACTGTGTTAATTGATTCTGGTGCGACGCATTCTTATATTTCAAGTAGAATAATTGAGAAGCTGAATAAACCTAGTGATGTGCTTTCTAGAGGTTTTGGAACCTTGTTGCCTACTGGGGAGTTGGTTATCTCCAGCAGGTGGGGTTCGATCCCTTCCAGTATTTGTGGAAGGAAGAGAGTTATCAGTTGATCTGATAGAATTGAACCTGGAGGATTTTGATGTTATTTTGGGAATGGATTGGCTTGCTAAATACAACGCCACCATTGATTGTAAGAGAAAAATGGTAACTTTTCAGCCTGAGGGTGAGGATCCTTTTGTATTTGTGGGTAAGATGCAGGGATCTCGGATTCCTTTAATTTCAGCACTTAAGGCAAGGGATTTGTTGTGTGAGGGGTGCATTGGTTTCTTAGCAAGTGTTGTGGATATTACTAGGGAACCACTAGCGGGACCGGAGCATGTCCCAGTGGTTCGAGAATTTCTGGATGTGTTCCCAGAAGAGTTACCAGGGTTGCCACCAAAACGTGAAATTGATTTTGAGATTGATTTAATACCAGGAGCTGAGCCTGTATCGAAAGCTCCCTACAGGATGGCACCTGCAGAGCTGAAAGAGTTAAAAGTTCAATTACAGGGGATGATGGATTTAAAATTTACTAGACCTAGCACTTCACCTTGGGGTGCACCAGTTTTGTTCGTGAAAAAGAAAGATGGAACTTTACGAATGTGCATAGATTATCGGGAGTTAAACAAGTTGACAGTGAAGAATAAGTATCCTTTGCCAAGAATAGATGATTTATTTGATCAGCTGCAGGGAAAGACTGTCTTTTCCAAGATTGATCTTCGGTCTGGTTATCACCAACTGAGGATTCGGGAGGAGGATATTCCCAAGACAGCTTTCCGGACCCGGTATGGCCATTACGAATTCCTGGTAATGTCCTTCGGATTAACAAATGCCCCAGCAGCATTTATGGACCTGATGAACCGAGTGTTCAAAGACTTTCTGGATGATTTTGTTATTGTCTTTATTGATGACATTCTAATTTATTCAGACTCAGAAGAGACTCACGAAAGACATCTTCGAATGGTATTACAACGTCTCAGGGAACATAAGTTGTATGCCAAGTTTAAGAAATGTGAATTTTGGTTACCTCAGGTGAGTTTCTTGGGCCATGTGGTGAGTAAAGATGGTATTTTAGTGGACCCAGTAAAGATCGAAGCAGTACGTGACTGGCCTCGACCTAAGTCAGCAACCGAAGTTAGAAGTTTCCTGGGGTTAGCAGGGTATTATCGAAGATTCGTTGAAGGCTTTGCAAAGATTTCTACGCCTTTAACTGAATTGACCCGAAAGAATTGTAAGTTTGTTTGGACTGACAAGTGTGAATGTAGTTTCCAGGAATTGAAGCAAAGGTTGATTACCGCTCCTGTGTTAACTTTACCAAAAAGTGATGAAAAGTTTGTGATTTATTGTGATGCATCCAAACAAGGGTTAGGTTGTGTTCTTATGCAGTCAGGGAAAGTGATTGCTTATGCATCCAGGCAATTGAAGGAGTATGAACAACGATATCCTACCCATGATATTGAATTAGCAGCGGTTGTCTTTGCACCAAAAGTTTGGCGTCACTATCTGTATGGTGAGAAGTGTGAAATTTATACAGATCACAAAAGCCTCAAGTAATTTTTCACTCAGAAGGATTTAAATATGAGGCAACGACGATGGTTAGAACTGGTGAAAGATTATGACTGCGAGATTCTCTACCACCCTGGTAAAGCAAATGTGGTTGCGGATGCTCTAAGTCGGAAAGGACCAGGGCAAGTTTGTGAACTAAAGGAAATCTCAGCAAAGTTGGCTGAGGATATGACGAGAGCGGGAATTGAATTTGTAATTGGAAAACTTGCTAATATCACCATACAGTCTGATTTATTGGAAAGGATTAGAGTAGCTCAACAAGGAGATCTTGAGCTACGGGGGCATAAGGAGAAGTTAGAGGCCGGATTGGCAAAAGATTTTTCATGTTTATCTGATGGGTTGTTACGATACAAGAACAGAATCTGTGTGCCGGTTGATAAAGAAATCAGACAGGAGATTCTTGATGAATCTCATACTACACCGTACTCCTTACACCCAGGAACAACCAAGATGTATCATGATGTGAAAGCTTTATACTGGTGGTCGGGTATGAAGAGGGATATTGTTGAATATGTGTCAAAATGCTTAACCTGTCAACAAATTAAAGCAGAACACCAAAGGCCGGCAGGTTTGCTTCAACCTCTAAAGATTCCTGAATGGAAATGGGAAGACATCACCATGGATTTTGTGGTGGGTTTACCCAGAACAGTAGGGTATTATGATTCTATTTGGGTAATAGTGGATCGATATACGAAGTCCGCTCACTTTCTCCCGGTGAGGACAACGTATACAGTGGATCAATATGCTGATTTGTATATCAAGGAGATAGTTCGACTTCATGGTGCCCCAAAGTCGATAGTTTCAGATCGAGATCCAAAATTTACATCCAAATTTTGGGAAAGTTTACAGCAAGCAATGGGTACTAAGTTGAAATTCAGTACAGCTTTTCATCCTCAAACCGATGGTCAATCTGAAAGGACTATCCAGATACTTGAGGATATGTTGAGGGCATGTGTAATGGATTTTGAAGGTTCTTGGAACAAGTACCTACCTCTGATTGAGTTTTCTTATAACAATAGTTATCAGAGTACCATTGGCATGGCTCCGTATGAGATGCTTTATGGAAGGAAATGTCGATCACCTATTCACTGGGATGAGGCTGGTGAACGTAGGTACCTTGGACCTGAAGCTGTCCAAAGAACGAGCGAGGCTATTGAAAAGATTCGAGCTCGTATGCTTGCTTCCCAAAGTAGACAGAAAAGCTACACAGATCCAAAGCGTAAAGATGTTGAATTCCAAGTTGGGGATTTTGTTTTTCTTCGGGTATCCCCAATGAAAGGAATTCGAAGGTTCGGGAAGAAAGGAAAGTTGAGTCCCAGATTTATTGGTCCATTTGAGATTCTTGAGAAAGTAGGTCAGGTAGCTTATCGGTTGGCTCTACCTCCTGCTTTATCTGGGGTTCATAACGTGTTTCATGTCTCGATGCTTCGAAAATATGTATCTGATACAACTCATATCTTAAGTTATGAAGACATTGAGCTTCAAACCGACCTGTCATATGAAGAACAACCAGTACAGATCTTAGACAGGAAAGAAAAGGTGCTGCGGAACAAGACTATTCCGCTAGTTAAAGTGATGTGGCGGAACAGCAAAGTTGAAGAAGCGACTTGGGAGTTAGAGTCGCAGATGCGGGAGTTGTATCCCGAGCTTTTCAGGTAAATTTTGAGGACAAAATTCCTATAAGGGGGGATAGTTGTAATATCCCGGAAAATAAATAATATTTAAATAGATATATTTTATTAAATATGTAATTATTTTGGTAACGAAGTAAGATTTTGATCTTGCTTAGGGTAATTATTGAGAATTTACTCAATGAAATAAATAGCGTAATTTATTAATTACGGAGATTATATTGGGATATGTGAGTACCGCGGATATCAATTTCGAAATAAAATATTTTTTTTGGGCCCGGTAATTGTGGAAATTTAGCGATGTGGTCAGAAATGTCATGACGTTAATGGAAGAATTATTTTGGGAATATTTCGGATTAGGTTAGAAATTTTAGAATGTCAGTTTAATGGAATTAGCAAAATTACAAAAATGCCCTAGGTTATTTTAAAGTTTATTTTTTTTCATTGGGGGTAAATTAGTCTTTTTTCTTTTAGGTTTTAGTGTCCCTTTTATTTTTGGGCTGGTAAGAAAAGAAAAAAAAAATGAAATGAAATGAAATGCATGAAACCTTATTTAAAGGGAATAGCTTCCAAGGCAAGAAACTAAGTTTCTTCTTCTTCTCCCTTTCGTGTGAACCAAGACCAGCCAGCAAGAGGATTGAAAGCTCACCATTTCACTTGAATTGAAGCAGCTTGTAGAACCTAAGTCCAACCTAGAAACAATCAAGGTAAGTTCTCAACAATTTTTGGATTGAAAATCCTAGTTTTGAGTTAGTTTTGAAGTAGGGTTTTACTTCTTTGTTACTGTAGGACTTAAACTAGGTTTGGGGTGTGTTTAGGGTAGGTTTTTGAGCATGTTGGGAATGGTTTTAAGTGGTCTCCATGGCTGCTTGAATTGGTTTTGGTTTGTTGAAACCAAAGTTGAGTTTTCTTCACTTTGAAGTGTGATTTTGAGCAAATGGATATATTTCAATGAATTGGTTGTTGGGTTATGTCATGTTTACTATATTATACTGTTTTGGAAGGTTTGAGCAGGTTTGGTGGAGGTTTGATTGGTTTTTGGGGTGAAAAACCAGAAATCACCATGGCTGCCAGGAAAAAAAGGCAGGCCATTTTTCTGGGTGTCTGAAAAACGACCGACCGTTTTTCCCAGGAAAGGGGGATTTTGGGTTTTTCTCCTCAAGTCCGATCTGTTTCGGGGTGTCTTTCGGAGTGGAATTCAGGGTGTTTTAGAGATGGTTAAGCTAGTTTGATCTGGGGGAAAGTAGGGTGTGTTCGGTTGTGAGAATAGTTGATTATCAGAAATTTGATTAAGGTTTTAATTTGAGTTTTAATTGTCATGACATAGGACCGGAATTGCTTAGCTTGTTTTCCACTCAGGTCGGCCCGTACTCTTGATTTCTGAACCAAGGTAAGAAAAGCGGTAAGCACCGTATGTGGTTAAAGATTAATGGTTGAATGGAAGTGGCCTTGATTATTATCAAGACTTTGATTAAATATTTAATAAGCCTAGGTTATGACCTAGGGTTGGAAACGGTTATTACCGTTACGAGTAATTACTCTTGAAACCGCGGTTATGTTTCTTACTTATCGTCTGCTTTATCGGGCAACGATAGTGACATATTCAGCTCGTGGTTAACGAGTGGTAAAAAGGGGTACTTTATAAAGTACCAAGATTGTGTAATATGAATGTGTAATGTGTAAAGGAATACTTTATGATATTGTATAATGAGTAAACATATTGGTATGAGATTAAATTGATAATTATTTTCAGTTAACGTTTTGGTTACTTTTCTTGCTGAGTCTCTGTGACTCACGGGTGCTTTATGGTGCAGGTAAGGGAAAGGCAAAAGTTGAGCAACCATGAGTTTGTGGTCGCAGCATCAATGTACATACCAGCCGCAGTGACACGGCCCAGTAAACAGGATGCTCTATTTTGATTGTATTTTGGAAGTATAAAGTTTATGTTGTAAAATACTTTGAAACCAGTTTGTGAATATTTTGAAAACAGGGGAACCCCGTAGTCCATATTACTTATCTTTTGTTAAACAGTTTAAAAGTTGAATTTTAATTATCAAAATTTAATTACCCACACTTTTAGTATAATTACATATTATATAAATATCAGTATTTTATTAAATTGCACACACACGTGGCGTCCCTGTTGGACAGGGCGTTACACTGTCCAAATCCCACGATCAGTGTATTCTACATTTATCATGCAATCTTTTGCTTATATCTATTGTAACGAGAAGGGAAATACTTCCTCTCCAAGCTCATAGCCCTATAAATAGTGATACATGCTCACTAGGCAAAGGGTCGAGAGATTTTACCCTAGAGATATTATCTAAGAATTCATATTCCGAGATAGTGTTGTAAGAGCTATAAGAAAAGGATTCTTTCTCCTTGTTCTTGAGTCAATACAAATAACAAGGATTAGGCTATTACCCAACTGCTCAGGGTTGAACCTCTATAAAATTCTTGTGTCTTTACATTGCTTTACTATATATCAATTGCTTTAGATTACTTATCACTTACTAAATCAGACTCACTGTCGTTGGCTAAAAGCGAGGTCAATATTTTGGTGCTTTTATTGAGAGCAGATTCAAGGATCGCTCTTCATTCTAAGTCTAACCACAAGTACGATGGTGGTACAGACTCGTAGGGGCCTGGTTGATCTAGAAAATCCACAGATGGTGGATCCTACATTGCAAAACCCAAGAAACGCAAGGGTTCCCCTAGCTGTTAATCCTTAATAGCCGGCAAACGTGGGTCACGGTGTAACGACTCCTATAGATGAAATTGCGCATGGTGTGCAAGAGACTGGGAATAACAATTTTGCACCCAACAAGGGCATTCATAACACAGCCGTTCTGCCCGTTACCAACACTCAAACGACCATTGGAGATGATACTGAGTTACGAAATCTCTGTGACGCTCTTGGACTCGTACGGGGTCATGCCAATACCCTACATCATGATCAGGAAGAACTCCGCGCTGCGGTAAACCTCGCGTTCGAGGAACAAAGGCGTATGTTTACCGAGTGGAGAGACAAAGAGATGGAAGCGTTAAGGGCTCATCATACAGAGATTGAAAATCGTAG
This sequence comes from Cannabis sativa, assembly GCF_029168945.1. Classification (NCBI taxonomy): domain Eukaryota; kingdom Viridiplantae; phylum Streptophyta; class Magnoliopsida; order Rosales; family Cannabaceae; genus Cannabis; species Cannabis sativa. Next base: position 33,903,242 of record NC_083602.1, read on the forward strand.
TCGGCAAGCTACCGTGCTGATACGAAAAGCCTACCAAACTGTAGGTCAGCAACCTCCGAGTGTCATACCCCTGGGTGAAATGGATGAGGATCCAGCGATGAATACTTCCTAGACTGCAAATAGTCAGCCGCCCAATCCCAAGTCACGAGTTCCACTTGTAGGCCTAGCGGTAGGCGGGCAGACCTTGTTTAGTAATTCATCGGGAGAGGTCATACCTGATGGTTCCAACCAGGTTAACGGTGTCATTCCACCTATCAACCAAGCAAATCAATCGCTAAGATAGCCAGACACTTCTGTATTCGAGAGGTTGGGGACGACTCATGACCTAAGGAATGATCTGAATAGAAGGAGAGGAGTAGACGATCAGATTGTCACGACGATCATATAGCCCGGAGCCCGTGCTCAAATTCCCGCTCAGAAAGATACTGAGGTAATTCAAATCGACTAGAATGTCGAGCAGGTTAGCCCAGCCGTACAAGCATAGCTAGACGAACTGAAAAATATGTTCCAAGGCATGGCTGGACAGAGAAACAATGATCTCGAGCTGGACCGAGCACGTGGAACTCCTTTCTCTCCCGAGATCAATCTTCTGGCGTTGCCCCACAAGTTTAAAATGCCAACATGGAAAATGTACACAGGAAGAGAAGATCCTCTCTCCCACCTCAAGTATTTCGTGATGCAAATGGATTTGCAAGGGATACGAGGGGATGTGTGTTGTAGAATTTTTCCTGCTACCCTATCGGAAGCCGTCCAACTATAGTTCATGGAAAGCCTTCTCTTTAGAATTCTATGCACAATTCTCCTCCTCTCACCAACTTCCATTGCATCTGGGAGACCTGGTTGAAGTCAAGCAACGACCAGGCGAACCCCTCCGAGCATACATCAGCAGATTCATGACAGAGGCGACGAAAGTTTCACGGGTAACTAAAGATAGAAAGTTGTCAGCGATACTGGGGGCATTGAAGTCCTCGGTGAACTTTGGAAGGATATAAGGAAGAACGGGTCGGTAGACTCAATGAGTGATTTTCTTGACCGTGCCAAAGGCTTCATCAAGCTCAAAGAAACCATTCAACAAGCAAAAGGTGAGCAAAAGCCTGGCAAGTTGAAATCTCCTTCTACTGGAATGTCCGCCCAACTCCCGCATTACCCAAATAATTCAAGCTCAAGTGGTAAACGTTCCAACAACAACCATAGGCAAGGGAATGGGAAGAGGGGAACGTTCGCCAGAAAATCCGAACAAGCTCCCTAGGAGAATCAAGCAAAGTACACTGCATTCACTATCTTGACTGAAGATATAGAAAGTGTTTACATGGCAACTCAGTCGCTGGCCCCATATAAGAAGCCCGGGCCCATGAAGAAAGATGTCAGCAAGAGAGACATGACAAAGTTTTGTCGATTCCATAGAGACTACGGCCACGACACTAATGAATGCAACAACTTGAAGCAGGAAATTGAAATCCTGATAAGAAAAAACAACCCACACTTGCAGAAGTATGTCAAGACCGATCTGGGTCAGAGAAACAACAATAACCAAGATTTACTACCTCCACTGGTAGGTGGATATATGAAATTCATAATTGGAGGCCCACTTATTGCTGGAGATTCAAGCAAAGCTCGGGAGAGGTATGCCTGAACAGCGCAGCACGAGAAAGAAGAAGTTATCCTGGCCGTGGAAGAAAGGAAGCCCAAAGTTCCACGAGCAGGAGGGCCAACTATAACTTTCAACGATGAAGATGCTGTCAAAATTAGAATTTCGCACAACGACCCGCTGGTCGTGGAAGTCCAGATAGCCAATAAAATGGTGGCCAGAACCATGATTGATAATGGAGCCTCTTCCGATATCTTGTTCAAAACTGCCTATGAAAATATGGGACTCCAGCTCAAGGATCTAACCCCATGTCTCCAACCTGTCTATGGTTTCTCTGGTCAAGGAGTCGCACCTCTAGGACAAATTCGTCTACCCCTCACTGTTGGACAAGCTCCGACAAGCATGACTATCATGGCACAGTTCCTGATATTAGATGTTCCTTGAGCTTTTAACGTAATGCTAGGTCGGTCGGCCTTGTATGACTTAAAGGCTGTCACATCGATATTCCACTCATGTCTAAAGTTTCCAACAAAGAATGGAGTAGGGTGTCTAAGAGGAAACCAGCAGTCTGCTCGGGAATGTTATAACCTTGCAGTTGGCAAGGCTAAGAAGAAAGTATCCTCAAGCCACAGCACAGACAAGGGAAAGAACATTTCCAAGTAGGAAACTTCCCAAGGCGGGGATGAAGATGTGGATCCTCGACTTGGGGACCCAAGCAGCAATGTTTGACCTGTGGAAGAGTTAAAAGAGATCGAGATCGATCCAGATATCCCGACCAGAAAGCTAAAGATCGGAAAGGGTTTGTTGCTCGAAGTAAAATCAGAATTGATAAAATTTTTGAGAGCAAACCTAGGCATTTTTGCCTGGTCACATGCGAATATGGTTGGAATTGATCCTTCTATCATTTCACATGTTCTGAATATTGATCCCAACTTCCGGCCAGTACAACAAAAGCGAAGGTTACTGGATAAAGAACGAGCATTAGCCCTAAAGGAAGAAGTAGAAAAGCTACGCAACAACCATTTTATAATTGAAGCTTTCTACCCAGCTTGGGTCGAAAATCCCGTATTGGTACCCAAGCCGAACAAGAAATGGCGAGTCTGTATTGATTTCACAAACCTCAACAAGGCATGCCCCAAAGACTGTTTTCCACTTCCAAGGATCGATTAGCTCGTGGATGCAACAGCAGGGCATGAAATATTAAGCTTCATGGACGCTTATTCAGGCTACAATCAAATCAATATGCATCCACCGGACCAAGAACATACAAGTTTCCGAACAGATATGAGTCTATATTGCTACAAAGTAGTGCCATTCGGTCTAAAAAACACTGGAGCTACATACCAAAGATTGGTAAACAATCTTGTTTAAAGACCAGATGGGATGAAATATGGAAGTGTACGTGGATGACATGCTCGTCAAATCTAGGAAGGCTGGGGGGCCCATAGACGACCTGGACGAATGCTTCAAGGTCCTCAGAAAATACAATATGAAACTAAATCCCTCAACGTGTTCCTTTGGAGTCAGCTCGGGAACGTTTCTAGGCTTCATCGTCAATGCCCGAGGAATTGAAGCCAATCCAGAGAAGATTCAAGCTCTCCTGGACATGAAGTCGCCAACTAAAACCAAGGAAGTGCAAAGTTTGACTGGCCGGATCGCCGCACTCAGTAGATTATTTGAAAATCAACAGATAAGTGTGTTCCATTCTTCAATATCCTGGGAGGAAGTGGACGGAGGAATGTGAAAAAGCTTTCCAAGAGCTAAAAGCACAACTTGCAAAACCTCCCATACTCTCAAAACCTCTAGATGGAGAAGAACTTGGAATATACTTAGCTATCACAGAACATGCCGTAAGTGCCGTGCTAATCAGAGAAGAGAACAACATACATCACCCTGTCTATTACATCAGTAAAAGACTCATTGAGGCTGAAGGCCGATACCCATTGATAGAAAAGCTCGCTTATTGCCTTATTCTAGCAAAAAGAAAGTTAAGGCCTTATTTTTAAGCTCATCTCATTCGGGTGTATACTGACCAACCATTACGCCAAATATTGCAAAAGCCAGATGCCTCTGGATGGCTACTCAAGTGGGCGGTGGAGTTGGGTCAATACGAAATTACTTTCCAACCTCAAACAGCAATCGAAGGCCAAGCCTTAGCAGACTTTGTGGTAGAATGCACAGGCAAGAAAGAAACATACCAGAAAGCAACCTCGAGCCGGTACAAACACCTCAACCAAGTAACAATGAAGATAAGCCGACCTGGAAACTACATGTAGATGGGTCAGCTACAGATCAGCTATCTAGTGCAGGAATTGCCCTTGTCACGCCTGGGGGCAACACCTGCACGCTGCAGTCAAATTTGGATTTAAAGCATCTAATAACGAAGCTGAGTATGAATCCCTAATCACTGGCCTAAAACTAGCCATTGAGATGAAAGCCAAACACAATGAAATCTGTAGTGATTCACAACTGGTGGTAAATCATGTATCCAGAGAATACGAGGCTCGGGGAGAAAAGATCATAGTATATCTGAGCAAAATACATAATCTGATTGCACAATTAAAAAGCTACGGTCTCAGACAAATCCCAAGGGAAGAAAACATAACTGCAGACGCGTTAGCTCGATTGGCAAGCATCAATGTAAGTGACAAGGAGAACTTGGTTCCTATCCAGTTCCTCGAAGAGCCTAGCATCACTGGCACGGAAGAAATCGAAATGGTTGATACTTCCCCAAACTGGATGACACCAATAGCAGCCTACCTCGACTCTAGGAAACTCCCAGATAATTGGAATGAAGCTCGAAAAATGAGAAGGAAAGCTGCACGGTATATCATAGTAGAGGGAATTATGTATAGAAGAGGATTCTCAATGCCATTGCTCAGATGTGATACTCAAGAGGAAGCTGCACAGCTCCTATCTGGGTGCATGACATATTTTGTGGAAATCATGCCGCCGGGCAAAGTTTATCTAAGAAAAGTCTAAGGCAAGGTTACTTCTGGCCAACGATGATTGAAGATTCAAAAGCCTATGTTAAGAAATGTGACAAATGCCAAAGATTTTCAAAGATACCTCGAGCTTCGCCTAACGAATTAACTCAGATGCAGAGTTCGTGGCCCTTTGCCATTTGGGGAATTGACTTGATCGGACAATTACCCAAAGGCAAAGGAGGAGTGCAGTATGCAGTGGTAGCAGTTGATTACTTTACTAAGTGACGGAAGCCGAACCACTCGCAACCATTACATCAAAGAAAGTTCAAGAATTTATTGTGAAGAACATAATCTGCCGGTTCGGACTGCCGTACAAGATAGTTTCAGATAATGGCAAGCAATTCGACAGCCAATCCTTCACTGACTTTTGTGCGAACCATGGTATCATCAAAAGTTTCTCTGCAGTGGCACATCCTCAAGCGAATGGTCTAGTTGAAGTAGTCAACAAAACCTTGAAGGATACACTAAAGAAAAAACTCAAAGATGCCAAAGGAAATTGACCAGAAGAGCTTCCTGAAATTCTATGGTCATATCGGACAACTGAGAAAACGACAACCAGACAGACACCATTCGCTATGGCGTATGGATATGAAGCTATGGTGCCTGTAGAACTCGAGCCACCATCTCACAGAAGATTAATGTATAACCAAGATACCAATCACATACTCCTAGCCGAATCACTTGATGAAATCGAAGAAAGACAAGCCACTGCAAACTTAAAATTGATAGCCCATCAACAAAAAGTAGCTCGATATTTTCAACAAACAAGTGAAGGCTTGGAAATTCTTCGTGGGAGATATGGTCCTAAGAAGGGTATTCTTAAACACCAAAGACAGTACGACAGGTGTACTTGGACCTAACTGGGAGGGACCATATCAAGTGGTCGATGTTCTCGAATCCAGAGCTTACAAATTAGGTAAGTATAATGAAAAAAGCAACTCGTTCTAGTACCACGGTATTGGAATGGGGAACATTTAAGAAAATACTACCAATAAAGTACCAGGTCGGATGACCACACTAAGTACTGAACGAACATTTACTCTTAAGTGAATGACCTACTGGGCCGACTACGCTCAAAGGTTTCGACAAAAGAAAAAATGTACTCAGGTCAGGTGACCACCATTTAAAGTACAATTTCTGATTTCTACAATGTGGTTTATTTCATGTTAAGCTAAACGATCAGATTAGATCAAATAGCTCTGATGTAAGTTACTACGGTAACAAACACATTTTTCGATCAATAAATGAATAGAGATACTTATTTCAAAATTCAAATTGAGTTGAAATTATCAGCATGTTTCTAATTTACCATCCAATGCGTACAAAAGGTTTGGTCAAACCCAAAACACCGAAATGATAAAAAGTATACTTGTAAAAACTAAGTGACCAAGAGTCATAAGTCTGCTCAGTCACTTGGGGGGCACCTATACCTATACAAAGCATTTGGTAAAGATAAATCAATCACAGTTGCACGATGATTATAAACAGAGAATGAAATTCATTAACGATAACAAAAGCACGTAATACCGAGACTAAAAGCTACCCGGTAAGCCTGTTGTCTATAAAATGAAAAATAATTCCAAGTTTAAAGACCGCTTGGTCGGTCAAATGTCTTAGAAAAGGCCATATGGCCGAATAAGATATATAAAAATAAAAGGATAAAAGAGAAGTATTTAAACAGCTGGAGTCCCAGGCACTTGGTTCGGGTCTTCTGGGCCGGCAGGAGCTAGAGAATCTGTTGTTTGAACAGGAGGTACATAAACATTTTGGCCGGAGGTAGAAGTAGCGGCCTCAGTTTCACCATAAGCCACTTGGGAAGCGCAGAACTCAAGATACATGTCCTTGGCTTCACCCAAGTAGTTGAAGTTTGCCTGAGGATTAGCCTTCCAAAAGTCATAGAAGAGCTCAAGACCATCTGTCTCCAAGGCATGAAGTTTCTCTCCCAGCCTCGTCACCTCGGCCGTAAGCTCCTCCTCCTTAGACTTCTTCTCCTCCTCCACCCGACGAAGGACCGCTCAAAGAGATGTTCTTTCATCCTGAAGGCTGTTCACTTTAGCAGATAAGGTCTCAATGGTCTCTTCAAGATGGTCAGAAGCCTCGAGATCCTTAGTTAGATCATTTATTTTCTTCTAGGCGGTAAAGAGCTTATTGTTGACTTCACCCAGCTCCATTCGAACAGCTCCAAGTTCAACTCTGGCGTCATCAGCGTCCTTCTTGTCCAAGTCCACCTCCGCCCTCATGGTGTTGGACAGAGCCGCGTTCTTGGAAGCATCAGATTTAGCCTGGAAGTATGTGTAAGCCAACTTCAGACCGGCCTGCACAAAGGAAAAACTTTAACATTTGAGCCAAGTAAAGAGGATTAAAGGAAAGTGTCAAGAAAGACTTACCCTTGTGAATTCCTTCAAGACTCCACGTATCAGCAGCTCCAGAGAAGAGTCATTGTCAGCACCGGCCAGTTGCTCACTAACCTTAGGAACCAACCAGTTCATATAGTGGGCAAGCATGTCCTTGCCTTTTTTGGCCTTTGGAAGCACCGGCAAAGGTGGAGTAGGGGCCCGCATCTGCTCGGGTCCACTCTTGATCAGCTCAGACCCACCTTTCAGTTGTTCGGGCCTGTCTGAACTTCCTCCTCGAGACTCCTTGGATTTAGCAACTTTTGGAGTAGAGGGGTTTCCAACCGTTAGCTCTTCAGAAAGATCAATGACCTCCCCGGCAGGCATCTTCTCCTTAGAAGAGGACCCCTCATCGCCTCTAGACTTCTTGGCTGGAGGAGATGCGCTAGAGCTTCCACCAATTCTCTTCTTCAGAGCGTCAAGCATCTTCTGAGACATATCTGCGCGGAATAAAAACAACATGGTTAGAGAAAACAGACATCAAAAACATAAAATATAATAGTCAAGAAGCTTAAAGGCAAGACAGAGTAATATGCAAGATGATTGCCCGAGCAAGACTCGAAACTCCATCATCACCTGACATGCCTCTTATTTCAGACATAATTGCTTTCCCTTTTCCGAGCATGGGATAAGGAGGCCGAGCAGGCGAGATGCGCTCCCTAATGCGAATTGCATGTTCAGTAGGCCTGGGCTGGGTCGGAAGCTTCTTCCTCCTTTTGAGCGGAGTCACCTGCTCTTCCTTGGCTTCATCTTCAGGATTCAAGGGCTCCTGAGCATACTGCTTGGCCCTTGCACCTCCTTTCAACTTAGCTTCACGCTTAAGTTGAATGAGTTCATTCTCCTGATGAGCTCGTTTAGCCCATCCAGCATCAGATTTCCTCTTCCTCAACTTCAGTGGCTTAGGAATGAAATCCTTCAGATAGAGCCCGTACTTCACGACGTTATCCTCGGATGTCAACTGGATGATGTTCCGGTCTTCCCCCGATAGTGGAGCAAGCTTTTGAGCTCTATCGCTGAGAGTAAGAGTAAAGGGAGGGCAGTGCTATGTTGGAATCTACTGGAACCGAGTACGGGTGATACCCGCGCCATCCACCATGAAGTACTCATCAACAAAACGCCCAATTTTGCTGATGGCCAAATCATCGGTGCCTGCCAACCACTTGAAGTCTGGTTGAGAGAAATAGGAGTACCCCGACCTGCCTTGCTTAGGGGTGGACTTCAAATAAAAGAACCAGCTAACTTCGTGGGGAGAAGGCATACCCCACTTCTGGGAGGCATAAAGGACGAAGAGGGCAGACAGATACTTAATGCCCCTGGGAGTGAACTGGGCCGGGCAAAGGCCGAAGAAGTCTGCCACATTCTTAAAGTATTGATGCAAAGGCATCAATGCCCCTTGCTGGGCATGAGCACCCGACCAAGCGCACATCCCCTTTTCAGGGTTTGTGGCACGATTATTGTGGGTAGGAATGTAGCAGTCCAATTCGCCTAGGTATCCACCCTCATCGAGAGTCCGCAGGCGTGCCTCAGTAACCCTGGACAAAGGACTCACCCCCTGGCACCCAAGGCACCTTGCCTTCTGTGAGGAACTGCAGCAGTAAGCTGCTCACAGACATAGTCCTCACCCTCGACCAGGACGTCTCCATCGGCATCGACTTGCTCCCCAGCCTCATTGTATTCCACGTAGTTTGGGGGTTCAACCTCCTCCTCTTCCTCTGCCTCGGAGGGACTACTAGGACGAACGTCGTCTTGCTCCTCAATCTCCTGGACCTCATCGTCCCCTTCATGATCCCCCTCCTCCAGGACGGTTGGTTCCTGTTCGGCGCTGGGCAAAGTGGCGTGTTGAGCCACCTGAGGGTTAGACGCGTCGACCATACACGTTGTCTTCTTGGTAGGAGCCATCATTCTATGGCTAGATAAAAGAATTGAGGGAGAATGCCCTTCACTGGAAGAAGGTGGGCTAGAACAAAGACAAGGATGGTCCTCATGCAGAAGTTGAAGCAAGTCTTGGTCGATTCGATGCTCGCTCTCCCAAAACTCACCTGGGTTCATCTACAAAAGACAACACACAAGATGAGTGTTTGGTCGAAACATCGAACGATTAACAAGCTAATATGCCGACCAGGAGTACTCAACAGATTAAAAAATAAGAATGTTCAAAGAAAAGTCAAAACTCAGGAAGTTTGAAATTTTCTCGAGTTAGGGCAAAAAATTTCATGAAGCTTAGAATAAGCCAGATGAAAGACAGGCATTATGCAGTTTAGAAAGCACGCATTATGGACTGTAAAATCTCATGAATCCATGACAAAGAAGAATCATAGAGTTTCTAAACTTAGGATTTCTTATGTATTTTCTACAGCAAAGTCGAAGGTGCATTCAAAAAGTAAACATGAAAAAATAAGCATAAAGGAAATCGAGAACTTACTCAAGAATCAGATGTTTGGGTTCAAGTATCGTCAAACCAACAAAGCAGTTTCGATGAAGGCACTTCAGCAAACTTGAAGCCAAAAACCTCTGTTTTCGCTCTGAACTCACTTAGCAAAGAAGGATGGTGAAATGAGTTTGCATACAAAATTCTTGTTGGCATTTATAAGGAAGCCACGAAAAGAGGTAATCATTTCAAAAGAACCTCCGACGCCCCGGTTCCCCCTAAAAGCGAATATGAAAAATAAAAAATAATCAAGTGCAGCCATCAACCGTGGTGAGAGAAAATCAAATTTTGAAATATTAATTGTCAGAGTATTAATTAGCCAAAAATCAACGGGACGCCCAGTCAGCCTCACATCGAGTCTCGAAGAGACGCGCTCGACACGTGTCCCCATCCAATGGCAGAAGCAGCTCAGAAGAAGTCTACACGGAACTTCAGAAGTCCCGTACAGACTTGGCGGGAAATGTTATCCCAATTTTTGCACTCTGACGTGGCATCTCATGATGGTGACATGTGGAATCAACCTTGAGTATCTGCCCGGAGGGTACAAGCTGAACAGGATGCCTCAAAGGCATACCCGAAGCAAAGCGATCAGCAATCCGTGCAGAGCGACCAACACTTAGCGAATTCAACTTTCGCATTGTGAGTCATCAAAGAAATCCCTATAACATGGGGATCAGATTACAGAGATATGGGAAGCTGTCCAGATCCCACGATCAGTGTATTATACATTTATCATGCAATCTTTCTGCTTATATTCATTGTAACGAGAAGGGAAATACTTCCTCTCCAAGCTCATAGCCCTATAAATAGTGATGCATGCTCACTAGGCAAAGGGTCGAGAGATTTTACCCTAGAGATATTATCTAAGAATTCATATTCAGAGATACTGTTGTAAGAGCTTTAAGAAAAGGATTCTTTGTCCTTGTTCTTGACTCAATACAAATACCGAGGATTAGGCTATTACCGAACTGCTCGGGGCTGAACCTCTATAAAATACTAGTGTCTTTACATTGCTTTACTATATATCAACTGCTTTAGATTACTTATCGCTTACTAAATAAGACTCACCGTCATTGGCTAGAAGCGAGGTCAACAGATATAATATTTTCATTGATTAAATAAATGTTACAAGTGTGACCAACATTTTAATCTAGTGGGGGATTGTTATATTATTTTATAATATAATAAGTATAGATTCAAATTTGATAAATATATAATTATGTGAATAATATATATTAAGTGTATGGTAAATAAATGTGTAACCTATGATTTTATAACCTACATGTTGTAACTTGGAGAGGAGTTACAATTTGTTGTCATTTGTAACTCTTGTGTTGATCACACATTATTAGTATAATAAAAGGGTTGTTACACAATTTGGTTTAAGGAATTCAAAATTTTGATGATATAGTTGTTACAAAATGGATTAATACTATTTTATAGAAGAGAAATGAGGTGGTATTTTGAATCCTAAGAGTGATCACCTAAACACTATATAAAGGAGTCTAATGTGCTCATTGAGATGAGAAGTTTTCTATCAAAAAAGCACATTGCTAGAAAACCCTAAGACTTGATAATCCCTAAATCTATTTCGATGAGAGTTCCCTTAGTGTGAGAGATAGGGGAAATAAGCTTTTGGACAAAAGTGTAATACCTTGTTCAAGTGATGGTGATCCCCACTAATCTACACTCAAGGTTGTGAGTGAGTGTATTATACATATTGTTTTATTATTTGTTATAATATAATATAGATTAAAATATTTAAATTTGACATATTGTATATTAATATGAGATTAATATATATTATGTGTTGGAGGTTATATCGTATCTAGTACAATAATACACATAAAAATTGTAACATATGAGGAGCTACAAATCTAAAAATAGATTGTAACTTAAGGATCAGATGTACTTAAGTGAGTTATTACATATGGAAGTTATGAAATAATTGAGATAAGTTTATAGCTGTTAGAAACTGTTACAATACTCAATTAAATCATTTAAATGAGTATTGGGACGTTGGAGGAAGATTTAATTCGAAGAGGAGTTACAAAAAATAAATTTTAAGTTTTCTAGAAACAGTTGTTTAGTGGTTGTTTTTATGTTGTTTTATGGTTGTTTTACGAACACCTGGAACCAGTTTTTGAAAACGTTCATAAACGTACATACATTAATTGAGCATGTTTCCAGCTCTCTTGTCCAACGTTTTTATCCCATTAAACACCAATTAAAGTGTTGGTAACATCCATGTGATGAAAGTATTTAATTTTTAAATGTGATCCTTAGAACACTATAAATAGAGGTCTTGGGTTCACTTTGGGAGAGAACAAATTTCTATCAAGAGAGCACATTGCTAGAAACACTTTAGGCTTGATAAATCTAGAAAGCTATTTCCATTCTTTTGTTTTCCCTAAGTGGTTGTGGTAGGGGGAAATAAGCTTTTGGACAAAGGTGTAAGACCTTGTTCAAGTTTGGTGATTCCCCAATTATACACTAGTGGTGTATGTGGTGTTGAGATTGCTCTCACATCTCTTTTATATACATGCTATTTATATATTGTGTTTCATGCGTAGCTTATTGCTTTGAGTTGTAATCTCTCTCTTCATCTCTATTCTCTATTTTATGTGTATATTTTGTTTAGTGTTGTAACATTATTTAATCCGTGATTTTTTCCTTTGTATTATTTGTCATTGAGTTGTAATCTCGTTGGTTTGATATTTCTATTGGAGCACAATAATTTTCCAACAGTCAAAAGCTTATCCTTTCCTACCTTGTTTTAATAAAAGGCAATAAATCAACATGTGATAATAAAAGGGTAAGAATTGTGAGCTTTTGTGATTTACTATTTTTTATATATTAAAATTTATATTAACATATCTTCCTATGTTGAGATTTAGATTTTTATGTTATTATATGTGAGATATACATATGAGTTATATATATGGGTGTATATATCACATTAATATATATAATATGATATTTGAATATATTACATGTTGATATGTATATGTGAGATACATAATACATAACATGTATATGAGTTATATATATTATATGTTGAACATATGATGATATATATTATGATGAGTATATGTTATATATGCGAGATATGTAGCATGTATAATTGTGATGTATATTACTATTATGTGTATGTTATGTATGAGATGATAGAAACATACATAATATATTAATTAGCATAAAATTTTGGGAGATAATTTTATGCATAAGAGTTATATAGATTATTGGTATATGATAATATATGAGTAACTAATCATATTTAGTGTAAATGATAATAATAATAATAGTGATAATAATAGAAAAGATGTATTCATCATTTTTTGAATGGAGTTTTGGAATTATTTTTCCATTAGTGATTTTATCTCATTTTATGAGATGAGAAAATAAACTATGAGAGTTACTCTTTTTTGGATTTATCTTGCCAAAGAGTAAATAGATCAAAGTGGATATAAAATTTTAAAATGAGTCATAATTGGAAGAGCAATTTTAGACTCAAATCAAAGTGAATCATAGTGGATTCAAAAATTGTGAAAAGATAACAAAATTAGAAAAGCAATTTTGAATCTTAAATAATCAAAGTAGTAAACAAAATTGATGAGAATTTTGTCAACTTTGGTATAATTTTGGGCTAATCTCAATGAGGAGATAACCTTAAAATTATAGGTAAAAAATAATCACATTATTTTGTAAGTGGTGATGTGTGAGTTTGATATTTTCAGTTTTGTTGAGAAAACTAAAAATGTCAAATGATATTTTCAAAGTGCCCTTAAAGAGTCATTTCAAGAAAAAAATATACAAAAGTGATATTTTATATACACTTTATGGTAGAAATGTAGGGGTGAGCCACAACTTAATCAAAATGTGATGAGACATTGTTGATTAGTTATTTGATTTTGAACTCAAATTCTAAATCAATTTTGGTTATGTGCATATGCAAAATTTTTGACATATTTTGGTGTCAAATTTTAGTGCAAATAATTTCAAGAAGAAAATTAAAGAGAAATTATAAAAATAAAGTGGTCTTCTATATTTTAAAATCAAGATATTATCTTGATAGTGAAATGTGAGAAAATGTGGGGGTGATATCCAATATTTATCAAGCAATTTGGTAAGAGAATGGATGATATGTGAAATTTAGGCATGCATGACTTGAGTATAACTTAGACATGTTTGGTATCTAAAGTTAGTTTATATATTTTGATATGCTTGGTATCAAAATGTGTGAGAAATTAAGTAAGTGTGAAAATTAATCTTCTATGATTAAATTTTCAAAGCTTAAGTATACTTAAGGAGAAAGGTGGTCATGTAATAATGGACACTAATTTTGGCTAGCAGGATTCGCTTGGAGTCGAAAAGTGTGTGGTTATAACAAATCGCTTAATCTCCGTACAAGATTAAAACATGAAATTTCGAGGGATGGGACCTAAACTCCTATAGAGTTTTACTCATTGATGGTAACCTATCTTAACACTAGTAAAAATCTAGTCTTAAGTTCACTAGGTAATAACAAGTCAATAGAGTGAAAAAGTAGTACTGAACTTGTCCCATCTATGAAAGAGTACTAATGGTAAAATTTTGAGGGTTAAAACAAAAAGGTTTTTTAATGGAATGATGTGTTTAAAGAGAAGTTGTGAGACACTAATTTCCACCTATATGGACTAGAGGTGGTGCCGCCTCTTACGAGCGTTGGGAGATATTCTCTAGAGAGTCCATAAAATAGATATTACACATGGCCATTAACGGTGCACAAGCAAGATATAATGAGGTCTCAAGTGAACTCTAGCAAAGATGTGTGTGTTATCACCGATTTGTATTAAAGAAATAGTGGTTCAATACTACGACAACCAAAATTTCAACAAATTTTTTGGTAACTACACTAAGGTAAAATTTAAGTCGAAAGACATTTTTCTTTATGCATCTAAGCATGATCTCTATAAAAGTGTTTGATTTATTCAATCAAAGTGGGGGATATATGTAATATTTGATTGATTAAATAATGTTACAATAGTGTGTCATAAATTTTAATCTAGTGAGGGAGTGTTATATTATTTGTTATAATATAATATAGATTAAATTATTTAAATGTGACATATTGTATATTAATATTAGATTAATATATATTATGTGTTAGAAGTTGTATTATATGATATATAGTATAATAATACACATAAAAATTGTAACATATGAGGAGTTACAAATCTAAAAAAAGATTGTAACTTAAGGATCACATGTAATTAAGTGAGTTATTACATATGGAAGTTATGGAATTAATGAGATAAGTTTCTAGCTGTTAGAAACTGTTACAATACTCAATTAAATTATTTAAATGAGTATTGGGATGTTGGAGGTAGATTTAATTCGAAGAGGAGTTACAAAAACTAAATTTCAAGTTTTCTAGAAATAGTTGTTTAATGGTTGTTTTTATGTTGTTTTATAGTTGTTTTACAAACACCTGGAACCAATTTTTGAAAACGTTCATAAACGTACATAAATTAATTGAGCATGTTTCCAGCTCTCTTGCCCAACATTTTTATCCCATTAAACACCAATTAACGTGTTGGTAACAGCCATGTGATGAAAGGATTTGATTTTCAAATGTGATCCTCAAAACACTATAAATAGAGGTCTTGGGTTCACTTTGGGAGAGAACAAGCTTCTATCAAGAGAGCACATTGCTAGAAACACTTTAGGCTTAAATCGAGAAAGCTATTTCCATTCTTTTCTTTTCCCTAAGTGCCCGTGGTAGGGGAAAATAAATATTTGGACAAAGGTGTAAGACCTTGTTCAAGTTTGGTTGTAACGCCCTAATGCTAAGGCACGCTACAATGATTTTTCAATTACAATGCTATCTTTTCTAATCAAAGATTTTTCTCAAAAAACGTGTGAAATTTAAACTTTTTATAATAAATATTAAACTTTATAATGTACATAATTATTTACAAATACTGGGATCTCGTTTCTAAACTTTTATACAAAATATATCAAAATACAATTTTCAGGTCGCACATCGACTACAAAATATAACCCCAGATTTCCCGAGACCGAACACTCCATGTCGCGCCACCACGACATGTACAACTTCATCCCAGCTCAGGCTCACTCCTGTTCAGTTTTCGCCTTTCCTTTACCTACACATAAAAGTAGAACTGTGAGTCGAAAAACTCAATAAGAAAAGCATATAATATATCATATAATACCGACTTGTATCTAGGTGCCCATACACCTATTTACAAGGCTTAACAGATGAGTAAGAACGTTCTAACTGGTTGTGCTATTGACCATGATATCACCCACTACCAGTACTATGATCGTACTTGTAACACCCTAACTAAACTTAGGCGTATTACGTGATTTTTAAACATACTGTGCAGCTCGTTGCTAATCAACGAGGTTTATGGAAAAACGTGATTAATTAAAATGTTGCTTTTTAATTAAACTTATAAAACAATATTACAAAAGACTCGGGATCCCGATTATAAAATCATTTACAAAAAGATTTAACTGATTAACTGATACATAAAATAAAAGTCGTCTAACGACCAGTTACAAAATCAGCCTCGCTGTCCCGATGATCGTACGTTCCAGGCCTAACCGCCCCGACATGTACAACCTTCATAAGCTCGCTCACGGTCCATCAGCTCTAGCCTTGCCTTTACCTACACATCAACGTAGAACTGTGAGTCGACAGACTCAGTAAGAAAAGCATAATAATATCATACATAATTCTAACTGCCGTGTCCAACACGATGCGAGTCCCGCTGCCATGTCCAACATGGTGCGAGCCACTACTTGCCATGTCCAACATGGTACCGAGTTACGAACGTTCATAGGGACGGTACTATTGACACGTAACAACCTGATCGGTCGAACCGGTCATACTCCGGCTGCTGGTCATACTCCAGCCTGTACCGACGTGTTACTATATCCTCCTGATCGGTCGAACCGGTCATACTCCGGCTGCTGGTCATACTCCAGCCTGTACCGACGGGATACGTCAATAGCACGGAACCACCAACCAAGTGTCAGCCTGATCGGTCAAACCGGTCATACTCATTCTTGGTCATACTCCAGCCTGTAACGACGTGACAGGGTTGGATGGTTCGAAGCCTATATACATAACTAATGTAATCTAGCAGGCTTCCTACATGCACGCTAAACATGTAATCTACGTATGCATCTTTGTTATCTTTGTTATCTTTGGATTCCGAATTCGGTGTGTCGGTCAACCTTGGGCCCGAAGGCCGAGCGGCGGATTACTGGCTCCTAAACCATAGAAATCACAACGCTATAAGTGACACGCTAAATCACTTCCCGGGGACTTAAACTAGGAACTAAAAGTTTCCCTATCGATAAAAAGCATGGCAATACCCCTAAAAACATAAAAACGAGGAAAACACGGGTTCTGAAAAATTCCCCAACCGGTAGACCGGTTGCCCAACCGGAATTCCGGTTCTGGGAAATTCAAGACCCTCATCCGGAATTCCGGATGCACAACCGGAATTCCGGTTCCTCGTAGGCAGCAACATCAAGTTCTCATAACTTGCACAATTCAACCCCAAATCACCTCAAACTTTCCAGACCTGTTCTATACCTTCCCTAGAACATATCCAAGGCATCAAAACAACCCAGAAACCTCAAACACCAAAAATGCCATTGGAGCTCAAGCTTTGAGTTCTAAACTCAAACTTGAGCAAAACCACCTAATCATGCATTCCACTAGCTTAATTCTACTTAAACTAGCATAAAATCACCTTTGAAAACTATTAAAAACAACAGCAACATCACAGAAACGGATTACACAATTTTCATGTTGAAAATCAAACTTTTGCATAATAAAATTCTAGCATGCTCAACCTAGGAATCATACTTCACAAGTAGCTTAATTACCAACTAAAAATCATGCTTAAACCTCAGAAATTAACAACAAAACACAGCAGCAACAACCACCATTTATCATGCATGCATCACCATTTTCATCATTTTTTTTTCCAACAAATTAAAGAGAGAAAGTTAGAGATCACATACCACAAACAAGAATTCACAAACATAGGTTGAATCAAGCTTGAAAAACCCAGCCTTTGAATCCCAAAACCCAGCCGAAATGGAGAGGAAAAGAGAGCTTTTCTTTTGAAATTTTCTTTGTTTTGTAACTTATGATTTTTTTTGATGTAAAATGAAAAATGATTAAATGACACCTAGCATAACACTTTCAGCCAAATAATACTCAAATAAATAATTATTTTTCAAATAATAAACTCACATAAGACAAAGCACTAATGGGGCAAAAAGACCATTTTGCCCCTCCACCATAAAATCATATAAAAATCACTAAAGGGGGGTATTTTTGGGAAATTCTAAATTCCCGGCCATTCCCGACATTCCCAATGTCTAAAACCCGTCCCCAAACTACTAGCATACTAAGTTGTGATTTCTACTGAGCCAAACGCCGAGTTCCAAAATACCAGGCACCGGAATTACAAAATAGGCAAGCTACTGAATAACATAAATAACAGTATAATAAATTATTTAAATAGCTATAAATCATTTCATAATTAATCATAAACAACTGCTAATTTCCAAATTAACTAAGCGGGCTTTACAACTATTCCCCCCTTAAAAGGATTTCGTCCCCGAAATCTAACCTGAATAACTCTGGATATTGAGCTCTCATAGCTGACTCTAGCTCCCAGGTGGCTTCTTACACCTTACTGTTTCTCCAGAGAACCTTGACCAATGCTATGGTCTTATTCCGAAGGACTTTATCCTTTCTATCCAGGATCTGCACTGGCTGTTCCTCATAAGTCATGTACGTCAAGTGAAGACTCTCATAAGCGAGTATATGAGAGGGGTACGAAACGTATTTTCTCAACATCGAGACATGGAATACGTTGTGCACCGCGCGATAAGCTGGAGGCAATGCTAACCGATATGCCACTTGACCTATCTTCTCGAGAATCTCGAAAGGTCCTGTAAATCTAGGGCATAACTTGCCTCTTTTCCCGAAACGTTTAATCCCCTTCATCGGAGATACCCGTAAAAACACATGTTCCCCTACTTGGAATTCAATATCTCTGCGTTTCGGATCTGCGTAACTCTTCTGTCTGCTCTGTGAGGCAAGCATTCTAGCTTTTATCTTCTCTATCGCCTCATTGGTCCGCTGAACTGACTCTGGACCTAGGTATTTCCTCTCCCCTGTCTCATCCCAGTGGATAGGGGATCTACACTTCCTACCGTACAACAGTTCATAGGGAGCCATCCCTATTGTACTCTGATAACTGTTGTTGTAAGAGAATTCTATCAACGGTAGATACTTACTCCATGAGCCTTCAAAGTCCATAACACAGGCTCTCAACATATCCTCCAATATCTGAATTGTCCTTTCGGACTGACCATCTATCTGAGGATGGAATGCTGTACTAAATTTCAGCTTTGTACCCATTGCCCGTTGCAAACTTTGCCAAAATTTGGAGGTGAACTTCGGATCCCTATCCGAAACTATAGACTTCGGTACCCCGTGAAGTCTCACTATCTCTCTGACATACAGTTCTGCCAACTGATCCACTGAAAATGTTGTTCTAACCGGCAGAAAATGAGCAGATTTCGTAAATCGGTCCACCACTACCCAGATGGAATCAAATAAACCCGTGGTCCTAGGTAACCCGACCACAAAATCCATCATAATATCTTCCCATTTCCATTCTGGTAGGGTTAGAGGCTGCAACAACCCTGGTGGTCTCTGATGTTCAGCCTTAATCTGCTGACAAGTGAGGCATCTCGATGCAAATTCTACCAAATTCTTCTTCATACCGCTCCACCAGAGGTACGGTTTCAAATCTTGGTACATCTTAGTGGTGCCGGGATGCAGAGAATATGGGGTAGAATGAGCCTCCTCAAAGATCTCGTTTCTAAGTTCCACGATGTTCGAAACACAAACCCTGGCTTTATACAAAAGCATCCCACTATCTGACACTGAAAAGTCCTTGGCTTGACCAGCCAACATCTCATCTCAAATTTTCACTAACTCCGGATCTGTCATCTGAGTGACTTTTATTCTTTCCAACAGATCAGATTGCAGCATTAAGTTGTCAAGCTGACCTACCACAAACTCAATGCTGGATCTAACCATATCCTCTGCTAGCTGAGGTGAGATCTGAATTACACTAGCTACTTGCCCGGGACCCTTTCTGCTCAGGGCATCTGCCACTACATTGGCTTTTCCGGGATGATAGAGGATCTCACAATCGTAATCCTTCACTAATTCCAACCAGCGCCTTTGTCTCATATTCAAATCTTTCTGAGTAAAGAAATACTTGAGACTTTTATGGTCGGTATAGATCTCACACTTCTCCCCATACAGGTAATGCCGCCAAATCTTCAGTGCAAAAACCACTGCGGCCCATTCTAAATCATGAGTCGGGTATCGCTGTTCATAAACCTTTAATTGACGGGAGGCATAAGCGATGACCCGATCGGCTTGCATCAACACACACCCCAAACCCTGTTTGGATGCGTCAGAGTAGACTACGAACTTTTCCTTGTCCGAAGGCAAAGCTAGCACCGGAGCAGTAATCAATCTCTGTTTTAGCTCCTGAAAGCTAGCTTCGCACTTATCTGACCAAATAAATCTCTGATTCTTCTTTGTAAGTTCGGTTAGGGGCATTGAAATTTTGGAGAACCCTTCCACGAACCTACGGTAATACCCAGCTAAACCCAAGAAGCTTCTGATCTCTGTCACTGTCTTCGGTCTCGGCCAATCCCTGACGGATTCAATCTTCCCGGGATCCACCTTGATCCCATCTTTACTCACAATGTGCCCTAGGAAGGACACCTGAGACAACCAGAACTCACATTTCTTGAACTTGGCGTAAAGCTTATGTTCTCGAAGTCGTTGCAGTACCATCTGAAGATGTAACTCATGCTCCTCTTCTGATTGAGAGTACACGAGGATGTCGTCGATAAACACAATCACACAGATATCGAGGAAATCCTTGAATACTCTATTCATCAGGTCCATGAATGCTGCAGGAGCATTGGTTAGTCCAAATGACATAACCCGAAACTCGTAATGTCCATACCTAGTGCGGAAAGCCGTCTTCGGAATGTCCTCCTCTCGGATTCTCAACTGATGATAACCCGAACGGAGATCAATCTTAGAAAAGACCGTCTTCCCCTGAAGCTGATCGAACAAGTCATCGATCCTAGGTAATGGATATTTATTCTTCACCGTCAGCTTGTTCAACTCCCTGTAGTCGATGCACATCCTCATAGATCCATCCTTCTTCTTGACGAACAAAACCGGGGCTCCCCAGGGTGACACACTGGGCCGAATGAACCCTATGTCAAGCAACCCTTGGAGCTGAATCTTTAATTCCTTAAGTTCAGCTGGAGCCATCCTATACGGGGCTTTGGAAACCGGTTCCACCCCTGGTGCCAAGTCAATCACAAAATCAATCTCCCGCTGAGGTGGTAACCCTGGAAGTTCTTCGGGAAAAACGTCCAAAAATTCCCGAACCACTCTGATGTCCTCTGGCCGAATGGTATCTGGCCGAGTGGTGTCCACCACCACGGCCAGAAACCCTAAGCAACCGCCGTGCAACAATTCCCTCGCTGACATAGCCGAGATCACCAGGATCTGAGATCCCTGAACTGAACCAACAAATACAAACGGTTCTTCACTTTCCGGTTGGAAAACCACCATCTTCCTTTTACAGTCAATGCTCGCCGAATATTTAGATAGGAAATCCATTCCTAAAATAATATCGAATTCGACTAAACTCATCTCTATCAAATCAGCGCTTAACTCTCTACCATCTATCCTGATCGGCATAGACCTAATCCACCTATTGGAGATAACCAATTCTCCGCCAGGTAACAGGGTTCCAAACCCTGATTCATATCTATCATAGGGTCTACCCAATTTACTAAAGACTCTGGCCGCCACATAAAAATAACCTTGACCCAAACACTCACCCGGAGGATGCCTCTCACTAATGAGACACTCCAGTAGGAACAATGGGTCTCAACACTACCCTGACGATCGTCTTGATTCTGGTTCCCTCGGAACCTCTTGTTCTGCGTCAAGCCACCGGATGTAGTGGATGATTCGTCCTCCAGTCCATAGCCGAACCACTACCTCCCTGCTGAAACCTGACGCAGGAGGGGTAGTGTAAAGCCCGCTTAGTTAATTTGGAAATTAGCAGTTGTTTATGTTTAATTATGAAATTATTTATAGCTATTTAAATAATTTATTACTGTTATTTATGGAATTCAGAAATGCATGATTATGTCATCAGTAGTTTTTATATTTTGCATTTCCGGTGTCCGGTATTTTGGAACACGGCGTTTGGCTCAGTAGAAATCACAACTTAGTATGTTAGTAATTTGGGGGCGGGTTTTAGACATTGGGAATGTCGGGAATGGCCGGGAATTTAGAATTTCCCAAAAATAACCCTTTAGTATGATTTATGTGGTTTTAAGGTGGAGGGGCAAAATGGTCTTTTTGCCCCATTAGTATTTTGTCTTTTGTGACTTTATGAAATGGAAAAATAAATGTTTATTCTATTGTTACTTGGCTGAAATAATATGTTAAATGCTTTATAAACTCCTTTTTCCCTTTAATTCCACACTTAGTCAAAATTAGAAAGAAATTTCAAAACTCACACACTCAAAGCTCTCTCTCTTTTCCTCTCTCTCTCGGCTGTGCATGTGGGTGCAAAGGGGGTGGATTTTTGCTTGATTCTCTAGTGGATTCTCATCCAAAGCTAAGCAATCTTCAAGCTAGGTTAGCTTCTTTAGTTTTCTCTTGAACTTTGATGAAAAATGATGAAAAAGTTGAGTAAAATGCATGCTTTTGTGGCTGTTATTATTGCTGTGTTTGGTTGTTATTTTCTGAGGTTCAAAGCATGTTTAATTGATGTTAATTGAGTTGTTTGAAGCATGTTAGTTAGGTTGTTCAAAGCTTTGAGTTTTCTATGCAAAAATGTGGTTTTTGGAAGGAAAATGTTGTGAATACGATTCGTGATGTTGCTGTTGTTTCTAATAGTTTTCAGAGGTGATATTATGCTAGATTGAGTAGAATTAAGCTAGTGGAATGCATGTTTAGGTGGATTTGCTCAAGCTTGAGTTTGGAACTCAAAGCTTGAGCTCCAATGGTGATTTTTGTATATGTGTTTTCTGGGTGGTTTTGAGGCCTTAGATTTGTTCTTTGGGGTGTTTAGAGCAGGTCTGGAAAGTTTGGAACCAATTGGGGTTGAATTGGTCGAGTTATGAAAATTTTGGTTGGCTGCCTGCGAGGAACCGGAATTCCGGTTGTGCATCCGGAATTCCGGATGAGGGTTCTGAATTTTCCAGAACCGGAATTCCGGTTGGGCAACCGGTCTACCGGTTGGGGAAAATTCAGGGACCCTAGTTTTCCTCGTTTTTATGTTTTTAGGGGTATTGCCATGCTTTTTATCGATAGGGAAACTTTTAGTTCCTAGTTTTAGTCCCCGGGAAAGTGATTTAGCGTGTCACCTATAGCGTTGTGATTTTTATGGTTTAGGAGCCAGTAATCCGCCGCTCAGCTTCAGTTCCAGTCGGGTTGGCCGCACACCTGAAATCGGAATCCAGGTAAGATTAGTATAACAGTATGCATATGTAGATTACATGTTTAGCGTGCATGTAGGAAGCCTGCTAGATTACATTAGTTATGTATATAGGCTTCGAACCATCCAACCCTGTCACGTCGGTACAGGCTGGAGTATGACCAGCAGCCGGAGTATGACCGGTTCGACCGATCAGGCTGACATTTGGTTGGTGGTTCAGTGCTATTGACCTATCCCGTCGGTACAGGCTGGAGTATGACCAGCAGCCAGAGTATGACCGGTTCGACCGATCAGGAGGATACTTGTCAATAGTACCGTCCTTGTGAACGTTCAGAACTCAGTACCATGTTGGACATGGCAGTAGTGGCTCAGTACCATGTTGGACATGGCAGTAGCGGGACTCAGTATCGTGTTGGACACGGCAGTTAGATTTATGTATGATATTATTATGCTTTTCTTACTGAGTCTGTCGACTCACAGTTTATGTTCATGTGTAGGTAAAGGCAAGGCTATAGCTGATGGACCTTGAGCGAGCTTATGAGATTGTACATGTCGGGGCGGTTAGGCCTGGAACGTACGATCCTCGGACAGCAAGGCTGAATTTTGTAACTGGTCGTTAGACGACTTTTAATTTTATGTAATAGTTAAACAGTTAAAACTTTTGTAAATGATTTTATAAATCGGGATCCCGAGTCTTTTGTAATATGGTTTATAAGTTTAATTAAAAAGCAAAATTTTAATTAATCACGTTTTTTCCATAAACCTCGTTGATTAGCAACGAGCTGCACAGTACGTTTCAAAATCACGTAATACGCCTAAGTTAGTTAGGGTGTTACAATTTGGTATCAGAGCCGCCGGGTTGTCTTCCGAAGATCGTCACGACATGTACAATCATCATCAGCAGTTAGCTCGGTTCACGGTTCAGTAAGCCTTTATTGCTTTAGTAGTTTATTTTATTCAGTTATGAAAAAGAAAAGCCTGTTAGGAAGCATGTTAGTAGCCTGATAGTAGAATAGGCGCATGTTTCGTTTTTAATTTCCAAATTAAGCGGCATTAGTAAGCTCGCCTTGAATACGACCTGATATGCCAACTCTTGGTTTCGCAGGCGGTTCTAACTAGATGGACGCCAAGCGGACTACCAGGAGTCAGGGCAACTCCGTAGGGTCGAACCAAGGACAGGGAGCTCAGTTTCCCCCACCTGCTAGGGGCCGAGGCAGAGGTCCCCAAGGCAGGGCTCGTGGCCGGGGTGATGAGAACCCGCCACAGGCTGCCCAGGCTCCCCCAACCGATCAGGGAGCCCCGAACTGGGAGTTACGGTTTGCAGAGATGCAAGCCCGGATCGAAGAACAAGACCTCGAGATTCAGAGGTTGAGACAGCAGGGTGCTCCTGCAGTTCCTGTGCCCATAGTTCCAGTGGCACCGGCCCCCCGCCGCCTGTGCCGAGATAGTGGTGGCGGCCCATAGATTGGAACCATTGTATGAGCGGTTCCGGAAGCAAGCACCTCCGGTATTCCTGGGAGGTCCGGATGTAATGAAAGCCGAGCAATGGCTGACGGTGATTACCAAGATACTGAACTTCATGGGTGTCACCGGTAACGATAGAGTGGTGTGCGCCACGTTTCAGTTCCAGGAGGACGCATTGGTCTGGTGGGACATGGTGTCTCAGATCCATGACGTCACCACCATGACCTGGGAAAGGTTCCAGGAACTCTTTAATGCGAAATACTACAATGAGGCGGTCAGAAGCGCCAAGAGGAAAGAGTTCGTTCACCTGACCCAGCGGGAGAACATGAGCGTCACTGAGTATACTACTCAGTTTGATCGGTTGGCGAGGTTAGCCTCGGGAATTGTGCCGACCGACTTCAGCAAGAAGGAGAAATATCTGGACGGGTTGAATTCCAAGATCAGGCATGACCTGATGATCACCACCGACGACAGCACCACCTATGCTCAGATGGTGGAGAAGGCACTGCGAGCCGAGGGCGCGGATGGGGTGTATGTCCGAATCGGCCAAGTACTCGGTGAGTGGCGGAGCTCCTACCCCTCTGCATCGGGCTATAGCAGGGGGAGTAGTGGTTCGGCCATTGATCAGAGAAAGAGGGCACCCACTGCTTCCGGCGGCTCGAGTCAGAACAAGAGGTTCCGGGGGAACCAGAACAGAGGGAGTCGTCCCGGTGGTACTGAGACCCGATTCTCCTACCCCGAGTGCCCTAGCTGCAAGAGGCACCATCGGGGTGAGTGCAAAGGTCAGGGATGCTTTCATTGTGGCATGCCCGGACACTTCAAGAGGGAATGTCCCCAGCTCCGACCAGAGGCACCGCGAGCTCCAGCGATACCCACTCCAGCCAGGGTGTTCGCTATCACGCAGGCTGATGCAGATGACAGCCCATCAGTAGTCACAGGTCAGCTTTTTATTAACAACTCGCTATATTCAGTGCTGTTTGATTCTGGGGCTACACATTCTTATGTGGCAGCCAGAGTCTTTAGTAAGTTGGGTAGACCCTTTGATAGATATGAATTAGGGTTTGGAACCCTGTTACCTGGCGGAGAATTGGTTATCTCCAATAGGTGGATTAGGTCTATGCCGATCAGGATAGATGGTAGAGAGTTAAGCGCTGATCTGATAGAGATGAGCTTAGTCGAATTTGATATTATTTTAGGAATGGATTTCCTATCTAAATATTCGGCGAGCATTGATTGTAAAAGGAAGATGGTGGTCTTCCAACCGGAAAGTGAAGAACCGTTTGTATTTGTGGGTTCAGTTCAGGGATCTCGGATCCCGGTGATCTCGGCTATGTCAGCGAGAGAATTGTTGCACGGCGGGTGCTTAGGGTTTCTGGCCGTGGTGGTGGACACCACTCGGCCTGACACCATCCGGCCAGAGGACATCAGAGTGGTTCGGGAATTTTTGGACGTTTTTCCCGAAGAACTTCCAGGGTTACCACCTCAGCGGGAGATTGATTTCGTGATTGACTTGGCACCAGGGGTGGATCCGGTTTCCAAAGCCCCGTATAGGATGGCTCCAGCTGAACTTAAGGAATTAAAGATTCAGCTCCAAGGGTTGCTTGACATAGGGTTCATTCGGCCCAGTGTGTCACCCTGGGGAGCCCCGGTTTTGTTCGTCAAGAAGAAGGATGGATCTATGAGGATGTGCATCGACTACAGAGAATTGAACAAGCTGACGGTGAAGAATAAATATCCATTACCTAGAATCGATGACTTGTTCGATCAGCTTCAGGGAAAGACGGTCTTTTCTAAGATTGATCTCCGTTCGGGTTATCATCAGTTGAGAATCCGAGAGGAGGACATTCCAAAGACGGCTTTCCGCACTAGGTATGGACATTACGAGTTCCTGGTTATGTCATTCGGACTAACCAATGCTCCTGCAGCATTCATGGACCTGATGAATAGAGTATTCAAGGATTTCCTCGATATCTGTGTGATTGTGTTTATCGACGACATCCTCGTGTACTCTCAATCAGAAGAGGAGCATGAGTTACATCTTCAGATGGTACTGCAACGACTTCGAGAACATAAGCTCTACGCCAAGTTCAAGAAATGTGAGTACTGGTTGTCTCAGGTGTCCTTCCTAGGGCACATTGTGAGTAAAGATGGGATCAAGGTGGATCCCGGGAAGATTGAATCCGTCAGGGATTGGCCGAGACCGAAGACAGTGACAGAGATCAGAAGCTTCTTGGGATTAGCTGGGTACTACCGTAGGTTCGTGGAGGGGTTCTCCAAAATCTCAATGCCCCTAACCGAGCTTACAAAGAAGAATCAGCGGTTTATCTGGTCAGATAAATGCGAAGCTAGTTTTCAGGAGCTGAAACAAAGGTTGATTACTGCTCCGGTACTAGCTTTGCCTTCGGACAAGGAGAAGTTCGTAGTCTACTGTGACGCATCCAAACAGGGTTTGGGGTGTGTATTGATGCAAGCCGATCGGGTTATCGCTTATGCCTCCCGTCAGTTAAAGGATTATGAACAGCGATACCCGACTCATGATTTAGAATTGGCCGCAGTGGTGTTTGCACTGAAGATTTTGCGGCATTACCTTTACGGGGAAAAGTGTGAGATCTATACCGACCATAAAAGTCTCAAGTATTTCTTTACTCAGAAAGATTTGAACATGAGACAAAGGCGTTGGTTGGAATTAGTGAAGGATTACGATTGTGAGATCCTCTATCATCCCGGAAAAGCCAATGTAGTGGCCGATGCCTTGAGCAGAAAGGGTCCCGGGCAAGTAGCTAGCATGGTTCAGATCTCACCTCAGCTAGCTGAGGATATGGTTAGATCTAGCATTGAGTTTGTGGTAGGTCAGCTTCACAACTTGACGCTGCAATCTGATCTATTAGAAAGAATAAAAGTCGCTCAGATGACAGATCCGGAGTTAGTGAAAATCCGAGATGAGGTATTGGCTGGTCAAGCCAAGGACTTTTCAGTGTCAGATAGTGGGATGCTTTTGTATAAAGCCAGGGTTTGTGTCCCGAGCAGTGTGGAACTTAGAAATGAGATCTTTGAGGAGGCTCATTCTACCCCATATTCTCTGCATCCCGGCACCACCAAAATGTACCAAGATTTGAAACCGTACTTCTGGTGGAGCGGTATGAAGAAGAATTTGGTAGAATTCGTATCGAGATGCCTCACGTGTCAGCAGATTAAGGCTGAACATCAGAGACCCGACGGGGTTGTTACAGCCTCTAACCCTACCAGAATGGAAATGGGAGGATATTACGATGGATTTTGTGGTCGGGTTACCTAGGACCACGGGTATGTACGATTCCATCTGGGTAGTGGTGGATCGATTTACGAAATCTGCTCATTTTCTGCCGGTTAGAACAACATTTTCAGTGGATCAGTTGGCAGAACTGTACGTCAGAGAGATAGTGAGACTTCACGGGGTACCGAAGTCTATAGTTTCGGACAGGGATCCGAAATTCACCTCCAAATTTTGGCAAAGTTTGCAACGGGCAATGGGTACAAAGCTAAAATTCAGTACAGCATTCCATCCTTAGACAGATGGTCAGTCCGAAAGGACAATTCAGATATTGGAGGATATGTTGAGAGCCTGTGTTATGGACTTTGAGGGTTCATGGAGTAAATATCTACCGTTAATAGAATTTTCGTACAACAACAGTTATCAGAGTACGATAGGGATGGCTCCCTATGAACTGTTGTACGGTAGGAAATGTAGATCCCCTATCCACTGGGATGAGACAGGGGAGAGGAAATACCTAGGTCCAGAGTCAGTTCAGCGGACCAATGAGGCAATAGAAAAGATAAAAGCTAGAATGCTTGCCTCACGGAAGCGGACGGAAGAGTTACGCGGTCCGAAACGCGAGAGATGTTGAGTTCCAAGTAGGGGAACATGTATTTTTACGGGTATCTCCGATGAAGGGGATTAAACGTTTCGGGAAAAGAGGCAAGTTATGCCCTAGATTTACAGGACCTTTCGAGATTCTCGAGAAGATAGGTCAAGTGGCATATCGGTTAGCATTGCCTCCAGCCTTATCAGCAGTGCACAACGTATTTCATGTCTCAATGTTGAGAAAATACGTTTCAGACCCCTCTCATATACTCAGTTATGAGAGTCTTCAACTTCAGCCAGACATGTCATATGAGGAACAGCCAGTGCAGATCTTGGATAGAAAGGATAAAGTCCTTCGGAATAAGACCATAGCATTGGTCAAGGTTCTCTGGAGAAACAGTAAGGTGGAAGAAGCCACCTGGGAGCTAGAGTCAGATATGAGAGCTCAATATGCAGAGTTATTCAGGTTAGATTTCGGGGACGAAATCCTTTTAAGGGGGGAATAGTTGTAAAGCCCGCTTAGTTAATTTGGAAATTAGCAGTTGTTTATGTTTAATTATGAAATTATTTATAGCTATTTAAATAATTTATTACTGTTATTTATGGAATTCAGAAATGCATGATTATGTCATCAGTAGTTTTTATATTTTGCATTTCCGGTGTCTGGTATTTTGGAACTCGGCGTTTGGCTCAGTAGAAATCACAACTTAGTATGTTAGTAATTTGGGGGCGGGTTTTAGACATTGGGAATGTCGGGAATGGCCGGGAATTCAGAATTTCCCAAAAATACCCCTTTAGTATGATTTATGTGGTTTTAAGGTGGAGGGGCAAAATGGTCTTTTTGCCCCATTAGTATTTTGTCTTTTGTGACTTTATGAAATGGAAAAATTAATGTTTATTCTATTGTTACTTGGCTGAAATAATATGTTAAATGCTTTATAAACTCCTTTTTCCCTTTAATTCCACACTTAGTCAAAATTAGAAAGGAATATCAAAACTCACACACTCAAAGCTCTCTCTCTTTTCCTCTCTCTCTCGGCTGTGCATGTGGGTGCAAAGGGGGTGGATTTTTGCTTGATGCTCTAGTGGATTCTCATCCAAAGCTAAGCAATCTTCAAGCGAGGTTAGCTTCTTTAGTTTTCTCTTGAACTTTGATGAAAAATGATGAAAAAGTTGAGTAAAATGCATGCTTTTGTGGCTGTTATTATTGCTGTGTTTGGTTGTTATTTTCTGAGGTTCAAAGCATGTTTAATTGATGTTAATTGAGTTGTTTGAAGCATGTTAGTTAGGTTGTTCAAAGCTTTGAGTTTTCTATGCAAAAATGTGGTTTTTGGAAGGAAAATGTTGTGAATCTGTTCTGTGATGTTGCTGTTGTTTCTAATAGTTTTCAGAGGTGATATTATGCTAGATTGAGTAGAATTAAGCTAGTGGAATGCATGTTTAGGTGGATTTGCTCAAGCTTGAGTTTGGAACTCAAAGCTTGAGCTCCAATGGTGATTTTTGTATATGTGTTTTCTGGGTGGTTTTGAGGCCTTAGATTTGTTCTTTGGGGTGTTTAGAGCAGGTCTGGAAAGTTTGGAACCAATTGGGGTTGAATTGGTCGAGTTATGAAAATTTTGGTTGGCTGCCTGCGAGGAACCGGAATTCCGGATGAGGGTTCTGAATTTTCCAGAACCGGAATTCCGGTTGGGCAACCGGTCTACCGGTTGGGGAAAATTCAGGGACCCTAGTTTTCCTCGTTTTTATGTTTTTAGGGGTATTGCCATGCTTTTTATCGATAGGGAAACTTTTAGTTCCTAGTTTTAGTCCCCGGGAAAGTGATTTAGCGTGTCACTTATAGCGTTGTGATTTTTATGGTTTAGGAGCCAGTAATCCGCCGCTCAGCTTCAGTTCCAGTCAGGTTGACCGGCACACCTGAAATCGGAATCCAGGTAAGATTAGTATAACAGTATGCATATGTAGATTACATGTTTAGCGTGCATATAGGAAGCCTACTAGATTACATTAGTTATGTATATAGGCTTCGAACCATCCAACCCTGTCACGTCGGTACAGGCTGGAGTATGACCCGACGGCGGAGTATGGCCAGGTTCGACCGATCAGGCTGACATTTGGTTGGTGGTTCAGTGCTATTGACCTATCCCGTCGGTACAGGCTGGAGTATGACCAGCAGCCGGAGTATGACCGGTTCGACCGATCAGGAGGATACTTGTCAATAGTACCGTCCCTGTGAACGTTCAGAACTCAGTACCATGTTGGACATGGCAGTAGTGGCTCAGTACCATGTTGGACATGGCAGTAGCGGGACTCAGTATCGTGTTGGACACGGCAGTTAGATTTATGTATGATATTATTATGCTTTTCTTACTGAGTCTGTCGACTCACAGTTTATGTTCATGTGTAGGTAAAGGCAAGGCTATAGCTGATGGACCGTGAGCGAGCTTATGAGATTGTACATGTCGGGGCGGTTAGGCCTGGAGCGTACGATCCTCGGGACAGCAAGGCTGAATTTTGTAACTGGTCGTTAGACGACTTTTAATTTTATGTAATAGTTAAACAGTTAAAACTTTTGTAAATGATTTTATAAATCGGGATCCCGAGTCTTTTGTAATATGGTTTATAAGTTTAATTAAAAAGCAAAATTTTAATTAATCACGTTTTTTCTATAAACCTCGTTGATTAGCAACGAGCTGCACAGTACGTTAAAAATCACGTAATACGCCTAAGTTAGTTAGGGTGTTACAGGTAGGAGCCCCGCCACATTCCGGAGTCCTAACTGATTCCACATACATCTAACTGCGCCCTCAGCTCACCATGTTATCTCCGCTATCTCAGCATAGATGGTCTTATCGTCGGTAGTGATCATAAGGTCATACTTGATCTTCACATTAAATCCATCGAGATATTTTCTTTCTTACTGAAATCGGTTGGCAAAAATCCCGAGGCTAACCTCGCCAACCGGTTGAACTGAGTAAAATATTCCGTCATGCTCATATTCTCTCGCTGGGTCAGGTGGGCGAACTCTTTCCTCTTGGCGCGTCTGACCGCCTCGTTATAATATTTAGCGCTGAAGAGTTCCTAAAACCTTTCCCATGTCATAGTGATGACGTCATGGATCTGAGACACCATGTCCCACCAGACCAGAGCGTCCTCCTGGAACTGGAATGTGGCGCATACCACTCTGTCGTTACCGATGACACCCATGAAGTTCAGTATCTTGGTGATCACCGTCAGCCACTGCTCGGCTTTCATCACGTCCGGAACTCCCAGGAAAACCGGAGGTGCTTGCTTCCGGAACCGCTCATACAGAGGTTCCAATCTATGGGCCGCCACCACTATCTCGGCCTGGGCAGCAGGGGCAGGTGCCACTGGAATTACGGGCACTGGAACTGCAGGAGCACCCTGCTGTCTCAACCTCTAAATCTCGAGGTCTTGTTCTTCTATCCGGGCTTGCATCTCCGCAAACCGTAACTCCCAATTCTGGGCTTCCTGATGACCTGGGCAGC
Organism: Cannabis sativa; assembly: GCF_029168945.1. Classification (NCBI taxonomy): domain Eukaryota; kingdom Viridiplantae; phylum Streptophyta; class Magnoliopsida; order Rosales; family Cannabaceae; genus Cannabis; species Cannabis sativa. Next base: position 33,935,050 of record NC_083602.1, read on the forward strand.
CTGCGGCGAGTTAACATCACTCCAACCGCGAACCCTGCCCCTGGGACCTCTACCTCGGCCCAAAACACTTGAGGGGAACTGATCTCCTCGACCTTGATCTGACCCGACTGAGATGCCCTGACTCCTAATATTTCGTCTGGCGTCCATCTAGTATGAACCGCCTCGAAATCCCGAGTTGGCACTTCAGGTCACGATCATCGAGAGCTTACTAATGCCGCTTAATTTGGAAATTAAAAACGAAACATGCGCCTATTCTACTATCAGGCTACTAACATGCTTCCTAACAGGCTTTTCTTTTTCATAACTGAATAAAATAAACTACTAAAGCAATAAAGGCTTACTGAACCGTGAAACGAGCTAACTGCTGATGATGATTGTACATGTCGTGACGATCTTCGGAAGACAACCTGGCGGCTCTGATACCAAATTGTAACACCCTAACTAAACTTAGGCGTATTACGTGATTTTTAAACATACTGTGCAGCTCGTTGCTAATCAACGAGGTTTATGGAAAAATGTGATTAATTAAAATTTTGCTTTTTAATTAAACTTATAAAACAATATTACAAAAGACTCGGGATCCCGATTATAAAATTATTTACAAAAAGATTTAACTGATTAACTGATACATAAAATAAAAGTCGTCTAACGACCAATTACAAAATCAGCCTCGCTGTCCCGATGATCGTACGCTCCAGGCCTAACCGCCCCGACATGTACAACCTTCATAAGCTCGCTCACGGTCCATCAGCTCTAGCCTTGCCTTTACCTACACATCAACGTAGAACTGTGAGTCGACAGACTCAGTAAGAAAAGCATAATAATATCATACATAATTCTAACTGCCGTGTCCAACACGATAATGAGTCCCGCTACTGCCATGTCCAACATGGTACTGAGCCACTACTGCCATGTCCAACATGGTACTGAGTTCTGAATGTTCATAGGGACGGTACTATTGACACGTAACAACCTGATCGGTCGAACCGGTCATACTCCGGCTGCTGGTCATACTCCAGCCTGTACCGACGTGTTACTATATCCTCTTGATCGGTCGAACCGGTCATACTCCGGCTGCTGGTCATACTCCAGCCTGTACCGACGTGACAGGGTTGGATGGTTCGAAGCCTATATACATAACTAATGTAATCTAGCAGGCTTCCTACATGCACGCTAAACATGTAATCTACATATGCATACTGTTATACTAATCTTACCTGGATTCCGAATTCAGGTGTGCCGGTCAACCTGACTGGAACTGAAGCTGAGCGGCGGATTACTGGCTCCTAAACCATAAAAATCACAACGCTATAAGTGACACGCTAAATCACTTCCCGGGGACTTAAACTAGGAACTAAAAGTTTCCCTATCGATAAAAAGCATGGCAATACCCCTAAAAACATAAAAACGAGGAAAACACGGGTTCTGAAAAATTCCCCAACCGGTAGACCGGTTGCCCAACCGGAATTCCAGTTCTGGGAAATTCAAGACCCTCATCTAGAATTCCGGATGCACAACCGGAATTCTGGTTCCTCGCAGGCAGCAACATCAAGTTCTCATAACATGCACAATTCAACCCCAAATCACCTCAAACTTTCCAGACCTGTTCTATACCTTCCCTAGAACATATCCAAGGCATCAAAACAACCCAGAAACCTCAAACACGAAAAATGCCATTGGAGGTCAAGCTTTGAGTTCTAAACTCAAACTTGAGCAAAAGCACCTAATCATGCATTCCACTAGCTTAATTCTACTTAAACTAGCATAAAATCACCTTTGAAAACTATTAAAAACAACAACAACATCACAGAAACGGATTACACAATTTTCATGTTGAAAATCAAACTTTTGCATAATAAAATTCTAGCATGCTCAACCTAGGAATCATACTTCACAAGTAGCTTAATTACCAACTAAAAATCATGCTTAAACCTCAAAAATTAACAACAAAACACAGCAGCAACAACCACCATTTATCATGCATGCATCACAATTTTCATCATTTTTTTTTCCAACAAATTAAAGAGAGAAAGTTAGAGATCACATACCACAAACAAGAATTCACAAACATAGGTTGAATCAAGCTTGAAAAACCCAGCCTTTGAATCCCAAAACCCAGCTGAAATGGAGAGGAAAAGAGAGCTTTTCTTTTGAAATTTTCTTTCTTTTCTAACTTATGATTTTTTTTGATGTAAAATGAAAAATGATTAAATGACACCTAGCATAACACTTTCAGCCAAATAATACTCAAATAAATAATTATTTTTCAAATAATAAACTCACATACGGCAAAGCACTAATGGGGCAAAAAGACCATTTTGCCCCTCCACCATAAAATCACATAAAAATCACTAAAGGGGGGTATTTTTGGGAAATTCTAAATTCCCGGCCATTCCCGACATTCCCAATGTCTAAAACCCGTCCCCAAACTACTAGCATACTAAGTTGTGATTTCTACTGAGCCAAACGCCGAGTTCCAAAATACCGGGCACCGGAATTACAAAATAGGCAAGCTACTGAATAACATAAATAACAGTATAATAAATTATTTAAATAGCTATAAATAATTTCATAATTAATCATAAACAACTGCTAATTTCCAAATTAACTAAGCGGGCTTTACAGTACTGCAGGACCGACACTATGTTCGTGCCACTATGATAGCATCAGTAGCATCCAAAAATATAATTGGCCATGATATCATTCTTAACCAGTCCAATGCCTATATTCCTGAATCGATACAATGTTTGTGTCGCTATGATAGCACCAATTCATACTTTCTGGGGTGAATATCACTCTTAACTAGTACAATGCCTGTACTGCTAAACCGACACAATGATTGTGTCACTATGATATCACCCAAACATATACAATCATACACACAGCATGTATATAAATCATACATATATACATTCGTATAAATATCACATATTATACACAGTTCTTACCTTCTTTCCAGATTCAAGTATGCTGGCCAACCTGAACGAAAAGTCTCGTGCTAGATGGATGCCCTTATCTTGATCCTCAATGACTTCCTTGCTGAAAACACCAAGAATCAGCAAAAATCTCCTTGGTTCCAAGCTGATTTGAACAGAGAGGGAAGGGAAAAGAGTGTTCTTGCTATTTTGGTCTTTTCTCTTATTTTTCATTAACCTTGGCTGAAGTAATCTATTGCTAGGTGTCAAAACCTAGGGCAGCCACCAAATCTCTTCTCTTGGCAATTTACTAAAATGCCCTTTAACTTAAAACTAGGGTATTTTGAAGACTAGGGGTAAAATGGTCAAATTTCATAACCCCGCTCAACCCCGATAATTTATTTCCTCCCATATTTATAACAATAAGAAATAAGATTCTAAACTTACCCATGTAATCAAACTAGCCATCCATCGCATTTTCCGTTGTCGCCAAGCAAAAATTACAAAAATAACATAATTCACATATAAGTCAAACAATACCCCTAGAGTTTAATAAAATTTCCGGAATTGAGAAATTATAACTCTAATGCCCATTTCTAATAATTGGACCCACAGATAATTAAATTCATAAATAATTCTAAAAATGTCAGAAATTAGTGCTAATTGCCTTTACTAATCCAAATTACTAAAGCGATCATTACATTGGTGATTCCCCTATTATATTGAGATTTCTCTCACATCTCTTTTGTATATATGCTATTAATATATTGTGTTTCATGTGTAGCTTATTGCTTTGAGTTGTAATCCCTCTCTTCATCTCTATTCTCTATTTTATGTGTATATTTTGTTTAGTATTATAAAATTATTTAATTCGTGATTTTGTCTTTTGTATTATTTGTCATTGAGTTGTAATCTTGTTGGTTTGATATTTCTATTAGAGAACAACAATTTTCCAACATATATATATTCTTCTCTTGCTATATATATATATATTATATTACATATGTTGTAATCTTCTACTCTACTTTTCATATATATATATGAAATATATATAGTGTATATATGTATATTTTGTAACATATATTTAATCAATCTCTTTTATTGTCCTTGTATTATTTTTACAATTGAGTTGTATATATCTTAATTTACCTTCTATTGTAATAATATCTCTAACATTATGTACCTCCTTTCTATAAAGAAAAAAGAATATTTTAATCTTTTGTACATTTTTTTACCTATCTTTTTATCTTGTGTGTTTTTTTTTTTTCAATTTTGTTTGCTAATTTCTTGATTGTATTAGCTCTTCTTATTATCTTATTATTAAATAATAGTGTAAAAAATTATCGAGACTATATAATGTTTAGTTTAATGGAATAATAATAGTGATGCAATAGAATAAAAATGGTAATGAGAATTAATTACGATGTTTCATTTTTTGTTGGAATAAATATTAGAAGTGATAAATTTACAAAATTGTCCCTAGTTTAATTTTTATTCTTACATGAAAAAAGAGAATTTGAGTCATTTTTTAGAAAAAGTATTTACACCCCAATAATTGATCACCACACCCTATCTTTTTTATTAAATTGTTATCATTTTGTAATTACACTCCCTTCAATTCCAAATACAGGTCTTAAACAATCCACAATTTTTTCTTAAATATATCGTACACCCTATAGAAAATCTAACCTAGAAAAGAATCATCTTTTCATTTTCTTTTCCTTGAACGAGTCCCCCATAATCAATTTTAAGGGTATGAATATAATACCCCTATTTATATTGTAATTCTCATTACAATTACCATTACATTCTAATTATTCAATTACATTAATTTTAAAATAAAAATCAAACATTATAATAGTAATTTTGATTCAATTACAATTTTTATTACATCAAACTAAACATATCATTAGATATGATATTAATTTTTTGTGCTACTTTATTAGTATATGGAAAAAATTATAGACATAAATCATATCACATTCTCTTTATTTAAACATAATTAATAAAAAATAAAATATAAAATTAATCTACAAATTTTGACAGGTTACGTGCACGTCACCACTAGTATTTATATTTATAGCGTTATCTTTTAAGATTTGTTGGATTTAATTAGTTTGAACACAAACTAATTATTAATTTTATATGCGTATTTCAAATAATAATCAATTGGAATGGATAACACACATGACTTCAAATATACGATAATATATAGTATACTCACATGCAATAATGATAAAGATATTATATAAACCAACCTATATATTTGTATATTACATTATAAAATATACATAAGCGACAAAAATCCTACTACTAACAAATATCTCTATTTTTTTTTTCGTATTAAAGAAAAAAAAGGTCATACTTAATCCCAATAATTATTCATTAAAAAATAAAAAACAAAAACTCCCAATAATTATTGGAGACTTTTTTCATTTTTACACTTTAAACAGTTTTTTTTTTTTTGAAATTCTATATAGAAACCCCTATTATAACTACCGTTGCAACCTAATTTGCAACAAAAAATCGTACAGAAACCTAAACTGTAAATTTAAAAAAAAAAATAATATATAAAATAATTCCCCTAATTATTGTATATAGTCTGTTATATTAATTACTCTCAATATTTAGGCAATAGACTAATTGCAAATGAGTTCAATTGATTATTATATTAATCTGATAATTGTAATATGCATGAGATTCTTCACACACTTTAACAGTGTGAGATTGAATAGTTCTTAGAGTTATAATATACTTTTGATACCGTGTTATAATTGTAAAATATATTAAATTTCATCTCAAAACTAATTAGTAATAAAAAAAAACAGTTCATGAATCTTATATATTCTATTATCTTCTCACACTTTAATAATGTGAGACTCTCTAATATTTATGTTAATGCATTATATCTTAGCTACATTTAAGAACTATTTATTTCTTTATAACCTTTTATTATTATTATTTTTCATTCAATCATTCTCTCTCTATCTTCATTCTCTCATTATTTTTTTTTCTTAAAATATTTTTTTTTTGACAAAGTGATTAGAATCATTCATGAATGTACGACGCAGACGTCCGCCACCGGCGCTGGAACCTCCTCGAATCCGGATAGCTCATCGTCTAACCGCAGAGCATGCTTTGTCAAGCCATAGGCCGCTAAATTCTCAGAGCGAGCCACATGGGACAAAACTGCCCCTGAAAATTTAGACAACAAAGCTATAACATAAACAACACACCCAAAGAGCTAGAGCTTTAACTTCATACTACACGCCAACTCATAAATATATCAAGAATGATTCCCAAAACATCTACAATATAGAAAAAGATAAATCCTCTAGCGATAATATTAAAATTAATAAAAGAATTCTCAATAGTTAAAAGATAACAACTCTCAAATAAATTATATTGAAATTAAACTTATCGGTAAATCTCTGTAATAGTTAGCCCTCCTCAAAACTGACCTACAAATTAACAAAATAAAACTTTATTACCACACAATTTAAAGAAAATAATTAATGTGAATAAAGATGATAAAACAATTCATATTATAATATTAAGGCTTGAAACACTTATCTGTCAGATCTGAAAAAGTTATTTATAGAAGACATGACTACAAAAAAAAAAAAAAAAATTCCTTGTGCCCATTGACCATATCACAGGATACCCTTAACAATTAGAGGCAAGCCATAAAAATGGCACAAACAACCATAAAAGGCATGAGAACGATCAAAAAATGGTGCAAAAATCCAGCCGTCATCAAACCTAAATATCACTATTAAACTCTATAATATAATAAAAATTATTAATTAAGATTAGATACACTATTGAAATAAAAATTAAAATCTCAAAAATAACTACTAGTGTATATAATTACAATTACTTATGAATAAAATATTTTACTAAAAATTAATGTAAATTATTTTAACAAAAATATATATATAAATGGTATTTATTTAATTATTAAATAAAATTAATATAAGATATATAAAAAAATTATTAATTAAAAGATTATATAAATGATAAAATATGAAATAGCAAAAGGTCAAGCAAAAAATCAATAATTAAAGTACCTAAATGGCTAAAATCAAAGCTGAATTGCTGAGAAGTGTTGGTGCTATTTTGATTTCGTGTGTTGTGAAGATGAATAATGAACCAAATCTAGAAGATCAGTATGCAGCGTTTAATATTGAGGAAGATGAGGAAGACGGATTGATTTTTGAAGGGGGAAATGATGAATCTGTTGGCATCGATGATAGGTGGTGCTTGGTTGGACGTTTTCTCACACATCGTTCAATAGATTTCCAAGCAATGCAAAATAAAATGGCACAGTTATGGCAGCCAGGAAGAGGATTGTATGTGAAAGAATTGGAAAATAACCTATATCTCTTCCAATTTTACCATGAAGTAAACATTGCAAGGGTAATGGAGGGCAGCCTGTGGACGTTCGATTGAGTCCCTTTGATATTTGAGAGGTTGAAGCAAGGCAAAAATCTCCAGTTAGTGGTTCTCAATAAGATCGAATTCTGGGTGCAAATTCATAATATGACCACTGGGTTCATGTCGGAAACGGTGATTCAACGACTTAGCAATTACATTGGAACATATGTGAAGTCTGATCCTAACAACTTCATAGGCGTATGGAGAGATTATCTGCGCATCCGTGTCAAAATAAGCATTGATCAACCATTAAAAAGAAAGAAGAAGGTGGTTAAACAAGGTGGTATGTCGTGTTATGCTTTATTCAAATACGAAGACCTTCCTACTTTTTGCTTCATCTGTGGAATTCTAGGACCCTCCAAGAGGTTCTGTGATAGGCTTTTCAATACCCCTTTAGATCAAATTGAAAAGCCATATGGCTTGGAGATGAAGGCAGCCCCAAGATAGAAGAACTATGCTACTGGTGCGAAATGGTTGAGGTTGGGAAGCATGAACAGGTCCGGTGCTGACTCTAGCTCCTGTAATACAACTGTATCCAATCCCACGAATTTTGGAACTGGGACAACTCAGACTAGCGTGAGATCAGGGGACGGCCAATTAGGGACATCCTATACAAAAAATCAGGTATCGAATTCAGCAATAAATGTGATCAATCAAGCTACAAGAAACATGAAAGAAATCTCCACTAAGACAATTGAAGGGATAAATAAGGAAGGTCATGGGAGAGAACATATAGGTGATACTGATGTGGAGATTGACCACACGTTATTAGTTAATGCTGATGAGCCTTTAGAGGTGCAAAATATGGGAATTACTAAAAATGACATAAACCCAAATGGGCCAGACAATGTATTAGATGTCGAGATGGACACTGAGATGGGTAATAACATAAAAAACTTGTTTGGGGCGCGCTCTGTTTCACAGACTCGCCGAGAATTATGAATGTGTTGAGTTGGAATTGCCGGGGGCTTGGGAACCAACGGGCTTTTCAATTCCTTAAGGAGATCGTATCTCAAAAGAAACCTAATTTCATTTTCCTTTGTGAAACTAAAAGTGATAAAAACAAGATGCAAAGAGTGGGTCGTGCTTTGGGCTTTGAAGGTTTGTTTATTGTAGAGGCCCAACGGAGTGCTAGGGGCCTAGCCTTATTGTGGAGAAACCAACATGATGGACGAATTCTGGGTTATACACATAACCATATTGATTTTCTTGTGAACTCGACTGAAAGAGAAGAATGGAGGCTAACGGGCGTGTATGGGGAACCAATGCGTAATCGTCGACAACTCACATGGGATTTACTCCGGTACCTAGCTCGAGATTCCAACCTACCGTGGTGCGTAATTAGTGATCTGAACAATGTGATGCGGTAGGAAGACAAGAAGGGCGACCAGTGATACCCACAACAACTAATTAATGGCTTCCTTCAGGCATTGAACGACTGCCACTTACATGACCTCGAATTGACGGGCTACCCATTCACCTGGGAGAAGGGCCGTGGTACCAACGATTGGGTCGAAGTAAGACTTGACAGAGCACTCATAAATCAGCAATTCACTCAGGTTTTTCCTCTTGCTGCACTTTTTAATTTGGAAATTACCTCCTCTGATCACTGTCCAATTTTTTTGGAAACTGAAATCACTCAAGCCTTCACACTTGGTACTGCTTTTAAATTTGAGAATGCTTGGTTCAAAGAACCAATTTGTTGTGAAATTATCAAGGATTGTTGGAGTAGATCGGGAGATAGTAATCTGTCCGAAAAACTGAAGCTGTGTGCAGAGAAGCTTGGGCCATGGGGAAAAGAGATAACTTGAAATTTTAAGCAAAGAATTCGGAAGTGCAAAACTGAATTATCAAACCTTAAGAATAGGAGGGATGCACATTCGGTTCAGCGGTATAGTGAAGTCAAAAAACAGTTGTTTAAAGTGATTGATCAACGAGAAGCTTTTTGGAAACAACGATCAAAGCTGTTATGGTTGAAAGAAGGCGATCAAAACAGCAGTTATTTTCACAAGACTGCTACAACTCGGAAAAGACATAATCAAATTGATCAGTTGCAAAACAGTGAAGGAGATTGGGTAGATTGGGATAATGGATTATCAATGGTCATTACCAATTATTTTAATGGCCTTTTTGAATCGACGGGGGGATCAAATCAAGCTGTTATTGACTGTGTTGATACTTCCATTCCTGAACTAGCATATGATGAATTTAGGCAGCCAATTACTGAAAAAGAGGTCAAGAAAGCTGTGTTCCAAATGCATCTTGACAAAAGTCCGGGGCCAGACGGAATGACACCAGCCTTTTATCAGAAATGCTGGTCAATTGTGGGTAAAGATGTGGTTCAAATGGTCCATAATTTTGGTTTGTTTGAAGAGGGTTGTGCTGATACAAATATTTTCTTAATTCCGAAGATAAAAAAGCCTGTGAACATGACACAATTACGCCCAATTGCTTTGTGTAATGTCTCATACAAAATCATAACTAAAGTTGTGGTTAATCGGATGAAACCCTTCATGAACAGAATAGTATCTGAGAATCAAAGCGCTTTCATACCCGAAAGACTTATCTCGGATAATGTTCTTATCTCCTTTGAAGTACTACACTACTTAAAGCGAAAACGGAAGGGGAAAGATGGGTTCATGGCTTTAAAGCTCGACATGATTAAAGCGTACGACCGAATAGAATGGAATTTTCTTGAAGCTATGCTCCGAAAGCTTGGGTTTGAGGATTGGTGGACTCGGCTACTTTTGAATTGTGTCTCTTCTGCATGTTATACAGTGGTTCATGGCAAACATGAGATTGGTCCAATAGTTCCTTCAAGAGGTATAAGATAAGGGGATCCACTATCCCCTTACCTTTTTATCTTATGTGCTGAGGGCCTTTCAGCGACCATTCGTCGGTTTGAATCACGGGGTCTGCTACATGGATGTAAAGTTGCAAATGGTGCACCTCGTATTTCACACATGTTATTTGCAGATGACAGCTATCTATACTGTAAGGCAACAATAGAGGAAGCAACAAGAATTCAGGAAGTATTGAGTACACATTTGAAGAAGCATCAGGACAGAAGGGTAATTTCTCCAAATCTTCTATTTTTTTAGTACTAATACAACCATGGTAATGCGTAAAAACATTAGTCAAAGGCTCGACATGACCATTGCGGGAACTAATAGCCTATATTTGGGTCTCCTAAGTACCATGTCTCGCAATAAGACGGCTGTCCTTGGCTACTTAAAAGAAAGAGTTCGCAAAAGAATTGAAGGGTGGGAAACCAAATATCTTTCACGTGCTGGGAAAGAGATTTTAATCAAAACGGTGGCCCAAACTCTCCCGAGTTATGCTATGAGTGTGTTCTTACTACCACTTGACATTACCCGAGAGATGGAGTGAACAATGACAAAATTCTGGTGGCAATCTTCAAACAAGTCCGGGAAAGGAATCCACTGGCTCTCATGGGACCGATTGTGCAAACACAAGAAGAAAGAAGGAATGGGATTCAGAAACCTCAGAGATTTCAACTTGTCACTACTTGGGAAGCAAGGCTGGCGGCTCATTTCACAACCGGATTCACTTGTTGCAAGGATCTTTAAGGCTCGATACTATCCTACTAGTTCTTATTTGGAAGCACCACTAGGGAACAATCCTAGCTATGTTTGGCGTAGTGTTTGGGAAGCACAACAACTTGTTAGGAAAGGCCTTCGTTGGTGTGTAGGGAATGGAGCAAGTATCAGTATCCTTAATGAACCTTGGCTGCCTTGTGTTGAGAACCCATATGTTTCTACCTCTCATCCTAGCCTATCTCATGGGAAAGTGAATAATCTCATGAATATGGATGGCACAGGTTGGGATTTGGAAATATTGGAAGATCTTTTTGAAGAAAGAGATAGGAAGCTAATTGAGAAAATTCCACTGCAACCTTCAGTTCATGAAGACACTTTGACTTGGGCACTTGAAGCTTCCGGTATATATTCAGTAAAAAGTGCTTACAAAGTACTCCAACAAGTTAGTGGTAGATGGGACAACGATGATGATACTGCTTCACGCTTTTGGACTACTATGTGGCAGCTTAAAATTCCACCCAAAGTAAAAAAACATTCTGTGGCGAGCAGGTTGGAATTGTCTCCCAACACTTTGTATGCTACAAACAAAAAGAGTCAATGTGCACTCCCTCTGCCCGATCTGTAGAATGGAAGAAGAAACTGTAATCCATGCTTTGGTCACATGCTCTCATGTTAAACAAGTATGGGATCGTGTTGGAATTGGAACAACTATCCCTCATGATCATACCTCTTTCTTAGAATGGTGCTTTGGAGTTTTTTCTGGTGTAGATGCAAGCAAGAAATGCTTAGTGGCAACGCTCTGTTGGGCGATCTGGAGCGCTAGGAATGAGTTTGTTTGGCAAAAAAAGGTGGTGAACACTGAAGGAATTGTGGTGTTGGCAAAAGGTTATCTTGATCAATGGACAAATGCTCAAAATACTCTTATTGAGTCATCATGGTCTGGTTTTCAGACGGGTGATGGGGTTGAGCAATGGTTCGCTCCAAGTAAAAATAGTATCAAGATTAATGTTCACGCTGCTCTTTTCGAAGGGGGAACCAACTATGGCTTAGGAATGGTAGCTCATGACCACCAAGGCTTCCTTATTGAGGGCTGAATGGATTTCTACTCGGGGGCTGCTACACCAGAAGTTTCTGAAGCAATTGGAGTCCGCGAGGCTCTAAGTTGGATTAAAAGGAAAAAATGGCAACGCGTGACTATTGAAACAGATTGTTTAATGGTTGTCCAAACAATACAAAGCTCAACAAAAATGATATCTTTGTTTGGACAAGTCATTGATGAATGTAAACAACTCTCCTTTGAGTTAAAACATGTTTCTATTTATTTTGTTAAACGATCAGCTAATGTGGTAGCTCATAACTTTGCAAGAGCTTCTGTATTATTTTCTGGTCGTATCTTTGGTATGGAGTCTGTTCCTACCGAATTGTTACATTGTTTGGTAACAGATTTTGTTGGTTAATAAAATATTATTTTCCATTCAAAAAAAAAAGCTGAAATCAAGAATATTTCAGCCATAAAGATACAATAAATAGCGTATTCACGCAATAAAACCAACCATAAATCTGGCCATGTAGTAAATCTATTTAAATATGGAAAATATACATAATTAAATAAAATTAAATTAAAATAAATCTAAAAATAAAGGCCATATTATTTATTTTAATAAAAGCATATTTTATAAGGTAAAAATAAATCATAATTAACATCATTAAACATGGTCTAATCACCAAAAATTTGTTACAAGTGACTATAAACACACAAATTACCACTACAATTACTCCAAAAGTAACTCACCCCAAAACCCACCAGCCGAAACATGAAGAACAGAAACTGACCTCAACAATGGCAGCATCCATCAGCCTGAAATCTTTAAGAAATCTTTGAAAATGAATTTTTAATTATTAAAGAATAATATAATATTAAATTAAAAGTGAAAAATAAAACAAAACCAAAATAGACAAAAACACAAACACAAATAATATTATATGAAATGTAAAATCAATTTTAAAATTATATTCTAAAATAAATAAATAATAAAGAGAACAAAGAAACAGAGGTTTGACCTCAATATTAACGAAATACACAAATCATAAAACCTTGCATTGGAATCCAAATGGTGAATAAGTCCATAAAACTTGAAGTAAGCATATTCCACGAATTTTATCAGAACTAAAATGATAATAATAATAATTAATTAACGCACTAATATGAATAATCAGAAAGAAATGTAAAACTTATCAATAAATTCAATATTTTGAAACGTGATTGTTGTTATATTATTTGTTATCATATAATATAGATTAAAATATTTTAATGTGACAAATTATATATTAATAGGAGATTAATATATATTATGTGTTGGAGGTTATATTATATCATATATAGTATAATAATACACATAAAATTGTAACATATTAGGAGTTACAAATCTGAAAATAGATTGTAACCTAAGGATCACAATTGATAAACATGTAATTATGTGAGTTGTTACATATGGGAGTTATGGAATTAATGGGATAAGTTTCTAGCTGTTAGAAACTGTTACAATACTCAATTATATTATTTAAATGGGTATTGGGACGTTCGGAAAAGATTTAACTCGGAGAGGAGTTACATTTTGAGTTCTCTGGAAACAGCTGTTTAATAGTTATTTTTTATGTTGTTTTATGGTTGTTTTCGAACATATGGAATCAGATTTTAGAAAACGTTCATAAATGTGTATAAATTAATTGAGCTTATTTCCAGCTCTCTTGTCCAAAATTTTTATCCCATTAAACACAAATGAATGTGTTGGTAACAGCCATGTGATGAAAGAATTTGATTTTTAAATGAGATCCTCAAAATACTATAAGTAGAGGTCTTGGGTTCACTTTGGGAGCACAAGTTTCTATCAAGAGAGCACATTGCTAGAAACACTATAGGCTTGATAAATCCAGAAAGCTATTTCCATTCTTTTCTTTTCCCTAACTGCTTGTGGTAGGGGGAAATAAGCTTTTGGACAAAGGTGTAAGACCTTGTTCAAGTTTTGTGATTCCCCTATTATACACTTGTGGTGTATGTGGTGTTGAGATTGCTCTCACATCTCTTTTATATTTATGCTATTTATATATTGTGTTTCATGTGTAGCTTTTTACTTTGAGTTGTAATCCCTCTCTTCATCTCTATTCTCTATTTTATATGTATATTTTGTTTAAGTGTTGTAACATTATTTATACATGTTTTGTCCTTTGTATTATTTGTCATAGAATTGTAATCTTGTTGGTTTGGTATTTCTTTTAGAGCACAACAATTTCCAACAGTCAAAAGCTTATCCTTTCCTACCTTGCTTCAATGGAAGGTAAGAAATCAACATGTGATAATGCAAGGGTAAGAATTGTGATATTTGGTTATTTACTATTTTTTATATAGTATAATATATATTCACATATTTTTCTATATTGAGATATATGTATATATATGAGTTATATATGTATGGATGTATATATTAATAGAGTGATATATAATATGATATTTGAATATGTTACATGTTAGTATGTATATGTGAGATATATATAATATATAACATATATATGAATTATATATTATATATCTTGAGCATATGATAATATATATTTATGATGAGAATATTTATGTATGTGATACATATGTAATATATATTATGTGGAAATAATATATATTATGATGAATATATGTTATACGAGATATGTAACATATATAGTTGTGATGTATATTAATATTATATGTATGTTATCTATGAGATGATAGTGTTATCCCAATTTTTGCACTCTGACGTGGCATCGCATGATGGTGACACGTGAAATCAACCTTGAGTATCTGCCCAGAGGTAACAGTCAGAACAGGATGCCTCGAGGACATGCTCGAAGCAGAGCGATCAGCAGTCCGCGCAGAGCAACCAACACTTAGCGAATTCAGCTTTCGCATTGTGAGTCATCAAAGAAATCCCTATAACTTGGGGATCAGATTGCAGAGATATTGCAAGCTGTCCAAATCCCACGATCAGTGTATTCTGCATTTATCATGCAATCTTTTGGCTTATATCCATTGTAACGAGAAGGAAAACACTTCCTCTCCAAGTTCACAACCCTTTAAATAGTGATGCAACTTCACTGGGCAAACGGTCGAAAAGAGTTTAGTCGAGATTTTTGTCGGATATATTTTACCAGGATCTAGATTTACTACCAAGTATGTTTCATTAACATCCTAATATGAATTCTAAAACAATGAAATAAACACATAAGAGATTAAGAAAACCTTACATTGGGTGCAGCGGAATATAATGACTCCTTCCATTCAGATCTCTAGCCCTTGATTCCTTTCTGTAGCAGAGCATAATCAAGATCTGAATCTGGATCTCTTTCTCTCCTTTTTTGATGCTGATTTTCCATAGTCTTACATACTATGATTGAGGTACCACTTGGTGTGTGTGGGCACTACTCTATCACACAAGGATTTCGAAATTTTGAAGAGAAGAAAAGAGAGAGGAAAGTGGTGGCTCAGGAATTCACTCTGAAAAGAATGAGATGCAATTGTGTGTGAAACCTGAAGCCTTTACCTTCTATTTATAGCATACCACATAGGGTTAAGATTTAATTACTTGGCATTAAAAATGAAAAATAAAATGAGAAAAGGGAAGCAAAGGTGGCCAGCCATAGCATTGTGGTGAAAAGCCTTCCACTTTTCCAACTTTCCTATTTCCTCATTTCTAGTTTGCCATTTTCTCAAAGATTGCTAATTTTCTCATTCAACAACATAAATGTCAAATCTAATTATTTAATAACTATAATTAATTATTAAATAATATATTGTCATTTATTTTATTTATTAATAAAAACTAATCAAAGTTTCCCAATTAATAAATATACCCTTTAAACTCTCTATTTACTGTTTTACCCTTAATAAGTGATAAATTCACAAATAGACATAGTCTAATCTTGAGAATTATAATTGATAAATTAAAATCAATTAAATGAGTCTTACAAGCAGTATGGTCTCAATTAGTATGGGGACCATGGGTCTATATAACCAAGCTTCCAATGACTTGAACCAAATTTACCAAGTAAATTCCCTAACTTATTAATTCCTTATTGAATCCACTCTTAGAACTTAGAATTGCACTCTCAGTCATATAGAACGCTCTATATGTTCCATGATATAGACACGTCATTAGTTATCCATTGTTATAATCCTAATATAATCAATGATCATCTATATAGATGATTTACACTGTAAAGGGATTAAATTACCATAACACCCTACAATGTATTTTATCCTTAAAACACTTAACCATGTATAAATGATATTTCAGCTAAGTGAAATGAATACTCCACCATTTATTTTCGTTTGGTTAAGCTCGAAGGAAATCATCCTTTACTTTCTATTCACAAGATAGAAGCTATAGATTCCATATTTATATTAGCGCTCCCACTCAATTGCACTACCGTGTTCCCAAAATGTACGTATCATCCTGACCCAAAAGTAGGCTTAACTAACAAATCAAAGAACACGAATAACACTCTTGAGATTGAACCTAATCATATCAGGATTAAGATCATTTGATCTAGGTCAACCGGTGATATTGAATTGAATAGATATTACGGTAAATTCTAATATATCTAATCAAAGTTCAAGATCGGTCCCTTCCGATGTATACTCCATACATCCGATACTGGTAAACTTTCCAATGTCCTGGAAAGGACATAACACTTTTCCAAAGTGTAAGAATACCTATCGCTGATTATTCCATGTCAGTCTAAATCCTGTGTTCTGACAAATCAGGGAATAAACTTTCGAAGATATATTTAATTATATTCAGCTGTGCTAACAACACTATAATCATTAACAAATTCATATGTTCTGGATTTAAATAGAATTCATACATTATATATATATATAATCATGAAATAAATCATGTGAACCATGCAACATAAAATTTTATTTCTGATCTTTATTAATAAGTAAATCTGATTATATGAAATAGGTTTTATTTAGGGCACAAAACCCAACAAATTCCCACTTGCACTAATATAAAACAAAATGTGCATTTCAAATAATCATTAACACCTTGATATACAAATCAAGTGTAGTAGTAGTAAATTCCTCGTAATAGGATCTGACAGGTTGAATTAAACACAACCTCTTCTCCACCATTACTCTTCCGTAATCACAAAATCCTTGATAATGTGAAATTCCTTTCTATATGTCTACTCTCTAGGGATACTGGATTCTATACTTTTGGCAACTACTTCTTGGTTATTCAGGAAGTAACACTAGTAGTTAAGGCAAGTTGGAACGGTGCCACAAATGTATAGAAATTTCCTTAGACTTAATAAGTACCTTTCCTGCAACTTTAACATTCAGTCTCTTTCCGGTAGACTAAGAGACTTCAGATAGGTTTTTACACTTCTCCAAAATCACTACTCCACCCCTAGAGTAATCACCATTTTATCAGGAGACTTTCTAGCACAAACGCAAGTCTTGAAATCTGATGTGGTGTAGTCTAAGAGTTTTAAACACACCCTTATTGACTAACATATAGTTCCTCTTCTTTATCTTAAGATTTACTTGATTGTCTTCTAATGTTCTTCTCCTGGATTAATCTGATATCTACTCATTACTCCAACTCAACAGCAGGTGTCTGGTCTAAGGCATACTAAAGCATATTTAAGACCTCTCACTGTTGATTTAAGAAATTCTTTCATGGCTTTATCTTTTCTGGAATAGTTGAGACTTTTCCTTAGATAAATAAAATCTATGCTTAAAAGTTGTGAAGCTTCTATAGATGGCCATTGGAAATAAAATGCTTCAGCATCTTACTAAAGTAAGTTACTTGCATTAGAGTAAGTAATTACCAACTATACCACAAGCCATAGGTTTAGATAAACTCAAACCTATAATACTAGGAACAGGAAGTTTTGTTAAATCCATTGAATAGACTTATTAACGAAAATTTCCTTTTATGTCCTTGTAATAGAAAAATTTAGGTTACTCCATGTGAATGGATTAAACCATAGTTCTCTTGGCTTTCTTCTTAGTTTCTTATCTTGACAATCCATTACTTGTTTAAACTTACAATGGATTTTAATCACTAGTGTCTTCCAAGTCATAAGAAGGTGAGTTCCTAGAAACTCTCACACTACGACAAGGTACCGTGTACTATGTCTAAGAAAACTAAATGGTATTGACCTCTTCGGTTATGTTAAGACAACAAAGGCAGTGGGATCATCTTGTAAAGAATAAGATGATAGAACACTTATGGAATCAAGAAAAAAAATATGTCCTTTATTTTCAGACTTAGTAATTTTCTTAGAAAAGTAGTATTTGTTTAAACAAACACTTTCTTATCTAATGACTATGGGATGGTCCACCCCTAATCACTTAGAATAGCTAACAAATATGCAAACCAGGGTTAGAATTTCTAGCTTTTCTTAATTTCGATTAGGTCATCCATGAATCTAGTAATGATTTACATTAAGTATACAACCATTGCATCATTCTGAAATAATATTACCATAGAAGGATTTAGGCAACGACTAGTAACTAACTATCAATATGCAAATTGAATTTCTGGGGAGGTAAGTTTGGATATAATTCAAAAATAAAATGAATGATCTTTGAACTGCATATCTACTAACTTTTTCTCCACCCCTATCAGTTTGCAAGATCTTTAACCACTTACCTTAATGGTTTTCCACCATTGCTAGAAATTCATGAAATTTTTCAAACATTTCAAATTTCTTTTGCATAAGGTAAAATCTAGAGTGATCGTTTTAAGAATACAACGAAAACCCATATCCACCCCTGAATGTACATCCATCTACGAATGAGATGATTATACTTCAGTGGATATAGGCATATTAACTCTTTGCAGAGATTGATCTTGTCAAAACCACTATGAACAAGATACAAAAGCCATAGATTTATTTGGTTGTGTCTCTTAATGACTTGATTTAGTTACATCAAAGAATTCTTATAATAGTGCAAGTGGATTTTGGTCACAGAATACTCAACTCATACAGTTTGAATCCATTGATAGAAAATGGTTATTAAACACTTGTGAAAGTGTAACTGTATGATGAGTAATTCTTTCTTGGACCACCACTACTACTTTAACTCTAAGTTGATTTTCCCATACAAGTAGTAGATTTCTAAGATTGAGGATCTATATCATTTCGGGATAGAATTTCAGGAATATAATCATATTCGTCATTTAATTTGTTAAGAGAAAATATACAATGACTTTATATGATTTATAGACCATTCATCCAATGATATGTCATTGAGCTAATTCGAAATGAATAAGAATCTAACGATGCTCCGATTAGCGAGAGTCAAAGTAATCTTATTTATACAATCTTCTTGTTTCATATTGTAAAATACTAGTCTAAGGTGTCATCAATTGATGAACAACTAGATGTTGCATATACAATATTTATCTTTCGAGATCTAACACTATTATGTTTGTCTAATGGTGAAAATCTATTAGGGATTTATCTCATTGGAAAAACAAACCAAGTTAGACCAACAATGAAGATTCGAAATTAAACTACAATTTAATAACAAAAAATAACATGGTTCAATATAAATTCATACACAATTCAGAAATTATTAAACGTATAGCAAGTAGGAATGACAAGTGAAAATACTAAAACATACAATCCTGAATAATTTCCAAGGTCTTCAACAAACTGATATCAGTATCCCGTTTAGGCGAGAGTCAGTGATACCATCCATTGAATAGAGTTGTCAGCTCATCTAAATTGATAAACATTCTAGCAACCTTTTATTCGATCAAGATTGGAATCCAGCGTTGTCCCGTTTAGGCGAGAGTCAAGGCTATTCTATCTTATGAGCTTCCACCATTGTTTGATATTTTGTAAGTCGAATACAGTCGCCACCATTAGGGTGATCAATACCATATGAAACACTTACAAATACACTTATCTTTCGAGATTAAATGGTGCTAACTTGCTAATGAATGTTCCTCCATTAGGGAGGATGACTCACTAAAATAATAGCTATGTAAAACCAACAATGGAGATCGAATATCCTAATAATAAAGCTCATTATTTAATGAAAGTAGTATTTTCTTCTGAAACTTATTTTAATTTATTTATTTTAAATATATATATTTATTTAATTAAAATTTCCAATTTAGAATAAAAAATTCTAAATATAAATTTTAATGTAATATTTATAAATTATACTTAGATGGATATGAAAATAACGTGAATTATTTCCATCTTAGTAATAATTTCCATAAATATTTAGAAAATTATTCAATTTAAGTTGTTTCAAAATTAATCTAAATTAATTTACAACTCAAATTTAATTTTCTATAAATATATATTGCATTTCGAAAAATGTAGTGTATAAGAATACTACTTTCGAAAATGCTTTAAAATAAAATAAAAATAAATCCTGGAGAAATTATCTTAATTTTATGTTGGCCCAAAATTATTTAATAAAATTAATTTACAACAAAAATATAATTTATCTATTTAATTAAATATTTAAGAAAAATTTCAAATATTTAAGTATCATGATTAAGAATCAACTTAAATATTAATTTTCTATTTAATTAAATATCACTAGAAAAATACTTCAAGCAAAACAGATAATATCTATCTAGACTTTCATGGACTAATTAATTCAATTTCTAATTATAATATATTTTAGTTCATTTATTTTAATTAATCATTAAATGAAAAAAATCATTGATTTAAGTTGGTCCAAAATAAATGATTTTCAACTTTAATCTATTTTTCAAATAAAATTCGAAATTTCTGCATTAAAGAAATGCAATTTCGAAATTGTGGGAAAAAGATTAATAAAATAAAATAAAATATATTTCGAAAATTATTCAAATTTAAGTTATTCTGAAATAAGATTTCAAACTAATTAAAATAATTTTCAACTTTAATTAAATAACATGAAAATAACAATATTTAAGTATCATGATGAAAATCAACTTAGATATTGAAATTTTCAATTTAATTAAATGTGTTAAATTCAAGAAATAAATATGAAGTATAGAGGAAACTTAATTATTAATTCTAGTTTAATACTAGGAAAATATACTAAACTTAGATTGTACCAAAATTAATTATGAAACAATTAATTTCACAATCAATGATATTTTCCTATTTAGTATTAGAAATAATAACTAGTATAGAAATAACTATCTAGAATATATATCATTAACTAAGTGTTTTTTTAAAATTAACTTTAAAATATTAAATGAAAAATAAATTTCATATATTTTAAAAGTTAATTATGTTGCTAATTCAATTTTAATTAGGTTAGACTAATATAATTAAATTAATACAATTATTTAAATAAGGCAAATGAGCCTTCACAATTGGGGTAGTTCATGTGAGGGGGAGCTGGGTTCAGTATGTCGTACCCACTTCTATTGGCCCCCAACTCTCACACAAGACCCAAAAGAGAGGAATTTAACCTTTAAATAAACAATGTTATTCATTGAATAAGCCCAAATCTAATTGGGCCTAAATAAATTTACTTATGTCCAATTTTATTTTAGCAACCTAGTCCATTTACTTAGTAAAACTTAAATGGGCTTCGTATATGCATATAAGCCCAATAGCAAACATATAGGCTCACACAGGTCAAATGATTTGGATGGGTCCTATCATGTTACTAGGTTTACACAGATCAAAGAAGTTCAAAATTTACCTGTTACAAATAATTCATAAGATCTATTGACAATTGGACTATGATTAAAATCAGATCATTGGATCTGTCAACAAGTTAATCATAGCAATTTAGATCAAATAAATAATAGGTTTGTTAAATTTTTTTTTTGAATAAACAATATAAAATTAAATAAACAAACATTGTCCATGTAACAGATGTGAAATAAGATATTAATATAATTATTATTCTTAAACTAACCAACTAGATTTTGAAAATTTAGGGTTGTTAAAACAAACCCAAAAAACTCAAAATAAAGAAACTAATTTTAAAATATCTAGGTTTATTTGAATCAAATTAAATCAAATATCAAATAAGATCAATAATTTAAAAGAAAGAATCTTCAATATCACTTTCAAATCTTATAATTTAATAAACCATTTTAAAATAGATTTGATTAGATAATTATTATTTTAGGAATAAAATAATAAATGAATAATAATTACCATAATTATATGTCAAAATATCTGAAATTAAGAAATATTCAAATTTCTACAAAAATATCTAAGTTATTTAAATATTCAAGATATGATTTATAAATTTCCAATAAGGAAAAAAATGATATATATAGAAAAATATCATTTTTTAAACTTATAATTTATAAATAAATAAATATTTAACAAAATAACAAATTTTGAATTTGAAAATATTATGGTAAGTGTATCTATAAAAATATCTATGTTAATTTCAAATTTATTAATTATTTAATTTGTCATATAAGATAATTTTAATATAATATTTTAAATAAAAAGACAAAGTTATCTTTTAATTTAAAGTATGTTAAATATCAAAATTTCTAATCTTATAATTAAATAATAAATAAATATTAAAGAAGTTAACAAATTTTTAAATCTGACCATAATAGGAAATATTTAAAATTGGAAATATTCCAAAATGGAAATATTTAAAATTGGAAAAAATGAATTTTGGGAAACAATCCCATGAAAAATTAGATTTTTGGGAAAAAACCCAAAAAATCGCAATTTGTGGGGAACACCATTGAACCCTGACTTTCCAAAAATCATAACTCTTTCAATTTTTATTGGAATCGAGTTCCGTAAAAACAAAAATTGCTCAATTTTTCACAAGGAATCCTAATAAAATATTTTCAAAAATTGAAAATATATTTTTCATAGAAAAAATTCGTACAACACAAACTTTCATCACATAAAAACCAACATGAAACCATCCAAATCAACACAAAACATATAAAAATATCGTTTTAATTCATATTACATGAAAGTAAATCATTACCATGGCTCTAGTGCCAGTTGTTGGATATATTTTACCAAGATCTAGATTTACTACCAAGTATGTTTCATTAACATCCTAATATGAATTCTAAAACAATGAAATAAACACATAAGAGTTTAAGAAAACCTTACATTGGGTGCAGCGGAATATAATGACTCCTTCCATTCAGATCTCTAGCCCTTGATTCCTTTCTGTAGCAGAGCATAATCAAGATCTGAATCTGGATCTCTTTCTCTCCTTCTTTGATGCTGATTTTCCATAATCTTACATACTATGATTGAGGTACCACTTGGTGTGTGTGGGCACTACTCTATCACACAAGGATTTCGAAATATTGAAGAGAAGAAAAGAGAGAGGAAAGTGGTTGCTCAGGAATTCACTCTGAAAAGAATGAGATGCAATTGTGTGTGAAACCTGAAGCCTTTACCTTCTATTTATAGAATACCACATAGGGTTAAGGTTTAATTACTTGGCATTAAAAATGAAAAATAAAATGAGAAAAGGGAAGCAAAGGTTGCCAGCCATAGGATTGTGGTAAAAAGCCTTCCACTTTTCCAACTTTCCTATTTCATCATTTCTAGTATCGCATTTCCTCAAAGATTGCCGATTTTCTCATTCAACCACATAAATGTCAAATCTAATTATTTAATAACTATAATTAATTATTAAATAATATATTGTCATTTATTTTATTTATTAATAAAAACTAATCAAAGTTTCCCAATTAATAAATATACCCTTTAAACTCTCTATTTACTGTTTTACCCTTAATAAGTGATAAATTCACAAATAGACATAGTCTAATCTTGAGAATTATAATTGATAAATTAAAATCAATTAAATGAGTCTTACAAGCAGTATGGTCTCAACTAGTATGAGGACCATGGGTCTATATAACCGAGCTTCCAATAAGTTGAACCGAATTTACCAAGTAAATTCTCTAACTTATTAATTCCTTATTGAATCCACTCTTAGAACTTGGAATTGCACTCTCAGTCATATAGAAAGCTCTATGTGTTCCATGATATAGACACGTCCTTAGTTATCCATTGTTAGAATCTTAATGTGATCAATGATCCTCTATATAGATGATTTACACTGTAAAGGGATTAAATTACCGTAACACCCTACAATGTATTTTATCCTTAAAACACTTAATCCTGTATAAATGATATTTAAGTGAAATGAGTACTCCACCATTTATTTTCGTTTGGTTAAGCTCAAAGGAAATCATCCTTTACTTTCTATTTGCCACATAGAAGCTATAGATTCCATATTTATGTTAGCGCTCCCACTCAATTGCACTACCGTGTTCCCAAAATGTACGTACCACCTTGACCCAAAAGTAGGCTTAACTAACAAATCAAAGAACACAAATAACACTCTTGAGATTGAACCTAATCATATTAGGATTAATATCATTTGAACATCCGCCCAACTTCCCCATTATTCCAGCAATTCAAGTGGCAAGCGTTCAGGCAACAACCACAAGCAAGGAAGCGGGAAGAAAGGAAAGTTCACCGAAAATTCCAAACAAACTCCGTGTGATCACGCCAAACACACGACATTCACTATCCTAACTGAAGATATAGAGAGTGTGCATATAGCAACTCACTAGTTAATTCCGTACAAGAAGCCTGGGCCCATGAAGAAAGGTACCAGCAAAAGGGACATGAAGAAATTTTGTCAGTTCCACGGAGACTACGGCCACGACACTACCGAATGCTACAACTTGAAGCGGGAAATAGAACTTTTGATCAAGAAAAACAACCCGCACCTACAGAAGTATGTCAAGGCCAACCAATGTCAGAACAACCAGGATCTGTTACCTCCACCAATAGATGGACACTTGCAAGTCATTATTAGAGGCCCGCACATCGCTGGAGACACGGGCAAAGCTCGAGAGAGATATGCCCGAACAACTCAGTACGAGCAAGAAGAAGTCATCCTGGCCGTGGAAGAGAGGAAGCCCAAAGTTCCACATGCAGGAGAGCCAACCATAACTTTCAACGATGAAGATGCTCTCCAGATAAGATTCCCGCACAACGACCTGCTGGTCGTGGAAGTCCAGATAGCAAACAAAATGGTGGCTAGAACCACGATCGATAATGGAGCTTCTTCAAACATTTTGTTCAAGGTTGCTTACGAGAAGATGGTGCTCCAGCTCAATGACCTAACTCCATGCCTCCAGCCTGTCTATGGTTTCTCTGGTCAAGGAGTTGCACCTCTAGGACAAATCCGGCTACCCCTCACAGTTGGACAAGCTTCGACGAGCATAACTATCATGGCACAGTTCCTAATATTGGATGTTCCTTCAGCCTTTAACGTAATGCTAGGCTGACCATCCTTGTATGACTTAAAAGCTGTCACATCAATATTTCACTCGTGCCTGAAGTTCCCAACCAAAAATGGGGTAGGGTGTCCTAGAGGGAATCAACAATCTGCTCGGGAATGTTACAACCTTGCACTGGCCAAGGCTAAGAAGGCAATATCCTCCAGCCAGAGCCCAAACAAGGGAAAAAACATTCCCAAGTAGGAAACTTCCCAAGGCGAGGATGAAGATGTGGATCCTCGACTTGGGGACCCAAGCAGCAATGTTGGACCTGTGGAAGAGTTAAAAGAGATCGAGATCGATCCAGCTATCCCGGCCAGAAAGCTAAAAATTGGAAAGGGTTTGTTGCTCGAAGTAAAATCAGAATTGATAAAATTTCTGAGAGCAAACCTAGATGTTTTTGCCTGGTCACATGCAGATATGGTTGGAATCGATCCTTCTATTATTTTGCACGTCCTGAATATCGACCCTAACATCCGGCCAGTTTAGCAAAAATGAAGATTGCTGGATAAAGAACGAGCAGTAGCCCTGAAAGATGAAGTTGAAATGCTGCACAACAACAACTTCGTCATTGAAGCTTTTTACTCGGCTTGGGTCCCGAACCCCGTATTCGTACCTAAGCTAAACAAGAAATGGCGAGTCTGTATTGACTTCACAAACCTGAAGAAAGCATGCCCTAAAGACTGTTTCCCACTTCCAAGAATCGATGAGCTCGTCGATGCAACAGCCGGGCACGAAATATTAAGCTTCATGGATGCTTATTCGGGCTACAATCAAATCAAAATGCATCTGCCAGACCAAGAACATACAATTTTCCGGACAGATATGGGTCTCTACTGCTACAAAGTCATGTTGTTTGGTCT
Organism: Cannabis sativa; assembly: GCF_029168945.1. Lineage (NCBI taxonomy): Eukaryota > Viridiplantae > Streptophyta > Magnoliopsida > Rosales > Cannabaceae > Cannabis > Cannabis sativa. The sequence continues at coordinate 33,961,140 of NC_083602.1, forward strand.
TAAAAATGCCGGAGTTACATACCAAAGATTGGTCAACAAGATGTTTAAAGACAAGATCGGCATAAATATGGAAGTGTACGTGTATGATATGCTCGTCAAATCTAGAAAGGCTGGAGGGCACATAGACGACCTGGATGAATGTTTCAAAGTCCTCAGGAAATACAACATGAAACTAAATCCCTTAAAATGCTCCTTTGGAGTCAGCTCGGAAAAGTTTCTAGGCTTCATCGTCAATGGTCGAGGAATTGAAGCCAATCCATAGAAAATCCAAGCCCTCCTGGATATGAACTCGGCAACAAAAACCAAAGAGGTGCAAAGCCTAACTGGTCGAATCGCCGCACTTAGCAGATTCGTGTCAAAATCAATGGATAAATGTGTTCCATTCTTCAACATCCTGCGAGGAAACAAAAAGTTCGAATGGACAGAAGAATGTGAAAGAGCTTTTCAAGATCTAAAAGCACAGCTCGCAAAACCTCTCGTCCTGTCTAAACCTCTGGACGGTGAGGAACTGGGGATATACCTAGTAGTAACGGAGCACGCCGTGAGCGCCGTACTGATCAGAGAAGAAGACAACGTGCAACATTCAGTCTATTACATCAGTAAAAGACTCGTCGAGGTCGAAGGCCGATATCCGTTGATAGAAAAGCTCGCCTACTGCCTCATTCTAGCAACAAGAAAGCTGAGGCCTTACTTTGAAGCTCATCCTGTTCGGGTGTATACCGACCAACCACTGCGACAAATACTGCAAAAACTAGATGCCTCTGGACGGTTACTCAAGTGGGCGGTAGAATTAGGTTAGTACGAAATCAACTTCCAACCCTGAACAGCTATCAAAGGCCAAGCTTTGGCCGACTTTGTGGTAGAATGCACAGGAAAAACTGAAAGCATACCAGAAAGCGATCTTGAGTCAATACCAAAGCCGAGTAATATTGAAAACAAAACGACCTGGACGCTACATGTGGTTGGGTCGGCAACAGATCAACTATTCGGCGCAGGAATTGCCCTTGTCACACTTGGGGGGAAACACCTGCACGCGGTGGTCAAATTTGAATTCAAAGCTTCTAACAACGTGGCCAAATACGAAGCCCTAATCGCTGGACTTAAACTAGCGAAGGAAATGAAGGCCGAGCACATTGAGATCTGCAGTGATTCACATCTAGTGGTAAATCATGTATTTGGCAAATACGAGGCTCGGGGAGACAAAATGATAGCATATCTGAGCAAAATACATGATCTTCTCGCACAATTCAAAAACTACAGCCTCAGAAAAATTCTAAGAGAAGAAAATACAACGGCAGATGCGTTAGCCTGATTGGCGAGGAGCAATATAAGTGACAAGGCAAACTTGGTCCCTATCCAGTTTCTCGAAGAGCCTAACATCACTGGCACAAAAGAAATCGAAATGATCAACACATCTACAAACTGGATGACGCCAATAGCAGCCTATCTCAACTCTGGGGAACTCCCAGATAACCGAAATGAAGGTTGGAAAATGAGAAGAAAGGTAGCACGGTACATCATAGTAGAAGGGATCATGTACAGAAGAGGATTCTTGATGCCATTACTCAGATGTGTCACACCAAATAAAGCTGCACGAGTTCTATATGAAGTTCACGACGGATTCTGTGGAAGTCATGCAGCCGGACAGAGCTTATCAAAGAAAATTCTAAGGCAAGGCTACTTCTGGCCAACGATGATTGAAGATTCGAGAGCCTATGTCAAGAAGTGCGACAAATGCCAGATATTTTCAAAGATACCAAGAGCTCCGCCCAACGAGCTGACACAAATGCAAAGCCCGTGGCCCTTTGCCATATGGGGAATTTACCTTGTTAGCTATTAGCTGTATATTAGCTGTAAAAGAATTAGATATTTAGTAGATATTTAGTCTCCTAGCTTTGTATATAAATATGTATTATTCTTTGAAATCTATACACAATTCGATTCACTATTTTCTACATGGTATCAGAGCATTGTGATTCGAAATTCGAAATTCGAAATTAGGTTTCACAAAAAAAAAAGAGAGCTTAGGGTTCTTTTTCAAAAATCATTTTTGGAGTGCGAATCTATTCTCACCGCCCACTCAGGAGGGTTGCCCAGCCGCTGATCTACAAAACCCCAAAGTCCGGTCACCGAATTCCTCGCGCGTGGGGCTCACGCGCCGCCCTAAGCTTCTGCGCCTTCTCCCACGCGCCAGCGCGTGGAGGCACGTGAGACGGCGTCTTCGACGGTGTTTTTCTGCCGGTTCTTTACTGGGTTCTTCTAAGCCCTCTCGCATCTGTTCTAGGTTGTAATTCAGTATTTGTTTGTCTTCTTCGTGTTTGGGTGTTCATTCTTTGGTGTCCTTTTGTTCTTTTTCTCTGTCATTTGTGTTTTCTTTTGAGATTATGGCAGAGATAAAATCAGATTCAAAATCAGTTGTTGTTTCTGATGTTGTTCCCGTGATGTCTAAAATCACGGACCATAAGTTGATTGGTTCGAATTATTTGGAATGGAGTAAGAAGATTCGACTGTATTTTAGGAGTATTGACAAAGACGATCACTTGACTGACGATCCTCCTGAAGAAACAAATGATTCAAGGAAAATATGGCTCCGTGAGGATGCTCGCTTGTTCCTTCAAATTCGAAATTCTATCGATAATGAGGTAATTAGTTTGATTAATAATTGTATTTTGGTTAAAGAACTAATGGATTACTTGGAGTTTTTGTATTCTGGCAAAGACAACATATCTCGCATATATGATGTTTGTGTTGGAAATTATTTTACCAGGATCTTAGATCTACTCACAAGTATGTTGATTAACACCCTAAATATGAACTTTCTAAAACGATGAAATAAACACATATAAAGTTTAGTAAACCTTACATTGGGTGCAGCGGAATAATATGACTCCTTCTGTTCAGATATCTAGCCCTTGATTCCTTTCTGTAGCAGAGCATTATCAATATCTGAACCTGGATCTCTTTCTCTGAAACTTTGGTGCTGAAACTCCTTCTTGCTGAAAGTCTTTCTTCACGATCTTCCTCACTATGATTGAGGTATCACTTGCTGTGTGTGGGCACTACTCTAACACTAAGAATTTCGAAATTTCAATGAAGAAGAAAGAGAGGGAGTGGTCCGCCAAAGATAGGGAGAGAGAGAGGCTCAGTTTTTTTCTGAATGAAAAAGTAGAAAATTTAGTGTAAATTTCCTAAAGCCTTCACTATCTATTTATAGCATTCCACTAGGGTTAGGTTTGAATTATTTGGCATTAAAATAATGAAAATATCAGTTTAAATTCCCTACAAAAATGGCCGGCCATGCATAGTGGATTTGGGCCTCACTTTTTGCAATTCTGCAGTTTTATCTTTTCTGCATTTGATTTTCTCAAAGAAACGCCAATTTTCTAATTCAACCATTTAAATGTCAATTCTAACTATTTAATAACTATAAATAATTATTAAATAATATTGTCATTTATCATATTTATTAATTGAACCATACAAAGTATCATAATTAACAAATATGCCCCTAATAACTCTTTCTTTACAATTTCGCCCTTACTTAGTGAAAAATTCACAAATAGACATAGTCTAATTTGAGAATTATATTTGATTAATCAAAACCAATTACATGAGTCTTACAAACAATATTATCTCAACTAGTGCGGGGACCATGGGTCTATATAACCGAGCTTCCAATAAGCAGATCAAGAAATTATTACCTAAATTCACTGACTTATTAATTCTTCGTTGAATCCACTCATAGAACTTAGAATTGCACTCTCAGTATATAGAATGCTCTATATGTTCCACCATATAGACACATCATTAGTTATCCATTGTTATAATCCTAATTTGATCAATGATCCTCTATATGAATGATCTACACTGTAAAGGGATTAGATTACCGTTACACCCTACAATGTATTTAATCCTTAAAACACTTAACCCCGTATAAATGATATTTCAGCTTATGTGAAATGAGATCTCACCATTTATTTTCGTTTGGTCAAGCTGGAAGGAGATCATCCTTTACTTACTATTCGCCAGATAGAAGCTATAGATTCCATGTTTATGTTAGCGCTCCCACTCAATTGCACTACCGTATTCCCAAAATGTACGTATCACCCTGACCTGAAAAGTAGGCTTAACTAACAAATCAAAGAACACGAATAGCCTCTTGAGATTGAGCCTAATCATAACAGGATTAAGATCATTTGATCTAGGATCAACTAGGCGATATTGACTTGAATAGATATTACGGTAAGTTTAATAAATATAAGTCAAAGTTCAATATCGATCCCTTCCGATGCATACTCCATGCATCCAACCTGAGCATTACTTTAACCAATGCTCTGGAAAGAACATAGCACTTCTCCAAATGTAAGTAAACTCTGTTGTAGATTATCATATCAGTAAAACCCTGTGTCTGATAAATCTAGGAAACTTTATTCACATAGTCATGTTTACTTTCCAATGTGTTGACGGCACAATAAACAGGATCAAGTATGTGAAAAGGGTTTTAGATGAATTCATACATTATGTACATATAATCATGAAGTAAATCATGTGAACCATGCAACATTAAATGTTATTTCTGATCTATATTAATAAGTAAATCTGATTATATTGTAATGAGTTTTATTTAGGGCATAAAACCCAACAAACTCCTACTTGCACTAATATAAAACAAAATGTGCATTTCAAATAATTTCTACACCTTGATATACAAATCAAGTGTAGTAGTAGTAAACTCCTCGTAATAGGATCTGAAAGGTTGAATTAAACACAACCTTTTCTCCACCATTACTCTTCCTTTAATCACAAAATCATTGATAATGTGAAATTCCTCTCTATATGTCTACTCTCTTGGGATACTGGATTCTATACCTTTGGCAACTACTTTTGGTTAATCAGGAAATTAACATGTAACACCCTAACTAACATAGGCGTATTACGTGATTTTTAAACATACTGTGCAGCTCGTTGCTAATCAACGAGGTTTATGGAAAAACGTGATTAATTAAAATTTTGCTTTTTGATTAAACTTGTAAAATAATATTACAAAAGACTCGGGATCCCGATTATAAAATCATTTACAAAAGATTTAACTGAATAACTGATACATAAAATAAAGGTCGTCTAACAACCAGTTATAAAAATCAGCCTCGCTGTCCCGATGATCGTACGCTCCAGGCCTAACCGCCCCGACATGTACAACTTTCATAAGCTCGCTCACGGTCCATCAGCTTTAGCCTTGCCTTTACCTACACATCAACGTAGAACTGTGAGTCGACAGACTCAGTAAGAAAAGCATAATAATACTCATACATAATTCTAACTGCCGTGTCCAACACGATACTGAGTCCCGCTACTGCCATGTCCAACATGGTACTAAGCCACTACTGCCATGTCCAACATGGTACTGAGTTCTGAACGTTCATAGGGACGGTACTATTGACACGTAACAACCTGATCGGTCGAACCGGTCATACTCCGGCTGCTGGTCATACTCCAGCCTGTACCGACGGGATACGTCAATAGTACGGAACCACCAACCAAGTAGGGGTGTTCATAAAAACCGAAAAACCGAAACTGACCATTAAACCGACCAGACCGTAACCGAATTTTCGGTTCCACGTCATCACCGAATTTGGCGGTCGGTTTCGGTTTCGGTTTTTTTGACACGGCGGTCGGTTTCGGTTCTTGAAATAAAAAAATAGTTTAACCAAAAAACTGCCAAAACCGCCAAAAACCGCCCAAAACCGCCAAAAACCGCCTAAAACCGCCAAAAACCGCCCAAAACCGCCAAAAACCGCCTAAAACCGCCAAACCGAAAACCGCCAAAAATCGTACGGTCGGTTTTATACGGTTATAATTTCTAAACGGTCGGTTACGGTTTTCGTAAAATAAAAACCGTAACCGACCGGTCGGTTATAAAATTTTAAAAACCGACCATAACCGACCGATTTTCACCCCTACAACCAAGTGTCAGCCTGATCGGTCAAACCGGTCATACTCCGGCTGCTGGTCATACTCCAGCCTGTACCGACGTGACAGGGTTGGATGGTTCGAAGCAAACATACAACTAATGTAATCTAATAGGCTTCCTACATGCTCGCTAAACATGTAATCAACATATGCATACTGTTATACTAATCTTACAGGATTCGAATTCGGGTGTGCCGTCAACTTTGACTGGAACTTTAGCTGAGTGGCGGATTACTGGCTCCTAAACCATAAAAATCACAACGCTATAAGTGACACGCTAAATCACTTCCCGGGGACTTAAACTAGGAACTAAAAGTTTCCCTATCGATAAAAAGCATGGAAATACCCCTTAAAACATAAAAACGAGGAAAAACACGGGTTCTGAAAATTCCCCAACCGGCAGACCAGTTGCCCAACCGGAATTCCGGTTCTGGGAATTACTGGACCCTCATCCGGAATTCCGGATGCACAACCGGAATTTCGGTTCCTCGCAGGCAGCAACATCAAATTTTCATAACTTGCTCAAATCAACCCCAAATCACCTCAAACTTTCCAGACCTGTTCTAAACCTTCCCTAGAACATATCCAAGGCATCAAAACAACCCAGAAACTTCAAACACGAACAATGCCATTGGGGCTCAAGCTTTGAGTTCTAAACTCAAACTTGAGCAAAACCACCTAATCATGCATTCCACTAGCTTAATTCTACTTAAACTAGCATAAAATCACCTCTGAAAACTATTAAAAACAACAGCAACATCACAGAAACAGATTACACAATTTTCATGTTGAAAACCAAACTTTTGCATAATAAAACTCTAGCATGCTCAACCTAGGAATCATACTTCACAAGTAGCTTAATTACCAACTAAAAATCATGCTTTAAACCTCAGAGAACATCCACAACATACAGCAGCAACAACAATTAAAAAACATCATGCATGCATCACCATTTTCATCATTTTTTTTTTCAAGAATTTAAAGAAGGAAGAACAAGGGCTAACCTAGCTTGCAATGGACCTTAAGATGAGATTAATCAACAAGCAAAAATCAGTGAAGAAATCAGCTCCTTGCTGCCCAAGACTTGGCCGAAAATGAGAGGAAAAGAGAGAGCTTTTTGGAAAATTCTATTTTTCTAACATAGTAATTTTTTTGTAAAATGAAGAGAATAAAACTAAAGTCACTTATATCATTTACTTCAGCCAATAAAATAAACAAATAACATTTATTTTCCATTTCATAAAATCACAAAAGACAAAATACTAATGGGGCCAAAAGACCATTTTGCCCCTCCACCAAAAAACTGCATAAATCATACTAAAGGGGTATTTTTGGGAAATTCTAAATTCCCGGCCATATCCGACATTCCCAATGTCTAAAACCCGTCCCCAAACTACTAACATACTAAGTTGTGATTTCTACTGAGCCAAACGCCGAGTTCCAAAATACGGGGCACCGGAAATGCAAAATATGAAAACTACTGAATAACATAACCATGCATTTCTGAATTCCATAAATAACAGTATAATAAATTATTTAAATAGCTATAAATAATTTCATAATTAATCATAAACAGCTGCTAATTTCCAAATTAACTAAGCGGGCTTTACAACTATCCCCCCCTCAAAAGGATTTCGTCCCCGAAATCTAACCTGAATAACTCTGGATATTGAGCTCTCATATCTGTCTCTAGCTCCCAGGTGGCTTCCTCCACCTTGCTGTTTCTCCAGAGAACCTTGACCAATGCTATGGTCTTATTCCGAAGGACTTTATCCTTTCGATCCAGGATCTGCACTGGCAGTTCCTCATAAGTCATGTCTGGCTGTAGCTGAAGGCGCTCATAACTAAGTATATGAGAGGGGTCTGAAACGTATTTTCTCAACATCGAGACATGGAATACGTTGTGAACTGCTGATAAGGCTGGAGGCAATGCTAACCGATATGCCACTTGACCTATCTTCTCGAGAATCTCGAAAGGTCCTGTAAATCTAGGTCATAACTTGCCTCTTTTCCCGAAACGTTTAATCCCCTTTATCGGAGATACCCGTAAAAACACATGGTCCCCTACTTGGAACTCAACATCTCTGCGTTTCGGATCTGCGTAACTCTTCTGTCGGCTCTGTGAGGCAAGCATTCTAGCTTTTATCTTCTCTATTGCCTCATTGGTCCGCTGTACTGACTCTGGACCTAGGTATTTCCTCTCCCCTGTCTCATCCCAGTGGATAGGGGATCTACATTTCCTACCGTACAACAGTTCATAGGGAGCCATCCCTATCGTACTCTGGTAACTGTTGTTGTAAGAAAATTCTATCAACGGTAGATATTTATTCCATGAGCCTTCAAAATCCATAACACAGGCTCTCAACATGTCCTCCAATATCTGAATTGTCCTTTCGGACTGACCATCTGTCTGAGGATGGAATGCTGTACTGAATTTCAGCTTTGTACCCATTGCCCGTTGCAAACTTTGCCAAAATTTGGAGGTGAACTATAGACTTCGGTACTCCGTGAAGTCTCACAATCTCTCTAACGTACAATTCTGCCAACTGATCCACTGTAAATGTTGTTCTAACCGGGAGAAAATGAGCAGATTTCGTAAATCGATCCACCACTACCCAGATGGAATCAAATAAACCCGTGGTCCTAGGTAACCCGACCACAAAATCCATCGTAATATCTTCCCATTTCCATTCTGGTAGGGTTAGAGGTTGCAACAACCCTGCTGGCCTCTGATGTTCAACCTTAATCTGCTGACAAGTGAGGCATCTCGATACGAATTCTACCAAATTCTTCTTCATACCGCTCCACCAGAAGTACGGTTTCAAATCTTGGTACATCTTAGTGGTGCCGGGATGAAGAGAATACGGGGTAGAATGAGCCTCCTCAAAGATCTCAATCCTAAGTTCCACACTATTCAGAACACAAACCCTGGCTTTATACAAAAGCATCCCACTGTTTGACACTGAAAAGTCCTTGGCTTGACCAGCCAACAACTCATCTCGGGCCTTTACTAATTCTGGATTCGTCATCTGAGCGACTTTTATTCTTTCCAACAGATCAGATTGTAGCGTTAAGTTGTGAAGCTGACCTACCACAAACTCAATGCTGGATCTAACCATATCCTCTGCTAGCTGAGGTGGGATCTGAACCATACTAGCTACTTGCCCGGGACCCTTTCTGCTCAGGGCATCGACCACTACATTGGCTTTTTCGGGATGATAGAGGATCTCACAATCGTAATCCTTCACTAATCCCAGCCAACGCCTTTGTCTCATGTTCAAATCCTTCTGAGTAAAGAAATACTTGAGACTTTTATGGTCGGTATAGATCTCGCACTTCTCCCCGTAAAGGTAATGCCGCCAAATCTTCAGTGCAAAGACCACTGCGGCCAATTCTAGATCATGAGTCGGGTATCGCTGTTCATAATCCTTTAACTGACGGGAGGCATAAGCGATGACCCGATCGGCTTGCATCAACACACACCCCAAACCCTGTTTGGATGCGTCACAATATACTACGAACTTTTCCTTGTCCGAAGGCAAAGCTAGCACTGGAGCGGTAATCAATCTCTGTTTCAGCTCCTGAAAACTAGCTTCGCATTTATCTGACCAGATAAACCGCTGATTCTTCTTTGTAAGCTCGGTTAGGGGCATTGAAATTTTAGAGAACCCTTCCACGAACCTACGGTAGTACCCAGCTAAACCCAAGAAGCTTCTGATCTCTGTCACTGTCTTCGGTCTTGGCCAATCCCTGACGGATTCGATCTTCCCGGGATCCACTTTGATCCCATCTTTACTCACAATGTGCCCTAGGAAGGACACCTGAGACAACCAGAACTCACATTTCTTGAACTTGGCATAAAGTCTATGTTCTCGAAGCCGTTGTAGTACCCTCTGAAGATGTAACTCGTGCTCCTCTTCTGATTGAGAGTACACGAGGATGTCGTCGATAAACACAATCACACAGATATCGAGGAAATCCTTGAATACTCTATTCATCAGGTCCATGAATGCTGCAGGAGCATTGGTTAGTCCGAATGACATAACCAGAAACTCGTAATGTCCATACCTAGTGCGGAAAGCCGTCTTTGGAATGTCCTCCTCTCGGATTCTCAACTGATGATAACCCGAACGGAGATCAATCTTAGAAAAGACCGTCTTCCCTTGAAGCTGATCGAACAAATCATCGATCCTAGGTAATGGATATTTATTCTTCACCGTTAGCTTGTTCAACTCCCTGTAGTCGATGCACATCCTCATAGATCCATCCTTCTTCTTGACGAATAAAACCGGGGCTCCCCAGGGTGACACACTGGGCCGAATGAATCCTACGTCAAGCAACCCTTGGAGCTGAATCTTTAATTCCTTAAGTTCAGCTTGAGCCATTCTATACGGGGCTTTGGAAATCAGTTCCACCCCTGGTGCCAAGTCAATCACGAAATCAATCTCCCGCTGAGGTGGTAACCCTGGAAGTTCTTCGGGAAAAACATCCAAAAATTCCCGAACCACTCTGATGTCCTCTGGCCGAATGGTATCTGGCCGAGTGGTGTCCACCACCACGGCCAGAAACCCTAAGCAACCACCGTGCAACAATTCTCTCGCTGACAGAGCCGAGATCACCGGGATCCGAGATCCCTGAACTGGCCCAACAAATACAAACGGTTCTTCACTTTCCGGTTGGAAGACCACCATCTTCCTTTTACAGTCAATACTCGCCGAATATTTAGATAGGAAATCCATTCCTAAAATAATATCGAATTCGACTAAACTCATCTCTATCAGATCAGCGCTTAACTCTCTACCATCTATCTTGATTGGCATAGACCTAAACCACCTATTGGAGATAACCAATTCTCCGCCAGGTAACAGGGTTCCAAACCCTGATTCATATCTATCATAGGGTCTACCCAATTTACTAAAGACTCTGGCCGCCACATAAGAATGTGTAGCCCCAGAATCAAACATCACTGAATATAGCGAGTTGTTAATAGAAAGCTGACCTGCGACAACTGATGGGCTGGCATCTGCATTAGCCTGCGTGATAGCAAACACCCTGGCTGGAGTGGGTATCGCTGGAGCTCGCGGTGCCTCTGTTCGGAGCTGGGGACAGTCCCTCTTGAAGTGTCCGGGCATACCACAGTGAAAGCATCCCTGACCTTTGCAATCACCCCGATGGTGCCTCTTGCAGCTAGGGCACTCGGGATAGGAGAATCGGGTCTCAGTACCACCAGGACGACTCCTTCTGTTCTGGTTCCCCCGGAACCTTTTGTTCTGACTCGAGCCACCGGAAGCAGTGGGTGCTCTCTTCCTCTGGTCAATGGCCGAACCACTACTCCCCCTGCTGAAGCCTGATGCAGGAGGGGTAGGAGCTCCGCCACTCACTGGAGTACTGGCTGATTCTGACACACACCCTACTGCGCCCTCAGCTCGCAGTGCCTTCTCCACCTTCTGAGCATAGGTGGTGCTGTCGTCGGTGGTGATCATCAAGTCATGCCTGATCCTGGCATTCAACCCGTCCAGATACTTCTCCTTCTTGCTGAAGTCGGTCGGCACAATTCCCGAGGCTAACCTCGCCAACCGATCAAACTGAGTAGTATACTCAGTGACGCTCATGTTCTCACGCTGGGTCAGGTGAGCGAACTCTTTCCTCTTGGCGCTTCTGACCGCCTCGTTGTAGTACTTTGCATTAAAGAGTTCCTGGAACCTTTCCCAGGTCATGGTGGTGACGTCATGGATCTGAGACACCATGTCCCACCAGACCAAAGCGTCCTCCTGGAACTGGAATGTGGCGCACACCACTCTGTCGTTACCGTTGACACCCATGAAGTTCAGAATCTTGGTGATCACCGTCAGCCACTGCTCGGCTTTCATCACGTCCGGACCTCCCAGGAAAACCGGAGGTGCTTGCTTCCGGGACCGTTCGTACAGAGGTTCCAATCTATGGGCCGCCACCACTATCTCGGCACAGGCGGCGAGGGCGGGTGCCACCTTTGGAACTACGGCACCTTTGGAGGCTGCGGGGAGCACCCTGCTGTCTCAACCTCTGAATCTCGAGGTCTTGCTCTTCGATCCGGGCTTGCATCTCCGCAAACCGTAACTCCCAATTCTGGGCTTCCTGATTGACTTGGGCAGCCTGCGGCGAGTTAACATTACCCCGACCGCGAGCCCTGCCCCTGGGACCTCTACCTCGGCCCATAACACTTGAGGGGAACTGAGCTCCTCGACCTTGATCTGACCCGACTGAGATGCCCTGACTCCTAATATTTCGTCTGGCGTCCATCTAGTCTGAACCGCCTCGAAATCCCGAGTTGGCACTTCAGGTCACGATCATCGAGAGCTTACTAATGCCGCTTAATTTGGAAATTAAAAAAAAATGAAACATGCGCCTATTCTACTATCAGGCTACTAACATGCTTCCTAACAGGCTTTTCTTTCATAACTGAATAAAATAAACTACTAAAGCAATAAAGGCTTACTGAACCGTGAAACGAGCTAACTGCTGATGATGATTGTACATGTCGTGACGATCTTCGGAAGACAACACAGCGGCTACGATACCAAATTGTAACACCCTAACTAACATAGGCGTATTACGTGATTTTTAAACATACTGTGCAGCTCGTTGCTAATCAACGAGGTTTATGGAAAAACGTGATTAATTAAAATTTTGCTTTTTGATTAAACTTGTAAAATAATATTACAAAAGACTCGGGATCCCGATTATAAAATCATTTACAAAAGATTTAACTGAATAACTGATACATAAAATAAAGGTCGTCTAACGACCAGTTATAAAAATCAGCCTCGCAGTCCTGATGATCGTACGCTCCATGCCTTACCGCCCTGACATGTACAACCTTCATAAGCTCGCTCACGGTCCATCAGCTTTAGCCTTGCCTTTACCTACACATACACGTAGAACTGTGAGTGGACAGACTCAGTAAGAAAAGCATAATAATACTCATACATAATTCTAACTGCCGTGTCCAACACGATACTGAGTCCCGCTACTGCCATGTCCAACATGGTACTGAGCCACTACTGCCATGTCCAACATGGTACCGAGTTACGAACGTTCATAGGGACGGTACTATTGACACGTAACAACTCTGATCGGTCGAACCGGTCATACTCCATTGGTCATACTCTAGCGTACCGACGTGTTACTATATCCTCCTCGATCGGTCGAACCGGTCATACTCCGACTGGTCATACTCCAGCTGTCACAGACGGGATACGTCAATAGTACGGAACCACCAACCAAGTGTCAGCCTGATCGGTCAAACCGGTCATACTCCGGCTGCTGGTCATACTCCAGCCTGTACCGACGTGACAGGGTTGGATGGTTCGAAGCCAACATACAACTAATGTAATCTAATAGGCTTCCGACATGCTCGCTAAACATGTAATCAACATATGCATACTGTTATACTAATCTTACCTGGATTCCGAATTCAGGTGTGCCGGTCAACCTGACTGGAACTTTAGCTGAGTGGCGGATTACTGGCTCCTAAACCATAAAAATCACAACGCTATAAGTGACACGCTAAATCACTTCCCGGGGACTTAAACTAGGAACTAAAAGTTTCCCTATCGATAAAAAGCATGGCAATACCCCTTAAAACATAAAAACGAGAAAAAACACGGGTTCTGAAAATTCCCCAACCGGCAGACCGGTTGCCCGACCGGAATTCCGGTTCTGGGAATTACTGGACCCTCATTCGGAATTCCGGATGCACAACCGGAATTCCGGTTCCTCGCAGGCAGCAACATCAAATTTTCATAACTTGCTCAAATCAACCCCAAATCACCTCATACTTTCCAGACCTGTTCTAAACCTTCCCTAGAACATATCCAAGGCATCAAAAAAACCCAGAAACTTCAAACACGAAAAATGCCATTGGAGCTCAAGCTTTGAGTTCTAAACTCAAACTTGAGCAAAACCACCTAATCATGCATTCCACTAGCTTAATTCTACTTAAACTAGCATAAAATCACCTCTGAAAACTATTAAAAACAACAACAACATCACAGAAACAGATTACACAATTTTCATGTTGAAAACCAAACTTTTGCATAATAAAACTCTAGCATGCTCAACCTAGGAATCATACTTCACAAGTAGCTTAATTACCAACTAAAAATCATGCTTTAAACCTCAGAGAACATCCACAACATACAGCAGCAACAACAATTAAAAAACATCATGCATGCATCACCATTTTCATCATTTTTTTTTCAAGAATTTAAAGAAGGAAGAACAAGGGCTAACCTAGCTTGCAATGGACCTTAAGATGAGATGAATCAACAAGCAAAAATCAGTGAAGAAATCAGCTCCTTGCTGCCCAAGACTTGGCCAAAAATGAGAGGAAAAGAGAGAGCTTTTTGGAAAATTCTATTTTTCTAACTTAGTAATTTTTTTGTAAAATGAAGAGAATAAAAGTAAAGTCACTTATATCATTTACTTCAGCCAATAAAATAAACAAATAACATTTATTTTCCATTTCATAAAATCACAAAAGACAAAATACTAATGGGGCAAAAAGACCATTTTGCCCCTCCCCCAAAAAACTGCATAAATCATACTAAAGGGGTATTTTTGGGAAATTCTAAATTCCCGGCCATATCCGACATTCCCAATGTCTAAAACCCGTCCCCAAACTACTAACATACTGAGTTGTGATTTCTACTGAGCCAAACGCCGAGTTCCAAAATACGGGGCACCGGATATGCAAAATATGAAAACTACTGAATAACATAACCATGCATTTCTGAATTCCATAAATAACAGTATAATAAATTATTTAAATAGCTATAAATAATTTCATAATTAATCATAAACAGCTGCTAATTTCCAAATTAACTAAGCGGGCTTTACATAACACTAGTAGTTTAGGCAATTTTGAATGGTGCCAAAAATGTATAGAACTTTCCTTATACTGAATAAGTACCTTTCCTGCAACTTTTACATCCAGTCCCTTTCTGGTAGACCTAGAGACTTCAGATAGGTTTTTACACTTCTCCAAAATCACTATTGTTGGAAGTTATTTTACCCGGAACTTAGATCTACTCACAAATATGTTGATTTAACAACCTAAATATGAACTTCTAAAACGATGGAAAATTAAACTCATAAAAGTATCAGAAATCTTACATTGGGTGCAGCGGAATATATGTCTCCTCCCACTCAGATCTTTAACCCTTGATTTCTTTCTGTCGCAGAGTATAATCAAGATCTTAGCCCGATAGTCCTCCTTTGTTGTTTCTGAATTCTAAACAGTCTTCCTCACTATGATTGAGGTATTACTTGATGTGTGTGGGCACTACTCTAACACTTATAGATTTCGAAAGAGTGAAGGAATAGAGAGAGAGAGGGTGGCGGCTCAGAGAGAGTTTTGAGTGAGAAAATTCTTTCAGAATAATGTGTTGTCAAAACTGAAGCCTTTGTCTTCTATTTATAGAAGACCACCCAGGGCTATGGTTGAATTAATTGACATTTAAAATTGAAAAATCAATGAGAAAAGGGAAGCTTAAGTGGCCGGCCTAGGCATTGTAGAAACAAGGCTTGCCACTTTTCCAACTTTCCTTTTCCTACATTGATAGTTTTCTGTTTTGTCAAAAACTGCCAATTCCATTGTTCAACAACATAAATGTCAAATCTAATTATTAAATAATGAAAATTAATTATCAAATAATTTATTGTCATTTACTTTATTAATAATAAAACTAATTAAAGTTTCCTAATTAATAAATATGCCCTTCAAAATCTCTATTTACTGTTTTGCCCTTAATAAGTGATAAATTCTCAAATAGACACAGTCTATCTTAAGAATTATAATTGATTAATTAAAATCAATTAAATGAGTCTTACAAGTAATATTATCTCAACTAGTGGGGGGACCATGGGTCTATATATCCGAGCTTCCAATAAGCAAATCTAGAATTTACTACTTAAATCTATTTCAAAGTTCAATATCGGTCCATTCCAATGCATACTCCATGCATCCAACCTGAGCTTTACTTTAACCAATGTTCTGGAAAGAACATAGCATTTCTCCTAATGCAAGTAAACTCTGTTGTAGATTATCATATCAGTAAAACCCAGTGTTTTGATAAATCTAGGAATCCTTTATTCACATAGTCATGTTTACTTTCCATTGTGTTGACAACACAATAAAAATGATCAAGTATGTGAAAGGGCTTTGGATAAATTTATAAATCAAATAGACAAACAATTGATTAAGTGAACCAAAACATACACAAATGAATGAAAAATACTGCTGTTACTTTATTGATATTGAATAATCTGGATTACATTGAAATAGAGTTTTATTTAGGGCATAAAACCCAACAACTATTCCACCCCCAGAGTAATCACCATCTTATCAGAAAGATTTTCTAGCACAAACGCAAATTTTGAAATCTGATGTGGTGTAGTCTAAGAGTTTTAAACACACCCTTATAGACTAATATATAGTTCCTCTTCTTAATCTTAAGATTTACTTGATTGTCTTCCAATGTTCTTCTCCTGGATTAATCTTATACCTACTCATTACCACCACTCAACAGCAGGTGTCTGGTCTAAGGCATACTAAAGCATATCTGAGACCTCTCACTGTTGATATAAGAAATTCTTTCATGGCTTTATCTTTTCTGGAATAGTTGAGACTTTTCCTTAGATAAATAAAATCTATGTCTAAGAAGTTGTGAAGCTTCTATAGATTTCCATTAGAAAGAAAATGCTTCAGCATCTTACTAAAGTAAGTTGCTTGCATTAGAGTAAGTAATTACCAGGTATACCACAAGTCATAGGTTTAGATAAACTCAAACCTATAATACTAGGAACCGGAAGTTTTGTTAAGTCCATAGAATAGACTTATTAACTAAAATTTCCTTTTATGTCCTTGTAATAGAAAACTTTAGGTTATTCCATGTGAATGGATTAAACCATAGTTCTATTGGATTTCTTCTTAGTTTCTTATCTTGACAATCCATTACTTGTTTAACATCACAATGGATTTTAAATCACTAGTGTCTCCCAAGTCATAAGAAGTTGAGTTCCTAGAAACTCTCCCACTACGACAAGGTACCGTGAATTATGTCTAAGAAAACTAAATGGTATTGATCTCTTCGGTTGTGGCAAGACAACAGAGGCAGTGGGATCATCATATGTCAAATAAGATGATAGAACACTTTTGGAATCAAGAAATAAATATCTCCTTTATTTGGTACTTTATTTTCAGACTTAGTCATTATCTTAGAAAAGTAGTATTTGTTTCAACAAACACTTTCTTATCTATTGACTATGGGATGATCCACCCCTAATCACTTAGAATAGCTAACAAACCATGGTTAACAGTTCTAGCTTTTCTTAAGATTTTGATTAGGTCATCCATGAATCTAGTAATGATTTACATTAAGTATACAACCATTACATCATTCTGAAATTGTATTACCATAGAAGGATTTATGCAACGACTAGTAACTAATCATCAATACGCAATTCGAAATTTCTGGGGAGGTAAGTTTGGATATAATTCAAAAATCTATTTAATGATCTTTGAACTGCATATCTACTAACTATTTCTCCACCCCTATCAGTTTGCAAGATCTTTAACCACTTACCTTAATGGTTTTAACCATTGCTAGAAATTTATGAAATTTTTCAAACATTTCAAATTTCTTTGCGTAAGGTATACTCTACAGTGATCGTTTTAAGAATACAACGAAAAACTCATATCCACCCCTGAATGTACATCCATCTGCGAATGAGATGAACTACTTTCAGTGGATATAGGCATATTAACTCTTTGCAGAGATTGATCTTGTCTAATCCACTATGAAAAGGATACAAATGCCATCGATTAATGAAAAAATGTTGTTGAGTCTTTTGATGACTTAGGTATAGTTACATCAAAGAGTTCTTAGAATAGTGCAAGTGGATCATGGTCACAGAATACCAAGCTCATATTCCATACAGTTTGAATCCATTGATAGAAAATGGTTATTAAACACTTGAAAAGTGTTACTGTATTGCTTCCTGGAAATAGAAATATAAGAAAATTTCTGTTTGGATTCTAAAATTAAAGTCAAAGACTTAAATTCAACCAAATATAATGAGTAATTCTTTCTTTGACCATTACTTCTAATTTAACTCTAAGTCAAATTTGCCCATAAAGTAGGAGATTTCTAAGATTGAGGATTTATATCAATTGGGAATAGAATTTCGGGATTATAATCATATGCGTCATTTAATTTCTTAAGAGAAAATATAGAATGACATGAAATGATTTATAGACCATTCATCCAATGATATGTTATGAGCTAATTCAAAATGAAGAAGTTAAGAGGAATTAGGATAATTTCGTTATTTAAATAAGAATCCAACGATGCTTCGATTAGCGAAAGGCATAGTAATCTTATTTATATAATCTTCTTGTTTCATATCGTAAAAATACTAGTCTAAGGTGTCATCAATTGATGAATAGCTAGATGTCGCATATACAATATTTATCTTTCGAGATCTAACACTATTACGTATGTCTAATGGTGAAAATCCACTAGGGATTTATCTCATTAGATAAACAAGTAGGAATGACCAGTGAAAATTCTAAACGGGACACTGATATCAGTTTGTTGAAAACCTTGGAAATTATTTAAGATTGTATGTTTTAGTATTTTCACTGGTCATTCCTACTTGCTATGTGTTTAATAATTTCTGAACTGTGTATGAATTTATATTGAACAATGTTATTTTCTGTTATTAAGTTGTAGTTTAATTTCGAATCTTCATTGCTGGTCTAACTTGGTTTGTTTTTCTAATGAGATAAATCCCTAATGGATTTTCACCATTAGACTAACATAATAGTGCTAGATCTCGAAAGATAAATATTGTATATGCAACATCTAGCTGTTTATCAATTGATGACACCTTAGACTAGTATTTTACAATATGAAACAAGAAGATTCTATAAATAAGATTACTTTGACTCTCGCTAATCGGAGCATCGTTGGATTCTTATTTAAAACGAAATTATCCTAATTCCTCTTAGCTTATTCATTTCGAAGCAGCTTAATAACATATCATTGGATGAATGGTCTATAAATCATATAAAGTCATTCCATATTTTCTCTTAAGAAATTAAATGACGCATATGATTATATTCCCGAAATTCTATCCCAAAATGATATAAATCCTCAATCTTAGAAATCTCCTACTTGTATTGGCAAATCATAGAGTTAGATTAGTAGTGGTGGTCCAAGAAAGTGTTGGAATTTATTTTACCAGGATCTTAGATCTACTCACAAGTATGTTTATTAACATCCTAAATAAGAACTTTCTAGAACGATAAATTAAACACTTATAAAGTTAAGAAACCTTACATTAGGTGCAGCGGAATTAAGTGTCTCCTTCCGTTCAGACCTTTAACCCTTGTATCCTTTCTGTAGCAGAGTATTATCAAGATCTGAACCTGGATCTCTTTCTCTGAATCCTTGATGCTGAAACTCCTTTGCTGACGATCTTTCTTCACGATCTTCCTCACTATGATTGAGGGATTGCTTGTTGTGTGTGAGCACTACTCTAATCACTAAGATAATTTCAAAATATGAAGGAAGAAGAGAGAGAGAGAGAGAGAGAGAGAGAGAGAGAGAGAGAGAGTGGCGACCAAGGAAGAGAGAGAAGGCTCAGGTTTTTCTAATTCAGAAGTGTAATTTTCCTGAAGCCTTCACTATCTATTTATAGCATTCCACTAGGGTTAGGTTTCAATTATTTGGCATTAAAATAATGAAAATATCAGTTTAAAATACCTACAAAAGTGGTCGGCCATGGCTTGGTGGATTTGGGCCTTGCTTTTTGCAATTTTGCAATTTTAACAGTTTGTATCTGATTTTCTCAAAAATGCCAATTTTCTCAATTCACATACCTGATCATGTTTATTGTTCTATCATCACATTGGAAAGTAAACATGACTATGTGAATAAAGTTTCCTAGATTTATCAGACACAGGGTTTTATTGATATAATAATCTACAACAAGAGTTTACTTGCATTTGGAGAAATGCTATATTCTTTCCAGAACATTGGTTAAAGTAAAGCTCAGGTTGGATGGATGGAGTATGCATCGGAAGGGACCGATATTGAACTTTGACTTAGGTTTAATTAAACTTACCGTAAAATCTATTCAAGTCAATATCGCCAAGTTGATCCTAGATCAAATGTTCTTAATCCTGTTATGATTAGGCTCAATCTTGAAAGGCGATTCGTGTTCTTTGATTTGTTAGTTAAGCCTACTTTTAGGTCAGGGTGATACGTACATTTTGGGAACACGGTAGTTTAATTGAGTGGGAGCGCTAGCATAAACATGGAATCTATAGCTTCTATCTGGCGAATAGTAAGCAAAGGATGATCTCCTTCGAGCTTGACCAAACGAACATAAATGGTGGAGTACTCATTTCACATAAGCTGAAATATCATTTATATGGGGTCAAGTGTTTTAAGGATAAAATACATAGTAGGGTGTTACGGTAATCTAATCCCTTTACAGTGTAGATCATTCATATAGAGGATCATTGATAAAATTAGGATTATAACAATGGATAACTAATGATGTGTCTATATGGTGGAACATATAGAGCATTCTATATATACTGAGAGTGCAATTCTAAGTTCTATGCGTGGATTCAACGAAGAATTAATAAGTCAGTGAATTTAGGTTATAAATTCTTGATCTGCTTATTGGATGCTCGGTTATATAGACCCATGGCCCCCCCACTAGTTGAGATAATATTGCTTGTAAGACTCATATAATTGGTTTTGATTAATCAATTATAATTCTCAAATTAGACTATGTCTATTTGTGAATTTTTTCACTAAGTAAGGGCGATATTGTAAAGAAAGAGTTTTAGGGGCATATTTGTTAATTCTGATACTTTGTATGGTTCAATTAATAAATATGATAAATGACAATATTATTTAATAATTATTAATAGTTATTAAATAGTTAGAATTGGCATTTAAATGGTTGAATTTGAAAATTGGCGTTATTGAGAAAATGAGATGCAGAAATGATAAAACTGCAAAATTGCAAAAAGTGAGGCCCAAATCCATATTGTATAGGCCGACCACTTTTATAGGCTTTATCATATGATATTTTCATTATTTTAATGCCAAATAATTGAAACCTAACCCTAGTGGAATGCTATAAATAGATAGTGAAGGCTTTAGGAAATTTACACTTAAATTTCACACTTTTCATTCAGAGAAAAACCTGAGCCCTCTCTCTCTATACCTAGCCGCCACTTCTCTCTCTCTCTTCTTCCTTGAGATTTCGAGCCTCTTAGTGATTAGAGTAGTGCCCACACACAACAAGTGATACCTCAATCATAGTGAGGAAGATCTTAAAGAAAGACTTTCAACAAGAAGGAGTTTCAACACTAAAGAAGGAGAGAAAGAGATCCAGGTTCAGATCTTGATAATACTCTGCGACAGAAAGGACACAAGGGTTAGAGATCTAAACCGAAGGAGTCATATTATTCCGCTGCACCCAATATAAGGTTTCTAATACTTTATATGTGTTTATTTCATAATCGTTTTAGAAGTTCATATTTAGGGTGTTAATCAACATACTTGTTAGTAGATCTAAGATCCTGGTAAAATAATTTCCAACACCTGCGATATTTCTCAGGATCTTCAAATGGTTTCCCATCACGTGTAAGATGCACAGCTGGATTCATTGGAGCATTACAAGGTTTTGCTCCCAAATTTCTTGTCTCAGTTAGCAAATCAAGTACATACTTTCTTTCAGAGAGAAAAATACCTTGTTTACTCCAAGTACTTCAATACCCAAGATGTAACACCCTAACCATCTTAGGCGTATTACGTGATTTTTAAACGCACTGTGCAGCTCGTTGCTAATCAACGAGGTTTATGGAAAAACGTGATTAATTAAAATTTTGCTTTTTAATTAAACTTATAAACCATATTACAAAAGACTCGGGATCCCGATTTATAAAATCATTTACAAAAGTTTTAACTGTTTAACTATTACATAAAATTAAGAGTCGTCTAACGACCAGTTACAAAATTTCAGCCTTGCTGTCCCGAGGATCGTACGCTCCAGGCCTAACCGCCCCGACATGTACAATCTCATAAGCTCGCTCACGGTCCATCAGCTATAGCCTTGCCTTTACCTACACATGAACATAAACTGTGAGTCGACAGACTCAGTAAGAAAAGCATAATAATATCATACATAAAACTAACTGCCATGTCCAACACGATACTGAGTCCCGCTACTGCCATGTCCAACATGGTGCGAGCCCTTCTTGCCATGTCCAACATGGTGCGAGTTACGAACGTTGATAGGGACGGTACTATTGACAAGTATCCTCTGATCGGTCGAGCCGGTCATACTCATTCTTGGTCATACTCCGGCTGTACCGACGGGATAGGTCAATAGCACCGAACCACCAACCAAATGTCGGCTGATCGGTCGAGCCGGTCATACTCATTCTTGGTCATACTCCACTGTCACGACGTGACGGGGTTGGATGGTTCGAAGCCAACATACAACTAATGTAATCTAATAGGCTTCCTACATGCACGCTAAACATGTAATCTACATATGCATCTTGTTATACTAATCTTACCGGATTAGATTTCAGGTGTCTTGGTCAACTGCCGAAGTTGAGCGGCGGATTGCGGCTCCTAAACCATAAAAATCACAACGCTATAAGTGACACGCTAAATCACTTCCGGGGACTAAAACTAGGAACTAAAAGTTTCCCTATCGATAACAAGCAGGGCAATACCCCTAAAAACATAAAAACGAGGAAAACTAGGGTCCCCGAATTTTCCCCAACCGGTAGGCAAGTTGCCCAACCGGAATTCGGTTACGGAAAATTCAGAACCCTCATCCGAAATTCCGGATGCACAACCGGAATTCCGGCTCCTCGCAGGCAGCCAACTAAAATTCTCATAACTCGACCAATTCAACCCCAATTGGTACCAAACTTTCCAGACCTGTTCTAGACACCCCAAAGAACAAATCTAAGGCCTCAAAACCACCCAGAAAACACAGAGGCAAAATTCACCATTAAAGACCAAGCTTTGAGTTCCAAAACTCAAACTTGGTTAAATCCACTAACATGCATTCAAAACTAGTTAATTCTACTCAAATAAGCTTATCTAAGCCTCTGAAAAACAATTAAAAACAACAGCAACATCACAGAACAGATTCACAATAATTCATGTTGAAAATCAAACTTTTGCAATAATAAACCTCTAGCATGCTCAATCTAGGAATCATACTTCACAAGAGCTTAATTACCAACTAAAAATCATGCTTGAAACCACAGAAAACATCAACAAAATACAGCAGCAACAACCTCAATTAATCATGCATGCATCATCATTTTCATCATTTTTTTCAAGAAAAACCAAGTAAGAAACTAAAGCCAAGAAATACCTCAAAGAAAATCACTTGATCTTGCTAAAATAACTTGAATTCAACAATGAAATCCAGCCCTAGCTGTGCCCCAAGCTTGGCCGAAAATGAGAGGAAAAGAGAGAGAGTTTTCTTTTGAAATTTCTATTTTTCTAACTTAGCATATTTTTGTGAAAAAATGAAAATGAAATAACTAACCAAGCATTATTCATTTCAGCCAAAATAATCAATTAAAATAAACATTTAATCTATTTAATAAATCACATAAGACAAAACACTAATGGGGCAAAAAGACCATTTTGCCCCTCCACCATAAAATCATGAAAATCATACTAAAGGGGTATTTTTGGGAAATTCTAAATTCCCGGCCATTCCCGACATTCCCAATGTCTAAAACCCGTCCCCAAATTACTAACATACTAAGTTGTGATTTCTACTGAGCCAAACGCCGAGTTCCAAAATACCGGACACCGGAAATGCAAAATATAAAAACTACTGATGACATAATCATGCATTTTTGAATTCCATAAATAACAGTAATAAATTATTTAAATAGCTATAAATAATTTCATAATTAAACATAAACAACTGCTAATTTCCAAATTAACTAAGCGGGCTTTACAACTATTCCCCCCTTAAAAGGATTTCGTCCCCGAAATCTAACCTGAATAACTCTGGATAATGAGCTCGCATATCTGACTCTAGCTCCCAGGTGGCTTCTTCAACCTTACTGTTTCTCCAGAGAACCTTGACCAATGCTATGGTCTTATTCCGAAGGACTTTATCCTTTCTATCCAGGATCTGCACTGGTTGTTCCTCATATGACATGTACGTGGTGAAGACTCTCATAACTGAGTATATGAGAGGGGTCTGAAACGTATTTTCTCAACATTGAGACATGGAATACGTTGTGCACTGCTGATAAGGCTGGAGGCAATGCTAACCGATATGCCACTTGACCTATCTTCTCGAGAATCTCGAAAGGTCCTGTAAATCTAGGGCATAACTTGCCTCTTTTCCCGAAACGTTTAATCCCCTTCATCGGAGATACTCGTAAAAATACATGTTCCCCTACTTGGAACTCAACATCTCTGCGTTTCGGATCTGCGTAACTCTTAAATCTTTCTGTGAGGCAAGCATTCTAGCTTTTATCTTTTCTATTGCCTCATTGGTCCGCTGAACTGACTCTAGACCTAGGTATTTCCTCTCCCCTGTCTCATCCCAGTGGATAGGGGATCTACATTTCCTACCGTACAACAGTTCATAGGGAGCCATCCCTATCGTACTCTGATAACTGTTGTTGTACGAAAATTCTATCAACGGTAGATATTTACTCCATGAACCCTCAAAGTCCAAACACAGGCTCTCAACATATCCTCCAATATCTGAATTGTCCTTTCGGACTAACCATCTGTCTGAGGATGGAATGCTGTACTGAATTTTAGCTTCGTACCCATTGCCCGTTGCAAACTTTGCCAAAATTTGGAGGTGAATTTCGGATCCCTGTCCGAAACTATAGACTTCGGTACCCCGTGAAGTCTCACTATCTCTTTGACGTGCGGTTACGCAGGCGATCCATGAAAATGTTGTTCTAACCGGCAGAAAATGAGCAGATTTCGTAAATCGATCCACCACTACCCAGATGGAATCATACATACCCGTGGTCCTAGGTAACCCGACCACAAAATCCATCGTAATATCTTCCCATTTCCATTCTGGTAGGGTTAGAGGCTGCAACAACCTGTGGTCTCTGATGTTCAGCCTTGATCTGCTGACAAGTGAGGCATCTCGATACGAATTCTACCAAATTCTTCTTCATACCGTTCCACCAGAAGTACGGTTTCAAATCTTGGTACATCTTAGTGGTGCCGGGATGCAGAGAATACGGGGTAGAATGAGCCTCCTCAAAGATCTCGTTTCTCAATTCCACACTGTTCGGAACACAAACCCTGGCTTTATACAAAAGCATCCCACTATCTGCATCGAAAAGTCTTTGGCTTGACCAGTCAATACCTCATCTCGGATCTTCGCTAACTCCGGATCTGTCATCTGAGCGACTTTTATTCTTTCCAACAGATCAGATTGCAACGTCAAGTTGTGAAGCTGACCTACCACAAACTCAATGCTCGATCTAACCATATCCTCTGCTAGCTGGGGTGAGATCTGAACCATGCTAGCTACTTGCCCGGGACCCTTTCTGCTCAGGGCATCGGCCACTACATTGGCTTTTCCGGGATGATAGAGGATCTCACAATCGTAATCCTTCACTAATTCCAACCAACGCCTTTGTCTCATGTTCAAATACTTCTGAGTAAAGAAATACTTGAGACTTTTATGGTCGGTATAGATCTCGCACTTCTCCCCATAAAGGTAATGCCGCCAAATCTTCAGTGCAAAAACCACTGCGGCCAATTCTAAATCATGAGTCGGGTATCGCTGTTCATAATCCTTTAACTGACGGGAGGCATAAGCGATAACCCGATCGGCTTGCATCAATACGCACCCCAAACCCTGTTTGGATGCGTCACGATGAACTACGAACTTCTCCTTGTCCGAAGGCAAAGCTAGCACCGGAGCAGTAATCAATCTCTGCTTCAGCTCCTGAAAGCTAGCTTCACATTTATCTGACCAGATAAATCGCTGATTCTTCTTTGTAAGCTCGGTTAGGGGCATTGAGATTTTGGAGAACCCCTCCACGAACCTACGGTAGTACCCAGCTAAACCCCGAAGCTTCGATCTCTGTCCCTTGTCTTCGGTCTCGGCCAATCCCTGACGGATTCAATCTTCCCGGGATCCACCTTGATCCCATCTTTACTCACAATGTGCCCTAGGAAGGACACCTGAGATAACCAGAACTCACATTTCTTGAACTTGGCATAAAGTCTATGTTCTCGAAGCCGTTGTAGTACCTACGAAGATGTAACTCGTGCTCCTCTTCGATTGAGAGTACACGAGGATGTCGTCGATAAACACAATCACACAGATATCGAGGAAATCCTTGAATACTCTATTCATCAGGTCCATGAATCTTGCGGGAGCATTGGTTAGTCCGAATGACATAACCGGAAACTCGTAATGTCCATACCTAGTGCGGAAAGCGCGTCTTTGGAATGTCCTCCTCTCGAATTCTCAAGCTGATGATAACCGAACGGAGATCAATCTTAGAAAAGACCGTCTTCCCCGAAGGCGTCGAACAAGTCATCGATCCTAGGTAATGGATATTTATTCTTCACGGTTAGCTTGTTCAACTCCACTGTAGTCGATGCACATCCTCATAGATCCATCCTTCTTCTTGACGAACAAAGCGGGGCTCCCCGGGGTGACACCTTTGGGCGAATGAACCCTATGTCAAGCAAACCTTGGAGGGTTTGAATCTTTAATTCCTTAAGTTCGGTGGAGCCATCCTATACGGGGCTTTGGAAGCCGGATCCACCCACAGTGCCAAGTCAATCACGAAGTCAATCTCCCCAGGTGGTAACCACAGAGTTCTTCGGGAAAAACGTCCAAAAATTCCCGAACCACTCTCGATGTCTTACGGCGAACGGTGTACGGCGAGTGGTGTCCACCACCACGGCCGAAACCTAAGCACCCGCCGTGCAATAATTCTCTCGGCTCATGCGAGATCACGGGATCCGAGATCCACGAGCAGAACCCACAAATACAAACGGTTCTTCACTTTCGGTTGGAAGACCACCATCTTCCTTTTACGGTCAATGCTCGCCGAATATTTAGATAGGAAATCCATTCCTAAAATAATATCAAATTCGACTAAGCTCATCTCTATCGAGATCGGCGCTTAACTCTCTACCATCTATCACAGTCGGCATAGACACAATCCACCTATTGGAGATAACCAATTCTCGCCGGAGTAATAGGGTTCCAGAACCGATTCATATCTATCAAAGGGTCTACCCAACTTACTAAAGACTGCGAGCGCCACATCGGAATGTGTAGCCCCCGAATCAAACGACCTTTGAATAAAGCGAGTTGTTAATAAAAGGCCGACTGTGACAGGCGATGGGTGGCATCTGCATCGGCTGCGTGATAGCGAACACCCTGGTAGGTGGGTATCGCGGAGCTCTCGGTTCCTGCGATCGGAGGCGGGACATTCCACTCTTGATGTGTCCGGGCATGCCACAATGAAAGCATCCACTGACCTTTGCATTCGCCACGATGGTGCCTCTTTGCGGCTAGGGCACTCGGGATAGGAGAATCGGGTCTCGGTACCACCGGGACGACTCCTACATTGCGGTTCCCCGGAACCTCTTGTTCGACTCGAGCCACGGAAGCGATGGGTGCCCTCTTCCCTCGATCAATGGCCGAACCACTACTCCCCCTGCTGTAGCTTTGATGCGGGGAGGGGTGGGAGTGAGTCGCCACTAACCGAATCTTGGGCGGTCGACATGCACCCCCTTTGCGCCCTCGGCTCGCGGTGCCTTCTCCACCATCGAGCATAGGTGGTGCGTCGTCCGTGGTGATCATCGAGGTCATGCACGATCTTGGGATTCAACCCGTCCAAGTACTTCTCCTTCTTGCGCGAAGTCGGTCGGCACAATTCCGAGGCTAACCTCGCCAGCCGTCAAGCGAGTAGTATACTCGGTGACGCTCATGTTCTCCGTGGGTCGGGTGAACGAACTGCTTTCCTCTTGGCGCTTCCGCCTCGTTGTAATATTTCGCATTAAAGAGTTCTGGAACCTTTCCCGAGTCATGGTGGTGACGTCATGAATCGGAGACACCATGTCCCACCATGCCGGGCGTCCTCCTGGGCCAGAAACGTGGCGCACACCACTGCGTCGTTCACAGGTGACACCCATGAAATTCGGGATGCAGTAATCACGCGTCGGCCTTTGCTCGGCTTTCATCACGTCCGGACCTCCCGGGGAATACCGGAGGTGCTTGCTTCGAGCCGCTCATACAATGGTTCCCGATCTGCTGGGCGCCACCCTTTATCTCGGCACAGGCGAGCGGGGGCGGTGCCCTTTGGAACTATGGGCCTTTGGGCTGAGGGCACCTGCTGTCTCGGACCTGCGGATCTCGAGGTCTTGCTCTTCGATCCCGGGCTTGCATCTCCATGACGCAACTCCCAATTCGGGGCTCCACGATCGGGCGGGGAGCACAGGCGGCTGTGGCGGGTTCTCATCACCCGGCCACGAGCCACCGCCTCGGGGACCTACTGCCTCGGCCCCCAGCAGGTGGGGGAAGCCAGGCTCCTGTCCCCGATTCGACCCTACGAAGTTGCCACGACTCTGCAGTAGTCGCACAGGCGTCCATCTAGCTAGAACCGCTGCGAAACCAAGAGTTGGCATATCGGGTCGTATTCAAGGCGAGCTTCACTAATGCGCATTTAATTTGGAAATTAAAAAACGAAACATGCGCCTATTCTCTTATCGGGCTACTTAACATGCTTCCTAACGAGGCTTTTCTTTTTCATAGCGAATAAAATAAACTACTAAAGCGAAGAAAGGCTTACCGAACCGTGAACCGAGCTAACTGCGATGATGATTGTACATGTCGTGACGATCTTCGGAAGACAACACAGCGGCTACGATACCAAATTGTAACACCCTAACTACCTTAGGCGTATTACGTGCTTTTTAAACGTACTGTGCAGCTCGTTGCTAATCAACGAGGTTTATGGAAAAACGTGATTAATTAAAATTTTGCTTTTTGATTAAACTTGTAAAACATATTACAAAAGACTCGGGATTCCGATTATAAAATATTTACAAAAAGTTTAATTGTTTAACTATTACATCAAAATAAAAGTCGTCTAACGACAGTTACAAAAATCTCAGCCTTGCTGTCCCGAGGATCGTACGCTCCAGGCCTAACCGCCCCGACATGTACAATCTCATAAGCTCGCTCACGGTCCATCGGCTACGATCTTGCCTTTACCTACACATGAACATAACGCGTGAGTCGACGGACTCGGCAAGAAAAGCATAATAATATCATACATAACTAACCGCCGTGTCCAACACGATGCGAGTCCCGCTACCGCCATGTCCAACATGGTGCGAGCCACTACTACCATGTCCAACATGGTGCGAGTTTTGAACGTTCGGGGGACGGTACTATTGACAAGTATCCTCCTGATCGGTCGAGCCGGTCATACTCCGCCTTGGTCATACTCCGGCTGTACCGACGAGATAGGTCATTAGCACTGAACCACCAACCAAATGTCAGCCTGAGCGGTCAACCGGTCATACTCCGCCGTCTTGGTCATACTCCACAATGTCTCGACGTGACGAGTTGGATGGTTCGAAGCCTAAATACATGACTAATGTAATCTAGCAAGCTTCCTACATGCACGCTAAACATGTAATCTACATATGCATCTTTGTTATACTAATCTTACGGATTCCGATTTCGGGTGTGCCGGTCAACCCGACCGGCCCGAAGCCGAGCGGATTGCGGCTCCTAAACCATAAAAATCACAACGCTATAAGTGACACGCTAAATCACTTCCCGGGGACTAAAACTTGAAACTAAAAGTTTCCCTATCGATAAAAAGCATGGCAATACCCCTAAAAACATAAAAACGAGGAAAACTAGGGTCCCTGAATTTTCCCCAAGCCGTGAGACCGGTTGCCCAACCGAATTCCGGTTCTGGAAAAATTCGAACCCTCATCCGA
Organism: Cannabis sativa; assembly: GCF_029168945.1. Lineage (NCBI taxonomy): Eukaryota > Viridiplantae > Streptophyta > Magnoliopsida > Rosales > Cannabaceae > Cannabis > Cannabis sativa. The sequence continues at coordinate 33,991,190 of NC_083602.1, forward strand.
ATTCCGGATGTACAACCGGAATTCCGGTTCCTCGCAGGCAGCCAACTAAAATCTTCATAACTCGACCAATTCAACCCCAATTGGTACCAAACTTTCCAGACCTGTTCTAAACACCCCAAAGAACAAATCTAAGGCCTCAAAACCACCCAGAAAACACAGAGGCAAAAATCACCATTAAAGACCAAGCTTTGAGTTCCAAAACTCAAACTTGGTTAAATCCACTAACATGCATCCAAACCTAGTTAATTCTACTCAACTAAGCATGAATAAGCTTCTGAAAACACACAAGAACATCCAGCAATTTCACAGAACAAAAAGAACCATTTCTTTCAAAAATTCATAACTTTTTCACATAAAAACTAAAAGCTTTGAACAACCTAACTAACATGCTTTCAACATAGCTCAACTAATATCAATTAACATGCTTTAAACCACATATATCAACAACAAAACCACAGCAGCAACATATTCCAAAATCATGCATGCATTTCATCAATTTCACATAAAATTCAAGAAAACACAAAGGGAATTTACAAGAGATCACACCTTGACTAGAATTACACAAGGATGAGTTGAAAATCACAATCTTTGAGCAGAAAAATCCCAGCCCTAGCAGCCCAAGCTTTGGCCGAAAAGAGGGAGAGAAAGAGAGCTTTGAGTGTTTTGAAAATTCCTTTTAAATTTGACTAAGTGTTGAATTTTAAGAGAAAAGAGTTTATAAAGCATTTACCATATTATTTCAGCCAACTAAAAATAAACAAATAACATTTAATTTCCATTTAATAAATCACATAAGAAAAAATACTAATGGGGCAAAAAGACCATTTTGCCCCTCCACCATAAAACCGCATAAATCATACTAAAGGGGTATTTTTGGGACATTCTAAATTCCCGGCCATTCCCGACATTCCCAATGTCTAAACCCGTCCCCAAATTACCAACATACTAAGTTGTGATTTCTACTGAGCCAAACGCCGAGTTCCAAAATACCGGACACCGGAAATGCAAAATATAAAGGCTACTGATGACATAATCATGCATTTCTGAATTCCATAAATAACAGTAATAAATTATTTAAATAGCTATAAATAATTTCATAAATAAACATAAACAACTGCTAATTTCCAAATTAACTAAGCGGGCTTTACAAAAAGTGTTGGAAATTATTTTACCATGATCTAGATTTACTAACATGTATGTTGAATTAACAACCTAATATGAATTCTAAAACAATGAAAATAAACACATATAAAGTTAGAAAACCTTACAGTGGGTGCAGCGGAATATTATGACTCCTTCCGTTCAGATCTCTAGCCCTTGATTCCTTTCTGTAGCAGAGCATCGCCAAGATCTGAACCTGGATCTTCTTTTCTCCTTCTTTGATGCAGAAATTCCATAGTCTTCCATACTATGATTGAGATACCACTTGATGTCTGTGGGCACTACTCATTCACTCAAAGCTTCGAAATTTAGAGAGAAGAAAAGAGAGAGAGGCGTGTGAGGCTTTTTCTGAGAGAAACAAAGTGATCAAAGATGTGTGTGTTAGTTTCCTCAAGCCAACACTTTCTATTTATAGAAAACCCTCTAGGTTTAGGTTAGAATTGTATGGCATTAAAATAATGGAAACTACAAATGGTATTTCTCATGCATAGGGCCGGCCATACAAAGGGTATTGGGCCTCACTTTGCAACTTTCCCATTTTGTTATTTTCCATTCCCATTTTCTCAAAAATGCCAATTTTCCAATTTAACCATTTAAATGCCAATTCTAATTATTTAATAACTTGGAAATAATTATTAAATAATATTGCCATTTAATATATTTATTAATTTAGACATATAAAGTCTCTTAATCAATAAATAAACCTAAAATCTCTTTTCTTTACAATTTCGCCCTTGCTTAGTGAAAATTCATAAAGTAGACATAGTCTAACTTTTAGAATTATAATTGATTAATTAAAATCAATTAACTGAGTCTTACAAGCAGTATGGTCTCAACTAGTATGGGGACCATGGGTCTATATAACCGAGCTTCCAATAAGTCGAATCAAATTTACCAAGTAAATTCCCTAACTTATTAATTCCTCATTGAATCCACACTTAGAACTTGGAATTGCACTGTCAGTCATATAGAAACGCTCTATATGTTCCACGATATAGACACGTCATTAGTTATCCATTGTTATAACCCTAATGTGATCAATGATCCTCTATATAGATGATTTACACTGTACAGGGATTAAATTACCGTAACACCCTACAATGTATTTTATCCTTAAAACACTTAACCCTGTATAAATGATATTTCACCTAAGTGAAATGAGATCTCCACCATTTATCTTCGTTTGGTTAAGCTCGAAGGAAATCATCCTTTACTTCTATTTGCCAAATAGAAGCTATAGATTCCATATTTATGTTAGCGCTCCCACTCAATTGCATTACCGTGTTCCCAAAATGTACGTATCACCCTGATACAAAACTAGGCTTAACTAACAAATCAAAGAACACGAATAACACTCTTGAGATTGAGCCTAACCATATCAGGATTTCGATCATGTGATCTAGGATCAACAAGTGATATTGAATTGAATAGATATTACGGTAAATTTTAACATATCTAATCAAAGTTCAATATCGGTCCCTTCCGTTGTATACTCCATACATCCGATACTGGTAAACTTTGCAAATGTCCTGGAAAGGACATAAAACTTTTCCAAGGTGTAAGAATACCTATCGCTGATTATACCATGTCAGTCTAAATCCAGTGTTCTGACAACTCAGGGAATAAACTTTTGAACATATAATTAAGATTATATTCCACTGTGCTGACAACACTATAATCATTAACCAACTCATATGTTCTGGACTTAAAAAGAATTCATACATTATATGCATATAATCATGAAATAAATCATGTGAACCATGCAACGTAAAATGTTATTTCTGATCTTTATTAATAAGTAAATCTGATTATATGAAATGAGTTTTATTTAGGGCATAAAACCCAACAAAAAGTACATTGGCGTTTACCTTTACGTAGTGCAATGGGAAGATCATCTGTGATTTCTGGATCTGATGACGAAGATGCAGGTGCAGGACATGAAACAGGAGGTGGAGGAGGGGGCGCCTGGTGTACAATATAGGAGGCCGAGGGAGTGGTGGAGGTGGTAGAGGTGGTGGAGGTGGTGGAGGTGTAGACATTGTGGGGGTGACGACTGAGGCAGGTGAAGAAACAAGAGATCTGCTAGAATATGTATCAGGCACAAATGATGGGACAGAATAAACCAACAAATCATCATCCTCCCCCTGACTAGTAGAAGTAGTTGAACATGAAAAATAAGGTGTATTTTCTACAAATGTAACATCAATAGAAAGAAGATATTTGTTGAGATTAGGACAATAACACCTATACCCTTTCTGAAGAAGAGAATAACCAAGAAACACACACTTTAGTGCCTTAGGGTCTAATTTGGTGACAGATGGGCGGACATCGCGAGCAAAACAAACACTGCCAAATACTCGCGGAGCAACTGGAAACAATGACTTATTAGGAAAAAGAATTTTAAATGGAATTTCACCATTAAGAACAGAGGATGGCATGCGATTAATAAGAAAGCATGTCGTGGAAACTGCATCGGCCCAAAAAGGTTTAGGAACTTTCATTTGAAACAAGAGGGCACGTGCAGTTTCAAGAAGATGTCTGTTTTTACGTTCTACAACACCATTTTGAGGGGTCGTATCAACACAAGAAGTTTCATGAAGCATGCCATTAGAGGTCATCTAAGATTGAAATTGAGCAGACGTGTACTCTTTGACATTATCACTTCTCAAAGTACGAATAGATACATTAAATTGATTTTGAATCTCAGCACAAAAAGCACAGAATATAGAAAACAACTCAGAAGGATTTTTCATTAAATATAACCAAGTGACACGAGAATAATCATCCACGAAAGTAACAAAATACCTGAATCCAGGTTGAGACAAAATAGGAGAAGGACCCCAAACATCAGAATGAACTAACTCAAAAGGAACACTAGCACGTTTATTGACGCGAGGACTCAAACTAACACGATGATGTTTGGCAAACTGACATGACTCACAATCTAACGAAGATAAACTACTATATTGGGGACACAGTTTCTTGAGCAAAGGAAGGGATGGATGACCTAAACGACAATGAGCCTGAAAAGTGGAAGCAACACTCGAACAAGCAATAAAGGTTGGCAGAAGTGGGTCAAGAACATACAAGCCACCAGATTCATGTCCTTTACCAATAATCTTCTTCGTCATAAGATCCTGAAACAAACAATGATCAGGAAAGAATGAGATGCAACAATTTAGACTACGAGTGAGTTGACTAATAGAAATCAAATTAAAAGAAAAATCAGGTAAATGTAAGACTGGTGACAAAGTGAGCATAGGTGTAGGAACAATAGTGCCAAATCCAAGAACAGAAGTTGTTGATCCATCAGCTAAGGTAACAATAGAAGTGGGACTATGAGACTGAAAAGTGGAAAACAGACTAGAATTACCTGCATATGATCTGTGGCACCAGAATCAATGACCCATTTTGAGGATTTGGAAAGAAGGCATGCATTAGAGTTACCTAAATCAGCAATCGCAGTGACGAAAGAAGATGAAGACTTAAGTGTTTCCTGATACCTTGAGAACTTGGCAAATTCATCAGCAGAAATAAGGACCGATTTGTCAGATGCATCACTAGTGCTTGCAATATTAGCAGAGTGTTGTTGTCGATTCTTAAACTGTAACTTCCTACACTCAAACTTGGTGTGGCCTGGTTTCTTACAATAATTGCACATGATGCTCCCAGAGTTTGGTGTGCGGTTATCAGGTCCTTGTGAATTACCCCCTCTAAATCCACTTGGAGTAGAGTTTCTTTCCGGTGCAGAATTATTACGACTCACCAAGGTGCTATGAAGAGGTGTTGAAGAGGTAGTCTCGATGCGAAGAACACGAGTAAACACATCTTGTAAAGAGCAGACATCAGAACCAGAGAGAACTTGTGCCTTTGCAGAGTCAAATTCAGATGAGAGTCCTGCGAGAAAACTCAAAATAGCCATCTATTCTCGTTGGCGCTGTTGAACTTTTACATCAGGACTAAAGGGTAATAGCACATTAAGGTCTTCATACGTTATCTTGAAAGACAAAAAATAATTCATAAGAGACATATCTTGTTTCTCCGCGCGATAAAAGGCTTTGCAAACTGTTGGGTTTTATGCCCTAAATAAAACTCATTTCAATATAATCAAATTTACTTATTAATATAGATCAGAAATAACATTTAATGTTGCATGGTTCACATGATTTACTTCATGATTATATGTACATAATGTATGAATTCATCTGAAACCCTTTTCACATACTTGATCCTGTTTATTGTGCCGTCAACACATTGGAAAGTAAACATGGCTATGTGAATAAAGTTTCCTAGATTTATTAGACACGGGGTTTACTTGCATTTGGAGAAGTGCTATTATGATAATCTACAACAGAGTTTACTTGCATTTGGAGAAGTGCTATGTTCTTTCCAGAGCATTGGTTAAAGTAAAGCTCAGGTTGGATGCATGGAGTATCCATCGGAAGGGACCGATATTGAACTTTGTCTTAGATTTATTAAACTTACCGTAATATCTATTCAAGTCAATATCGCCTAGTTGATCCTACATCAAATGATCTTAATCCTGTTATGATTAACATATATTTTTGTAATTAGTCGCTATCCCGAGTATTTTGTATAAATATTTCGTAAGTTTAATTAAAAAGCAAAAATTTTAATTAATCACGATTTCCATAAACCTTGTTGATTAGCAACGAGCTTCACAGTATGTTTAAAAATTACGTAATACCTAGTTAGGGTGTTACAATTTTCATCATGATACTTAAATATTTCTTTTTCATGACACTTAATTAAATAGAAAATTATTTTTAGTTGAAATTTAATTTTTCAACTAAATTTAAATAATTTTCAAAATATATTTTTTCTTTATTTTATTAATTAAATTTCGAAATTGCATTTCTTAAATGCTGGAATTTCGAATTTTATTTGAAAAAAAGATTAAAGTTGTAAATTATTTATTTTAATTTTGGACCAACTTAAATCAATAACTTTTTCATTTATTGATTAAATTAAAATAAATGAATTAAAGTATATTATTAGAAATTAAATTATTTAGTCAAAGGAACATCTGGATAGGTGATATTTTTACTTGAAGTATTTTTCTAGTGTATTTAATTAAATAGAAAATTAATATTTAAGTTGATATTCATCATCATAATTAAATATTAGAAATTTTTCTTATACATTTAATTAAATAGGAAAATTATATTTTTTGTTGTAAATTAATTTTATTAATTAATTTTGGGCCAACATTAAATTAGAATAATTTTTTCAGGATTTATTTTTATTTTAACATGCATTTTCGAAAATTGTATTCTTAAATACTTTAATTTTTCGAAATGCAATATATATTTATAGAAAATTAAATTTGAGTTGTAAATTAATTTAAATTAATTTTGTAACAACTTAAATTGAATATTTTTCTAAAAATTTATTGGAAATTATTACTAAGATGGAAATAATTCATGTTATTTTCATATCCATCTAACTAAAATTTATAAATATTAAATTAAAATTTATATTTAAAATTTTTCATTCTAAATTGGAAATTTTAATTATATAAATATATATATTTAAAATAAATAGATAAAATAAAGAGAATCAAAGAAAATACAACTCTCTTTAAATAATGAGCTTTATGATTAAGATATTCGATCTCCATTGTTGGTTTTACATCGCGTTTGTTTTAGTGAGTAATCCTCCCTAATGGAGGAACGTTCATTAGCAATTTTGTACCGTTTAATCTCGAAAGATAAGTAGTTTGTAAGTGTTTTATATGGTATGGATCACCCTAATGGTGGCGACCATATTTGACTTGCAAATTGCGAAACAATAGTGGAAGCTCATAAGATAGAATTGCCTTGACTCTCGCCTAAACGGGACAACGCTGAATTCCAATCTTGATTGAATAAAAGGTTGCTAGAATGATTAACATTTTCGATGAGCTGACAACTCTATTCAATGGATGGTAGCTTTGACTCTCGCCTAAACGGTTGACTGATATCAGTTTGTTGAAAACCTTGGAAATTATTTAAGATTGTATGTTTTAGTATTTTCACTGCTCATTCCTACTTGCTATGTGTTTAATAATGGCCATGTAAGTCTTATACAGTCGCCACCATTAGGGTGATCAAAACTATATAAAAAACTTACAAGATTACTTATCTTTCGAGATTAAACGGTGCTAACTTGCTAATGAACGTTCCTCCATGAGGAAGGATTACTCATTAAAACAATAGCCATGTAAACCAACAATGGAGATCGAATGTCCTTATAATAATAAAGCTAATTATTTAATGAAGGTTGTATTTTCTCCTACTATTTATTTTAAAAATATATACATTTATTTAATTAAAATTTCCAATTTAGAATGAAAAATTCCAAATATAAATTTTAATTTAATATTTATAAATTATACTTAGATGGATATGAAAATAACGTGAATTATTTCCAACTTAGTAATAATTTCCATAAATATTTAGAAAATTATTCAATTTAAGTTGTTTCAAAATTAATTTAAATTAATTTACAACTCAAATTTAATTTTCTATAAATATATATTGCATTTCGAAAAATGAAGTGTATAACAATACTACTTTCGAAAATGCTTTAAAATAAAATAAAAATAAATCCTGGAAAATTACTCTAATTTTATGTTGGCCCAAAATTAATAAAAATTAATTTTCAACAAAAAATATAATTTCCCTATTTAATTAAATATCTAAGAAAAATTTCAAATATTTAAGTATCATGATTAAAAATCAACTTAAATATTAATTTTCTATTTAATTAAATACACTAGAAAAATACTTCAAGCAAAACAGATAGTAACCATCTAGACTTTCATTAACTAATTAATTCAATTTCTAATTATAATATATTTTAGTTCATTTATTTTAATTAATCATTAAATAAAAAAATCATTGATTTAAGTTGGTCCAAAATAATTAATTTTCAACTTTAATCTACTTTTCAATTAAAATTCGAAATTTCTGCATTAAAGAAATGCAATTTCGAAATTTTGGGAAATGATTAATAAAATAAAATAAAATATATTTTGAAAATTATTCAGCTTTAAGTTATTATGAAATAAGATTCCAAACTTAAGATAATTTTCAACTTTAATTAAATAACATGAAAATAACAATATTTAAGTATCATGATGAAAATCAACTTAGATATTGAAATTTTCAATTTAATTAAATGTATTAAATTCAAGAAATAAATAATTAAGTATAGAGGAAACTTAATTATTAATTCTAGTTTAATACTAGGAAAATATACTGAACTTAGATTGTACCAAAATTAATTATTAACCAATTAATTTCACAATCAGTGATATTTTCCTATTTAATATTAGAAATAATAACTAGTATAGAAATAAATTTCACAACTTAGTATGTTGCTAAGTGTTTTTCTAAAATTAACTTTAAAAAATTAAAATGAAAAATAAATTTCACATATTTTAAAAGTTAATTATGTTGCTAATTCAATTTTAATTAGGTTAAACTAATATAATTAACCTAATACAATTATTTAAATAAGGCAAATGAGCCTTCACAATTGGGGTAGTTCATGTGAGGGGGAGCTGGGTTCAGTATGTCGTACCCACTTCTATTGGCCCCCAACTCTCACATAAGGCCCAAAAGAGAGGAATTTAACCTTAAAATAAACAATTGTTATTCATTGAATAAGCCCAAATCTAATTGGGCCTAAATACAATTACTTATGTCAAATTTTATTTTAGCAACCTAGTCCATTTACTTAGTAAAAACTTAAATGGGTTTCCTATATGCATCTAAGCCCAATAGGAAACATGTAAAGACCGCTTAGTTCAATTTGGAAATTAGCAGTTAATCATGTTTAATTATGAAAATTATTTATAGCTATTTAAATAATTATTTATACTGTTATTATTGAATTCTGAAATGCATTTTATGTCATTTAGTAGTTTTCATAATTTTGCATTTCCGGTGCCCGGTAACATGGAACTCGGTGTTTGGCTCACTAAAATCACAACTTAGTATGTTAGTAGTTTGGGACGGTTTATTAGACATTGGGAATGTCGGGAATGGCCGGAAATTTAGAATTTCCCAAAAATATCCCTTTAGTGTTATTTATGTTATTTTAGTGTGGAGGGGCAAAATGGTCTTTTTGCCCCAATGATATTTTGTCCTTTAGTGGACTTTATTTAATTGAATTATATGTTTATTTATGCTTTTGTTGGCTGAAATGAATCAATGGATTTCTTTACCTTTATTTTTCAAAGTTTAAAAAAATTACAAAGTTAGAAAAAAATCAAAGCTTTTTCCTCTCAAACTCTCTCTCTTTTTCGGCCTCTTTGAAGCAGCAAGAATTTGGAATTTTCCTTTGATTTTCAACCCCATTTCCTTTCAATCTAAGTGTTCTTCAAGCTTTGGTAAGGTTCCTAACCTTTCCCTCTTGTAATTTATGAAAAACAAATGTTTAAAAGATTAGTGTTGCATGTGATTTGTGGTGATGCTTTCACTGTGGCATGCCCGGACACTTCAAGAGGGATTGTCCCTAGCTCCGTTGAGAGGCACCGAGAGCTCCGGCGATACCCACTTCAGCTAGGCTGTTCGCCATCACTCCGGCTGATGCAGATGCCAGCCCATCAGTTGTAACAGGTCAGCTTTCTGTTAATAACTCGCTTTATTCAGTACTGTTTGATTTTGGGGCTACACATTCTTATGTGGCAGCCAGAGTCTTTAGTAAATTGGATAGACCATATGATAGATATGAATCAGGGTTTGGAACCCTATTACCTGGTGGAGAGTTAGTTATCTCCAAAAGGTGGATCAGGTCTATGCCGATCAGAATAGATGGTAGAGAGTTAAGTGCTGACTTGATAGAGATGAGCCTAGTAGAGTTCGATATTATTTTAGGAATGGATTTCCTATCTAAATATTCGGCGAGTATTGATTGCAAACGGAAGATGGTTATCTTCCAACCGAAAAGTGAGGAACCTTTTGTGTTTGTTGGTTTAGTTCGGGGATCTCGGATCCCGGTGATTTCGGCCATGTGAACTAGAGAATTATTGCATGGTGGTTGTTTAGGGTTTCTGGCCGTGGTGGTGGACACCACTCGGCCAGACACCATTCGGCCAGAGGACATCAAGGTGGTTCGGGAATTTTAAGATGTTTTTCCCGAAGAACTTCCAGGGTTACCACCTCAGTGGGAGATTGACTTCGTGATAGATTTGGCACCAGGGGTGGAACCGGTTTCCAAGGCCCCATATAGAATGGCTCCAGCTGAAATTAAGGAGTTAAAGATTCAGCTCCAAGGGTTGCTTGACATAGGGTTTATCCGGCCTAGTGTGTCACCCTGGGGAGCCCCGGTTTTATTCGTCAAGAAGAAAGATGGAACTATGAGGATGTGCATCGATTACAGAGAATTGAACAAGCTGACAGTGAAGAATAAATATCTATTACCTAGGATCGATGATTTGTTCGATCAGCTTCAGGGGAAGACGGTCTTTTCTAAGATTGATCTCCGTTCGGATTATCATCAGTTGAGAATCCGAGAGGAGGACATTCTGAAGACGGCTTTCCGCACTAGGTATGGACATTATGAATTCCTGGTTATGTCGTTCGGACTAACCAATACTCCTGCAGCATTCATGGACTTGATGAATTGAGTATTCAAGGATTTCCTCTATATCTGTGTGATTGTGTTTATCGACGACATCCTCGTGTACTCTCAATCAGAAGAGGAGCATGAATTACATCTTCAGATGGTACTGCAACGACTTCGGGAACACAAGCTTTATGCCAAGTTCAAGAAATGCGAATTTTGGCTATCTCAGGTGTCCTTCTTAGGGCACATTGTGAGCAAAGATGGGATCAAGGTGGATCCCGGGAAGATCGAATCCGTCAGCGATTGGCCGAGACCGAAGACTGTGACAGAGATCAGAAGCTTCTTGGGTTTAGCTGGGTACTACCGTAGGTTCGTGGAAGGGTTTTCAAAAATTTCAATGCCCCTAACCGAAGTTACAAAGAAGAATCAGCAGTTTGTCTGGTCAGGCAAGTGCGAAGCTAGTTTTCAGGAACTGAAGCAAAGGTTGATTACCGCTCCAGTGCTAGCTTTGCCTTCAGACAACGAGAAATTTGTTGTTTATTGCGATGCATCCAGACAGGGTCTGGGGTGTGTGTTGATGCAAGCCGATCGGGTCATCGCTTATGCCTCCCGTCAGTTAAAGGATTACGAACAACGATACCCGACTCATGATCTAGAGTTGGCCGCGGTGGTTTTTGCATTGAAGATTTGGCGGCATTACCTTTACGGAGAAAGGTGTGAAATCTATACCGACCATAAAAGTCTCAAGTATTTCTTTACTCAGAAAGATTTGAATATGAGACAGAGGCGTTGGTTGGACTTAGTGAAAGATTACGACTGTGAGATTCTCTATCACCTTGGGAAGGCCAATGTAGTGGCCGATGCCCGGGCAAGTAGCTAGTATGGTTCAGATCTCGCCTCAGCTAGCAGAGGATATGGTTAGATCCAGCATTGAGTTTGTGGTAGGTCAGCTTCACAACTTAACTCTGCAATCTGATCTATTGGAAAGAATTAAAGCCGCTCAGATGACGGATCCAGAGTTAATGAAGATCAGAGATGAGGTTTTGGCTGGTCAAGCCAAGAACTCTTCAGTGTCAGACAGCGGGATGCTTTTGTATAAAGCTAGGGTTTGTGTTCCGAATAGTGTGGAACTCAGGAATGAGATCTTTGAGGAGGCTCATTCTACCCCTTATTCTATGCATCATGGCACCACTAAGATGTACCAAGATCTTAAACCGTACTTCTGGTGGAGCGGTATGAAGAAGAATTTGGTAGAATTAGTATCGAGATGCCTCACTTGTCAGCAGATTAAGGCTGAACATCAGAGACCAGCAGGGTTGTTGCAGCATTTAACCCTACCAGAATGGAAGTGGAAAGATATCACGATGGATTTTGTGGTCGGGTTACCTAGAACCACGGGTTTGTTTGATTCCATCTGGGTAGTGGTGGATCGATTCACAAAATCTGCTCATTTTCTGCCTGTTAGAACATCATTTACAGTGGATCAGTTGGCAGAATTGTATGTCAGAGAGATTGTAAGACTTCACGGAGTACCGAAGTCTACAGTTTCGGATAGGGATCCGAAATTCACCTCCAAATTTTGGCAGAGTTCGCAGCGAGCAATGGGTACACAGCTGAAATTCAGTACAGCATTCCATCCTTAGACAGATGGTCAGTTCGAAAGGACAATTCAGATATTGGAGGACATGTTACGAGCCTGTGTTATGGATTTCGAAGGCTCTTGGAATAAATATCTACCGTTGATAGAATTTTCTTACAACAACAGTTATCAGAGTACGATAGGGATGGCTCCCTATGAACTGTTATACGGTAGAAAATGTTGATCTCCCATCCACTGGGACGAGACAGGGGAGACAAAGTACTTAGGTCCAGAGTCAGTGCAGCGGACCAATGAGGCAATAGAGAAGATAAAAGCTAGAATGCTTGCCTCACAGAGTAGACAGAAAAGTTATGCAGATCCGAAACGCAGAGATGTTGAGTTCCAAGTAGGGGACCATGTGTTTTTACGGGTATCTCCCATGAAGGGGATCAAACGTTTCGGGAAAAGAGGCAAGTTATGCCCTAGATTTACAGGACCTTTCGAGATTCTCGAGAAGATAGGTCAAGTGGCATACCGGTTAGCGTTGCCTCCAGCTTTATCAGCAGTTCACAACGTATTCCATGTCTTGATGTTGAGAAAATATGTTTCAGATCCCTCTCATATACTTAGTTATGAGAGCCTAGAACTGCAGCCAGATATGACTTACGAAGAACAGCCAGTGCAGATCCTGGATAGAAAGGATAAAGTCCTTCGGAATAAGACCATAGCTTTGGTCAAGGTTCTCGGGAGAAACAGCAAGGTGGAGGAAGCCACCTGGGAGCTAGAGTCAGATATGAGAGCTCAATATCCAGAGTTATTAAGGTTAGATTTCGGGGACGAAATCCTTTTAAGGGGGGAATAGTTGTAAAGACCGCTTAGTTTAATTTGGAAATTAGGCGTTAATCATGCTTAATTATGAAAATTATTTATAGCTATTTAAATAATTATTTATACTGTTATTATTGAATTCTGAAATGCATTTTATGTCATTTAGTAGTTTTCATAATTTTGCATTTCCGGTGCCCGGTAACATGGAACTCGGTGTTTGGCTCAGTAAAATCACAACTTAGTATGTTAGTAGTTTGGGACGGTTTATTAGACATTGGGAATGTCAGGAATGGCCGGGAATTTAGAATTTCCCAAAAATATCCCTTTAGTGTTATTTATGTTATTTTAGTGTGGAGGGGCAAAATGGTCTTTTTGCCCCAATGATATTTTGTCCTTTAGTGGACTTTATTTAATTGAATTATATGTTTATTTATGCTTTTGTTGGCTGAAATGAATAAATGGATTTCTTTACCTTTATTTTTCAAAGTTTAAAAAAATTACATTGTTAGAAAAAAAATCAAAGCTTTTTCCTCTCAAACTCTCTCTCTTTTTCGACCTCTTTGAAGCAGCAAGAATTTGGAATTTTCCTTTGATTTTCAAGCCCATTTCCTTTCAATCTAAGTGTTCTTCAAGCTTTGGTAAGGTTCCTAACCTTTCCCTCTTGTAATTTATGAAAAAAAATGTTCAAAAGATTAGTGTTGCATGTGATTTGTGGTGATGCTTACTGCTGTGTTTTGTTGTTGTTTTCTGAGTACTAATCTTGTTATTTTAAGTAGTTTAGAGCTGTTAGTAATGCATGATATTTGCTTTGTTTCAAGCTTGGAATTTTTAGCTCAAAACTATGGTTTTCAAAGAGAATTAGTCAAAATCTGTTGCTGTGACTTTGTTGATGTTTGTAGTAGTTTTCAGAGATTATTTTATGCATGTTTAAGTAGGTTTGGACTGGTTTGAATGCATGTTAGTAGTGTTTGATCAAGTTTGAGTTTAGAACTCAAAGCTTGAGGCTTTAATGGCACTTTTTGTTTCTGTGCAATCTGGGTGAGTTTGTTGCCTTAGAAATGTTATTTGGGTCCTATAGAACAGGTCTGGAAGGTTTGAGGTTGTTTGGATTAGATTTGAGCATTGTGTGAATTTTTGAAGTTCTGCCTGCGAGGAACCGGAATTCCGGTTGTGCATCCGGAATTCCGGATGGGTTTCGAAAATTCCCAGAACCGGAATTCCGGTTGGGCAACCGGTCTACCGGTTGGGGAAATTTCAGAAACCCTAGTTTTCCTCGTTTTTATGTTATTTGGGGTATTGCCATGCTTTTTATCGATAGAGAAACTTTTAGTTCCTAGTTTAAGTCCCCGGGAAGTGATTTAGCGTATCACTTATGGTGTTGTGATTTTTATGGTTTAGGAGCCTGTAATCCGCCGCGCAGATAGTTCCAGTCAGGTTGACCGGCACACCTGAATTCGGAATCCAGGTAAGATTAGTATAACAGTATGCATATGTAGATTACATGTTTAGCGTGCATGTAGGAAGTGTTGGAAATTATTTTACTAGGATCTAGATTTACTAACAAGTATGTTGGATTAACAACCTAATATGAATTCTAAAACAATGAAAATAAACACATATAAAGTTAGGAAACCTTACAGTGGGTGCAGCGGAATAATATGACTCCTTCCGTTCAGATCTCTAGCCCTTGATTCCTTTACGCGCGAGCATCACCAAGATCTGAACCTGGATCTTCTTTTCTCCTCCTTTGATGCAGAAATTCCATAGTCTTCCATACTATGATTGAGATACCACTTGATGTGTGTGCGCACTACTCATCTCACAAGGATTTCGAAAATTCTCTCTCTTTTCTCTCTTAATTTCGTGGCTGATAGCATGCAAGAGAAGAGACACAAAGGTTGCTTTATATAGGTAGAAGGGAGAGCACAACTTTCCAAATAAAACAATTTCCTTAATTACTGTGTAATCAATTGACTGCCTTATTTAGTGTGATCCACCACTTTCCTATTATAGCTAGGCTTTGATTAGCAATTACATGGCAATTAAAAAATAAAAATAATAATTGGGAAACACAAAGGGAGTGCTCGGCCCATAGAGGGAAATGGGCCTCACTTGGATTTTGCAGTTTCCTCAATTTTATTTCAATTTCTCCAAAAATGCCATTTTTCTAATTCTAATCATTTAAATGCCAAAACTAATTATTTAATAACTAAAATAGATTGTTAAATAATATTGTCATTTAAAATAATTATTAATTAGACATACAAAGTCTCTTAATTAATAATTAAACCTAGAAACCCTTTTCTTTACGATTTCATCCTTAAACTGTGAGAATTCATAAAGTAGACATAGTCTAACTTTTAGAATTATAATTGATTAATTAAAATCAATTAACTGAGTCTTACAAGCAGTATGGCCTCAACTAGTATGGGGACCATGGGTCTATATAACCGAGCTTCCAATAAGTCGAACCGAATTTACCAAGTAAATTCCCTAACTTATTAATTCCTCATTGAATCCACACTTAGAACTTGGAATTGCACTCTTAGTCATATAGAAACGCTCTATATGTTCCACGATATAGACACGTCATTAGTTATCCATTGTTATAACCCTAATGTGATCAATGATCCTCTATATAGATGATTTACACTGTAAAGGGATTAAATTACCGTAACACCCTACAATGTATTTTATCCTTAAAACACTTAACCCTGTATAAATGATATTTCACCTAAGTGAAATGAGATCTCCACCATTTATCTTCGTTTGGTTAAGCTCGAAGGAAATCATCCTTTACTTCTATTTGCCAAATAGAAGCTATAGATTCCATATTTATGTTAGCGCTCCCCCACTCAATTGCATTACCGTGTTCCCAAAATGTACGTATCACCCTGATACAAAACTGGGCTTAACTAACAAATCAAAGAACACGAATAATACTCTTGAAATTGAGCCTAACCATATCAGGATTTCGATCATGTAATCTAGGATCAACTTATGATATTGAATTGAATAGATGTTTACGGTAAGTTTCAAAATCTAATTCAAAGTTCAATATCGGTCCATTCCAATGCATACTCCATGCATCCGATACTGGTAAACTTTGCCAATGTCCTGGAAAGGACATAACACTTTTCCAAGGTGTAAGAATACCTATCGCTGATTATACCATGTCAGTCTAAATCCAGTGTTCGACAAATCGGGGAATCTACTTTTGAACATATAATAAAGATTATATTCCACCTTTGTGCGACAACACTATAATCTTTAACCAACTCATATGTTCTGGACTTAAAAAGAATTCATACATTATATACACATATAATCATGAAATAAATCATGTGAACCATGCAACATAAAATGTTATTTCTGATCTTTATTAATAAGTAAATCTGATTATATGAAATGAGTTTTATTTAGGGCATAAAACCCAACAGGAAGCCTGTTAGATAACATTAGATATGTATGTTGGCTTCGAACCATCCAACTGTGTCACGTCGGTACAGGCTGGAGTATGACCAGCAGCCGGAGTATGACCGGTTCGACCGATTAGGCTGACACTGTATCACGTCGGTACAGGCTGGAGTATGACCAGCAGCCGGAGTATGACCGGTTCGACCGATTAGGCTGATACCTAGGTTGGTGGTTCCGTACTATTTGACGTATCACGTCGGTACAGGCTGGAGTATGACCAGTAGTCGGAGTATGACCGGTTCGACCGATTAGACTGATAATGTAACACGTCGGTACAGGCTGGAGTATGACCAGCAGCCGGAGTATGACCGGTTCGACCGATTAGGCTGTTACTTGTCAATAGTACCGTCCCTATGAATTTTCAGAACTTAGTACCGTGTTGGACACGACAGTTAGGGGGACTCAGTATCGTGTTGGACACGGCAGTTAGGGTTATGGTCAGGGGTATGGGCGTCTAATCATGACCGGGATTTATGTATGAGTATTATTATGCTTTTCTTACTGAGTCTGTCGACTCACAGTGCTATGTTTATGTGTAGGTAAGGGCAAGGCTAGAGCTGATGGACCGTGAACGAGCCTATGAAGATTGTACATGTCGGGGCGGTTAGGGCTGGAGCGTACGATCATGGGGACAACGAGGCTATTTTTGTAACTAGTCGTTAGGCGACAAATATTTTGTATAAACAGTAAACTTTTGTAAATGATTTTGTAATCGGGATCCCGAGTCTTTTGTATAAATATTTTACAAGTTTAATTAAAAAGCAAAAATTTTAATTAATCACGTTTTCCATAAACCTCGTTGATTAGCAACGAGCTGCACAGCATGTTTAAAAATCACGTAATACGCCTATGCTAGTTAGGGTGCTAGAAAACATATAGGCTCACACAGGTCAAATGATTTGGATGGGCCCTATCATGTTACTAGGTTTACACAGATGAAAGAAGTACAAAATTTACCTGTTACAAATTATTTATAAGATCTATTGAAAATTGGACTATGATTAAAATCAGATCATTGGATCTGTCAACAAGTTAATCATAGCAATTTAGATCAAATAAATAATAGGTTTGTTTAAAAATTTGAATAAACAATATAAATAAATAAACAAACATTTTCCATGTAACAGATGTGAAATAAGATATTAATATAATTAAATTATGATTCTTAAACTAACCAATTAAATTTTTCAAAATTTAGGGTTGTTAAAAATAAACCTTAAAATCTCAAAAATAAAGGAAACTAATTTTAAAATATCTAGGTTTATTTGAATCAAATTAAATTAAATATCAAATAAGATCAATGATTTGAAAGGAAAGAATCTTCAATATCACTTTTAGATCTTATAATTTAATAAAATAAACCAATTTCAAAATAGATTTCGTTAGATAATTATTATTTTAGGAAAATAATAAATGAATAATAATTACCATAATTATATGTAAAAATATCTAAATTAAGCAATATTCAAATTTCTACAAAAATATCTAAGTTATTTAAATATTTAAGATATGATTTATAAATTTCCAATAAGGAAAAAAAAATGATATCTATAGAAAAATATCATTTTTAAACTAATAATTTATAAATAATAATAATTAACAAAATAACAAATTTTGAATTTGAAAATATTATGGTAAGTATATCTATAAAAATATCTATGTTAATTTCAAATTTATTAATTATTTAATTTGTCATATAAGATAATTTTAATATAATATTTTAAATAAAAAGACAAAGTTATCTTTAAATTTAAAATATGTTAAATATCAAAATATCTAATCTTATTATTAAATAATAAATAAATATTAAAAAAGTTAACAAATTTTTAAATCTGACCATAATAGGAAATATTTAAAATTGGAAATATTCCAAAATAGAAATATTTAAAATTGGAAAAATTCCAAATTGAAAATATTTTAAAATTGGAAATATTTCAATTTAGAAATATTTAAAATTGAAAAAATGAATTTTGGGAAACAATCCCATGAAAAAATTGGATTTTTGGGAAAAAAAACCCCGAAAATTCGCAATTTGTGGGGGACACCATTGAACCCCGATTTTCCAAAAATATCTAGCCCTTTATTCCTTTCTGTAGCAGAGCATAATCAAGATCTGAATCTGGATCTTCTTTTCTCCTTCTTTGATGAAGATTTTCCATAGTCTTACATACTATGATTGAGATACCACTTGATGTGTGTGGGCACTACTCATCACTCAAGGAATTCGAAATTTAGAGAGAAGAAAAGTGAGAGAGGGGCGTGTGGCATTTTCTCTGAAGGAAACAATGTGTCAAGTTGTGTGTTTAGGTTAGAATTGTATGGCATTAAAATAATGAAAACTATAAATGGTAATTGCTATGCATAGTGGGCGGCCAAACAAGGGATATTGGGCCTCACTTTGCAACTTTCCCATTTTGTTATTTTTCATTCCCATTTTCTCAAAAATGCCAATTTTCCAATTTAACCATTTAAATGCCAAAACTAATTATTTAATAACTAAAATAGATTATCAAATAATATTGTCATTTAATATAATTATTAATTAGACATACAAAGTCTCTTAATTAATAATTAAACCTAGAATCTCTTTTCTTTACAATTTCACCCTTGCTTAGTGAAAATTCATAAGTAGACATAGTCTAACTTTTAGAATTATAATTGATTAATTAAAATCAATTAACTGAGTCTTACAAGCAGTATGGTCTCAACTAGTATGGGGACCATGGGTCTATATAACTGAGCTTCCAATAAGTTGAACCGAATCTACCAAGTAAATTCCCTAACTTATTAATTCCTCATTGAATCCACACTTAGAACTTGGAATTGCACTCTCAGTCATATAGAACGCTCTATATGTTCCACGATATAGACACGTCATTAGTTATCCATTGTTATAACCCTAATGTGATCAATGACCCTCTAATATATGATCTACATTGAAAAGGCACTACTGTTACCGCTACACCTTCAATGTATTTTATCCTTAAAACACTTAGCTCCGTATAAATGATATTTCAGCGAAGTGAAATGAGATCTCCACCATTTATTTCTATTTAGCCAAGCTCGAAGGATATCATCGTTTCACTTCTAAGTTCCTATAGAAGTTATAGATTCCATATTTATGGTAGCGCTCCCACTCAATTATACTACCATGTTCCCAAAATGTACGTATCACCCTGACCCAAAAGTAGGCTTAACAAAAAAATCAAAGAACATGTATAGTACTCTTGAGATTGAACCTACTCATATCAGGATTAAGGTCATTTGATCTAGGATCAACAGGTGATATTGAATTGAATAGATATTAAGGTAAGTTTTAATATATCTAATCAAAGTTCAATATCGGTCCCTTCTGATGTATACTCCATACATCCGATACTGGTAAACTTTGCCAATGTCCTGGAAACGACATAACACTTTTCCAAGGTGTAAGAATACCTATCGCTGATTATACCATGTTAGTCTAAATCCAGTGTTCTGACGAATCCGGGAATAAACTTTTGAACATATAATTAAGATTATATTCCACTGTGCTGACAACATTATAATCTTTAACAAACTCATATGTTCTGGACTTAAAAAGAATTCATACATTATATACATATAATCATGAAATAAATCATGTGAACCATGCAACATAAAATGTTATTTCTGATCTTTATTAATAAGTAAATCTGATTATATTGAAATGAGTTTTATTTAGGCCACAAAACCCAACACTAGAGACTTCAGATAGGTTTTTACACTTCTCCAAAATCACTATTCCACCCCTAGAGTAATCACCATCTTATCAGAAAGATTTTCTAGCACAAAGGCAAATCTCGAAATCGCATGTGGTGTAGTCTAAGAGTTTTAAATACACCCTTATTGACTAACATATAGTTCCTCTTCTTAATATTAAGATTGTCTTGATTGTCTTCCAATGTTCTTCTCCTGGATTAATCTGATACTTACTCATTACTCCCACTCAACAGTAGGTGTCTGGTCTAAGGCATACTAAAACATATCTGAGACCTCTCACTGTTGATATAAGAAATTCTTTCATGGCTTTATCTTTTCTGGAATAGTTGAGACTTTTCCTTAGATAAATAAAATCTATGCCTAGGAAGTTGTGAAGCTTCTATAGATTGCCATTAGAAAGAAAATGCTTCAGCATTTTACTAAAGTAAGTTGCTTGCATTAGAGTAAGTAATTACCAGGTATACCATAAGTCATAGGTTTAGATAAACTCAAACCTATAATACTAGGAACAGTAAGTTTTGTTAAGTCCATTGAATAGACTTATTAACAAAATTTCCTTTTATGTCCTTCTAATAGAAAAATTTAGGTTACTCCATGTGAATGGATTAAACCATAGTTCTATTGGCTTTTCTTCTGAGTTTCTTATCTTGACAATCCATTACTTGTTTAAACTCACAATGGATTTTAATCACTAGTGTCTTCCAAGAGGGTGAGTTCCTAGAAACTCTCCCACTACGACAAGGTACTGTGAATTAAGTCTAAGAAAACTAAATGGTATTCACCTCTTCGGTTGTGACAAGATAACAGAGGCAGTGGAATCATCATATGTCAAATAAGATGATAGAACACTTAAGGAATCAAGAAAAAAAATATCTCCTTTATTTTCTACTTTATTTTCGGACTTAGTCATTTTCTTAGAAAAGTAGTATTTGTTTAAACAAACACTTTCTTATTTATTGTCTATGGGATGGTCCACCCCTAATCACTTAGAATAGCTAACAAACCATGGTTAACAGTTCTAGCTTTTCTTAAGATTTTGATTAGGTCATCAATGAATCTAGTAATGATTTACATTAAGTATACAACCATTACATCATTCTGAAATTGTATTACCATAGAAGGATTTAGGCAACGACTAGTAACTAATCATCAATATGCAAATCAAAATTTCTGGGGAAGTAAGTTTGGATATAATTTAAAAATCAATTTAATGATCTTCGAACTGCATATCTACTAACTATTTCTCCACCCCTATCAGTTCGCAAGATCTTTAAGCACTTACCTTAATGGTTTTAACCATTGCTAGAAAATTAAGAAATTTTTCAAACATTTCAAATTTCTTTGCATAAGGTATAATCTAGAGTTATCGTCTTAAGAATACAACGAAAAACTCATATCTACCCCTGAATGTACATCCATCTACGAATGAAATGAACAACTTTCAGTGGATATAGGCATATTAACTCTTTGTAGAGATTGATCTTGTCAAAACCACTATGAACAAGATACAAATGCCATAGATTAAAAAAAAAGTGGTTGTGTCTTTTTGATGACTTAGGTTTAGTTACTTCAATGGGTTCATAGAATAGTGCAAGTCGATCTTGGTCACAGAATATTAAACTCATATTCCATACAGTTTAAAACCATTGATAGAAAATGGTTATTAAGCACTTGTGAAAGTGTAACTGTATTGTAGTCTGGAATTAGAAATATAAGAAAATTTCTGTTTGGAATCTAAAATTAAAATCAAAGACTTAAATTTATACCAAATATAATGAGTAATTCTTTCTTGGACCACCACTACTAATTTGAACTCTAAGTCAGATTTGCCCATACAAGTAGGAGATTTTTAAGATTGAGGACTTATATCATTGTGGAATAGAATTTCGGGTTATAATCATATGTCATTTAATTTCTTAAGAGAAAATAGAATGACATGAAATGATTTATAGACCATTCATCCAATGATATGTTATTGAGCTAATTCGAAATGAATAAGCTAAGAGGAGTTAGGATAATTTTGTTGTTTAAATAAGAATCCAACGATGCTTCGATTAGCGAAAGTCAAAGTAATCTTATTTATACAATCTTCTTGTTTCATATCGTAAAAATACTAGTCTAAGGTGTCATCAATTGATGAACAGCTAGATGTTGCATATACAATATTTATCTTTCGAGATCTAACACTATTATGTATGTCTAATGGTGAAAATCAACTAGGGATTTATCTCATTAGATAAACAAACAAAGTTAGACCAACAATGAAGATTCGAAATTAAACTACAACTTAATAACAGAAAATAACATGGTTCAATATAAATTCATACACAATTCAGAAATTATTAAACATATAGCAAGTAGGAATGACAAGTGAAAATACTAAAACATACAATCCTAAATAATTTCCAAGGTTTTCAACAAACTGATATTAGTGTCCCGTTTAGGCGAGAGTCAAAGCTACCATTCATTGAATAGAGTTGTCAGCTCATCTAAAATGTTAAACATTCTAGCGACCTTTTATTCGATCAAGATTGGAATTCAGCGTTGTCCCGTTTAGGCGAGAGTCAAGGCAATTCTATCTTATGAGCTTCTACCATTGTTTCATATTTTGTAAGTCAAATATGGTCGCCACCATTAGGGTGATCCATACCATATAAAACACTTATAAAGCTACTTATCTTTCGAGAGTAAACGGTGCGAACTTGCTAATGAACGTTCCTCAATTAAGGAGGATTACTCACTAAAACAAACGCTATGTAAAACCAAGAATGGAGATCGAATATCTTAATAATAAAGCTCATTCTTTAAAATGTATTTTCATTATTATTTATAATAAAATGTATTCATTAAATATCGAATTTAGAATTAAAATTCTAAATTAGAATTTAATTTAATATTTATAAAATTATACTTAGATGGTGATTGAAATAAATTGAATTATTTCCATCTCAGTAGTAATTTTGATATATAAATATGAAGAAAATTATTTAAGTTGTATTAATTTAAATTAATTTGCAACTCAAAATAAATTTTCATGAGAATATATTTATTGTATTTTGAAAAAGAAAGTATAAAAAACTTTATATTTTCGAAATACTTAAATAATAATTACTTAGAAAAATACTTCAAGCAAAAATATCACCTATCTAGATTTTCCTTTGACTAATTAATTTAAATTCTAATAATATACTTTAATTCATTTATTTTAAATTAATCAATAAATGAAAAAATCATTGATTTAAGTTGGTCCAAGAATTAATTAAAATAAATAATTAATTTACAACTTAATCTATTTTTCAAGATAAATTCAAAATCATCTTGCATTATGAAATGCAATTTCGAAAATTGATTAATAAAATAAAAAAAATATATATGTTGAATTATTTAAATTTAAGTTGAAAAAATTAATTTCAACTAAAAATAATTTTCTATTTAATTAAGTGTCATGAAAAAGAAATATTTAAGTATCATGATGAAAATCAACTTAGATATTTAATTTTTAATTTAATTAAATGTATTAAATTCAAGAATTAAATAATTAAGTGTAGAGAAGGCTTAATTATTAATCTCTAGTTTAATACTAGGAAAAAATATACTTAAAATAAATTGTACCAAAATTAATTATTTAAATAATTAATTTCATAATGTATAATATTTTCCTATTTAATATTAGAAATAATAAGTAGTCTAGAAATAACTATCTAGAAAATATCTTATTTGACTAAGTATCTTTTCCACAAAATTTGAAAAAATATCTAATTTAAGTTGTATTAGAAAAAATCTAGAACTTAAATATTTTCAAATTTAAATTTAACTAAATATCAAAAATTAAGTTGTAACCACTTAATTTGAAAATATTCCATTTTAAGTTAATATTTGAAAAAAAATATCAACTTAAAAAAATATCTAAAGAATCTTAATAACCAATTCCTAAAATTCCTCAACTTAATTTTGAAATTTGAAATTCAAAAGATATTAAGATTTAAGTTGATTAGTTAGAGATAACTAATTTTCAACTTAAATAGGAATATTTAATGAAAAATTTAAATTAAGCTTCAGAAAGAATCTAGTTGGTTATAATTCTATATTTAATTAGATACAAGAAAATACATATAGTTTAGCTTAGAATAAAATTCTTTAAACTATGGTTTTCTTAAAATTAATATCAAAATAAATGAAATTAATTATGTTGCTAATCAATTTTATTAGGTTAAACTAATTTAATTAACCTAGTACAGTTATTCAAATCAGGCAAATGGGCCTTCACAATTGGGGTAGTTCATGTGAGGGTGTGCTGGGTTCAGTATGTCGTACCCACTACTATGGCTCCTGTAAAGACCGCTTAGTTTAATTTGGAAATTAGCAGTTAATCATGTTTAATTATGGAAAATTATTTATAGCTATTCAAATAATTATTTATACTGTTATTATTGAATCCTAAAATGCATTTTATGTCATTTAGTGATTTTTATAATTTTGCATTTCCGGTGCCCGGTAACATGGAACTCGGTGTTTGGCTCAGTAAAATCACAACTTAGTATGTTAGTTTGTGGGACGGTTTATTAGACATTGGGAATGTCGGGATTGGCCGAGAATTTAGAATTTCCCAAAATACCCCTTTAGTGTTATTTATGTTATTGTGGTGTGGAGGGGCAAATTGGTCATTTTGCCCCATTGTTATTTTGTCCTTTAGTGGACTTAATAATTGGAAATTATGTGTTTTTTTTTAAGTTAATGTTGGCTGAAATAAAAAGGTTTATTTTGATTATTCTCTCATTTTCATTTTTCCAAACTTAGAAAAATTAGAAAATTCTCAAAAAGCTCTCTCTCTTTTCGTCTCTTTTTCGGCCCTTTGACCAACAAGAAAAAGTGGTGTTTTCCTTGGTTCTCAAGCTGGTTTTAGCATAGATTTTGACCTCAAGTTGTTGGTAAGATCCTTGTAGCTCTATCTTTTAGTTTCTTGAATTTTTTTTGATGAAAAGATGATGTTTGCATGCTTAGTTTAGGTTGTTGTTGTTGCTGTGATTTTGTTGTTTTTTGCAGAGGTTTAAGCATGATTATTTGAGTAGATTAAAGCTAGTTTGATGCATGTTAGTTGCCTTGATTCAAGCTTAGAATTTTTATACTCAAAACTATAGTTTTTCGAAGTGAAAATGTGAAAAGAACTGCTGTAAAGTTTGATTTTGTTTGAGTTCAGTTTCTACAGTTTTTATATGCATGAATATGTGATTTTAATCAAGGTTTGATGCATGATAGGGTTGTTTCACCAAGTTTGAGTTTTGAACTCAAAACTTGGAGCTTTAATGACATTTTTGATATCTGTGTGTTCTGGACTGTGTAGATGCTTTAGAAATGTTCTTTGGGGTATTTAGAACAGGTCTGGAAGGTTTGGGGTGAATTGGAATTGATTTGATGAAGTTATGAATTTTTGAGTTTTGTCTGCGAGGAACCAGAATTCCGGTTGTGCATCCGGAATTCCGGATGGGGTTCAGGAATTTCCAAAACCGGAATTCCGGTTCTGCAACCGGTCTGCCGGTTGGGAAATTTTCAAGAACCCTAGATTTTCTCATTTTTATGTTACTTGGGGTATTGCCATGCTTTTTATCGATATGAAAACTTTTAGTTCCTAGTTTAAGTCCCCGGGAAGTGATTTAGCTTATCACTTATAATGTTGTGATTGTTATGGTTTAGGAGCCTGTAAACCGCCGCGCAGTTCGTTCCAGTCAGGTTGACTGGCACACCTGAATTCGGAATTGAGGTAAGATTAGTATAACAGTATGCATATATATATATATATTACATGTTTAGCGTGCATGTAGGAAGCCTGTTAGATTACATTATATATGTATGTTGGCTTCGAACCATCCGACTGTGTCACATCGGTACAGGCTAGAGTATGACTAGCAACTGGAGTATGACCAGTGTACCGAGTATAGGCTGACACTGTATCACATCGGCACAGGCTAGAGTATGACTAGCAGCTGGAGTATGACCAGTGTGCCGAGTATAGGCTGATACTCGGGTTGGTGGTTCTGTACTATTTGACGTATCACATCAGTACAGGCTAGAGTATGACTAGCAACTGGAGTATGACCAGTGTACTGAGTATAGGCTGATACGGTAACACATCGGTACAGGCTAGAGTATGACTAGCAGCTGGAGTATGACAAGTGTACCGAGTATAGGCTGTTACTTGTCAATAGTACCGTCTTATGAACGTTCAGGACTCAGTATCGTGTGGGACACGGCAGTTAGGGTTATGGTCAGGGGTATGGGCGTCTGATCATAACTCGGGATTTATGTATGATATTTGATTATGCTTTTCTTACTGAGTTTGTCGACTCACAGTGCTATGTTTATGTGTAGGTAAGGGCAAGGCCAAAGCTGTGGAACCGTGAGGACGAGCCTATGAAGATTGTACATGTCGGGGCTGTTAGGCCTGGAGCGTACGATCCTCGGGACAGCAAGGCTATTTTTTTATGTAGTCGCTAGGTGACAAGTATTTTGTATAGTCAGTGAACTTTTGTAAATGTTTTGTAATCGTGATCCCGAGTATTTTTGTATAAATATTTTATAAGTTTAATTAAAAAGCAAAAATTTTAATTAATCACTATTTCCATAAACCTCGTTGATTAGCAACGATCTGCACAGTATGTTTAAAAATCACGTAATACGCCTATTCTAGTTAGGGTGTTACAGCTCCCAACTCTCACACAAGGCCCAAAAGAGAGGAATTTAACCTTAAAATGAACAACTATTATTAATTGAATAGGCCCAAAACTAAATGGGCCTAAATAAAATCTATCAAAAACTATGATATTTTATTTAGCAAAAACAACCTATATGCATCTATAATAAAATTAAACATATAGGCTCACACAGGCACACAGTTTTGATGGATCCTATCATGTTGCTAGGTCATACACAGATGAAAGAAGATTGTGAAAATTACATGTTACAAATTATTTACTTGACCAAGGAAGCCATGAGTTAAAATCAAATCATTGGATCTGTCAACAAGTTAACCATGGCTATTTGCAATCAAGCAATAATAGGTTTTAAAAACTTACAAAACAAGCTAAAACACATACTCCTGATACAAGGTTAGCTGGATAGTTGGATGTAGGATTTATTTAATTTTAAATAATTAAATTTCGAAAAATAATTAAATAAAAAAAATTTATTTTCGAAAATAAAATAAAATTTATATATTTTTGAAATTAATAAAATAATATTTAAAATTAAACCTACAATTTTGAAAAATTAGGTTTCAACTAACCTAAATATCATTTCAAAATTTGCTAACTACTTTTAAAAATTTAATGTTATTTTATAAATTAAATATTCAATAAAAATAAAAAAGATAAATAAATATCTTTTTCAGATTTTATGATTTAATTTAAATAAATAAAATAACAAAATTTAAAAGTTAGCAAAATATGTTACTTCTATTTAAAATTACATGATTATAGTTATTGTTATAAATATTAATAATTATGTGGATGTCCAAATCTTTTATTTATTACCATGAATTGTAATGAACATTCCTCTTTTCCTTAGTTTCCCTTTTTCTTAGTTTCTTAATATCTCACTCTTGTATTTGTATAAATAGGGGTTCACCCCATTGGAATAAACAACTCAGAAATTCTCATTCACTTTCTCTTTCTCTCTTCATCTTCTTCTTCTTTCTTCTCATCTACTTTATATTAATTTATATTATTTCATAACACGTTATCAGCACGAGTCTCTGCCCAAGCTTCAAGCATGAGTCTCTGCCCAAGCTTCAAGCATGAGTCTCTGCCTAAGATCCAATGTAAATATTTTGTTAAAGTTCTTGAATTGTTTCAAAGTCACGATACACTAAATATATATTTATATATATACTCATCTGACTAAAACAATTTCAATGATTTTTTTTTATTTTATTTTTATCTATATATCTATATATTATATATGTATGTATATGTTTTTATATATTTATTATTGATTTCATATATATATAATGTTCTTATCATTCATAATATTTACAATATATGTGTGCCTATGATATGATAGAGAAAATCTATATAAATTATACATATATCCAAAAGATTATGTATTATCGATAAAATATTGCATATATCCTAAAGATTGTGCATCATCGATAAAAATATTGCATATATCCTGAAGATTATGCATCATCGATAAAAAATTGTATATATCCTGAAGATTATGCATCCTCGATAAAATATTGCATATATCTTGATGATTATGCGTCCTCAATAAAATCTTGCATATATCCTGAAGATTATGCAAACGTAATATTCATTATATAGTTTATGGATATATAATGAAAGAGATGAATACATATTTATATATATGTTCTTGTATTCTTTGAGGACAATGAAAAGTAATCTAATATCGATATAGATTTTGACAAATATTTCCTGAAGTAAATGTTTTATATTTGTCAAAAAAAAATGATTGTATTTATGTGAATACAACTAAAGAATCATTAAAAATGATTATTATTGATGCAATTTTATAGTGGGTTTTGAATATCCAAAAAGAATGTTAAGAAAATTGCATTGAAACATCAAAGTATAAGAATAACAATGAGCATGACTAATGTTATTTAAATACATGAGGCATGTATTTATTGTTCATCATTCCCTGCAGAGAATGATACGAATTGAAGTCAATTACTTTTAAAGGTTCCTCGTATTAGTCATGTTATTATACATTGTTATTACTTGCAATGTTGGAAATTATTGAATCTGACATATATTAAAGATTAAATTTTGCATACATCTTGGAGACTACGCAAAAATTGCATTCATATATTCTTTGAAATATCGTAAAAGAAATTGTTGAATAATTTCTTATATTTTTTATGGATGAACAAGTAATAAATTTTTAAGAAATTTATAATAATGTTCTACTTGTTCAACGTCATTCCCCGAAGTGAATGTAATGATTTTAAATAATCAATGACATTATTTACTAATCAAATATTTCCAGAAAAAGTGGAAACAACTAAAAGATGAGATACCACACATAATCAAAGTGCATGAAATTTATATATCATGTGTGGAATTGAATAATAGTGGTCGCGTACCTGTAGTACGGACATACTTATAATCAAGATAAAAGTATACTTGATTATTGAATAGAATGTGAATTGTACAAATTTATTGTACATTTAGAATATTTAAATATCATTCCCTAAAGAAAATGAATAGACATGAAATTCTATTTCAAAGAATATAGATTTCACATATATTGGCAATGCCAAAAGCAAATTAATATATACATATTTTATTATTTCTTGAAATCAATAGTTTCAAACTATTGTTAGTACATGATATGTATATATATAGTTACTATATAATTCAGTTTGCATATTCCCAGAAGTGAATATATAACTTACTAACATTTGTTAGTGATCCAATATAATCAAAGTGATAAAGAATCACAAAATGATTATTTGAAAAGCTTCCTGAAGAAGTCTTACATACAATTGCTACTTGGAGTAGTAAAATATATTTGTATGTACCTAGATGTATAACTTTTATCTAGTTATAAAAGTGATAAGAAATAACTCATTATATGTACTGGTTGTACATTTAAATATATAATATATCAAGTCATGATAATTAGACTGATGAATAGTCTATTAATAAATTAGACGACTTGTTAAAAAGATACCAGGAAAAATGAATGATATATTATGGTTATATCTATTTGACCATTACAATAACATGATGAAGTTGTCATGTATCTTTTAAATTATACACATTATTGAATTGATGATAGTGATTCCTGAAGAAATATAAAGTTTGATAAACATAATAGTGACTCCTGAAGAGTGTATATGTTTTGGAGAATAATATAATTATATTATTCGTGTATATAAAAATGAAACTTTTTATGATTACTTATATGTTGTAGTGATTTTACATTACCTTGTGAAAGTTTCATTGAAATACAAATTATAGTGAACCTGAAGTTCATGAATTGAATTATTTTGACATGATCAATCATATGCAATAAATTGTCAAAGAATTTGACTAAATTTTGTTGAAGAACTAGAAGATTCTTCTCATTGTTAATTTATAAGGCTCAAAAGAAGAATGTGCATATATTTGCACATAGAAAATATTTAAATTATATTTCCTTAACAATCTTGAGCTATTATTAGATTTTTATTGCATAGTTTCTTATCGATGTGATAAGATTATATGATCATGCATTTACAAAATGTGTAAATTTATGTATTTCTAATTATACACGTATGACTCATTCTTAGAAATGAATTAAGTTCATAAGTATTGAACTTGAAACTGAAGTTATTGAACCTGAAGTTCAATGTCATATAATATATATGAGTTTAAATAGATATTGATTCATTGTGATATATTAAAATCCCTACAGGTGTATTAATATTATTAGATATCACAATTTCTTAAAATTCTCTCGATCAGGGGGAGAGAAGCAGTTGGGATCGATGATAATTTTTGAAAAATGATCCTTGCACAAAGTTATAAGAACGATATAGTTCAAAATGATACATACCAACTGCAAATCAATATTACTCAAAGTTGAGAGAGAATGAGTTGAAAACGCCTGAAGCGTAAATGAACAATATAGAAATTATTAGTAAAAGTTCATTTGATTTGCCCTGAAGTTGTTAAATCTAGAAGTACTCATGGAGATACCTTAATGTTATAAAGTATTAAAATGATAACCGTAATGAAAACGGTACTCGAAGAGACTCCCAAGAGAAGTTAGACATAACACATTTCATCATAATTGAATCCCTGAAGTGATTCGTTATAGGTACCTATAAATGATAAACATATTTGAAAAATATGTAATTTAAAGAGATCTCTATAAGTTATGTCAATATGGGAGGAAATTATCATTTATTGAAATTTTTGTCGACAATAAATATTGAATGTTTGCATATGCAATAAACTAACATGAGATAGCAAGGATCATGGTATTAGATTTGTCGAGAATCATCGACTTACATTTTGATTTTTGGCCAAAATATTATGACGCAATCCAGGCAAATTTACTCACATAAAGTGAAGTAAGACCTGTAGGGTGTGCAAATAAATATTTCTAATGAGAATTTTGCATATATGTATTTGTACATAATGAATTGTTGTACAAAGTTTGCATAGACATGAGATTGATTGAAGTAAGGCTTAAATATTGAGAAAATATAATCATTATTTGATTATAGCCTGGAATATATTTTATGAGGATTTATAAGCGTCACATAAATGTTGCAACAAAAGATTATTTATTTGGAGCTCCTAATATAGTGAGAATTTAAAATAAGCCTTATCTAAAAATTCTAGAAGAATTTAATACATGTCTTAAGTGATATAAATTCTAAGTCGCGCGCACTATATGACAAAGATCTTTGTATGAAATAAAGACATGTAAGTAAATTATTGTTTGAAAAATACGTATGGTTGTCTATGCAGTATAAATACGTAAATTATACGTTGTGATAGACTCTTGAAGAGTTTTTGATTAATTGAAGAACAAACTTTTATTTCTTTTGTATATCGAGAAATATTAAATGTATAAAGTTTGTTCATTAGTATTGAAGTCCTGAAGTACTTCATATGTATTAAGAATTATAGATATATGATCATTTGATATGAAAATTAAGATCATACAACAAGATGGAACAAATATATGGTATTGGAGTACCATCATTGTCACAAATGAAAATTTATAGTACCATTAATGTGTTATGTTCATATCTACTTGAAATTTTAAATTTTCGTATGAACAAAGTTGTGTATACACATGAATGATACAATTAGTTGGATAAAGACTAATGTTCCACGAACCCCTCATCTATAATTTAGAAGTCCATACATACTCTGGAAGAGTTATAGAAAATATATGATCAAAGATTATATATGGTGATATTTTAAAAGTGATAACAATAATCTTATGACATCTATTATCACCAAAAGAATTATGGATCATATGTGCATGAGGGGGAGACATATTTATGTTGCACTCTTTTTCCCTTAGTTCAGGTTTTGTCCCAATGGGTTTTCCTGGCAAGGTTTTTAACGAGGCAACTTACAAATAGTTATGAATATGAAATATATATTGTACTCTTTTTCCCTAGCTCAGATTTTGTCCCACTGGGTTTTTCTGGCAAGGTTTTTAACGAGGCAACTATAAATCATGTTAACATACTTGCATTTTATGAAGCAAGTAGAGAATGTGTGTGAGTGAGAACATTGACATAGCATATTCGAGGAAACATATGGATTGCACTCAATAAAGAAGTATCAACCCAAGCAATTCTCTATGGATAATACTGCTTGCATCGTTCAACTAAAAGGAGGTACATTGAAGGAGATAGAGTTAGAACACATTCCACGAAATTCTTCTTTATACGCTTCAAGAAAATGCATATTGGTGTTCAACATATTTAATCAAGTGTCAATCTTGTAAACTTATTCACAAAGTTATTACCAACATCAACATTTGAGAAGACGACAGACAAGATCGAAATTCGTCGATTAGAAGATCTCCACAAATGCCTAAATGAGGGGGAGTTAGTTTACACTATACTCTTTTTCCTTTGATCAAGTTTTCAGCAAGATTTTTAATAAGGCAGTTATTATGGACATCCAAGGGGGAGTGTTATAAATATTAATAATTATGTGGATGTCCAAATCTTTTATTTATTACCATGAATTGTAATGAACATTCCTCTTTTCCTTAGTTTCCCTTTTTCTTAGTTTCTTAATATCTCACTCTTGTATTTGTATAAATAGGGGTTCACCCCATTGGAATAAACAACTCAGAAATTCTCATTCACTTTCTCTTTCTCTCTTCATCTTCTTCTTCTTTCTTCTCATCTACTTTATATTAATTTATATTATTTCATAAGAGTTATCTTATTTTAAATTTAAATAAGGTCAAATTATTTAAAAAAATATTTGCTTTAAAATTTAAAATCTGACTTTAAATTTAAAAAATAAGATGAGATATAATCAAATTTAAAAATAAGATAGATAATTAAGCAAAAAAGATAGATATTTACTATTTTCAAATTCAAATTACACTAATATCATGAATTAATTTAAAAAAAATTAATTAAATTAATTATGATATTTAGAATTGAATTAGGAATAGTAAATGTCTAAATACAAAACTACACAAAAAATCGGACGTTAAATCCATGAAGTAGCATGAAAAATCGAAGAAAAACGAAAAAATTAGACTATGTCTATTTGTGAAATTTTCACTAAGTAAGGGCGAAATTGTAAAGAAAGAGTTATTAGGGGCATATTTGTTAATTATGATACTTTGTATGGTTCAATTAATAAATATGATAAATGACAATATTATTTAATAATTATTTATAGTTATTAAATAGTTAGAATTGGCATTTAAATGGTTGAATTAGAAAATTGGCGTTTTTGAGAAAATCAGATACAAAAGTGTTAAAATTGCAAAATTGCAAAAAGCAAGGCCCAAACCCAATAAGCCATGGCCGACCACTTTTGTAGGCATTTTAAACTGACATTTTCATTATTTTAATGCCAAATAATTCAAACCTAACCCTAGTGGAATGCTATAAATAGGTAGTGAAGGCTTCAGGAAAATTACACTTCTGAATCAGAAAACCTGAGCCTTTCTCTCTCTACCTATGCCGCCACCCTCTCTCTCTCTTCTTCCTTGATAATTTCGAAACCCCTTAGTGATTAGAGTAGTACCCACACACAGCAAGCAATACCTCAATCATAGTGAGGAAGATCGTGAAGAAAGATCATCAGCAAAGGAGTTTTAGCATCAAAGATTCAGAGAAAGAGATCCAGGTTCAGATCTTGATAATACTCTGCTACAGAAAGGATACAAGGGTTAGAGATCTAAACGGAAGGAGTCATTTAATTTCGCTGCACCCAATGTAAGGTTTCTTAAACTTTATATGTGTTTATTTCATCGTTTTAGAAAGTTCATATTTAGGGTGTTCATAAACATACTTGTGAGTAGATCTAAGATCCTGGTAAAATATTTCCAACAACTAGCCTCGGAGCCATGGTAATTGATTTGCTTGCAAGAAAGTTGGACTTTAAAACGATTGTTTGATGTTTTTTGGATGGTATCATGTTGTATTGAGTGTTATTTGATGATTGATTGGTGTTTGTAAATTTTTGTGAAAAATAATTGCATATCTGTTTCTGGAATAATTTTTATTGGATAGTATGGAAAAAATTAAGCAAGTTACTTTTTTACAGAACACAATTTCGATTTAATTTGAATTAGTTATGATTTTTTGAATTTTCGAAAAATATTGGGGTTGGGCAACAGGGACACGCGCGCGCGCACGAGGCTTGTCCCTCGGACAGCACGCGCGCAGACAAGTTTTTTGTCTGAATTCCTGGGCTCCGCGAGCGGAGAGGCTGCTGGCAGCCTTTTGCGCCGAGTTCTCTCGCCCATGCACCCCTTGTTGCGCGCGCGGACAGTATGCAATGCATACTGTCTGTACAGCTCGCAAATTTTTCGTTTTTCATCGTTTTTTCATGCTTTTTCATGGAATTAACTTCCGATTTTTTTTGTGTAGTTCTGTATTTATACATTTACTATTCTTAATTCAATTCTAATTATCATAATGAATTAATTTAATATTTTTTAAATTTTATTCATGATATTAGTGTAATTTGAATTTAAAAATAGTTAGTATCTATCTTTTTTTGCTTAATAATCTATCTTATTTTTAAATTTGATTATATCTTATCTTATATTTAAATTTAAGGTCAGATTTTAAATATTTTAAATTTAATTTTTTTTAAATAATTTGACCTTATTTAAATTTAAAATAAGATAACCATAATCATATAATTTTAAATAGATGTAAGATATTTTGCTTACTTTTAAATTTTGTTATTTTATTTATTTAAATTACATTTAAAATCTGAAAAAAGATATTCATTTATCTTTTTTTTAATTTTTTATTTAATTTTTATTTATAAAATAACATTTAATTTTAAATTTAATTTTTTTTAATTTTTCGAAATTTTTTTTATTTTAGTTTAATTTTTCGAACATAAATATTTTATTTATTTAATTAATTATTTCGAAATTATTTATGTATTTAAAATTAAATAAATCCTACATCCAACTATCCAGCTAACCTTGTTGCAGGAGTATGTGTTTTAGCTTGTTTGTAAGTTTTCAAAACCTATTATTACTTGATTGCAAATAGCCATGGTTACTTTTTGCCAGATCTAATGATCTGATGGCTCCCTTGGTCAAGTAAATAATTTGTAACAGGTATATTTACAATCTTCTTTCATCTGTGTATGACCTAGCAACATGATAGGACCCATCCAAAATGTGTCTGCGTGAGCCTATGTGTTTAATTTCATTATAGATGCATATAGGTTGTTGTTGCTAAATAAATTATCATAGTTCTTGATAGATTTTATTTAGGCCCATTTAGTTTTTGGGCCTATTCAATTAATAACAGTTGTTCATTTTAAGGTTAAATTCCTCTCTTTTGGGCATTGTGTGAGAGTTGGGAGCCATACAAGTGGGTACGACATACTGAACCCAGCACCCCCTCACATGAACCACCCCAATTGTGAAGGCCCATTTGCTTGTTTTGAATAACTGTACTAGGTTAATTACACTAGTTTCACCTAATAAAATTGATTAGCAACATAATTAATTTCATTTATTTTGAAATTAATTTAAGAAAACCATAGTTTAAGGAATTTTATATTCTAAGCAAAACTGTATGTATTTTCTTGTATTTCATTAAATATAGAATTATAACCATCTAGATTCTTTCTGAATCTTAATTTAAATTTTTCATTAAATATTCCTATTTAAGTTGATATTTAGTTATCTACAACTAACCAACTTAAATCTGAGTATCTTTTGGATTTAAAATTTCAAAATTAAGTTGAGGAATTTTAGGCATTGGTTATTAAGATTCTTTAAGATATTTTTTAAGTTAATATCTTTTCGAACATTAACTTAAAATGGAATATTTTAAATATTTTTTAGGTTAATATCTTTTCGAATATTAACTTAAAATGTATCTTCAAATTAAGTGGTTATAACTTAATTTTAATTTATATAAATCTGATTTGAAAGATATTTAAGTTGATTATTCTAAAACAACTTAAACAAGATATTTTCAAATTTGTTCCATTTATTATTCGAATTTATTTTTCGAATTTAAATAATAATTGAAATTTAATTAAAGTTGATTTTTTATTTAAACCAACTTTGATTTGTAATTTTTCATTATTATAATATGGAACTTGTTCGATATTTATTTGAATTTATTTTTCAAATTAAATAATAATTGAAAATTAATTGAAGTTGATTTTTTATTTAAACCAACTTTAGTTTGTAATTTTTCATTATTATGATATCGAATAAAATGATTATACAAAATACATATATTATTTTTAAATAATGAGATTTTAATCAAGAGACTTTCGATCTCCATTGTTGGTTTTACATCGCGTTTGTTTTAGTGACTAATCCTCCCTAATGGAGGAACGTTCATTAGCAACTTCGCACCGTTTAATCTCGAAAGATAAGTAGTTTGTAAGTGTTTTGTATGGTATAGATCACCCTAATGGTGGCGACCATACTTGACTTGCAAATTATGAAACAATGGTGGAAGCTCATAAGATAGAATTGCCTTGACTCTCGCCTAAACGGGACAACGCTGAATTCCAATCTTGATCGAATAAAAGGTTGCTAGAATGGTTATCATTTTAGATGAGTTGACAACTCTATTCAATGGATGATGCTTTGACTCTCGCCTAAACGGGACACTGTATCAGTTTGTTGAAAGACCTTGGAAAATAAACTATGTTAGATTTAGTATTTCTACAACATATGTCATTACTTGTTATTTTCTGAACTGTGTATGAATTTATGAGCCAAAACCTTACTTCTGTTTTATTGATGTGTTGTAGTGTCATTATGAATAACCCTCACCCCAATCCTCTCCTAGTTAATATCTTAGCAAAAGAACTCTATAGTATGAAAATGCATCCTGGTAGTTGCATCAATTCGCACCTGTTGATGATGAAACTGATGTTCCAAAAGGCAAATCTACTAGGAATTGATTTATCAAGAGAACAATGGGTCCAACTCATCCTTAGTAGTCTTCCTCCGGAGCATAATGAATTTGTTATCTCTTACATGATCAACAATTCTAACTCCTCCGACATGGACAAGCTCGAAGCAGAATTACGAGCCCATGAAAGGAATCTGATTGCAATAGGTCCCCCTAGGTTTGCAATTCATAATCAGAGGAAAAGGATTAGGTATGAAGGATCTAGCAAAGCTGCTTCTTCAAGTATAATTATCAGACATAATCTTCTATGTTCGAATTATAATGAAAAGGGACATCATGAAGAACGATGTCCCAGGCTTCTAAACAATTCAAACGAAGGTAATGCTTTTGTCTTTGAATCATGTGTTTTAGAGAATGACAAATCCGTCTGGATTGTTGATTCTGGGTCTACTAACCATGTATGTTCTTCACTGCAGTTGCTTGAAACTTGGGAAAATCTTCTTCCAGGAGAGTTAAAGCTTAAAGTTGGCAATGGCAAATTAGTATCGGTCAAAGCTAGAGGAAAAGCCCTCATCAAGTTTCAACAAAGATTTTTAATTTTAGAAAATGTTTTATTTATTCCAAACTTTAGTAGAAACTTGATTAGTGTCTCATGTTTGCAAACACAATCTTATATAATGAATTTTTCGAGTACAAATTGTTCAATTTCTCGTAATGGATTTCAAATATGTGTTGCTACAATGGAACAAGGGCTTTATGTTTTATGACCGAATACACAAATCTCACTAAATAGTGAACTTTTCAATGTAGCTAGACCTAGAAACTTCAAAAGAAAAGAGATTGATAATGATAATCAAACTTATCTATGGCATTTACGTTTAGGTCATATAGGCTTTGGTAGACTCAATAGGCTAACAAAAGGCGGTCCATTGAAAAATATCGTCTTAGGTGAACTGCCAGTATGCGAGTCCTGCTTGGAAGGAAAAATGACTAAACGTTCTTTCTCTGCAAAGGGAGAGCGTGCAAAAATCCCTCTAGGGTTAGTGCATTCCGATGTCTGCGGACCTTTGAATGTCAAAGCCCGAGGTGGTTATGAGTATTTTGTCACTTTCATTGACGATTTCTCTAGATATAGTTTTCTTTACCTAATGCAAGAGAAATCTGAAACGTTTGAAAAGTTTCAGGAGTTTCATGCTTTTGCCCAAAACCAATTAGGTAAATCATTAAAGATCTTGCGAACTGATAGGGGTGGAGAATATATGGATATGCAGTTCAAAGATCATTTAATTGAACTTGGAATTGAATCCCAATACACTTCCCCAAGCACTCCACAACAAAATGGAGTTGCAGAAAGAAGAAATCACACTCTTTTGGAAATGGTTAGGTCTATGCTGAGTTATTCAACTCTGTCTACGTCCTTCTGGGGATATGCTATACATATGGCAAATGACATTTTAAATGTTGTTCCATCTAAAGCAGTCCCTAAGACACCCGTCCAACTTTGGAATGGTCGTACACCTAGTTTGCGCCACTACAGAATTTGGCGGTGCCCTGCTCATGTCTTAAGAAAGAAAGAAGGCAAACTTGAATCACGTACCAAAGTATACATGTTTGTCGGAAATTCTAAAGAGACTAGGGGTGGACTATTTTATAGTCACAAGGATAACAAAGTGTTTGTTTCTACAAATGCTACTTTCCTCGAAGAGAACTATATTAAAGACTACAAACCGAAAAGTAAAGTTGTTCTAGAGGAATTGCTATCAGATTTAAGTCCTTCCAATGTTCCGTCCTCCTCCACACGTGAAGAGGACAATCCCACTCCCTCAGTTGAACCAACTGAGAAATCTACTACTAAAGTTTCTGTTCAGAAGATCACCGCACCTCGTCGTAGTGGGAGGGTTTCAACAAAACCAGCTCGTTATGGCTTGGATGGTGAAATCAATATGGTCGTAGGTGACGGTATTGATGACGATCCATTAACCTATAAACAAGCAATGGCTAGTCCGCAACGGAAACGATGGTCGGCCGGCATGGATTCCATGAAAAAGAACAAAGTCTGGGAATATGTAGAAGCACCTGACGACTATCATCCAATAGGATGGAAGTGGGTTTACAAGAAGAAAAGAGGAGCTGGAGGCGAAGTCGAAACTTTTAAAGCTAGACTTGTAGCCAAGGGTTATACCCAAAGAGAAGGCGTGGACTATGAGGAAACTTTTAGTCCTGTTGCCATGCTCAAATCCATCCGAATTGTTCTCTCCATAGCTGCTGCTTTCGATTATGAAATCTGGCAAATGGATGTCAAGAATGCCTTCCTTAATGGGGTACTTGAAGAAACCATCTATATGGAGCAACCAGAAGGTTATGTTCTTCCTGGGCAGGAAAAGAAAGTTTGCAAATTAAATAGGTCTATCTATTGACTTAAGCAAGCTTCTCGCTCCTGGAACAAAAGGTTTGATGAAATCATCAAGACATATGGCTTTCTTCAGAATGAAGATGAACCTTGTGTTTACCAACTCAAGGAAGACCAAATAGTAGTATTCTTGGTCCTTTATGTTGATGACATTTTGATTATTGGAAACAATGTCAAGAAAATGATTCACATCAAGGAATGGCTCAACACTCAATTCGATATGAAAGATTTGGGTGAAGCAGCCTATGTTCTTGGTATTCAAATTATTAGAAACCGGAAGAACAGATCTCTTGCTCTCTCTCAAACAACCTACATAGACAAAGTCTTAGACAGATTCTCCATGAACAACACCAATGGGGAAAACATGCCTTCTATATATGGTATTTGTCTATCTAAGGAACAGTCTCCGACTGATCCTCAAGAGATAGAGGACATGGAGAAAATTCCCTATGCCTCTGCAGTTGGAAGTCTAATGTATGCAATGTTATGCACTAGACCTGACATCTGTTATGCAGTGGGAATCGTGAGCAGGTATCAGTGTAATCCAGGACATGAACATTGGAATGCAGTTAAGTATATTCTGAAATACTTAAAGAGTACAAGGAATCTTGTGTTAGTCTACAAGGGTGGTGCTTTAAATCCCATAGGCTACACTGATTCAGATTTCCAGGCAAGTCTTGAAGACAGGAAATCAACATCTGGGATGGTGTTTACTCTTGGGGGTGGAGCAGTGGTTTGGAGAAGTGCAAAACAAACCGCGATATCGGACTCCACTATGGAGGTTGAATACATAGCTGCAGCAGAAGATGCTAAAGAACTTGTCT
Organism: Cannabis sativa; assembly: GCF_029168945.1. Classification (NCBI taxonomy): domain Eukaryota; kingdom Viridiplantae; phylum Streptophyta; class Magnoliopsida; order Rosales; family Cannabaceae; genus Cannabis; species Cannabis sativa. The sequence goes on from NC_083602.1 coordinate 34,031,860, forward strand.
GGCTAAGAAAGTTCTTCACCAGTATAGGTGTTTTTCATGGAATGGAAAAGCCTCTGGTCTTACTTTCTGATAACAATGGAGCAATAGCAAACAGTAAAGAACCTCGAAGCCACAAGAGAGAAGCAAACACATTGAAAGGAAGTATCACATTATCAGAGAATACGTGGCAAGAGGGGATGTACTAGTTGAGAAAGTTGACACAGAGGACAACCTAGCTGATCCATTTACCAAAGTCTTGGCCGTGACAGCATTTGAAAAGCACCGTCAGAATTTAGGATTAATTGATATGTACTGATTAGTTTTATATTAGTGCAAGTGGGAGTTTGTTGGGTTTTATGCCCTAAATAAAACTCCATTTCAATGTAATCTATTTTATTCAACATCAATAAAGAAACAGAAGTATTTTTCATTCATTTGTGTATGTTTTGGTTCACTTTATCAATTGCTTGTCTATTTGATTTATAAATTCATCTTAAACCCTTTTCACATACTTGATCCTGTTTATTGTGTTGTCATCACATTGGAAAGTAAACATGACTATGTGAATAAAGTTTCCTAGATTTATCAGACACAGGGGTTTTACTGATATGATAATCTACAACAAGAGTTTACTTGCATTTGGAGAAATGCTATGTTCTTTCCAGAACATTGGTTAAAGTAAAGCTCAGGTTGGATGCATGGAGTATGCATCGGAAGTGTCCGATATTGAACTTTGACTTAGATTTAATAAAACTTACCGTAAAATCTATTCAAGTCAATATCGCCAAGTTGATCCTAGATCAAATGTTCTTAATCCTGTTATGATTAGGCTCCATCTTGAAAGGCTATTCGTGTTCTTTGATTTGTTAGTTAAGCCTACTTTTAGGTCAGGGTGATACGTACATTTTGGGAACACGGTAGTGCAATTGAGTGGGAGCGCTAACATAAAAATGGAATCTATAGCTTCTATCTGGCGAATAGTAAGCAAAGGATGATCTCCTTCAAGCTTGACCAAACGAACATAAATGGTGGAGTACTCATTTCACATAAGTTGAAATATCATTTATACGGGGTCAAGTGTTTTAAGGATAAAATACATAGTAGGGTGTTACGGTAATCTAATCCCTTTACAGTGTAGATCATTCATATAGAGGATCATTGATCACATTAGGATTATAACAATGGATAACTAATGATGCGTCTATATGGTGGAACATATAGAGCATTCTATATACTGAGAGTGCAATTCTAAGTTCTATGCATGGATTCAACGAAGAATTAATAAGTTAGTGAATTTTAGTGCTAAATTCTTCATCTACTTATTGGAAGCTGGGTTATATAGACCCATGGTCCCCGCACTAGTTGAGATAATATTGTTTGTAAGACTCATGTAATTGGTTTTGATTAATCAATTATAATTCTCAAATTAGACTATGTCTATTTGTGAAATTTTCACTAAGTAAGGGCGAAATTGTAAAGAAAGAGTTATTAGGGGCATATTTGTTAATTATGATACTTTGTATGGTTCAATTAATAAATATGATAAATGACAATATTATTTAATAATTATTTATAGTTATTAAATAATTAGAATTAGCATTTACATGGTTGAATTAGAAAATTGGCGTTTTTGAGATAATTAGATACAAAAGTGTTAAAACTGCAAAATTGCAAAAAGCAAGGCCCAAACCCAATAAGCCATGGCCGGCCACTTTTTTAGGGAATTTAAACTGATATTTTCATTATTTTAATGCCAAATAATTCAAACCTAACCCCGGTGGAATGCTATAAATAATTAGTGAAGGCTTTAGGAAAATTACACTTCTAATTCAGAAAACCTGAGCCTTTCTCTCTCTACCTTGGCCGCCACCCTCTCTCTCTCTTCTTCCTTGATAATTTCGAAACCCCTTAGTGATTAGAGTAGTTCCCACACACAGCAAGCAATACCTCAATCATAGTGAGGAAGATCGTGAAGAAAGATCATCAGCAAAGGAGTTTCAGCATCAAAGATTCAGAGAAAGAGATCCAGGTTCAGATCTTGATAATACTCTGCTACAGAAAGGATACAAGGGTTAGAGATCTGAACGGAAGGAGTCATTTAATTCCGCTGCACCCAATGTAAGGTTTCTTAAACTTTATATGTGTTTATTCATCGTTTTAGAAAGTTCATATTTAGGGTGTTAATAAACATACTTGCGAGTAGATCTAAGATCCTGGTAAAATATTTCCAACAAGAAGAACTCCCCAAAGTTCTATGGTCATACCGTAAAACAGAAAAAACAGCAACCGGTCAGATACCATTTGCAATGGCGTACGGTTATGAAACTATGTTTCCTGTCGAACTGGAGCCACCGTCACACAGAAGATTGACGTGCGAATAAGGTACCAATCACATACTCCTTGCAGAATCACTTGATGAAATCGAAGAAAAACGAGCAACTGCAAACTTAAAGTTGGTAGCTCATCAACAAAAAGTAGCTTGATATTTCAACAAACAAGTGAAAGCTTGGAAATTCTTCGTGGGAGATATGGTCCTCAGAATGGTATTCCTAAACACCAAAGACAGCACGTCAGGTGTACTAGGACCTAACTGGGAAGGACCATACCAGGTGGTCGAAGTCCTCGATTCCGGAGCATAAAAATTGGGTAAGTATGACGAAAAAATGCAACTCATTCTAGTACCACGGTATTGGAATGGAGAACATTTAAGGAAATACTACCAATAAAGTACTCAAGTCGAGTAGACCACTTCAAAGTACTCAGGTCGGGTAGACCACTTCAAAGTACTCAGGTCGGGTAGACCACTTCAAAGGACTCAGGTCGGCTAGACCACTCAAAAGTACTCAGGTTGGGTAGACCACATTAAAGTACTAAATGAACATTCGCTTCTAAGTGAATGGCCTTTTGGGCAGACTACGCGCAAAGGTTTCAGAAACAAAGTACTCAGGTCGGCAAGACCATTTTAAAGTATAATTTCTTATTTGTTTTATGTCATGTTAAGCTAAAAGATTAGATTAGATCACTAGCTCTGATGTAAGTTACTACAGTAACAAATACATTTTCGATCAATAAATGAATATAGTATTTCCAATTCTATTGAGTCAAAACAATCAGCATGATTATAATTTACCTAAAGTGCGTACAAAAGGTTTAGTCGAACCCAAAACACCAAACAGATAAACAATATATTTTGGAAAAACAAGTGACCAAGAGTCATACGTCTGCTCGGTCACTTAGGGGGAACCTATACCTGTGCAAAGCATTTAGTAAACATAAAACAATCACAATTGCACAACAATTATAAACAGAGAATGACATTCATTAAGGATGACAAAAGCATGTAATACCGGGATTAAAAGCTGCCCGGTCAGCCCGTTGTCCAAAAAATAAAAAATAATTCCAAGTTTAAAGACCGTTTGATCAGTCATGATGTCTCAAAAAAGGCCTTGAGGCCGTATATAATATATATATAAACAGGAGATAAAAAGAGAAGTGTTTAAACAGTTGGAGTCCCAGGCTCTTGGTTCGGTTCTTTTGAGCCAACTGGAGCAGGAGGATCTGTTGTTCGAACAGGAGAAGCATCAGCAGCTTGGCCAGAGGCTTGGCCGGAGGTTGAAGGAGCCGCCTCTTTCCCACCATAAGCAACTTGGGCCGCACAGTACTCAAGGTACATGTCTTTAGCATCAGCCAAGTAGTCAAAATTGGCCTGGGGATTAGCCTTCCAGAAATCAAAGAAGAGCTCGAGGCTGGCTGTCTCCATAGCATTGACCTTCTCCTTCAAATGGTCTGCCTCGGCCACCTTGACGTCCCTCTCCTCCTTCAGCCAAAGAAGAACTTGCCACAGAGAACTCCTCTCATCCTGAAGACTATTAACTTCAGCAGATAAGATCTCGATGCACTCCTCAAAGCGTTCTGCAACTTTGAGGTCCTTTGTTAGCACGAAGATCTTCTTCTCGGCAGAAAATAGCTTCTTGTGGGCTTCGCCCAATTCCAGCCAAACAACTCTAGTTTTTGCCCTGGCCTCCTCAGCTTCCTTCTTGGCCAAGTCCGCCTCTGCCCTCAAGGTGTCGGATAGAGCCACACTCTTAGAAGTAGCAGATTTAGCCCGGGAGTAAGTGTAAGCCTACTTCAACCCGACCTGCACAAAGGAAAAAGCCAGCATCTGGAGCTAAGTGTGGAAAGTTAAAAGGGAGGTATCAAAAAAGACTTACCCTGGTGAGCTCCTTCAAGACTCCGCCCACCAACACATCCAGAGATGAGTCACTATCAGCATCAGCCAGTTGCTCACTGACCTCAGCAACCAGCCGATTCATATAGTGGGCTAGCATCTCCTTGCCCTTCTTGGCCTCGGGAAGCACGGGCAAAGGTGGAGTTGGTGCCTGCACCCGCTCAGGAGCACTCCTGACAATTTCAGACCCAGTTGTTGGTGGGCCAGACTCCTTGGACTTGGTAGATTTTGGGGTAGAAGGGTTTGCAGCAGTCAGCTCCTCAGAAAGGTCAATAACCTCTCCAGAAGGTCTCTTCTCCGAGGAGCCCTCACTGCCCTTAGAGTTTTTGGCCGGAGGAGAGGCGCTAGAGCTTCTGCCCATCCTCTTCCTTGGCGCATCGAGCATCTACCGAGACATGTCTGCACAGAACAAAAATAGTGTGGTTAGAAAACGGCCATCAGAAAATACAAGGCATGAAAGTCAAGAAGCTCAAAAAAGAAGAAAAATGCAAGGTGACTGCCCGCCCAGAAAATCAGAAGTCCATCATCACCTGACATCGATTTAATCTCAGACATGACAGCCTTCACTTTTCCAGCAAAGGGATAAGATGGCCGAACAAGTGAAATGGGCTCCCTTATGCGAATTGCATGTTCAACAGGCCTGGGCTTGGCTTGGAGTTTCTTCTTCCTCTTCAATGGGGTCTCTTGCTCAGCCTCAGCCTCAGCCTCAGCTTCGACTTCATCATCAGGATTCAAAGGCTCTTGAGCATACTGCTTGGCCGTGGCACCTCCCTTCAACTTGGCTTCACGCTTAAGTTGAATGAGCTCATTCTCCTTATGAGCTCGTTCAGGCCGGCCAGAATCAGACTTCCTCTTCTTTTAGGAGTCTTGGTCTATTTCAGAGAATGAGTAATGGTTAGGAATATAGCAGTCCAGCTCGCCCAGGTACCTGTCCTAGTCGAGAGTGCGGAGGCGTGCCTCCGAAATCGTGGACGGAGGACTTACCCACCTGGCGCCCAAGGCACCCTGCCTCCTATGAGGAACCACCACAGCAAGCTCCTCACTGACGTAGTCCACGCCCTCAACCAGGACGTCTCCATCAACATCGACTGGCTGCCCAGCCTCATTGTACTCCCCAAAGTCAGGGGGTCCAACCTGTTCCCCCCCCCCTCCGCAGCGGAAGGACTGCCCGAACGCGCCTCATCCAGCTCCTCAACCTCCTGGACCTCAGCGTCCCCCTCACGGTCCTCCTCCATCGGGACAGCCGAATCTTGTTCGGCATTGGGCAAAGTGGCAAGCTGAGCCACTTGAGGATCAGAAGCGTCGGCCAGACGTGTGGTTTTCTTCGTACGAGCCATCCTTTGGCTGAGTACAAGGTCAGAAGAGTTTCCTTCGCTAGAAGGAGGACTAGCACGAAGACGAGGATGAACCTCGTGCAGAAGTTGAAGCAAATCCTGGTCGATCTGATGCCTGAGTTCCCAAGAATCACATGGGTTCATCTACAAAAGACAACACACAAGATGAGTGTTGGACGGAGTATCAAGCGAAAAACAAGCAAATATGTCGACCAAGAGTACTCAACATATTAAAGAATGACTATGTTTAAAGAAAAGTCAAAACTCAAGAAGTCGGAAAGTTTTCTTGAGTTAGGGTAAAAAAGTTCGTGAAGCTTGGAATAAGCAAGATGGAAGACAGACGCAATGCAGTTCAAAAATAAGCACTACGGCTAAAAGCCAACACAAAGACATGGAAAAGAAGAGTCGTAGAAGTCTTTAACCCTAGGGTTTCCTGAGCATTCTTTCTACAACATAGTTACAATCAAAGCGTAAACATGAAAAGGAAAGCATAAACGGAATCAGAAACTTACTCAAAGATTCGAATGTTCGAGTTCAAGCAAACCAACAATCGTCTGTAGGCACTTTGGCAACTCTGAAGCCAGAAAACTCTCTCTTTTCGCTCTGGAGTTTACTTAACAACGAAGGGTGATAAATTGAGTAATGTGCCAGTACGATGAGTATTTATAGGCAAAAGGGTAACTGCATACAAAGGAACATTAGACGCCTCGATTTCCCGCCTCAAAAGCAAATATGGGAAATCAAAAGTAATCGAGTGCAACCGTCAACCGTGGAGAGAGAAATTCGGATTTTAAAAATATTAATTGTCAGAGCATTAATTAGCCGAGAACCGAAGGGACGCCCAATCAGCTTCACCTCGAGTCTCGAACGGTCATGCTCGAAACGTGTCCCCATCCAAAGACAGAGCCAGCTCGGAATAAGTCTACACGCAAGGGCATCAGCGCCCCTTGCTGGCCATGAGCCCCCGACTAGGCGCACATTCCCTTATCAGGATTTGTAGCGCGATTGTCGTGGGCGGGAACATAGCACTCCAGCTCGCCCAGGTACCCATCCTGGTCGAGAGTTCGGAGGCGTGCCTCCAAAATTTTGGACGGAGGACTTACCCACCTGGCGCCCAAGGCACCCTGCCTCCTATGAGGAACCGCCTCAGCAAGCTCCTCACTGACGTAGTCCACGCCCTCAACAAGGACGTCTCCGTCAGCATCGACTGGCTGCCCAGCCTCATAGTACTCCTGAAGTCAGGGGGTCCAACCTCTTCCTCTCCCTCCACAGCGGGAGGACTGGCCGGACGCACCTCGTCCAGCTCCTTAACCTCCTGGAGCTCAGCGTCTCCCTCACGGTCCTCCTCATCTGGGCCGGCTAAATCCTGTTTGGCGTCGGGCAGAGTGGCGAGCCGAGCCACTTGAGGATCAGAAGCGTCGGTCAGACATGTGGTTTTCTTCGTACGAGCCATCATCTTATGGCTGGGTACGAGGTCAGAAGAATTTCCTTCCATAGAAGGAGGACTAGCACGAAGACGAGGATGAACTTCGTGTAGAAGTTGAAGCAAAATCCTAGTCGATCTGATGCTCGAGTTCCCAAGACTCACCTGGGTTCATCTACAAAACACAACACACAAGATGAGTGTTGGACGGAGTATCAAACGAAAAACAAGCAAATATGCCGACCAGGAGTACTCAACAGATTAAAGAACGACTATGTTCTAAAAAAAGTCAAAACTCAAGAAGTTTACTTAACAACGAAGGGTGATATAATGAGTAGTGTGCCAGTACAATGAGTATTTATAGGCAAAAGGGTAACTGCATACAAAGGAACCTTAGACGCCTTGACTTCCCGCCTTAAAAGAGAATATGGGAAATCAAAAGTAATCGAGTGCAACCGTCAACCGTGGAGAGAGAAATTCAAATTTTCAAAATATTAATTGTCAGAGCATTAATTAGCCGAAAACAGAACGGACGCCCAGTCAGCTTCACATCGGGTCTCGAACGGTCATGCTCGACCCGTGTCCCCATCCAAAGGCAGAGCCATCTCGGTAAAAGTCTACACGCAACCTCGGAGGTCCCGTACAGACTTGGGGGGCAAATGTTACCCCAAATTTGGCACTCTTATGTGGCATCACAAGAATGGTGACACGTGGACTCCACTTGGAGCATCTGCACAGAATGATATGCCGAGCAGGATGCCTCGCTAGGCATATCCAAAATGAAATATTCAACGAGCCATGCAGAATGATAAACACTTAGCGAATTCAGCTTGACGCATCATGAGTCACCAGCTCAATCCCTACAACTCATGGATCAACCTACATGGATGTGGCATACACATGATCCCACTATCAGTGTATTCAGCCTCAATCCCACGATCCTTGCATTCAGCATTGATCACACGATCCTTCTTTTTATGCGCATTGTAACGAGAGAGGAAACTCTTCCTCCTCAAGTTTCCCAGCCCTATAAATAGTGAGGAATGTTCACTGGGCAAAGGACGGAGAAATTATAAGCCGCTACGCAGTTAAGCGAAGGCTATATTATTATCTTAGAATTGTATATTCAGAGATACTATTGTAAGAGCTATAAGAAAAGGAAACTTCTTCCTTGTTCTTAAGTCAATACAAATAACAAGGATTAGGCTATTACTGAACTGCCCGGGGCTGAACCTCTATAAAATTCCTGTATCTTATCATTGCTTTCTTTTATATATTCTCATTACGACATATCATTTATCGCTTATCAAAAAGACTCATTGTCGTTGGCTAAAAGCGAAGTCAACAACACCAAAGGTAAATTATAATAATAATAGTAAATATTGAATAAGTGTGAGTACTCAACCCAGAACAGCGAGTATTCAAATCAGGAACACATATATTTAGTAAAAGACTAGAAAAATGACGAACAAAAGAGAAATATAGTGGTTCAGACAGATCACGGTCTACTTAGTCCACCGTTGAAAAGATTATGTCCCCTCTCATTTCACGGCGGACCACTCCTTTATATATATAAAACAAGTGTCCTATCATTTACACAAGGATTGCATTCATTGTCAATCCGTTTATACATTGATTTACAATAATTAAGCTAAAAAACATAAACATAATAAATGAAGAACAATTTCCAGTTTCATTCACTAAGTACAGCAACGTACGCAACTTCTATAGTGCAAGATGGCTATTCATATTCTTGCATAAGCTCGCAGGCTTAAGATGCATCCGAGACTAGTTGAGTCCAGGATGTGTGCGTCCTTGTAAAGTGGCTTTTACGGACATCATATAACGAGCTGATAGAACCTACACATGGGAGTCCATATCAGTTTATCGAGGCTATTGGGTCATCAGGACCAGCTTACAACGTAGATAGTTGACCTCTATATTTTCGCAGGAGGAGCACGAGGATACTCGCATATATCTTGATATATGCAGGCTAAAGTCGTTCCTTGGTCCTACATAATGCGAGTCATACGAATGCGATTAGACTTGGTCATATTCGCATCATCTCACTGAGTCTGGTTCAGGGAAGGTTCATACTCGAGGAGGCTCTCGTTGACATCTCAGCTTTCCTCGGGGAAATTCAGTACACGTGTCCTTTAAATAAGAGTCTGATCTCGAGTTTCTAGGTGAGAAAAATCTCACTATAACATATATAATATCTTCATATTTATATCTATTGAACTTTTATTTATTCAAGTTGAATTTCTTGATTTGATTTTTATCTAAAAACCGTGCATATCATGCAGAGTAAATGAGAATATTGTTTCTTTTTTAATTTAAGGAAACTTGTCTAAAGTTGTCCAAAATCGTCTAAGTCTATTCCAGCATATTATAAGTTATTCTAACGGATTGACAGGTTGTTTGAACATAATCTAACTTTTATTTTCGAAAATATTTTTTATTTATTGCTTGATTATTTCCTTGCTTATAAAGGATGACATGGGGTCTATTATTTGAGTATACATTCTTACTCAGGTCATGGATTTATATGTAAAGAATAAAATAGTTTATTATTGTTGTATACCAAAATGGTACGTTTTACATTTATCAACTCGCAAGCGCACGAATCTTTATTGTAGTATGGAGATTGTGCAGAACGAGGTCGAACCCATGGGAATTGCGTGAAATCGAAGAAAATACTTATTTAATCTAAGCTAATAAAACTCTAACCTAGTTCCGAAAATGGTGAGGTTTTTGGTAACAAAATAAAATAAAGTGTTTAAATGATAAACATGACAGTAACAGATATTTTCAGAAATATTTTGGGATATTATTAAGGGTTCAGAATCCACTTAAGTGTATATAAAAATATTTATGTTTATATTGATTCTCATAATTTAATCAGTAATCAAACCAATTATTTTCTAATAAAAAATAGATTTTCCTTCGCTTTAAAATTATAACTTCTAAGCATTAAATGTGAAACAATTTAATGTAAATACAAAAAATCAAAGAATATTATTTTTAATAAAATATGGAACCAAGCATAAATAATTTCTAACTATCAAAAATACTTGATATTAAAGATGAAAGAAATTATTTTAAGAAGCGAAAATCATAAGCATATATTGTACTGAGAATCAAAATAAAAATAAATACTTAATTAAATACACTAGGTTTCATCGTCCTCCTTAATAATAAGGGAACTTAGAAACCCATAAGAAAATTAACTAAGAAAGCGGTAAACTAACACTGAGCGCTCTGAGCGTTTTCTCTGGATTTTTCTGTCTGAAACTGAAACTGTAACTGAATTCTAAAAACCTAAGCTTCTATTTATAGAAGGGTAAAAGGACTAATGTGCAATTAAACTTATTACAAATTGCATGCGGGTAAAAATGTAAATACCAATAATTAAAACCGGAGTGACACGTGGCACTGTCGGATTGGCTGCCTTTGATGAGTCGGTGCCACGTGTCGAGCTTCTGTTGGCTGAAAAATAACAAATTGTGTCATGGAGTGACACTTGGCGCATGCAGAAAGCTTCCTTTTTGAAGCTTGGTGACCAAGGTGGGACGAGGCCCACTCTTGTGGTAGGCGCGTGAGGAGCACCTGCGGACCAGGTGAGAAGGTGGACGCCACGCGCGCGTGGGGAGAAGGAGAGGCGGCTGGGGGACAAGCTTCTGCTGGGCTTCTGCGAACGAATGGCAGACCGCCACGTGGCGGGGCTGTCTGCTGGTGAGGAATTTGGGCCCGTTTTTGGGCTGATTTCTTGGGCTTTTTGACTTTCAAAAATGCCAATTTTCATGGTTTTGGGCTTTTATTTCTGCCATTTTTATTTCTTTTTCTTTTCTTTTAATAATGCTATTTTTTAATTCAAACAACAAACAAAATTAAATCCAAACAAAATATTTTCAACATAAAATATATCACAATAATCTTAGAGAAAATATTTATTTAAAATTTAATTAATTTGTATTTCTTTAAATAAAAACAATGCATTTTTTAACTTTTTATTTCTTTTTCTCTATTATGCCATAAATACTATTATAATTTATAAACAAAGATAAAATTAATCTTAAATAAAATATTTTCAATATAATAATATATTGCATTAATTTCTTGAAAATATTATAAAGAATTAATTTTATTTTGTATTTTTACACTATAAAATATGTAATATTTTGGCATTTAACAATTATTAAATAAATTCTATATCTATATATGGTATTTCTTTGTAATTTGTGTATTTTATTTTGTTTTCCATATGATCTGCTTTAAACTCTCCAGCTGGCATTCGTGATGTCTAAGGAAAATTTATAGGATAAATTTTACTTTGATAGAGGATTAACAATATTGACATATCAAGATTTTATCTCCATAAAGAATTTCGTTATTTAATGATTTTTCTAAGGAATATATTTGATGATTTCTCTTTGTTTTTAGACCTTTGGAGTTTGTTTTTGAGTATCATTTATCCTTATCAATATCACATAAACAAGCAGCAAAAGGTTGAACTCTTCCACTCATTAATTTCTTATATTTTTAGAAGAGAGTGTTTCTTTTGTAAATGATATTTGTTTTGCTATTCCTTGGTGAGTTTGTGTGTCTTTGTGATTACTTTTGGGTGAAGTAAATTCTAAAGTGAAGAATGTGAAGAACAACCTTCGAGAGAGGGCTTATCTTAAGTCTTGCATTGTGAGGAAGCAAGCACCACTATCTCCACGAGACTATTTCTACAAGTCTTCCATCAAGAGAATGCAAGCACTGCTATCAATGGGAGAAGATTTCTAAAGGTTCACATGGTGAAATAAAATTTTGTTATTGAATATTGAATCTGATACATGGTGACCTTATATAGGCAAGTTACAATGACTAAGCTCCACACTTAACAATCTATCTAATTCTACTTAAGAGTATAACAGAAATAACTAACTTCAGTGAAATGAGAATAATAGACTAATCTAATAGCCCCCCTCAATATGGAGTGTAGATATTTATCACACCCATCTTGGATACAATGTTGGAGAATAGAGGTTGTAGCAAGGGTTGAGTGAAGATGTCTTCTAAGTTCTGCTATGAAGAAACGTGTAGAAGTTGGATAAATCATTGCTGAATTTTCTCTCGAATGAAGTGGCAGTCGATTTCCACGTGCTTCGTGCATTCATGATATACTTGGTTTTCATTGATGTGTATTGCATTAGTGTTATCATGGTAAAGATTGGCTGGTTTGCTGTGGGAGACACCAAAATCTTTGAGAAGAGCAAGGAGCCTGGTTAAATCATAGGTGGCATTAGCCATGGCGCAATACTCAGCTTCAGTAGAGGACCGAGAAACTACTTGCTATTTTTTTCCCATGAGACAAGTGACTTGCCCAGAAAAATGCAGTAGCTTGAGATTGAACGACGAGTATCTTGACAGCTGCCCTAGTCTGCATTAGCAAAGAAAGAAACCTGAACATTGGCTTGAGATAAGTTAGTTTCAGCAAAGGCATTGAGGTCGGGGCTACATTAGATGGGAAAAAAAGACCTTGGCCAAGGGGTTTTTTGAGGTACTGTAGTATTCTGTTTGTGCCTGCATATGTGGAACTCAAGGACATGATAAGAATTGGCTAAGGTGATTGACAGCGTATGTTATATCGAGTCTAGTGATGGTGAGGTAAATGAGTTTGCCAATTAGACTACGATAGACAGTGGGATCAGGCAGGAGATTCCCTTTGTCTTTATTGAGTTTGAGGTTGTGTTCCATAGGTTTGGAAGTAAGTTTTGCACCTATGTAACCTTTATCTTTGAGCATTTATAAGGTCAAAGGCCTTTGAGAAATGGAAATGCCTTATTTTGTTCGACCAATCTCAAGGTCGAGGAAGAATCAAAGTTGTCCCAAGTCCTTGAGTTTAAACTTAGTGTCTAGATTTTTTTTTGAAGGTGGAGATAGCTAACTCATTGTTGCTGGCAACAATCATGTCATCAACGTAGATTAGGATGGCCATAAAAATGGATGTGTCCTTATGATAAATAAGGAGTTATCTGACATGGATTGAGTGAAGCCATCTTCAAGCAATGTTGAGCTAAGTATTGCATACCATTGCCTTGAAGCTTGTTTGAGGATGTATATGCTTTTATTTAGCTTGCATACTGTATTTGGGGGAGCAATGTATCCAGGGTGTATCTTCATGTATACTTCCTCCAAAAGATCCCGATGAAGGAAGGTATTATTTATGTCTAATTGGTGTGCGGTCCAATTGTTGATGGCAATTAAGGCCCAAAAAACTTTTAAAGTGTTGAATTTTGCAACATGTGCATATGTTTGTGAGAAATCAATTCCTTGTTTCTAGTTGTATCCTTTCGCCACTAGACGGGCTTTGATTTGATCAACTTCACCAGCTTAGTTATACATGACTTTGTATACCCATTTGTAACCAATTACTTTGTGGCCTGGAGGTAACTTGGTTATGATCCAAGTTTTTTTTTTTTTTTTGTAAGGCTTGTGTTTCATTTTCCATGGCTTGGAGCCAGTGTTTGAACTGTGAAGCCTCAACATAGTTTTGTGGATCAATATGAGTGTATGCTGCAAGGACAACAACTCTAAATTATGGATGGAGCTTGATATAGGACAAGAAAGGTTCTACGGGATGTGTAGTGGAGGCCACATGACATACATAGTCTTGTAAATGGACTGGTTTGGTGACTTGTCAACCTGTTTTGGTGGTGTGGGGTTTATTGACCAGATTGGGAGGGGGAATTGAGGGTGTCGATGTTGGATCATTCTTATTGGATGTTGGTATTACTGGTTTTTGACTTGGGAGAATAGGTTGAGACAAACAATTATCATTTTCAGATGGTAATGTTGTGGAAAGAAAAGGAAAGATGTTTTCATGGAATATGACATCACAAGATATGTATATTTGTTTGGACTCAATGTCAAGGAGTTTATAGGCTTTCATTCCTAAGGGGTAACCAATGAAAATGGAGGCACAACTTCTTGGAGAAAACTTATGTCGTTTAGAATCCAAGGTTGAGCCATAGGCCAAACATCCAAATGATCTAAGGTGATCATAATTGGGGGTTTTTTGTGTAACAATGCAAAGGAGGTACTGTCGTTGAGTAATGTAGAAGGGGTGCGGTTGAGTAAGTATGTGGTTGTTGCAATGAGATATGGCTAATAAACCAGTGAGAGATTGGATTGTAAACCCAATGATGGAGCCACATTTAGAATGTGTTGGTGTTTCCTTTCAACCACTAAGTTTTGTTGGGGTCTTTCAATACAAGAATGATAATGTATCACACCTTTGGATGCATAAAATAAAGTGAGATTTAATTCCTTGGCTTTATCAGATCGTACAACTTTAATGGATTGTGAGAATTGTGTACATATCATGGTGAAAAAATCTTGTATAACTATTTGAACTTCAAATTTCATTTTTATCTTGTAGGTCCAAGTGAACCGAGATTTATCATCAAAAATTATTAAGAAGTATTTATAGCCTTCTATACTTGTGACTGTAAAGGGTCCCCAAATGTCCATGTGGATTAAGTCAAAGATGTTCATTGCAAAATTGTTATTAGAAATATAAGGGAGTTTCTTTTGTTTTGCTAAATGACATATATGACGATGAGTAGAATTGATAGCAATTGAAGAGCCAATCTTTTTATTAAAAACATTGGAAATGTACAATTGATGGGTGGCCAAGGCGATCATGCCGTTGATCTACATTTGTTTTATGGAAAACTAAAGTTTATTAACTAGTGGCAGCAATAGGAGTATCCTAATGTATGAGGTACAACTTCCCATGTCGTTTAGCTGTCCCAATCACCACACTCTCAGAAGGATCCTGTATAACACAAGTATTGGCTTTAAAGAACACAGTGTAGGGTGTATGATCAACTAGTTCTGTAATGGAGAGAAGATTAATTTGATAAATAGGGATATAGAGTACGTTATATAGAGTAAGGGCTTGGTTTATGCATACTGTACCTATGTTAAAGGAAGATATCTTATGACCATTAGGCAAAACAACATGCTTTTGAAAAGATGTATTATAAAATGAAGTAAATCAAGATTGATTGGAACACATGTGGTGTGCAGCACCACTATCAAGAATTCATTGGAAAGAACGGTGAGAAAATGCATTACCATCCAAGTTGGATGCAGCAGTGTTCATGGCAGGTTCAATCCGAGGAGCAGCCTGATTGAGTTGTTGGCTAAGTAGTGAAATCAATTGTTGATATTGAGAAGAGAGGTCTGAGGTAATGGAATGACCTGTAGCATGATCAAGTGGGTTGCTAGTAGATGCTTGATTTGCTTGAGCCTTGCTTTTTTCATTTTTCTTTTTATCTCCATATCCAAGAGGAAAATCGTGGATAAAGAAGCACTTATCCACCAAGTGGCTAGGTTTACCACAGTGAGAACAAGATGGTTTGGGTTTCTTATTTCTTGGGAGATTGGTGGATAGAAGACGAATTGATGAAGCAAGGGGTGGATTGTCAGAAGAACCAAGGGTGTGTTGGCGTTTTTCTTGAACAATCATAGGAAAGACCCGAGATAGGTTTGGGATGGGTTCATTGAGTAAAATTTGGGCACGTACTGAAGCGTAGGACTCGTTTAGCCCAGTGAGAAATTGCAGAACCAAGTTTTGATTATAATATTCAAGAAAATGTTTTATTGCACCACAAGTGCAAGTAGTGTTTGGGGGAAATTCTTTCAGCTCATCCGATAGGGATTTTAATTTTGTGAAGTATGAGGTGACTAAATGATAACCCTGTTGCAACCGAGTAAGTTAGGTTTAAAGTTGAAAGATTTGAGGCTTGAATCCCACATTGAGCCGTTCAACTAAACCGTGCCACATATCAGTAGCAAGATCAAAGTACATTATGCTTTGAGCAATTTTAGAGGAGATAGAATGCACAAGCCAAGACATTACCGTGTTTTTGCAATGGAGCCAAGAAGGGAGAAGAGGATTACCAGTTTCAAGCCATGGAAGGCAGCAATCGATGAAGGCGATCTTGTTCTTGGTAGCCAAAGTCATGGTGATCCCTCGCTTCCAAGACTGATAGTTGACACCAGTTATGACAGTGGACACCGGTTACCAGGCCTGGATGGTCGCCTGAGCTGAGGAAGAAGGGATTGGACACATATTCATTAGCCTTCCAATCAAGAAGAGGCTGAGATCGCTGAGGTTGAAATGGATTTTCTTTAGTTCTTGGAGATTGATTGTCGAGGGTCTCATTGTTATTTTGAGATCTTGTCGTGGAAGTGGTACGTCGAGAAGCAGCCATGGGAACGACTGTATGAGCAGAAGTAACATCAGGAGGGTGATCTGATGAAGGATTTTTCAGTTGTTGGTGGTGGAATTCCATCCTGGGATCTTCTGGAAGGTCGTGCCATGGGAATGGACAGGGTTACTTCTGATACCATATGAGAAAACCAGAGCAAGAAGAAGAGTGAAATAAAACTTTGTTATTGAATATTGAATTTGAGACACGGTGGCTTTATATAGGCAAGTTACAATGACTAAGCTCCACACTTAACAACCTAACTAATTCTACTTAACAGTATAACAGAAACAACTAACTCCAGTAAAAATGAGAATAACACACTAATCTAATATCTTGCATCGGAAGGAAGTAAGTTTTCATCAAGTAATTAAAAGGGAGTTCAAACCTTAGTGTCTTAGTGGACTCATTTTGCAAATTGGAGTACATCAAGATTGCGGCAAAATCATTATAAGGAGTCTAAGTTCTTTTTAAGTTCATTACTTTGTATTTGTTAAAATGTGACTAATGAATCTTTTCTCTGGTCGTGGCCCGTAGACTAGGAGCAATCTGCAATAATTGTTGATACCATATATAAAATATCACCTGTCATTTTAATTTTTGTAATTTTACTTTAGAAACTATTATTCTGTTCTATAAGGTTGGATTTTTAATAGAGGAAATTTTGATTCTGTTCAAATAATTTTACAAGAGTTCTACATTAATTAATTTTTTTATTAATTTTTCTTCATAATTATAGAAAACGGATTATCAGACAGGCTACTACTACTATTACTACAATAGGAGAAAATTTGTCACGTGGAGATATATTCCATGTCTAAGTTGATGAATATATATATATATATATATATATATAAAAATATATATTTATATATAATTATAATATTATATTGATTGGTAGTTGAACAAACGGGATTCACATTACTTACTCTCCACCCTTGTTAACGACTTTATGATAAGGCTCTTTAACTATTTTCATGAAAAGTGATTATTGTTTCATTATATACATATTTATCTGCCTATTCTATATATTTATGTTTTTCTTTGAGTCCCGTCCAACTTAAGCTGAGAGAGTCATTTTCTTTTTAAAATGTGTGCCTCCAAATGAAATGAGAAAAAAGTGCAAAATAATTGGTGACTGTCACTTTGGTCCATATATTAGCATACGAAACCAACCACGAACTATTTGACCATAAATGAGCAACTTTGACATTTAATACTCCAAAGTAACAAAGTCTCCAGATGCATAATAGAAAAGTCGCTGGGCTTTCCGTTCCCGAATTTCGGTCGTATTTACTATAACTTTTGGGTCACTAAAAAGGGTTCTTCAATTATTACACAATTAAACCACCAAAGGTTAACTCAAGTGGCCATAAGTGAGTGTGTATGTTAGAGGTCTTGGGTTTAAATCCCAAATAAAACATAATTTTAATATACAAACGCTTAAATCAATTAATTACTACACAACTAGTAGAGTTAAATCAATACTTGGTCAAATATTATAACTAACAATATTCATAAAGTGAATGCTTATTATGAGACATCCAGTGACGAGTTTCCGATATAGAAAATGACAGCACTTAAGGAAAGACAAATTAAATGGTGCTATTGGAAAGATAATCCTTCGATTTCACATTTCTAAATAATAAATATGTCTAGTTCCATAAACATAAAGATTGTCAATTTTCTCACTTTAATAGCAAATGTTTGAAAGGATCCCCTCGTAATTTTTTTTTTATTGGATTAAAAAATATTTTACTCATACACCAAAACCAATCTTAAACCACTTTTGAAGTTGTAACTTAAGATGAAAAAGATTACCAAAAAATATATATAATTTTTTCGATATACTATTTTTGACTCTTTTGTAAGGTTTGTAGGCATGTATCTCTAAGATACTCCATACACAGCATGCCACGAAGGGAAGAAAGCACCATCGTAACGCCTCCTTATCCCAAATCCTCAGCATTACTTCCCCAATGAACAAAATGCTTCTCTAAGATACTCAATTCAATAAATTGTATGGCAGGGAAGAGGATACCCCACAAAGCTGAGCAAAATTTCCTCCATATAATCCGTGCTGAGAAAAATTATTTTGTCTTCTTCTATAAGTCGTCCTAGCAACCAACTTATCACTTTCTTTGTCTAGTGGGACCAAGTGATATTTCCTATTTATATCCAACCGAAATAGCCATATTCTTAAACCAATACAACACAAAAATCTAAATACTTTACTGCTCTGTTTCTTACTCCCTGTTTTGAAGCAGAGTAATCTGCTTTTCTCTTTTATTACAACAAACAAAAATAATCCATCTCAACTTTCTTCCCTGTTCATGGCTCCTCTTTTTTGCTTACTCTTATTCTCTCTCATATTCTCCTCAAGCCAAGCTCAGCGTCCACCATCTCCTGGGTACAGCCCAAGTTCAAAATTTGGTTCAATTACCTTTGCTCAAGGCTTTAAGAACCTTTGGGGTCCTAAGCATCAAAGCCTTAACCATGACTCGTTGACCATCTGGCTTGATAGTAGCTCAGGTGTCACTTCGTAACATCTTACCCATTTTCGTGCTCTTCTCTTTTAATTATGTCTAACAAAAGAAATATGAATCAAATTGAGCTAGCTCGTACTGATTTTGCTCTTCTAAAATCAGTGTTGAATAGTGCTATTTTGTTTTTCTACTAATTTATTGGACTGCATTTTGCTCTCACAAACAGGAAGTGGTTTCAAGTCACTTCATCCATATCGATCCGGGTACTTCAGTACTGCTGTCAAACTCCAACCTGGTTATACTGCTGGAGTTATCACTTCATATTATGTATGCATGTTTTGTCTTAGAACTAAAGTCTTCTTACTCAAAACTAATATATATATAATATGTTCAAAAGTGATATCTGTTATTACTTTTGTGGTGCGATAACTAATTAGAGAATAAATTGACAGCTTTCCAACAATCAACAGCATCCTGGGAACCATGACGAAATCGATATTGAGTTCTTAGGGACAACCCCAGATAAGCCGTACACGTTACAGACAAATGTTTACGTAAGAGGAAGTGGAGATGGAAACATCATAGGTAGAGAGATGAAGTTCCATCTCTGGTTTGATCCAACCCAAGATTTCCATAACTATGCCATACTGTGGGACCCTAGTGAAATCATGTAACTACTTTTAACCACTCTTACTATCTACTAAGAAGTAATATTTTTGTGTAATTTGCTTTATTTTTCTTTTATGATAGCAGATGCTTTAAATTGAAGATATACGCGTAAATATATAGGTATTGGATGTGTATATATATAGGTTCCGGATGTCAAAACTTTATAATACTGTTAAAATACGGAAAACATATTACAGGAAATATATAATTTGGTAATAACATTGAATCGTAGATTACTCTAGAAGGGAGCCAGACGTATACATATAATCATTTTAATGTGTCAGATACAAAAAATGTATGCAGATTCTTTGTGGATGATGTACCAATAAGAAGTTATCCAAGAAAGAGCGATGCAACATTCCCAGTGAGGCCCATGTGGGTGTACGGATCAATATGGGATGCATCCTCATGGGCCACTGAGAATGGAAAATACAAAGCCGATTACAAGTACCAACCCTTTGTTGGTAAGTACATGGATTTCAAGCTCATCGGCTGCAAATCAGATGGACCCACTTCATGCCGCTCGCCCTCCGTCACACCCTCCGGCACTACTGGCCTAACTTCCCAACAGTCCTCAGCCTTGGCTTGGGTTCAGAACAATTACTTGGTCTATGATTATTGCCATGACCCCAAGAGGGACCATACACAAACACCCGAGTGTTAAAAAGTTAAATAACCTGGCTTCAATTTGGTTCTTGTCATTGGTGTGTGCTCCAATATATAGTGTGCTTTGGCGTTTTTTTAGCATTATTATGGTGTCAACACCATACCGATGTGACGCAATTGATTAGCGGCTTCATATATTATTTACTAAATCAAATTATATGGTGCTTTTTTTATACTGTAATTTGTAATTTGGGATTAAAGAAAAATATTCAAGTGTGACCGTGTGATAGATTAGGAGAGTCTTGAGATGGCCCCCTTGCTAAAATAGTTGCAAGAGTAGTTGACCGTCCGAGGCCCCCCGCTCTATATGATTTGCAAATGATCATTGGCCTTATTTAACTATATTGTAAGTATATATTTTCGTTTGTTATTGTTGAAAAATACGTCCAGATCTATTTTTTTTGAATAAACTACCACATCATTATCTCTTACTTCAGTTACATGTTTGTTATAAGCAGAACAGAAATAAAGAAAAAGAAATAGAGAAATGGGTTTTGATTACTTAGGGATTTTATTGGTGCTCATTTTGACTTTGTGAAAATAAAATGAAAAGACTATATAGTGTTAGGAAGTATTATAACAAATCAAAATATAACTCAAAGCAAAATAATACAATTATAAAAACAAAGAATTATTATGTTATAATTTTTAACCAAATATATGTTGGGTTTTGTGCCCTAAATAAAACTCATTTCAATATAATCAGATTTATTAATTAATAAAGTTCAGAAATCATTTTATGTTGCATGGTTCACATGATTTATTTCATGATTATCTTTAATGTATAAATTCTTTTAATCCCAGAACATATGTATTTGTTCATGATTATAGTGTTGTCAACACAGTAGAATATAATCATAATTATATGTTCAAAAATTTAATTTCCTGATTTGTCAGTTCACTGGATTTAGACTGGCATGATAATCAGCGATAGGTATACTTACACCTTGGATAAGTGTTATGTCCTTTCCAGGGCATTAGCAAAGTTTACCAGTATCAGATGTATGGAGTATACATTGGAAGTGACCGATATTGAACTTGGATTAGATATGATAAATTTACCGTAATATCTATTCAATTCAATATCACCTAGCTGATCCTAGATGAAATGATCTTAATCCTGACATAATTAGGTTCGATCTCAAGAGTGTTATTCGTGTTCTTTGATTAGTTAGTTAAGCCTATTTTTTATCAGGGTGATACGTACATTTTGGGAACACGATAGTACAATTGAGTGGGAGCGTGAAATATAGATATGGAATCTATAGCTTCTATAGGTATTTAGAAGTGAAACGATGATTTCCTTCTAGCTTGGCTGAATAGAGATAAATGATTAAGATCTCATTTTAGTGATTATATTAGTTCACTAAAATATCATTTATAGGTGGCCAAGTGTTTTAAGGATAAAATACATTGAAAGGGTGTAACGATAATTTTATCCCTATGCAATGTAGATCATCTAAAGAGGATCATTGATTATTGGGATTATAACAATGGATAATTAATAGCGTATCTATATCGTGGATCATATAGAGCGTTCTATGTAACTGAGAGTGCAATTTCATGTTCTATGGTGGATGCAATGAGGAAATAATAAGTTAGTGAATTTACTTGGTAAATTCTAGATCTGCTTATTGGAAGCTCGGCTATATAGGCCCATGGTCCCCATACTAGTTGAGACAAACTGCTTGTAAGACTCAGTTTATTGATTTTAGTTAATCAATTATAATTGTAAAATTAAACTATGTCTAGTTTATGAATTTTTCACTAAGATATGGCTTGATTGTGAAGAAATCGTGTTTGGGGGTTTATTTGTTAATTAAGAGACTTTATGGAGTCTAATTAATAAATATTATAAATGAAAATTTTATTTGATAGCTATTTTAATTATTAAATAAATAGTTTTGGCATTTATAGAGTTGAAATTGTAAAAAGTGGTATTTATGAAAATTAGGTAAAATAGTTTGAAAAAATGACAAAACCCAAACTTGAGTGGGGCTCATTAAGTGGCCGGCCATCAAGTGGTTTTTCACCCTATTTTTATCATTTTTTTTATTCCTAATATTCAACCCTAATCTTATTGAAGGTAGTATAAAAGGAAGGCTATGGTCTCTTCATCCAAACTAATGCCTCCAAAGCTAAAAACCTAGCTTTCTGGTGAGACCTCTTCCTTCTTCTTCTTCCTCTTCAATTTCGAAAGCCTTTCTTCACAAATATTATCCAGCCATTAGTGATTGAGTAAGTGCCCACACACATCAAGTTGCTCCTCAATCATAGTGTGTAAGACTGTGAAGAATCCTAACACAAGGAATGAGTTTTGGGCTCAGATCTTTGTGATACTCTACTACAGAAAGGATACAAGGGTTAGAGATCTGAGTGGAAGGAGTCATTTAATTCCACTGGACCCACTGCAAGGTTTCTCAAACTTTATATGTGTTCATTTACATTGTTTTAGAAATTCATATTAAAATGTTATAAACATACATGGTAGTAAATCTAGATCCTGGTAAAATAAATTCCAAAAATGGCCTCAGAGCCATGGTAATGATTTACTTTCATGAAATATAGATTTAAAACGAGGTTTTTGTTGATTTGGATGGTTTCATGATGGTTTATGTGCTTATTTGATGATTATTTGAAAATCATAATATATGTTGTAAAAATATTTTTTATTTCGTCCTGGAAATATTTTTACTGGAAAGTAGACAAAAAATTAATCAATTTAGGCTTTTATAGAACTCAATTTGGATTTTTTATGAATTAGTTATGATTTTTTAATTGGGATAAAAATATTTGAAACCGAGCAACACAGGTGCGCGCGCGGAAGGGGATGCTCGCTCGGACAAGATGCCTTCAGACAAGGCACTGCCCGAATCTTCCCCTCCTCACCGAGGTTTGCCCCCATATAGGCTGCCTGCAGCCTCTCCCTCGCCCATTTGCAGCCTCATGTGCGCATTGGGAGTATGCAATGCATACTCCCCTAGTGCAATCTTGTTTTGGAGATATCTTTTGATTCAAAAATCATTTTTCATTGAAACAAAATTCAAATTTTGGTAGAAGTTTGTGTAGAATCTGAATTTCAATTAAAAATCTAATTATCAAAATAAAATTAATTTTTTAATTAATTAAAATTAGTTTTAGATGTTAATAGACCTTGATTTTTCACCAAAATAGCCTTATGGTTAATTTTGAAATTTTAGATTATTTTATTAATTTTAATTATAAGATCAGATATTACATTTTTTTTTATTATTAAAATTTGAATGATCTTATTTTGATAATAAAATAATTTTTTAAATAATCTTGTTTAAATTTTTAAATTTGCTAATCATATCATATTTTTTTTTCAAAATTTTTTATTTTTGAAATATATTTTATTAATTAAAATTATAAGATTTGATAAATGTTAGTTTTAACATTTTATCTTATTATATATTTTTTTTTAAATTAAAATTAATTTTGGCAAAAATAACATGAAAATTTGAAAAATCGGTTAGTTTAGGTTTGAATAGAAATTCTAGGGTTTCTAACCATACATTTTTCGAACTTATTTTATTTTATATTTTAATAAAATTGGTAATATCCTAACCCATAAAATATCTTTTTTTTTTTCAAATTATTTATTTTGTAATATTTAATTTATTAAATTATAAGATTAAGAATATAATATTAGGACTATCTAAATTTTAAAATTCACGATATTATATTATATTATATTATATTATATTATATTATATTATATTATATTATATTATTAGAAATTTAATTAATTTAAATTTTGAATAAACATGAAATTTGAAAATTTGTTAGATATTTGAATTTAAGTTAGAATTTAGGATGTTTAGGAGATTTGTTATGTAACACCCTAACTATCTTAGGCGTATTACGTGATTTTTAAACGTACTGTGCAGCTCGTTGCTAATCAACGAGGTTTATGGAAAAACGTGATTAATTAAAATTTTGCTTTTTCATTAAACTTATAAACCATTTTACAAAAGTCTCGGGATCCCGATTTATAAAAATATTTACAAAAGTTTAAACTGTTTAACTTTTACATCAAAAAGAAAGTCGTCTAACGACAGTTACAAAAATCTCAGCCTTGCTGTCCCGAGGATCGTACGCTCCAGGCCTAACCGCCCCGACATGTACAATCTCATAAGCTCGCTCACGGTCCATCAGCTACAGCCTTGCCTTTACCTACACATGAACATAAACTGTGAGTCGACAGACTCAGTAAGAAAAGCATAATAATATCATACATAAAACTGACTGTCGTGTCCAACACGATACTGAGTCCCGCTACTCCCATGTCCAACATGGTACTGAGCTACTACTGCCATGTCCAACATGGTACTGAGTTTTGAACGTTCAGGGGACGGTACTATTGACAAGTATCCTCCTGATCGGTCGAACCGGTCATACTCCGCCGCATTCTTGGTCATACTCCGGCCACATGCCCGACGGGATAGGTCAATAGCACCGAACCACCAACCAAGTGTCGACTGACGGCCGAACCGCCATACTCCCGCCGGTCATACTCCACTTGTACCGACGTGACGGGGGTTGGATGGTTCGAAGCCTAAATACATAACTAATGTAATCTAGCGGGCTTCCTACATGAACGCTAAACATGTAATCTACATATGCATACTTTGTTATACTAATCTTACTGGATTCCGAATTCAGTGTGCCGTCAACCCCGACCGGAACTTAGCCGACGGCGGATTACGAGGGCTCCTAAACCGTAAAAATCACAACACCGATAAGTGATACGCTAAATCACAACGGGGACAAAGGTTTTAAAACCAAACCTAACTCACTTTGCAACTTAATACTAAAATACCCCCAAACTATCGAGAGAACAAGGCGGCGAAAACCGAAACTAGCACAAAACGGAAAGTTGAGAAAAACCGGTTTCTTCCCCCTACTGCAAAATCCGGCAACCTGCTTTACATGCGGTGTAAAACCGGTTAGCCTTTACCCGGAAAAACCACAAAAATCATTTCACCAACCAAAACGATTCCAAACTCAACCAAACTTTCCGGACACCTTAATTAGACCCTACTAAACATTTTCCAAGTGATAAAACCAAGCTTCAAGCACAGAATCAAAATTTGCCATTAAAGCTCAAGCTTTGAGTTCTAAACTCAAGCTTGAGCAAAACCACCTAGCATGCATTCAAACCCACTCAAATCTACTAAAACATACCTAAAATCACCTCTGAAAACTATTAAAAACAATAGTAACATCACAGTAACAGATTCACAACATTTTTTCAAAAACCACATATTTTACATAGAAAGTTCAAAGCTTTAAACAAGGTACTAAACATGCATTTTTAACAGCTTAAATAACCTCAAAATAACATACATACATTCCAGAAATAAACCATAAAACCCAGCAGTAATTACAACTAAGAATTCATGCATGCATCACCAACTTTTCATCAAAACTCAACAAAACACAAGAAGAGGTTACAAGAGCTAACCTAGCTTGAAGTGAACCTTAAAATGAGATGAATTAGCAAGCAAACTTCAATGGAGAAATCAGCTCCTTGCTGCTCCAAGGCTTGGCCGAAAAGAGAGAGGCTTGAGAGAGAGAGTTTTTTGAAAAATCTATTTTCTATACTTAAGACTTTGAGTGAAATGAAAATAAAGGAAAAGAAGGCTTTAACTAAATCTATTTCAGCCAAATAATAAAATAATAACATTTATTTTTCAATTTAATTAAGTCACTAAAAGACAAAAGTCAATGGGGCAAAAAGACCATTTTGCCCCTCCACACTAAAATCACATAAAAATCACTAAAGGGGTATTTTGGGAAATTCTAAATTCCCGGCCATTCCCGACATTCCCAATGTCTAATAAACCGACCCAAACTAATAACATGCTAAGTTGTGATTTCTACTGAGCCAAACGCCGAGTTCCAAAATACCGGGCACCGGAAATGCAAAACATGAAAAACTACTTAATAACATAACCATGCATTTCTGAATTCCATAAATAACAGCATAATAAATTATTTAAATAGCTATAAATAATTTCATAAATAATCATGATTAACTGCTAATTTCCAAATTAACTAAGCGGGCTTTACAACTATCCCCCCTTAAAAGGATTTCGTCCCCGAAATCTAACCTGAATAACTCTGGATAATGAGCTCTCATATCTGACTCTAGCTCCCAGGTGGCTTCCTCCACCTTGCTGTTTCTCCAGAGAACTTTGACCAATGCTATGGTCTTATTCCGAAGGACTTTATCCTTTCTATCCAGGATCTCCACTGGTTGTTCCTCATATGACATGTCTGGCTGAAGCTGAAGACTCTCATAACTGAGTATATGAGAGGGATCTGAAACGTATTTTCTCAACATTGAGACATGGAATACGTTGTGCACTGCTGATAAGGCTGGAGGCAATGCTAACCGATATGCCACTTGACCTATCTTCTCGAGAATCTCGAAAGGTCCTGTAAATCTAGGGCATAACTTGCCTCTTTTCCCGAAACGTTTAATCCCCTTCATCGGAGATACCCGTAAAAACACATGTTCCCCTACTTGGAACTCAACATCTGCGTTTCGGACCGCACGTAACTCTTCTGTGCTCTGTGAGGCAAGCATTCTAGCTTTTATCTTCTCTATTGCCTCATTGGTCCGCTGCACTGACTCTGGACCTAGGTATTTCCTCTCCCCTGTCTCATCCCAGTGGATAGGGGATCTGCATTTCCTACCGTACAACAGTTCATAGGGAGCCATCCCTATCGTACTCTGATAACTGTTGTTGTATGAAAATTCTATTAACGGTAGATATTTACTCCATGAACCCCCAAAGTCCATAACACAGGCTCTCAACATATCCTCCAATATCTGAATTGTCCTTTCGGACTGACCATCTGTCTGAGGATGGAACGCTGTACTGAATTTTAGCTTCGTACCCATTGCCCGTTGCAAACTTTGCCAAAATTTGGAGGTGAATTTCGGATCCCTGTCCGAAACTATAGACTTCGGTACCCCATGAAGTCTCACTATCTCCCTGACATATAACTCGCAACCGATCCACGTAAATGTTGTTCTAACCGTGGAAAATGAGCAGATTTCGTAAATCGGTCCACCACTACCCAGATGGAATCATACATACCCGTGGTCCTAGGTAACCCGACCACAAAATCCATCGCAATATCTTCCCATTTCCATTCTGGTAGGGTTAGAGGCTGCAACAACCCCCTTTGGTCTGCGATGTTCAGCCTTGATCTGCTGACAAGTGAGGCATCTTGATACGAATTCTACCAAATTCTTCTTCATACCGTTCCACCAGAAGTACGGTTTCAAATCTTGGTACATTTTAGTGGTACCGGGATGCAGAGAATACGGGGTAGAATGAGCCTCCTCAAAGATCTCGTTTCTCAATTCCACATTGTTCGGAACACAAACCCTGGCTTTATATAAAAGCATCCCATTATCTGACACCGAAAAGTCTTTGGCTTGACCAGCCAATACCTCATCTCGGATCTTCACTAACTCCGGATCTGTCATCTGAGCGACTTTTATTCTTTCTAATAGATCAGATTGCAGCGTCAAGTTGTGAAGCTGACCTACCACAAACTCAATGCTGGATCTAACCATATCCTCAGCTAGGCTAGGTGAGATACGAACCATGCTAGCTACTTGCCCGGACCCTTTCTGCTCGTGGCATCGGCAACTACATTGGCTTTTCCGGATGATGCAGGATCTCGCAATCGTAATCCTTCACTAATTCCGGCCAACGCCTTTGTCTCATGTTTAAATCTTTCGAGTAAAGAAATACTTGAGACTTTTATGGCCTGTGTATAGATCTCGCACTTCTCCCCATAAAGGTAATGCCGCCAAATCTTCAGTGCAAAAACCACTGCGGCTAATTCTAAATCATGAGTCGGGTATCGCTATTCATAATCCTTTAACTGACGGGAGGCATAAGCGATGACCCGATCGGCTTGCATCAATACGCACCCCAAACCCTGTTTGGATGCGTCACAGTAGACTACGAACTTCTCCTTGTCCGAAGGCAAAGCTAGCACCGGAGCAGTAATCAATCTCTGCTTCGGCTTCACGAAAACTAGCTTCGCATTTATCTGACCAGATAAACCGCTGATTCTTCTTTGTAAGCTCGGTTAGGGGCATTGAAATTTTGGAGAACCCTCCACGAACCTACGGTAGTACCCAGCTAATCCCAAGAAGCTTCGATCTCTCGTCACCGTCTTCGGTCTCGGCCAATCCCTGACGGATTCAATCTTTCCGGGATCCACCTTGATCCCATCTTCACCCACAATGTGCCCTAGGAAGGACACGAGACAACGTAACTCACATTTCTTGAACTTGGCGTAGAGCTTATGTTCTCGAAGTCGTTGCAGTACCATCTGAAGATGTAACTCATGCTCCTCTTCTGATTGAGAGTACACGAGGATGTCGTCGATAAACACAATCACACAGATATCGAGGAAATCCTTGAATACTCTATT
Organism: Cannabis sativa; assembly: GCF_029168945.1. Lineage (NCBI taxonomy): Eukaryota > Viridiplantae > Streptophyta > Magnoliopsida > Rosales > Cannabaceae > Cannabis > Cannabis sativa. The sequence continues at coordinate 34,060,404 of NC_083602.1, forward strand.
CATCAGGTCCATGAATGCTGCAGGAGCGTTGGTTAGTCCGAATGACATAACCAGAAACTCGTAGTGTCCATACCTAGTGCGGAAAGCCGTCTTTGGAATGTCCTCCTCTCGGATCCTCAACTGATGATAACCCGAACGGAGATCAATCTTAGAAAAGACCGTCTTCCCCTGAAGCTGATCGAACAAGTCATCGATCCTAGGTAATGGATATTTATTCTTCACCGTCAACTTGTTCAACTCTCTGTAGTCGATGCACATCCTCATAGATCCATCCTTCTTCTTGACGAACAAAACCGGGGCTCCCCAGGGTGATACACTGGGCCGAATGAACCCTATGTCAAGCAACCCTTGGAGCTGAATCTTTAATTCCTTAAGTTCGACTCGGAGCCATCCTATACGGGGCTTTGGAAACCGGATCCACCCCAGTGCCAAGTCAATCACAAAGTCGATCTCCCGCCGAGGTGGTAACCACTGGAAGTTCTTCTGGGAAAGACGTCCAAAAATTCCCGAACCACTCGATGTCCTACGGCCGAATGGTGTCTGGCCGAGTGGTGTCCACCACCACGGCCAGAAACCCTAAGCACCCGCCGTGCAATAATTCTCTCGCTGACATAGCCAAGATCACCGGGATCCGAGATCCCTGAACCGAACCCACAAACACGAACAGTTCTTCACTTTCCGGTTGGAAGACCACCATCTTCCTCTTACAGTCAATGCTCGCCGAATATTTAGATAGGAAATCCATTCCTAAAATAATATCGAATTCGACTAAGCTCATCTCTATCAGATCAGCGCTTAACTCTCTACCATCTATCCTGATCGGCATAGACCTAATCCACCTATTGGAGATAACCAATTCTCCGCCAGGTAACAGGGTTCCAAACCCTGATTCATATCTATCAAAGGGTCTACCCAACCTACTAAAGACTACGGTTGCCACATAAGAATGTGTAGCCCCAGAGTCAAACGGCCAACGAATAAAGCGAGTTGTTAATAAAGCCGACCTGTAACAACCGACGGTGCCGGCATCCGCATCGACTGCGTGATAGCGAACACTCGGGCCGGAGTGGGTATCGCCGGAGCTCTCGGTGCCTCTCGGCCCGAGCCGGGGACATTCCTCTTGAAGTGTCCGGCATGCCACAATGAAAGCATCCCGCCCCTTGCACCCCCCCCGATGATGCCTCTTGCGCCAGGGCACTCGGGATAGGAGAATCGGGTCTCATTACCACCGGGACGATTCCTCCGTTCTCGGTTCCCCCGAACCTCTTGTTCGACTCGAGCCGCCGGGCGTGGGTGCCCTCTTCCTCGATCAATGGCCGAACCACTACTCCCTCGCTAAAGCCCGATGCGGGGAGGGGTAGGAGCTCCGCCACTCATCGGAGTACTAGCTGACTCTGACATGCACCCCACTGCGCCCTCAGCTCGCAGTGCCTTCTCCACCATCTGAGCATAGGTGGTGCTGTCGTCCGTGGTGATCATCAGGTCATGCCTGATCTTGGGATTCAACCCGTCCAAGTACTTCTCCTTCTTGCTGAAGTCGGTCGGCACAATTCCCGAGGCTAACCTCGCCAACCGATCAAACTGAATAGTATACTCAGTGACGCTCATGCTCTCCCGCTGGGTCAGGTGAACGAACTCTTTCCTCTTGGCGCTTCTGACCGCCTCATTATAGTATTTCGCGTTGAAGAGTTCACGAAACCTTTCCCTGTGTCATGGTGGTGACATCGTGAATGCGAGACACCATGTCCCACCATACCGGGCGTCCTCCTGGAACCGAAACGTGGCGCACACCACTGCAATGTCGTTCACGGTGACACCCATGAAATTCGGGATTCCGGTAATCACCGTCGGCCCACTGTCGGCTTTCATCACGTCCGACCTCCCGGGAATACGGAGGTGCTTGCTTCGAACCGCTCATACAGAGGGTTCCAATCTATGGGCCGCCACCACTATCTCGGCCTGGGCGGCGGGGGCGGGGTGCCACCGGAACTACGGCACGAGGCTGAACCGGAGCACCCCTGGCAGTCTCAACCTCTAAATCTCGAGGTCTTGTTCTTCGATCCGGGCTTGCATCTCCGCAAACCGCAACTCCCACCCGGGCTCCACGATCGGGCAGGGGAGCACAGGGCGGCTGTGGCGGGTTCTCATCACCCGCCACGAGCCCCCGCCTCGGGGACCTCTACCTCGGCCCCCGAGCGGGTGGGGGAGCGGGCTCCCGTCCTTGGTTCGACCTACCGGAGTTGCCCCGACTCTGGTAGTCCGCCCGGCGTCCATCTAGTTAGACCGCCCGCGAAACCAAGAGTTGGCATATCGGTCGTATTCAAGGAGAGCTTACTAATGCCGCTTAATTTGGAAATTAAAAACGAAACATGCGCCTATTCTACTATCAGGCTACTAACATGCTTCCTAACAGGCTTTTCTTTTTCATAACTGAATAAAATAAACTACTAAAGCAATAAAGGCTTACCGAACCGTGAACCGAGCTAACTCGCCGATGATGATTGTACATGTCGTGACGATCTTCGGAAGACAACACAGCGGCTACGATACCAAATTGTAACACCCTAACTATCTTAGGCGTATTACGTGATTTTTAAACGTACCTTGTGCGGCTCGTTGCTAATCAACGAGGTTTATGGAAAAACGTGATTAATTAAAATTTTGCTTTTTCATTAAACTTATAAACCATTTTACAAAAGTCTCGGGATCTAGATTTATAAAAATATTTACAAAAGTTTAAACTCGTTTAACTTTTACATCAAAAAGAAAGTCGTCTAACGACAGTTACAAAAATCTCACTTGCCGTCCCGAGGATCGTACGCTCCAGCCTAACCGCCCCGACATGTACAATCTCATAAGCTCGCTCACGGTCCATCGGCTACGGACCTTGCCTTTACCTACACATGAACATAAGCGCGGAGTCGACGGACTCGCAAGAAAAGCATAATAATATCATACATAAAACCGATCGCCGTGTCCAACACGATGCGAGTCCGCTGCGCCATGTCCAACATGGTACCGAGCTACTACCGCCATGTCCAACATGGTACCGAGTTTTGAACGTTCGGGGGACGGTACTATTGACAAGTATCCTCCCGATCGGTCGAACCGGCCATACTCCGTCGGTCATACTCACTCGTCACCGACGGATAGGTCAATAGCACCGAACCACCAACCAAGTGTCGCTGATCGGTGAACTGGCCATACTCGCTGGCCGGGTCATACTCCACCTGTACCGACGTGACAGTTGGATGATGGTTCGAAGCCTAAATACATAACTAATGTAATCTAGCAGGCTTCCTACAGGAACGCTAAACATGTCATCTACATATGCATACTTTGTTATACTAATCTTACCGGATTCCGAATTCGGGTGTGCGGAATCCGACCGGAACTTAGCCGAGCTACGGACACAGGCTCCTAAACCGTAAAAATCACAACACTTAGATAAGTGATACGCTAAATCACAACGGGGACAAAGGTTTTAAAACCAAACCTAACTCACCGCAACTTAATACTAAAATACCCCCAAACTAGCAAGAGAACAAACTCGACCGAAAACCCGAAACTAGCACAAAACGGAAAGTTGAGAAAACCGGTTTCTTCCCCCTACTTGCCAAAATCCGGGTAACCGGGTTTACATGCGTGTAAAAACCCATAAACCGGTTTTACCCAGAAAAACCACAAAAATCATTTCACCAACCAAAACGATTCCAAACTCAACCAAACTTTCCAGACCTGCTAATTAGACCCTACTAAACATTTTCCAAGTGATAAAACCAAGCTTCAAGCACAGAATCAAAATTTGCCATTAAAGCTCAAGCTTTGAGTTCTAAACTCAAGCTTGAGCAAAACCACCTAGCATGCATTCAAACCCACTCAAATCTACTAAAACATACCTAAAATCACCTCTGAAAACTATTAAAAACAATAGTAACATCACAGTAACAGATTCACAACATTTCTTCAAAAACCACATATTTTACATAGAAAGTTCAAAGCTTTAAACAAGGTACTAAACATGCATTTTTAACAGCTTAAATAACCTCAAAATAACATACATACATTCCAGAAATAAACCATAAAACCCAGCAGTAATTACAACTAAGAATTCATGCATGCATCACCAACTTTTCATCAAAACTCAACAAAACACAAGAAGAGGTTACAAGAGCTAACCTAGCTTGAAGTGAACCTTAAAATGAGATGAATTAGCAAGAAAACTTCAATGGAGAAATCAGCTCCTTGCTGCTCCAAGGCTTGGCCGAAAAGAGAGAGGCTTGAGAGAGAGAGTTTTTTTTGAAAAATCTATTTTCTATACTTAAGACTTTGAGTGAAATGAAAATAAAGGAAAAGAAGGCTTTAACTAAATCTATTTCAGCCAAATAATAAAATAATAACATTTATTTTTCAATTTAATTAAGTCACTAAAAGACAAAAGTCAATGGGGCAAAAAGACCATTTTGCCCCTCCACACTAAAATCACATAAAAATCACTAAAGGGGGTATTTTGGGAAATTCTAAATTCCCGGCCATTCCCGACATTCCCAATGTCTAATAAACCGACCCAAACTAATAACATGCTAAGTTGTGATTTCTACTGAGCCAAACGCCGAGTTCCAAAATACCGGGCACCGGAAATGCAAAACATGAAAAACTACTGAATAACATAACCATGCATTTCTGAATTCCATAAATAACAGCATAATAAATTATTTAAATAGCTATAAATAATTTCATAAATAATCATGATTAACTGCTAATTTCCAAATTAACTAAGCGGGCTTTACATGTTAGGTTTTTGAATTTTTTTTCAAATATTCTCTTACAACCTAAATTTTAAATTCGAGTTAAGATATATTTTAAATTTTAAAATAGAGATATCTTAGCCTACTTTCCAGATTATCTATTACTTGTTTTGGTTTGTATTGCTTGATTATTTAATTATTTATTCAATTTTTTTTACAAACCTATTATTTATTTGATCTAAATTGTTATGATTAACTTGTTGACAGAACCAATGATCTGATTTTAATCATAGTATAATTGTCCATAGATCCTATAAATAATTTGTAATAGGTAAATTTTGTAGTTCTTTCATCTGTGTAAACCTAATAACATGATAGGGCCCATAGCTCGATGTAGACTCTCCCAGAATCTTGATGTGAATTTTGGATCTCTATCCAAAATAATGGACTTTGGAACACCATGAAGACGAACAATTTCTCTAACATATAACTCAGCATACTGATCAATGGAGAAGTTCGTTCGAATAGGTAAGAAGTGCGCTGACTTTGTAAACCTATCCACTATGACCCACACAGAGTTGTACTGTCCTGTGGTTCTAGGTAATCCCACCACGAAGTCCATAGCAATGTCTTCCCATTTTCACTCTGGAGTATTCAATAGCTACAGCAACCCTGCAGGCCTCTGATGTTCAACTTTCACTTGTTGACAACTAAGATACTTAACAACATACATAGAGATATCATTCTTCATGCCTGGCCATAAGAACATGGCCTTGAGGTCTTGATCCACTGTAAATCGTAACATTCCTGTTTCATCCACTGTAAAGTCACCAGTCTTCCCAGCCGAAACCCTACCTCGGGATTTCACTAACTCTGAATCTTGCAACTGTGCCTTTCTAATTCGCTCTAAAAGAGTAGATTGCATGGTAATATTAGCTAATTGCCCTACAACCAACTCAATTTTAGCTCAGGTTATCTCATTTGCTAGTTGCTGGGAGATTTGTTTCACAGTATTTATCTGACTCTGCCCCTTTCTACTCAAGGCATCGGCAACCACGTTGGCCTTACCAGGGTGATAAGGGATCTCACAATCATAATCCTTCACCAGTTCTAGCCAGCATCTTTGTCTCATATTCAGGCCTCTTTGGGTAAAGAAGTATTTCAGACTTTTATGATCAGTGTATATCTCACATTTCTCGCCATATAAGTAATGCTGCCAAATCTTTAGCGCAAATACTACTGCCGCGAGTTCTAAGTCGTGAGTAGGGTACCTTTGTTCGTACTCCTTTAACTGCCGAGAAGCATAGGCTATTACCTTTCCAACTTGCATAAGAACACAGTCGAGACCCTGTCTCGAGGCATCACAGCAAACAACAAACTTTTCCTTATCCAAAGGAAGAGTTAGCACTGGAGCGGTAATCAAGCGCTGCTTTAACTCCAGAAAACTTTTGTCACATCGATCAGTCAAAACAAACTTCAAGTTCTTTCGGGTTAGCTCCGTCAAGGGTACAACTATCTTTGAAAAACCCTCAATGAACCGACGATAATACCCAGCTAAACCCAGAAAGCTTCTAACATCAGTGGCTGATTTTGGTGTTGGCCAATCTCGAACAGCTTCAATCTTGGTCGGATCCACCATGATTCCATCCTTATCTACTATGCGCCCCAAGAAAGAGACACGAGACAACCAAAATTCACACTTTTTGAATTTAGCATACAACTTGTGGTCACGTAACCATTGCAAAACAGATCTAAGGTGCAACTCATGCTCTTCTTCTGATTCAAAATACCCCAAGATGTCATCGATAAACACGATCACACATTTTATCCAGGTAATCCTTGAACACCCGATTCATAAGATCCATGAATGCTGCCGGGACATTGGTGAGTCCAAAAGACATCACAAGGAATTCATAATGTCCATACCAAGTACGGAATGCAGTCTTCGGGATATCTTCCTCGCGAATTCTCAGCTGATGATAGCCTGAGTGAATATTGATCTTGGAGAAGACCGTCTTCCCCTTCAGTTGATCAAAAAGATCATCAATTCGAGGAAAACGATACTTGTTGTTGATGGTAAGCTTGTTCAACTCCCAGTAATCTATACATGTTGCCCTTTATTTTGTTCAAAATACGTGCACCAACCGGACTATGACACGTGGACTGAAGAAGCAAGACTTTGAGATAATTCGACTAAGTCTCGTTAATCAAAAGGATCAGCATTTAACATGCCTCCTGGAGAAGGCATGAAGGTTTCATATACTCTCGGAGAGCAAGACTACAACGAGGCATCTCCGGGAGGTATCAAATCCTATCTGGAGAGTCACCTCGCATTTGATGCCACATGGGAGAAGGCGTATTGAAACTACCATAAGTATTGAAGTCTGACGGCGTAACCCCCCTTCTGCAGCTAGTACACTATGATTAATGAGCCTAGTGACAGCTACTTTATTAGAAATCACATAAGTCAAGAAAGGATAATGGATTACATCCATTAAACCCCTAAAAAGCCTAGGGATTAGACCATGCATGTCCTACGATGTATTCGTTGGGAATGTATGCCTTTACTGAATATTACAGAAAGACATGTACCTCAATTCTGGGGATCACCCCACAAAAACACTATAAATACCCCCCAAACTCATTAAGGCTGGGGTCGGGAATTCTGGGTTCTATAAGAACTAGAGAGAAAAACTACCAAGAACATTCTCTGTAATAAATACTCTCATAAATACACAGACTCGTGGACTAAGGCTCATTAATGCCCCAACCACGTAAAAATCTCGTGCATTAACTACTTACAGCTTTCTTAAAGATTATTATTATATTGGTTGCCAAAAATCTCGGTCAACATTTTGGTGCTTTCATTGAGAGCTGAAGGAAGCGTCTGCAAGTAGGCAGTAATATTACAAAACTACAATGGTGGAGACTCGCAACACACGTCAACCCCGTCCTCCTCAAGACGCTCAAGACCTAGACGATGAGGATGTGGCCTCAAGAGTGAACGTGGGCTCTGAGGAAGGAGAAGGAACCACGACGACGAATACGAAGGAAACTTCGATGAGTACGACGCCTACGACGAAGGCAGCTATACAGAGCTAGGACTCTTGAGACAAAAGGCTTCTAATCACGAAGCTGAAATCGCGGCCCAAAAAGAACAAAACAGAACGATGCAAGAGGTGATGCTGGCAATGCAAAAAGGCATGGAGGCAGCAGGATTCCACGTGCATCATAAAGCCATCCCTGCTGGACTTGGAGAAACACCAGGAGAATCCTCGCCAAGTGCCCAAAAGTAGAAATCTAGGGAACCTAGCCCTATAAGGTATCCCTCTGAAGGGAACCAGCAAAAAAACCCTACTTCCACCCTTGGGAAAAGGAAAAAGGTCCAGGATCCGCAAAATGTCCGCTCAGATTTCTCGAAAGAGAAAGGTCCGTAGAGGGGCAAAATCCAAAAAGGGAGCCTTCACCCTCAGGATCGAGAGGACCGAAAGAGCGTTTCTGTGCACCAGGAACCCGGAGGGAGAGGAAGAAGGGGCCAAAAATACCCTCCCGTCAATCTGAGACATCACATTAACGGAAAACACGGTGATCTCTGGGATCACCTAGACCAAAAGAAACACGTGCCCGCAGTCTCCACGGGAACATTAAACGAAGGAATCATGGCTGAGCTTGACATACTCCGGAAAGACATTGCTCGGGTCTCTCGAAGACAAAAAGGTGATGACTCCGACTCTGACTATGAAGACAGGGAGCCATGTGCCAGACACATCCTGGAAGCGGAGCTCCCCAAAAATTTCAAGATGCCCGAAATGACAGCTTATACCGGGAACTCGGACCCTAGCGATCACCTGTCGCGGTTCAACCGAGTCATGAAAGTCATGAGAGTCAGCAATGACGCCAAGTGTTTATACTTCCCGCTAACATTGAGCGGGTCCGTGGAAGAATGGTTCAAGAAACTAGAGCCAGGATCCGTGGACTACTGGAATAAGCTGCAAACCAGCTTCCAGAGACAATTTGTCGCCACGAGGAAAGTTAATCTGGAGGTCAGCGCCTTGACTAACATCAAGCAGCTGCCTCCGGAAACATTGAAGAATTTCATAAAGAGGTTCAAGGAAGAAGCCTCAAAGACCAAGAAAGTTGATGACGGACAACAACTTGCCCTTCTTCAAGCAGGGATCCGTACAGGGACTCCGTTCTGGAACGAGTTACACTAAGAAGGAGCCTCCAACCTTCAAGATTTCAAGAAAAGAGTCCAACAGTACATCAACCTTGAAGAGGCCCAAATAGTGGCCTATGAGGGATACTACCCTACCGGGATAGCGAGATATGTACCCGGAGCTCAGCTCCCAGGAACCTTACCAACAGCCGCTCCATCGATGAGCGGCATACAATTTTCTGCTACCCCAGGATATAGTTAGGGTCTGGCCTTAGCCCCTGCATCTTCTAATTTTGGTAATCCTTCTGTGATAAGTGGATAAATCCCGTCTGAGTCCGCTCCGACCGCAAGCTTAGCAGGTCCCTCTCAAGGCTCACGGAGCAAGAGATCCTCAAAAGGCAGCAACCGGACAGAGGAAAAGCAGCAAAAAAGGGGGTACACTCCCCAGTACACCCAGTATACGGAGCTAACGGACTCCCAGGAGCATGTGTATTTCGCTACTAGGCAAAATACGCACTATCTGAGGCCGCCTCCTTTGTACAGGGATAGCTCCCGGAGGGATCCCAATAAAAGGTGCGAGTATCACAACGACATTGGACATAGGCCAATGAATGCAAAAACCTCAAGGACGTGATCGAAAACTTGATCCGATTGGGACATCTTTACGAATGGATCAAGAACCGGTTGCCTTACCTCAATCCGGCTCAGGCAGCAGGACCTTTGCTCCAAGGAACACCAAGGGTGTAGTCGGAGTAGGACCATGACCCCCTGGTCATAGAGACTCCCATCGCCAACAAGATTGTGGCTAGAATCCTAATTGACAACGGGAGTTCTGTGAATTTATTATTCAAAGAAGCCTTCACGACAATAGGCCTCACGGACCGGGATATTTCACCAAGCGGTTCCCAGCTCACAGGGTTTAATGGAACAACACTTATCTACATGGGAAAAGTGAGGCTCCCAGTAACCCTGTGCCCAGACACACCCCAAAGCACCTTCAAATACTGCACATTTGTGGTGGTGGACTGCCCAACGGCTTTCAACGCAATCCTCGGCCGGCCAGCCCTGGTGGATTTCAGCGCAGTCACATCGATTAGACACTTCTGTCTGAAATTCCCTACTCATAAGGTTGGGATAGGAACCGTAAGAGGAAACCAGGGAGAGGCCAGTCAGTGCTACAACGTTGCTGCCCACCTTCCCGTTCTAATTGTCTGTGAAGTTATTGAGCCAGAGATGGCGGAAGAAGATGAGTTGGATCCCCGTGTGGGATCTGAAATGAACCTATGGAGGGTGTCGAGGAAGTATTGGTGTGTGACCTCGATCCCACCAAGGTCCTCGAGCTAGGAAAAAGTCTAGAACCAGAGGAAAATGAAAAGATAATAAAGACGCTAAAGGCTGCCACAGATGTTTTCGCGTGGTGTCAAGAGAACATGACCGGCATAAGCCCCCACGTCATAACTCACGTCCTTAACATCAACCCGGACATGCCATCGGTCCAACTGAAAAGACGCCCCCTCGACTCGGTAAAGGCAGAAGCCCTAAAGAAAGAGGTGGACAAATTGTTAACCAGTGGCATGATCCGAGACGTGTATTACCCAGAATGGCTCGCTAATCCGGTACTGGTACCAAAACCAAATGGGACATGGCGAGTTTGTATAGATTTTACCGATCTAAACAAAGCCTACCCAAAAGACTATTTTCCCTTGCCAAGAATCGACAAGATGGTGGATGCCACCTCTGGGTTCAAGCTATTGTCCTTCATGGACGCATACGCCAGTTACAACCAGATCAAGATGCACATCGCGAATCTAGAGTGCACTAGCTTCAGGACCGATAAGAGGGTATACTACTACCTGTTCATGCCTTTTGGACTAAAAAAAATGCTGGTGCAACTTAACAGAGAATGGTGAACCGAATGTTTAAAGGCCTTCTGGGACGAAATATGGAGGTATACGTGGACGAAATGCTGGTCAAGTCGAAGGCATGCGCAAGCCACGAGGATGACCTAGAAGAATGCTTCGAAGTGGTCCAGAGATACGGAATGAAACTTAACCCGAAGAAGTGTACTTTCAGGGTCAAATCGGGAAAGTTTCTGGGTTTCATTGTCAGCCAGCGGGGGATAGAGGAAAATGCAGAGAAAATCCAAGCTCTCCTAAGCATGCCTTCCCCCAAGAAACACAAAGATTATCAGAGATTAACTGGAAAAGTTGCTGCGCTGAGCCATTTTATCTCCCTTTCCACAGACAAATGCATTCCCTTCTTCAACATCTTGAAGAAATATCAGAAATTTGAATGGTCCGACGAGTGCAAGGAGGCATTCAAAAAACTAAAAGAGCACATGGCTAAACCACCGATCCTATCGAAACCCGTTCTCAGAGAGGACTTGTTCCTATACTTGGTTGTCTCTGAGAATGCGATTAGTGCGGCCTTAGTACGGGAAGAGGAAAAAACTCAGCATCCCGTGTACTATGTCAGCAAGCGCATGATAGGGACGGAGACGCGATACCAAGTGATGGAAAAACTAATTTTTTACCTCCTAATGGCCTCGAGAAAGCTGAGACCTTACTTCCAAGCTCACCCAATCAAAGTGTTAACCAACTACCCGCTCCAGCAAGTCCTACAAAAACTGGAGGCCTTTGGAAGACTTCTGAAATGGGCCATAGAGCTAAGCCGATTTGATCTACACTACATTCCTCGCCCTTCCATAAAAGGGCAGGTGCTAGCAGAATTCATCACGGAGTTCCAGGAAGAAGAAGCTAACGCTAACATACCCACACTGCCAGTCCCAACATGGAAGGTATTTGTGGATGGCGCCTCCAACGAGAATGGGTCTGGAGCAGGGGTTGCGATTATATCCTCGAACGGACTTCGACTCAAGGCAGCCCTACGGTTTGAATTCTCAACTTCTAACAATGTGGCTAAATACGAAGCCCTGATAGCAGGACTAAGATTGGCAAAAAACTGTGGGGGCCAAAAGGGTAGAAGTCTACAATGATTCGCAACTTGTAGTAAACCAGGTGTTGGGAGAATATCAAACGCACAGAGAAAAGATGGTTGCATATGTGGGAATAGTCCGGGAACTGCTCCACGAGTTCACTGACTATAAAGTAGAAAGAATCCCTAGGGAAAGGAACGCTCTTGCAGACTGTTTCGCTAAGTTAGCTTCAGACAGTGAAATTGAGAAATTGGGGTTGGTACCTGTGGAACGCCTGGCGGAGCCAAGCATCAAAGTCAAGCATATCATAGCAACAGTTGAGCAAGAGCCCAGTTGGATGGTCCCCATCATCGAATACATAAGGAAAGGCAAGTTGCCCGAAGAGAAGGCTTTATCCAGAAGGATACAATATCAAGCGCACCGTTATGTGATGATGGACAAAATTCTCTATCGAAGAGGACTCAGCATGCCTTATTTAAGGTGTGTATCGGACCCTGAAGCAAAGCAAATTATGCTAGAGGTCCATGAGGGGGTTCTGTGGAGATCATACAGGAGGCCCAAGTCTCTCAAAGAAAATATTGAGACAAGGTTACTTCTGGCCAACAATGAAAAAAGACTGCATAGACTACGTCCCGAAATGTGATTCGTGCCAAAGGTTCGTGAACATACCTAGAGCTCCCCCAACGAAATTACCCTGATGACTAGTCCCTGGCCCTTTGCGGTCTGGGGAATAGATCTTATTGGGTCCCTGCCAACAAGAAAGGGACGAGTAAAGTATGCGATAGTAGTAGTAGACTACTTCACAAAGTGGACGGAGGCTGAGCCAATGAAAACAATAACTGCTAAAAAAGCACTAGACTTTGTTATCAAAAACATAGTATGTCGGTACAGCTTGCCTCACAAAATAGTCTCAGACCATGGGAAGCAGTTTGACTGCGAAGAATTCACCGACTTATGCAACCAACACGGAGTCGTTAAAAGCTTCTCCGCAGTGGCAAGGCCACAAACAAACAGATAAGCAGAAGTGGTCAACAAAATCCTAAAGGTCACCCTAAAGAAAAAACTGCTGGCCAGCAAAAACAATTCCCCAAAGAATTGCCAAGAGTGTTATGGGCCTACTGGATAACCCCAAGAACCACGACCGGGCACTCCCCATTTTCAATGGCGTGCGGTTGTGAGGAAATGGTCCTGGTAGAAATGTTATTCCCATCCCATAGGAGAACAACTTACGATCCAACAACAAACAAGGCTTGATTACAAGAAGCGTTTGATAAGATTGAGGAACTCCGGGATGAGTCTCAAATACGATTGGCGGCTTATCAAAAGAAGGTGACTAAGTACTTTAACTCCAAGGTTAAAAGTACGAAATTTACTATTGGTGATATGGTCTTAAGAAGAGTCTTTCCAGCCACTCAAGAACCCAGAGTGGGGTTACTTGGGCTAAATTGAGAAGGACCATATGAAATCGAGGATGAGATTGGCTCCGGGACCTACAAGCTAAAAAGAATGGATGGAACCATGGTGCCAAGGGCCTGGAACGCTAATCATCTTCGAAAGTATTACCAATAGTCAAAAAATGTAAACTTAGGCTTTGTTAAGAGAATTTGTACCGAAAAGTATATGCAACCTCTTAATTTATGAATAAAGCTGAGTGCCTTAAAAATAAGGTTTTCCTGCCACTCAGGGGGGTACTAAGGCATAAAACACGGAAAAATGTGAAACAGGCCAAAAGTAAAAGCAAAATCAGGAAGAATGTATATCTAAGCGAAATATATATTTAAATGTAAATATAAAAGATGTCCTGACCCAAAAGCAGGTCCTAAAAAAGTATTAAGGGCCTGGGGATGGGCCATAAAAATTGTCTCCCCTTAGAAGATAATAATTAACTTGTATGAAAGAAAAGAAAAGAGACTGTAAATGTAAAGAAAAAGAAAAACAATTATAATGGTGAATTGGTCGGCCTAATCAATGCGTGGAGGAAGGCGAGGGCCCCGGCGTTCCTCGAGCAAAGCGTCAAGCCTTTTCTTCTTCTCCCGAAAGCGAACGAGGATTTCCTCGGGCTTGGGATAAAAGTCAAGCTTGATGTTCTGGCGGTTGGACTACCAGACCATATAAACGCCATCGTCAATACGCTTGACGCAGTGCTTGCAGACGACGGGATTAAGGAGCTCATCCCTTTTGGCCTTTTTCAAGGCTTGGTCCTTAAAGCCCCTAAGCTCCTTCACATCTACGGTCAAGTTGGCCGTCGACAGCAAGTCCGCCTGGTGCAGCTCCTCCAAGGATTTTAACTTGGCGGCCATCTCATCCATAGCCTTCCTGGCTTCCCGCAACTCACGCTTAGCCTTGGTCGTAGCCTTGCCCTCTGCCTTCAGCTCCTCCCGGTGCTTCGCCTCCGCCTGAGCCTCCCTCTGCTGGACCTCCTCCCGGAATGCCCTCCTCTCAGCTGAAAAGTCTTGCAAAATCTTCACGGCCTCGTCCATGCCCCCAAATTCGGACATGACGAACCCGTGATCAATCAGGGTCTTTGAGAGGCGACCGGTCTCTGCAGTAATCTGAAAAAAGGAGCAAGAATGAAATCAGATGCCTTGAGACAAGATATAAGTGAAAAGAAAGGGATGAATCGCAAGAACTCACCGCAGCCAGGGCAGCGCTGATGTCCTTAACCTGATAAACAGAGTTCACTGAGGCATAAGCAGCGTATATCTTGGCTGGGAATTGCGTTAGATGGGAGACAAACTGGCTGGTCATCTCAGAGGCGAAGGGGGCGAGAGTAGGACCGACGAAGCGGTTCAACTAGTTCGTCAGGGGGTCCATGTTCAGGTCCCAAGGATTCCTGAAGGCGTCCTCACACAAGGTGTTCTGTTGCTCCTCCCGCAAGATCTTCTTCAGGGCCTCCACCTCAGCATGTCCCCGCCTGAACTCGTCTAGGGCGTAGTTGTGTTTGGCGGTGCGGAGCATTTGCCTTTCCTCGTCTGTGGGGATCGGGATGAGAACGATGCCATGCGGCACAGTGTACTCCTTCGCTTCGGAAGGAATCCCGGAGTCGGTGCTAACAGCTGGAGTGTCCCTCCTCCTAGGCCGCTTGGAAGACTCAGCCTTAACCATCTTCCCTTCCGCTAGCGCTCGAGGGTAGCCGCAATCTCACCTTCATCCTCCTCGACTTCCCGTGCCTCGTCTACCAAGACTATTGTGCCTAAAGGGGCACTGGACGACGATCTCCCGGGTGTCACTAGTTGGGATGAGGCCAGAGGCAGAGAAGGATCTGGGCTGTAGGCCTCGGCAAGGGTCGCCAGGAGATCTTCCATTGGCTTGGCTGCTGCAACAAAGAAATAAGGAAAGTGTTAGAATAACCGTAAGGCATGCGCCCAACAACAAAGCAATAAAGCTAATCCTACCCCGAGTCTCTAATTTAGCCCCAACAAAGTCTTGAACTACGGTGTTGGCTGCGTCATCCCCAAGAAAGCTGTCTGAGGGGAGAAACCAACTGGAGGACAAGTGGGCTGAATGATCGAGGGGAATGGGTGCAGGAGGTCCAAAACCCATCCGGGACTGACCCAAGAAATGGCCCAAGTAGGAAAAATAGTAGTCTTTGGCATGATCCCCCCACCGGGTGGAAGGCATCCTAAACTTACAAAGGCGGTCATCAAATCCTATGAGCCTACATTAGGTATACTCTCAGACAGATGGGACATGGTGAATTACTAAGGGAGACTTACGGGAACCTGAGGTACTTGCATCTGGAGCACCAGTATTAGGAACCGGGACCGAAGGCTTAGGCCTGGAGGGCCTTCGATCCATGCCAGCTTCTAGACGAAGGGTCCTCCCGGCTGCAGCCTGGGCCTTGATGTAAGCCAGCTCCTGCTCCCTCCTGAAGAGGTACTTCTGGTACCGTTCCTCTGCTGAAGTGATTATGTCCACCCAGAGTGCCCTTTCCGCGGCTGGAGTCCTTACGTTGGGACAGATGACCTTGGAAAGGTTAAAGTCATCCACTGACTGACTCTTGGATATCAGCTTGGCCTTCTGACAGTTCTCCATCGTGACTAAGTCCCCAACGTTGAGGGCCTTCTTGTCATAAGTAGAGAAAGTCTTGGCCTACTGGAGGAACACTTGAGTAGGCGCGGTCCGCAGGTAGGGAGGGATTCTGACCCACTCCGTAAGAAGCTCCAAGCGGTCCATGGCTTGGAAGCCGGAGGAAAAGAAGAAGCGGTGGTGGTACTCCTTCACATGCTTCTGATAGTTATAAGGGACCGGGCCCTCATTCAATGGATGGGACCGAAGTCCATAAAAACCATCTTTAAATTTGTCCCCCTTCTTAGGGACAGAAACAAGTTCGTAAAAGTATAAAATCTCAGCCGGACTGGGCGAGCCCCAGCTCCAGGCAGCGTATAAGATAAATTAGCCTGGAAGCAGGCGGTATGCTTCAGGAATTAATTGATACGGCGCGAGGCCAACAAAAACTAAGAAAAAAAAAATAATCCTGAAGAGGGAGCATAGCCCCGGACATCAAATGGGTCTGGCTCCAAGCTCCGAAGCCCATGTAGTTATGATTGGGGGTCTCCTCATCCCGAGGCAGGCGGTGGGAGGTCCCGGAGGCTGATGGCTTGATGCCTGCAACCGTTACGATCTTCTCGAGCTGGTGGGCACAAGTTAGTGTGGAATGGAGCTCGTCCGCCTCCCAACAGTTGGCACGAGACTTAAAATTTTCCTGGGCCACGGGACTCTTCATGACCTCTTCCAAGGTGGCCAGTGGAATCGCCCCCTTCTTGGAAGACTTGGAACTAGATGCAGAAGCCGACATTTTGATTCTGAAAAAATTAAGAAAATCCAACAGTTAGGCGCCAAACCAAATCAGTTTGTTTAAAAAGGGAATGGGGGTCCCCTAACCGCTGGAAAGAGGCCCCCTCCGGATGCTTGCCAAATAAGGAAACCTCAAGAGACTCTCCTTGGCAAGCATCGGGTGCAAAGATCCCAAAGGCAGTGACATTGCAAGAAGAAAGGGAAAAAAGGGAAAGAAGTCAAAGCCTAGAAAGCACGGACCACTCTAAGCCCTAAAGGTGTTATTACAAAAGATAAAGGCGATTCCCAAAAGAAAATGAAGTAAAAATAAACAATCAAGGCACAAAGAAGGGATTTTATGCAACGTACAGCAAACTCAGGCAAAATCATTCCCCAGAAGTTCAACATTCAACCCAGAAACTATAAACATGCAATACAAACAAGGAGTAAGTGAGCGTAAAGTCTCCTAAGAACTTACATCACGTTTGAAGACTGGGGGTCGGTGTTGATTGCCCGTAAAGGGAAGACTGGCAATGGCGAAGGAAGAGAAGCAAGTAATCTATGGTGCCTGAATTTTTTCCTCTATGGAAGTTCGGAGAAAATTTGGTGAAATGGTGAAAGTAAACAAATGAAATGAGAAGGCTGGCTTTTATAGGCCAGAACGGGTGTGAGACAACTGTGATCGACCATCATCGTACGGTCAGGATAACAATCGATTCGCATTCTACAGATCCAACGGTGGGGACAAGCGTTCATCAAGGCGGTAGGAAACGTTTGAGTACTCGACTGACACCCATTTAATGCGTCGTATCATTAAATGGATAGGAAACAAATCGTTGTCTGGAAAAAACAAATATCTGTAGTAATGATGGTCATAAATCCATCCCCACGCGCCCAGGGCACGTGCCAGGAAGTTAATTAGACAACTGGAGGCACTTAAATAAGCCTCATTTACTTTCTACCAAATAAGGCTTGGGCGGTAAATGTTGCCCTTTATTTTGTTCAAAATACGTGGACCAACTGGACTATGACACGTGGACTGAAGAAGCAAGAATTTGAGATAATTCGACTAAGTCTCCTTAATCAAAAGGATCAGCATTTAACATGCCTCCCGAAGAAGGCATGAAGGTTTCATATACTCCCGGAGAGCAAGACTACAACGAGGCATCTCCGAGAGGTATCAAATCTTATCTGCAAAGTCACCTCGCATTTAATGCCGCATGGGAGAAGGCGTATTGAAACTGCCATAAGTATTAAAGTCTGACGGCGTAACCCGCCTTCTGCAGCTACTACGCTATGATTAATGAGCCTAGTGACGACTACTTTATGAGAAATCACATCAGTCAAGAAAGGATAATGGATTACATCCATTAAACCCCTAAAAAGTCGAGGGATTAGACCATGCATGTTCTATGATGTATTCGTTGAGAATGTGTGCCTTTACTAAATATTACAGAAAGACATGTACCTCAATTCTGGCGATCACCCCACAAAAACACTATAAATACCCCACAAACTCATTAAGGCAGGGGTCGGGAATTCTGGGTTCCATAAGAACTAGAGAGAAAAACCACAAAGAACATTCTCTGTATTAAATACTCTCATAAATATACAGACTCGTGGACTAAGGCTCATTAATGCCCAAACTGTTGGAATTTATTTTACCAGGATCTTAGATCTACTCACAAGTATGTTGTTTAACATCCTAAATATGAAATTTCTAAAATGATAATAAACGCATATAAAGTTAAGGAAACCTTACATTAGTTGCAGCGGAATAATATGTCTCCTTCCACTCAGATCTCTAACCCTTGTATCCTTTCTGTCCTGGAGTATTATCAAGATCTGAGTCGGAATGTCCTTCTCTTTGAATTAGATTCTTTACAATCTTCCAAACTATGATTGCGGTACCACTTACTGTGTGTGGGCACTACTCTATCACTAGGTTGTTTCAAAATTATGAAGAGGAAAAGAGAGAGAGAGGGGGTCGGCTATAGAGAGAAAATGGAAGGCTCAGTTTTTCTGAAAGGCAATCTCTTGAATTACTGAATAACTCTTATTTTAGTGTGAGCCATCACTTTTTATTTATAGGCAACTACTAGGTTTAGGTTAGTAATTATTTGGAATTAAAATAATGAACATATTAATTGGAAAAAGCTATTCAAGTTGCCGGCCGTGGTGTTAATGGGCCTCACTTGGATTTTGAGGTTTTCACAATTTTTATTTCTATTTTCTCAAAAATGCTAATTTTTCAATTCTAACCATTTAAATACCAAAACTAATTATTTCATAACTAAAATAGATTATTAAATAATATTTTCATTTAACATAATTATTAATTAGACATATAGAGTCTCTTAATTAATAAACAAATCCTAGAATCTCTTTTCTTTACAATATCACCCCTGCTTAGTGAAATTTCACAAATTAGACATAGTCTAACTTTAGAAATATAATTGATTAATCATAAATCAATTATTGAGTCTTACAAGCAGTATTGTCTCAACTAGAATGGGGACCATGGATCTATATTACTGAGCTTCCAATAAGTCGAACAAAATTTACCAAGTAAATTCCCTAACTTATTAATTCCTTGTTGAATCCACTCTTAGAACTTGGAATTGCACTCTCAGACTAATATAGAGCATTCTATATGTTCCATGATATAGATATGCTATCTCATTTAACCATCGTTATAATCTTAATTTGATCAAAGATCCTCTATATAGATAATTTACATCGAGATGAGATGAATTTACCGTTTTCACCCCTCAATGTATTTGGCCCCTTAAAACACTTAGCTACCTGTAAATGACGTTTTAGTGATCTAAGATATATAGTCACTGAAACAAGAGCTCATCCATTTACTTCTATTTAGCTAAGGTCAAAGGGAATCATCACTTGACTTCTATAAACCAGTAGAAGCTATAGATTCCATATTTATGTTTAGCGCTCCCACTCAATCATACTATCATGTTCCCAAAATATACGTATCACCCTGACCCAAAAGTGGGCTTAACTAATAAATCAAATAACATGAATAACACTCATGAGATTGAGCCTAAGCATATCAGGATTTAGATTCTTTTGACCTAAGATCAACTAGTGATATTGACTTGGACAGATACAACGGTCAGTTTATAATATCTTGACTAAGTTCAATATCGGTCCAGTCCAATGTATACTCCATACATTCGAAACTAGTATACTTTACCAATGTTCTGGAAAGAACATAACACTTATTCAAAGTGTAAGTATACTTCATCGCTGATTATCACATCAGTGTAAATCCAAAACACTGATGAAATAGGGACTTAGTCTTTTGAATCATACAATCACAATCACATTCCACTGTGTTGACAATACTGTAATTGTGAATAAATATATGTTCTGGACTTAACTAATTTTGTGCATACATTAAATATATATATATTAAACCATAAGCATGAAAAATTCATGCAAACATAAATCACTTCAAATTTCTTAGATTGATAACTAATAAGATTGTAATGGGTTTTATTTAGGGCACAAAACCCAACACCAACCACGTAAAAATCTCGTGCATTAACTTCTTACAGGTTTCTTAAATATTATTATTATATTGGTTAGCGAAAACCTTGGTCAATAATACACATTCGCAAAGACCCATCTTTCTTCTTCACAAATAATACCAGAGCACCCCAAGGAAAGTAACTCGTCCTAATGAATCCCAGATTCAGTAATTCTTGCAGTTGTATCTTCAATTCTTTTAATTCTGCTGGAGCCATTCGATACAGTGCATTTTATATTGGTTCCGCTGCCGAAACCAACTCAATTACAAATTCAATCTCTCGGGTAGGTGGCAATCTCGGTAGATCTTCTGGAAAGACATCAAGAAACTCGCTTACAAATCTTGTACTCTCAGGTCCAGATGACACAAGTTGGCTGGTATCCACTACTGTAACTATGAATCCCTGAAAACCTCTACTCATCAAGTCGTTAGCTTTCAAAAGTGTTATTCTTGGTATGCGTGCCCCCTGAACTTTACCCACAAACACTATTGGGTTAGCACTAACAGGCTCAAACACCACCATCTTCCGCTTGCACTCAATCGTTGCCCCATACTTAGAAAGAAAATCCATTCCCAGGATTATATCAAAATCAGACAGTTGTAATTTTATCAGATTGGCGGTTAATTAACAACCGTCAATCCTGAAGGACAAGGACTGAATCCACCTAGTGGATACTATAAGGTCTCCTGAAGGTAGCAGGGTACCAAACCCCGAAGCATAAATATCACATGGTTTATGGAAACTTTCAATTACTCTACTCGACACATAAGAATGAGTAGCTCCTGAGTCAAACAATATAGTATAAGAACAACCATTTATAGATAACTGACCTGTCACCACTGACGGACTAGCATCATCGTCAGCCTGAGTCATGGTAAAAAGTCGTCCCGGGTTCTGAGTAGTATTCTTCTTAGGCTCCTCTTTCTTGGCCTGAGGACAATCTCTGATAAAGTGGCCGACCATGCCACACTGGAAATGAATCTTGGCCCGACATTAACCCTGATGGTATTTCTTGCATTTAGGACACTCACGATAAGATCATAATGAAGATCTACGGCCCTAAAAGCCACCTCTATTTCCCCAAAACTTTCTATTACCCGCTGATGTTCCAGCAGCATCAGCCTTTCGTTTGTGATCAGGGTTACCACCGTCTGTCCCCTTACTGACCTTGCCACTAGTAGGAGGATTCAATGCCATGACAACATCCTTTGCAATCTGTTCCTTTATTACATGTTGCTCAGCCTCCTCAGTAATTAAGGCTAGCTCTACCACTTTCTTGTAAAAAGTGTCATGTGAAGTGGTAATTTTCAAGTCCCGACTGATTGTGGCATTCAGTCCTCTCACATATTTCTGTTTCCATGTGAAATCTGTGGGCACTAGATCACCAGCAAACTGAGACAGTCGATCAAACTCCAGAGTGTATTCAGCCACTGACATCTTCCCCTGAGTTAATTTCGCAAAGTCTTCCATGTGTGAAGTCCTCACAGCAAAGTTATAAAATTTTTCCTCAAACAGACTCTTGAACTCATCCCAAGTCATCACACTGACTTCACGAGTCTGTCCCACAATATCCCACCAGACGCGGGCATGATCTTGTAACATAAAAGCTGCACAATTCACTCTCTCTGTGCCCGTCACTCCCATATTATCAAGGATACGGGTGATTGTACTCATCCACTGCTCTGCCTTGATTATATTAGTACCTCCTACAAAATTTGGAGGTTGCAGCTTCACAAACCGCTCAAACACAGAATCTCTATCCGACATTATAAACCCCTGGTTACCCACCACTGGCACAGGTGCTGGTGGTAACACTTACTAAACAGGGGCAGCCGATGCTGTATGCCTTAATCGGTGCAACTCCTCCTCTTAACGAAGTATGATAGCTCGCATTTCTTGAAACATCTGCTGCCAGTCAGCAGGAGGATTAGCCTTGCCAACCCCCCGCATTATACCACAAATTCTACGGAGCTGTAGGCAATGCCGATGGATTGGTTTGGTCAACCCCAGGCTCTACTTGCTCGCCATGTGGTCTAGATGATTGCGGAGGGTCCATTTTACAAGTACCCTTGTAATCAATAACCCCAACGAGTTAAGCACCAATACCGCACTTATGCACTTATTTCCTTAAAACCTAACTCAACTATTTACTCCACATAAATAAACACTTAACTTACAACATTTTAAGCATGGCATCACATATCACATAAATACTCTAGATGCTTACATACTGCCTAAAATGGAAAGCGGTAAATAAATGATCACATAAGCATTAAAGTATTTACTCTTAACACTTACTACACCATGAGTTGAGCTTGTCTCTTACGATGATTGCACATGTTCGGCCGGTCTAGAGGAAGTTTAAAAACCTTGGTGCTCTGATACCAAATTGTAACGCCATCACTATTAAGCACGCTACCCAAGATAATTAAAGAAACCCTAATCCCCTAAACGGGATTACTAAATAGAAAAGCGAGGGAAATTTATGTTGGGTTTTATGCCCTAAATAAAACTCATTTCAATATAGTCAGATTTACTTATTAATATAGATCAGAAATAACATTTAATGTTGCATGGTTCACATGATTTATTTCATGATTATATGTACATAATGTATTAATTCTATTTAAGCCCAGAACATATCAATTTGTTAATGATTATAGTGTTGTCAACACAGTGGAATATAATCTTAATTATATGTTCGAAAGTTTATTCCCTAATTTGTCAGAACACTGGATTTAGACTGACATGGTATAATCAGCGATAGGTATTCTTACACCTTGGATAAGTGTTATGTCCTTTCCAGGACATTGGCAAAGTTTAGCAACATCGGATGTATGGAGTATACATCGGAAGGGACCGATATTGAACTTTGATTAGATATATTAGAATTTACCGTAATATCTATTCAATTCAATATCACATGTTGATCCTAGATCAAATGATCTTAATCCTGATATGATTAGGTTCAATCTCAAGAGTGTTATTCGTGTTCTTTGATTTGTTAGTTAAACCTACTTTTGGGTCAGGGTGATACGTACATTTTGGGAACACGGTAGTGCAATTGAGTGGGAGCGCTAACATAAATATGGAATCTATAGCTTCTATCTGGCGAATAGAAAGTAAAGGATGATTTCCTTCGAGCTTAACCAAACGAAAATAAATGGTGGAGATATCATTTCACTTAGCTGAAATATCATTTATACAGGGTTAAGTGTTTTAAGGATAAAATACATTGTAGGGTGTTACGGTAATTTAATCCCCTTACAGTGTAAATCATCTATATAGAGGATCATTGATCACATAAGGGTTATAACAATGGATAACTAATGACGTGTCTATATCGTGGAACATATAGAGCGTTCTATATATTGAGAGTGCAATTCTAAGTTCTATGCGTGGATTCAACCAAGAATTAATAAGTCAGTGAATTTAAGGTATAAATTCTTGATCTACTTATTGGAAGCTCGGATATATAGACCCATGGTCCCCATACTAGTTGAGACCATACTGCTTGTAAGACTCAGTTAATTGATTTTGATTAATCAATTATAATTCTAAAGTTAGACTGTCTACTTTGTGAATTTTCACTAAGCAAGGGCGAAATTGTAAAGAAAAGAGAATTCTAGGTTTATTATTAATTAAGAGACTTTATATGTCTAATTAATAAATATATTAAATGACAATATTATTTAATAATTAATTTTATTTATTAAATAATTAGAATTGGCATTTAAATGGTTGAATTTGAAAATTTGCGTTTTTGAGAAAATGAGATGCAGAAATGATAAAACAGCAAAATTGCATAAGTGAGGCCCATTATCCAAGCCCATGGCCGGCCACACTTATAGGGTTTTATCATTTATTTTTTCATTATTTTAATGCCAAATAATTCTAACCTAAACCTAGGTGGTTACCTATAAATAGATAGTGATGGCTCTCATTCACACTTAACTGTGTGAACTTTGTCAGATGAAAACTGAGCCTCTATCTATTCTCTATAGCCGAAATCACCTTCTCTTTTCTTTTCTTCTCTAAATTTCGAATTCCTTGAGTGAATGAGTGAGTGCCCACACACATCAAGTGGTATCTCAATCATAGTGTGTAAGACTGTGGAAAATCATCCAACAAGAAGGAGATTCAGCATCAAAGGAAGGAGAGAAAGAGATCCAGGTTCAGATATTGATAATGCTCTGCTACAGAAAGGAATCAAGGGCTAGATATCTGAACGGAAGGAGTCATTATATTCCGCTGCACCCAATGTAAGGTTTCCTAAACTTTATATGTGTTTATTTCATTGTTTTAGAATTCATATTAGGATGTTAATGAAACATACTTGTTAGTAAATCTAGATCCTGGTAAAATATATCCAACAATTTAAACTTTAAATGCAAATGGAATGAAAATAAACTTGTAATAATTTTAACTTTACAAACAAAGAAAAGTTACATGTCTCGGGATCCCAAAAATAATTTACAAAATATTACAAGTCTATTTCCAATAACCGACCTAAGTGGTAAAATAGAGTTACAAAAAAAAATCATCACTGGTAGACCCCAATCCGCTTGGTCTAGTGTGGCCCGAACATGTACGTACATCGCCCAACTCCCCTACTCATGGCTGATCAGAAACAAATTTACCCTTTCCTGCACAGTAGAGCACCCGTGAGCCAAACCCAACAAGACAGTAAAATATATCAATAATCATATATAACTCATTACATAAATAATAATGGGATTTCATATTTGTCTGTATGACATAGACCTGCGTGTTACACTCACACGCCTATTTATGTCTATGTGGCATAGACCTACGTGTTACGCTCACACGTCTAATTACAATAAGGCCTTAGAACGGTTCATCTCGGTTCTAGTTACCGAGTCCAACCTGATTATGCCTTCCTCACTTTAGAATAAGAACTCTAATCTCGGTTGCAAGTTTCTCATATTTATCATATTCCATATAAGCATCATTGCGCATATCTCTACGTGCTAAATACTATCTTACCTGATGCCCGCAAATATGGAGATTCCAAATCCTCGGGTGCTCCTGACCAAGTGCCAGTAATGCTAGTCACAATTCCGGGAAACACAAGTATAGGGCTAATCCCTAAATCCATTTTCACAAATTATAAGCAGGGCATTTAAGTTCCAGATATTCACATAGAGCTCGGAAAGATCTTTCCAACGATACAAAGAACGTCCCAAACGGAGTCCCAAGTCGAAAGAGGGATAGAGAGAGAGGGAAGGGGGCTATTTTAGGGTTAAGGTAAATGCAGAAAATGAATTTCATTTCTTACAAAGAATGCCTTTAGTTGAAAATAAATCCAAAAATACATATTTACCATTTTGCCCCTAGGGCCATTTCTCACATACTCAAACAATTAAGGGCATTGAAGTCATTTCACATATAACACATATTTAAACAATTTCAGATTCATTACACATAAATAAAATGCAAATAATTTAGCACAAAATTGTATTTTGGCCCCGAACCCAGTTTGGCTCGAAATACCTGGTAGTGACTATACCGCGTCAACTTGTCAGAACAAACCTGAAAAGACATCACAAACATACTATATAATAATATAGTGCCATAAGCACATAAATATATTAATTTCATAATTTTACCCTTCTCGGGTCAAAATTACTAAAATGTCCCCATCTCACCAACAGGGTCTTAACATGTCATAAATCATATAAATTCTCACATATTAAATTATATAATAATATAATTCCACAATAATACATAATTAACTAGTTAGGGTTTTTCTAATCCATTCTTTTAATCTTATGGTATTACACTCGCCTAAATGGGAAAACGCTGGATTCTTATCTTGATCGAATAAAAGGTTGCTAGAATGTTTATCATTTTTGATAAGCTAACAACTCTATTCAATGGATGGTATCTTTGACTCTCGCCTAAACGGGACACTGATATCAGTTTGTTGAAGACCTAGGAAATTATTTAGGATTGTATGTTTTAGTATTTTCGCCTGTCATTCCTATTTGTTGAATGCTTAATAATTTCTGAATTGTGTGTGAATTTATATTGAACCATGTTATTTTCTGTTATTAATTGTAGTTTAATTTCAAATCTTCATAGTTGGTCTAACTTGGCTAGTTTTTTTTAATGGGACAAATCCTAATGAATTGTCATCCATTAGACAAACATAATAGTGTTAGATTTCGATAGATAAATATTTGTAAATGCAACATCTAGCTTGTTGACTTCGCTTTTAGCCAACGACAATGAGTCTATTTTATAAGCGATAAATATTATATGATAACAGATATACGATAAAGCAATAAAAAGACACAGGAATTTTATAGAGGTTCAGGCCCCAGCAGTTCGGTAATAGCCTAATCCTCGTTATTTGTATTGACTTAAGATCAAGGAGAAAAATTCCTTTTCTTATAGCTCTTACGACAGTATCTCTGAATATATAATTCTTAGATAAATAGTATAGTCTTAGCTCAACTGCTTTTCGACCGGTCCTTTTCCCAGTGAATATACATAACTATTTATAGGGTTAGGAGGCTTGGGGAGGAAGTGTTTCCCCTCTCGTTACAATGCGTATAAACAGAAAGATCGTGGGATCAATGCTGAATGCAAGGATCGTGGGATTGAGGCTGAATACACTGATAGAAGGATCGTGTGTATGCCACATCCACGTAAATTGATCCCTGAGTTATAGGGATTGTGCTGATGACTCACGATGCGAAAGCTGAATTCGCTAATTGTTGGTCGCTCTGCACGGATTGCTGAATATCTTGCTCTGAGCATGCCAGTGAGTTATCCTGCTCGGACTATGCTTCCCGAGCAGATGTTCCAAGTGGACTCCACGTGTCACCATTCACGCGATGCCACGTCAGTGTGCAAAAATTGGGATAACATAACTGTTCATCAATAGATGACACCTTAGACTAGTATTTACAATATGAAATAATGAAGAAGTTTATAAAAGTAAGAATAACTTTGACTTTCGCTAATCGGGACATCGTTGGATTCTTATTTTAAATTGGAAATAATCCTTTAATTTTTCCTATTAGCTTAAATAATATATCATTGGATGAATGGTTTATAAATCATTTTCTTATGATGTCATTCTGATTTTTCTTAAGAAATTGAATGGCACATATGATTATATTCCCGACATTCTATCCCGAAATGATATAAATCCTTAATCTTAAAAATCTCCTACTTGTATATGTTTACTTTAGGCATATCAGACTTAGAGTTAGATTAGTAGTGGTGGTCCAAGCTAGAATAAAACTCATTGTACATTTGGTTAAATTTAAGTCTTTGACTTTAAATTTCAGATTCCAAATAGAAATTTAATATTTCTGTTTCCAGAATACAATATAGTTCAACTTTCACAAGTGTTTAATATCCATTTTTCTGTCAATGGATTCAAACAGTATGTTAAAGTATGGAATATGAGTTTAGTATTCTGTGACCAGGATCCACTTGCACTATTCTAAGAACTCTTTAATGTAACTAGACCTAAGTCATCGAAAGACCACAACCACATATTTTATAAATCTATGGCATTTGTATCCTGTTCGTAGTGGTTTTGACAAGATCATTCTCTTTAAAGAGTCAATATGCCTATATCCACTAAAAGTAAGATCATCTATATTAGTAGATGGATGTACATTCGTTATATTTAAGACGATCACTCTAAATTTTACCTTATGTAAAGAAATTTGAAATGTTTAAAAAATTTCATGAATTTCTAGTAATGGTGGAAAACCATTAAGGTAAGTGATTAAAGATCTGGCAAACTGATAGAGGTGGAGAAATATTTGGTAGATATGCAGTTCAAAGATCATTAAGTTGATTTTTTGAATTATATCCAAACTTACCTCCCCAAAAATTCAATTTGCATATTGATGATAGTATAAGGTCTATGATTAGTTAGTAGCCATTGCCTATACCCTAGTGATACGAAAATTTCCGAAAGATGAAATGGTTGCGTACTTAGTGTATCATCCCATAGTCATTAGATAAGAAAGGTAGAAAGCTAGAACTGTTAACTAAGGTTTGCATGTTTGATAGCTATTCTAAGTGATTAGGGGTGGATAATCCCATAGTCATTAGATAAGAAAGTCTTTGTTTCAACGAATACTACTTTTCTATGAAAATGAGTACGTCTGAAAACAAAGTAGCAAATAAAGGAGATATTTTTTTTTTCTTAATTCCAAAAGTGTTATATTATCTTATTTTGTATAAGATGGTCCCACTGCCTCTGCTGTCGTAGTGGGAGAGTTTCAAGGAACTCATACTGTTATGACTTGGAAGACACCGGTGATTAAAATCCATTGTAAGTTTAAACAAGTAATGGATTGTCAGAATAAGAAACTAAGAAGCAAAGCCAAAAGAACTATGGGTAAAACCATTCGTATGGAACAACCAAAAGTTTTTTATTACAAGGACAAGAAAGGAAATTTTGTTAGTAACTCTATTCAATGGACTTAACAAAACTTTTTGTTCCTAGTATTAAAGGTTTGAGTTTATCTAAACCTATGGCTTGTGGTATGCCTGGTAATTTACTTACTCTAGTGCAAGGAACTTACTTTAATAAGATTCTGAAGCTTTTTTTTTCTAATGGCTAAATCTATAGAAGCTTTTCGACTTCTAGATATAGATTTCATTTATCTAAGGAAAAGTTTCAACTATTCCAGAAAAGATAAAGCCAATGAAAGAATTCCTTAGGATCAACAGTGAGAGGTCTCATATATGCTTTAGTATGCATTAGACCAGACACCAGCTGTTGAGTGGTAGTAAAGAGTACGTATCAAATCAATCCAGGAAAGGAACATTGGAAGACAATCAAGTGAATCTTAAGATTAAGAAGAGGAACTATATGTTAGTCGATAAGGGTGTATTTGTTGGAAATATTTTACCAGGATCTTAGATTTACAAACAAGTATGTTGTTTAACATCCTAAATATGAACTTCTAAAATGATATTAAATAAACACATATAAAGTGTGAGAAACCTTACAGTGTTTGCAGCGGAATATAATGTCTCCTTCCACTCAGATCTCTAACCCTTGTATCCTTTCTGTCGCAGAGTATCACCAAGATCGGAGCCTGAATGTCCTTCTCTTGAATATGGATTCTTCACGATCTTCCACACTATAATTGAGGTACCACTTGATATGTGTGGGCACTCACTCTATTAGTCAAGGGTTCAGTTTCAGAAATGAAGAAGAGGAAGAGAGGGTGGCGGCTAGGTTAAGGGAGAAGGCACTCAGTTTTTCTCTGAAGGAATAAGATGCATCATCTTTTTCCCGAAGCCATCACTACCTATTTATAGGATGCCACTTAGGGTTAAGTTAGAATTATTTGGCATTAAAATAATGAAAAAATAAATGATAAAAACCTATATAAGTGGCCGGCCATGGTATAGGATAATGGGCCCCTCTTTTGCAATTTTGCTATTTTATCATTTCTACATCTCATTTTCTCAAAAATGCCAATTTTCCAATTTAATCATTTAAATGCCAATTCCAATTATTTAATAACTAAAAATTAATTATTAAATAATATTGTCATTTAATATATTCATTAATTAGACTAACCAAAGTCTCTTAATTAACAAATGTACCCTAGAAACTCTTTCTTCACAATTTAGCCCTTGCTTAGTGAAAATTCACAAACTAGATGTAGTCTAATTTTAGAATTATAATTGATTAATTAAAATCAATTAACTGAGTCTTACAACTAGTATTGTCTCAACTAGTATCGGGACCGTGGGCCTATATATCTGAGCTTCCAATAAGCAGACCAAGAACTTACCAAGTAAATTCACTGACTTATTAATTCATTGTTGCATCCACGCATAGAACATAGAATTGCACTCTCAGTTATATAGAACGCTCTATATGTTCCACCATGTAGATACATTATCAATTATCCATTGTTATAATCCCATTTGATCAATGATCCTCTATAGATGATTTACATTCACTACTACAAAAAGGGGTATTTTCGTCGTTTTATAAGTGACATATAAAGATTTTGCGTCGGTCTACAGAACCGACGTGTAATCCGTAGACGTAAATAGTGTTTTATTTGCGTCGTTTTTAAAAAGACGCAAAATACAATTTTCGTCATTTAAAAACCGACGCTAAAAAATTACTTTTCTATTTTATTTTAAGCGTCTGTTAAAAAGTGACGCTAAATGTGTCATGACATTTTAAAACTGTCACAAAAAACTTATTCCGTCGGTTTAAAAATGTCATATCTATTACGAAAAAAAATTTTTTTTTTACTTATTGCGTCACTTATAAAATGAAGCACAAATATAAGTAAGGGAAAATTGCAAACTTTTCATGCAATTTTCCCCACCTGCATTATCAAATTTTAGAATAACTCTATATAATAGTAAATACATAATACAAAATAAAATAACATTTTTAAAACTTACATTAAATTAGTAATCGATTCTATTAACTAATCACACAATACCAAAATTGTTAATAAAATCGATTCTAAAACTTAAATTCCATGTATATCGTAAACTAAATATAAACTAATAATATATGCGAAAGATAACAATAATCATAAAACTTGTTACTCATGTATTATATCAAAAGTGTAGTAACCTTAAGTACTTAATCTATAATCAATGGCTTCACAAATTCGGCAAACTCATCCCGTACGGCATTGATCTCCTCGTTACTATAGGGAGCGTCTAACTTGAACTGTAAAATAAAAGATCAAAAAACATTAATCAACATATTAAAAGTATATATAATTAAAATACAAACTAAATAGAGAAGAGTAGTTATTCATGTTTACATGATTTTTCAAAAACTTGGCAGATTAACAACCGTCATGAAACTCGAATAATCTTCATAACATAATAACCACATTGTACTCCATCCGCCGTCGTCGACACGTGTATTGGTTGATTTTTACTGGACCCTTGTTTCGTATATTTTTTTCGATCCTGTACATGTCCACAGCACTAAACAAAAAAGAAATTAATTAATGAATTGATTTGTAACATAATCTAAATTTAAAAAATTATAACTTACTTTTGGATACATTTCATAATATCAGTTCGGATAAAGTCATTCGTCGAGTCAAGATATGCAACACTTTGAGTATTGGCATGAATCATAATTGTCAACCAGTGATCACTACAGAACAAAACATGTTAATTCAGTCAACTCACTAATCGATCCATTAGTTTGTTACATTTATTAATATAAAAACATACTTACCCTGAATTCCACGGACATATCAACCATTGTTCAGGTTGCATACCCATCATTCGCTGACATAGATTCAGAACTCATTTACTCAGAGAAGTTGAGAACCATACTTTACTTGTTTTAAAAGCTTGGAAAGAAAACTCTGTTTTTTCAGCTCAAGATGAAGCCAAGAAGGTTTTCAACACTTAAAACACTTCTTCTTTTTTGAGTATATAATTTTTTTTTAGTATAAAAATAACATTATTATTTGTTGTTTCAGTTCACATTTAATTTAATTGCTAAACACATCATGAGTTTGGATCCTGGAGTTCCTGAGACTGAGCAACTTAAAAAAGAGTACATAATTATGTGAATTGTTTATTTGTTCCCGATCCTAATTCATAGTAGGGAATTGAAGCAATTTGAATATAAAAGGTTTTATGACTTCCTGTTTAAACTTTTTTCCTTTTCCTTGCTTGAAAGTTTGAAATATTTTCAGTCTTTTACATTTTTCTTGGATAAGAAATGAAAACTAGATAATAAATGTATCATACAACCAAAGAAAAATAAATTAGGCAACATAAAAGCTAGAAGTACACGACTCAAAAACTAACGAACCAATCCCGTTGAAAAAAAAAGACTCTGGAACTAACCAAAAAACTACAAAAGTGAGCAACTTCAAAATTAAAGCAAGAAACTCCCAACTTCAATCTAACAAACTATCTGACCCTAAACCATATGGCATCCCAAAGCTTCAACTTTCCCCAGATGTAATTTATTCATTCTCCAGCCTAATTGCCCTATAATAGACAAAACACCACTATTCCATATTAACTCTCTCAAATCCTTTTATAAACTCTTGGACCACGATTAGAAAATCATCATATCATAATCCGCTGTAATCTAAATTCTGCCAGATACTTGTACCATAACTCCCTGTGAACTAACAATATAGAAATGATTTGACCTATAGACTTTCATCATGTCTTACAAAAAAAAAGAACCATGATAGGAAAATTTTTTTGTATGGGCTTTGTTAGTGTTTTTATCCATCATGTTTTTTCATTTTTGTACAAACGAGCATATCATCAAACACATGCAAGACATACTTAAATCCAAACACCCAATCTTTGAATTATGAAAAAACTAAACTTAAAAAGTTGAAAAAAAGATTTGAGCTTTCAAGTAAACAATGAAACAATTTCTTTACTCCCATGATGATCAACTTCACTAGAAAACAAGCTAAAACCAACTTCAGAATAGTCAAACTAAACAAAAGCAAAATTCATCATATTGCCTAAGTTCTTGAGAGAAATTCTGGAAACAAGGGAACAAAAGCCCTGCCTCTCCATACATTTCTCAAAGCCACTAGAAAATTTTATATATAAAAAAAGAACAAAGAACAATACTTTGTTCAAAACAGAAGAAGGACCACACTGAACAATAAGATTAAATACATATAATTATATATGTGAGTGTTTCCAAACTATTGACCATCAACTTAAATACATTTCCCCTCAAACATCGTGGGTACTGGGTAGTGAAGAGATACCCTGTTTATTGACAGTCCATTATTCTGGTCAAATTCTTCAACTTGAATTAAAAGGAACCATTTTGTCTTCACTAAGAACCCATACCCTCACATGAAAACCATATTCGTACCCCGATTAATTATTGTATCAAAAAAATCAAAATTAAATTTAACAGCATACCATTTCACCTCTACAAATCCAACAAAACCGAAACAATGTCCATCATACTAAAAGTAAATAAACATGCAATCTAAATTCGAAATTCTACCAAGTAAATTAAAAAGGAAAATTCCCAAGTAAAAGAAATACTCCTTTCAATAAATGAAAAGAAATTATAATCCAGAGTCTAAACATGTGTAAAATAAAAAATAGTGGTGATTGTGAATATGAAATTAGGGCTTTGAAGAAGAACACTTACGGTAGAAAAGGGAAGAAGGAAGGCCAGAAATTCCAACCAACGAAGGTTTGGGGTAAACACAAACACAGTAGAAGGGTTCTAACCTTAAGGAGGTTAGGGATTCTTTGGTTAGGTGAGAGAGATGTAAGGGTTAGGTTGAGGAGGAAGCAAGAGAGAAAGAGAGGGAAAGAGAGCGCTGTTCAGAGAAAAAGAGAGGGAAAAAGAGAGCTCGATCGAAATGAAATAAGTGTCATCTGTTTGGGGGTAAGTGAACAATAGGAGGATTAGCGTCGTTTTGTCACACTCACAATATCTTTACCGTCGGTTTTAAAAGGCCACATAAAGCATAAGTGAGGCTTTTAAAACGACGCTAATAATGAACGGATTTTTTTAATTTTTTGACTTTTACCGTCGGTTGGGTAATTAGTGACGGAGTAAGAACCGACGCAATTTATGTATTTTTTGTGACATTTTAAAAATGACGAATATATTCAATATGGTACTATTCACGTCGGTCAACGCGATGAACAGTCGCGTTGACCGACGTGAATAGTGACTTTTGTAGTAGTGATTGTGTAAGGATTAAATTATCGTTACACCCTTCAATGTATTTTATCCTTAAAACACTTAGCCTCATATAAATGATATTTCAGCAAACTGAAATGAGTACTCAACCATTTATCTCTGTTTAGCCAAGCTCGAAGGAAATAATCATTTCAGTTCTATTTGCTAGACAGAAGCTATATATTCCATATCTATGTTTAGCGCTCCCACTCAATTGCACTACCATGTTCCCAAAATGTACGTATCACCCTGACCCAAAAGTAGGCTTAACTAACAAATCAAAGAACATGTGTAATACTCCTGAGATTGAACCTAACAATATCAGGATTAAGATCATTTGATCTAGGATCAACTAGGTGATATTGAATTGAACAGATATTATGGTAAGTTTAATATATCTGAATCAAAGTTCAATATCGGTCCCTTCCGATGCATACTCCATGCATCCGACCCAAGCTTTACTTTAACCAATGCTCTGCAAGTAAACTATGTTGTAGATTGTCATATCAATTAAACCCTGTGTACTGATAAATCTAGGAATATATCTTTAATCACATAATCTTGATTACTTTCCACTATGCTGACGAGACAATAAACAAGAATGTAAATGTGATAAGGGTTTGGATGAATTCATAAATCAAATAAACAAGTAAATGATAACATGAACCAAAAGACACACAAATTAGTGAAAAAATACTTCTGTTTCTTTTATTGATATTTAAAGTATAAAGATTACATTGAAATGGAGTTTTATTTAGGGCATGAAACCCAACAAACTCCCACTTGCACTTATATAAAACTAATCAGTCCATATCAACTGATCCTAAATTCTGACGGTGCTTCTAAAATGCAGTTCCTGCCAAGACCTTGGTGAATGGATCAACTAGGTTGTCCTCTGTGTCAACTTTTTCCACCAGTACATCCCCTCTTTCCACATATTCACTGATGATGTGGTACTTTCTTTCGATATGCTTGCTTCTCTTGTGGCTATGGTTCCAGTGTTATCACAAAGCAAAACCAGTGGTTTTTTCATTCCAGGGATGACACCGAGACCTGTGAAGAACTTTCTCAGCCAGACAAGTTCTTTTGCAGCCTTTGTAGCAGCTATGTATTCTGCTTCCATGGTAGAGTCTGAAATCGCGGTTTGTTTAGCACTTCTCAAAACCACTGCTCCACCTCCAAGAGTAAATAGCATCCCATATGTGGATTTCCTGTCATCAAGACATGTCTCAAAATCTGAATCGGTATAGCCTACGAGATTTAAAGAACCACCCTTGTAGACTAACACGAATTGGCTTGTACTCTTCAGGTACTTCAAGATATGCTTAACAACTTTCCAATGTTCCTGTCCTGGATTTGTCTGATACATGCTCACGATTCCTACTGCATAATAGATGTCAGGTCTACTGCATAGCATTGCATACATTAGACTCCCAACTACAGAAGCATATGGAACTCTTCTCATGTCCTCTATCTCTGGAGGATCAGTGGGACACTGTTCCTTAGATAGACATATACCATATCTTGAAGGCATAGTCGCCCCTTTGGTGTTTTCCATTGATAGTCTCTCTAAAACCTTATCAATGGAAGATGTTTGAGAGAGAGGAAGGGGTCTGTTCTTTAGGTTTCTGATTATCTGAATACCGAGAACATAGGTAGCTTCACCCAAATCTTTCATTTTGAATTGAGTGTCTATCCATTCCTTGATGTCAGTCATTTTCTTGACATTGTTGCCAATGATCAAAATGTCATCAAGATAAAGAACCAGGAATACTACCACTTGGTTTTCCTTGAGTTGGTAACACATGGTTGATCTTCATTCTGAAGAAAGCCATAGGTCTTGATGATTTCATCAAACCTTTTGTTCTAGGAGCGAGAAGCTTGCTTAAGTCCATAAATGGACCTATTGAGTTTGCAAACTTTCTTTTCCTGCCCTAGAAGAACATAGCCTTCTGGTTGCTCCATATAGATGGTTTCTTCAAGCATTCCGTTAAGCAAGGCTGTCTTGACATCCATTTGCCAGATTTCATAATCAAAAGCAGCTGAGATGGAGAGAAGAATCCGGATGGATTTGAGCATGGCGACCAGTCTAGCTTTAAAGGTTTCGACTTCGCCTCCAGCGCCTCTTTTCTTCTTGTAGACCCACTTACATCGGATTGGGCGATAGTCATCGGGTGCGTCTACTGTTGGGTTTTGTGCCCTAAATAAAACCCATTTCAATATAATCAGATGTACTTATTAATAAAGATCAGAAATAACATTTTATGTTCCATGGTTCACATGATTTATTTCATGATTATATATATATAATGTATGAATTCTATTTAAGTCCAGAACATATGAATTTGTTAATGATTATAGTGTTGTCAGCACAGTGGAATATAATCTTAATTATATGTTCGAAAGTTTATTCCCTAATTTGTCTGTTCACTGGATTTAGACTGACATGATATAATCAGTGATAGGCATTCTTACACCTTGGATAAGTGTTATGTCCTTTCCAGGGCATTGGCAAAGTTTATCAGTATCGGATGTATGGAGTGTACATCGGAAGGGACCGATATTGAACTTTGATTAGATATGTTAAAATTTACCGTAATATCTATTCAATTCAATATCACCTGTTGATCCTAGATCAAATGATCTTAATCCTGATATGGTTAGGTTCGATCTCAAGAGTATTATATGTTAACTCAAACTTTTAGATCTCCGTGTTTTGATGATTAACAAATATTTGATTATTATTTGTTACTAATGATTTATTGATTTTGTAGCAAATTTAAAAGAGAAAATAAATATTTTGGTATTTTTACCAAACTTTTGAAAGGAACACTAAATGGATTCAACAAGTATATCAAGAGCAAAAGATTCATCAAGGGATCAACAACTCAAGACCCTATTCAAAAGAGGTCTTCAAAAGCTCAAAGTCAAAAGTCAACCCGAAAGTCAAAGTCAAAGTCAAAGTCAAGGTCAACTCTCGGGAAAGCCAACATGGGATCAAAAACATGCAAATCTAGCTAGGAGGCTCATCTACATGAAGACTACTCAAAATCAAATGGTATAAATTTACTTTAGTCTTGTTACAATGATTTGCATAACACACTAAGTTTTTATAAATTTAAATTTTGGCCCATTCACAAACTTGTGAAACAAGTTTTCTCACACGATAGTTCAAAATTTTTTTTGATTGAATTTCTAAACCACATTTTGTTTAACTAAGAGAACAAAGTTGGAATTTCTGAAATCGGACAATTGAGTAAGAAGTTATGCGCATTTAAGTCCGGAAAAATGGCATTTTTGCCTCTGGTCAGTCATCCGGAATTCCGGTTGGCATCCGGAATTCCGACTGTCATCAATCCAGAATTCCGATTCCCATCCGGAATTCCTATTCACGGCTGACCTCACCTCGGGAAACGTGCTAACGGCTATTTTTCTTTTCAACGCTATATAAACTCGATTTTTCTTTCAAAAAATAAGTGGGTTAAGCATTTATTTCAAATATCTAACCTATCTAAGTGAGATTAATGAGCTTTTGAGTTTGAAATCCAAACAAACACTTTTCACACACTTTGAGCCAAAATTTGATTTTATTCATCTTGAGTGTGCTTGCTTTTCACTCTAGGTTTCCATTGTATCATCATATTTCTAGAGTGATTTTAGCTTGTAATATCAAACACATTTCCATATTGTGATTGAGGTGAGGTTGGCACCGGTATTGTAAACAACCCGGTAATAGTGAGATTGGCACTTCAACAATCCGAGAAAGAGGTTAATAGTCCTCGGGGGTGCGAAACTATTGTAAGAGGTTTGGAAATACCTTGGTGAAAATTTCCCGGTTGTAAGGGTTAGTCAAGCCCGTTAACTTGGCTCGATATTTGAACTCAAAGCTAGGTCCATAGCTTTGAAGACCAAGGACGTAGGTTGCATAGCTCTACCAAACCTTGTAATAATTGAGAGTTTGCATTTTCTAATCCTTAAACTCTTTACTTTACAAGTTTAAGTATTTGTCTTAATATATTGCTTGCCATACTACTTGCTTTTATTTGATTAAGTGACTAATTGCATAATTTTGTGTTAAAAGTTTTAATTTACCGAAATTAGTATAAATTTCCTATTCACCCCCCTCTTGGAAACATATCTTGGGCTAACATTATACATGTTCTTTGATTTGTTAGTTAAGCCTACTTTTCGGTTAGGGTGATACGTACATTTTGGGAACATGATAGTATAATTGAGTGGGAGCGCTAACATAAATATGGAGTCTATAACTTCTATAGGAATTTAGAAGTGAAACGATGATATCCTTTGAGCTTGGCTAAACAAAGATAAATGGTGGAGATCTCATTTCACTTCGCTAAAATATCATTTATACGGAACTAAGTATTTTAAGGATAAAATACATTGAAGGTGTAACGGTAATTTAGTTCCTATTCAATGTAGATCATCTATTAGAGGGTCATTGATCAAATTAGGATTATAACAATTGATAACTAATATCGTATCTATATCGTGGAACATATAGAGCGTTCTATATGGCTGAGAGTGCAATTCCAAGTTCTAAGTGTAGATTCAATAAGGAATTAATAAGTTAGGGAATTTACTTGGTCAATTCGGTTCGACTTATTGGAAGCTCGGTTATATAGGCCCATGGTCCCCATACTAGTTGAGACCATACTGCTTGTAAGACTCAGTTAATTGATTTTAATTAATCAATTATAATTCTAAAGTTAGACTATGTCTACTTTATGAATTTTCACTAAGCAAGGGCGAAACTGTAAGGAAAGAGTTTATAGGGTATATTTATTAATTAAGAGACTTTGGTTAGTCTAATTAATAAATATAATAAATGACAATATTATTTAATAATTAATTATAGTTATTAAATAGTTAAAATTGACATTTAAATTGTTGAATGTGAAAATTGGCAATTTTTGAGAAAATGGGAAACATAAATGATAAAATAGGAAAGTTGCAAAAGTGAGGCCTTTTTCCATAATTCTTGGCTGGCCACATGCATTTAGTTTTATCATTTAATTTTTTCATTATTTTAATGCCAAGTAATTCAACCCTAACCCTATGTGGTATTCTATAAATAGAAAGTGATGGCTTCAGGAAACCAAGACTTGCATCTTATTTTCTCTAAAAGAAAACCTGATTCCTAGATGCCACTCTCTTCTCTTTTCTTCTCTTCAATTTAAAAATCCCTTTGTGATAGAGTAGTGCCCACACACATCAAGTGGTATCTCAATCATAGTGTGGAAGATTGTGGAGAATCCAATCAAGAAGGAGAATCAGCATCAAAGGAAGGAGAGAAAGAGATCCAGGTTCAGATCTTGATTATGTTCTACTACAGAAACGAATCAAGGGCTAGAGATCTGAACGGATGGAGTCATTATATTCCGCTGCACCCAATGTAAGTTTTCCTAAACTTTATATGTGTTTATTTCATTGCTTTAGAATTCATATTAGGATGTTAATGAAACATACATGGTAGTAAATCTAGATCCTGGTAAAATATTTCCAACAACTGGCACCAGAGCCATGGTAATGATTTACTTTCATGAAATATGAATTAAAATGATGTTTTGTGTTGATTTGGATGGCTTCATGTGGTTTATGTGTTGTAAATTTTTTTTCCATGAACAATATTTTTTCTATTTTTGAAAATATTTTATTTAGATTTCTTGTGGAAAATTAAGCAATTTTGTTTTTTTCGGAATTCGATTCCGATAAAAATTGAGAAAGTTACGAATTTTAGAAAATTGAGTGTCTATGGGTGCTCAATCGCACGCATCACGCTTCGGACAAGGAAGCCGTGCGCGCGCGTGAGCCTCGGTCACGCCCCCTGCTATCCTCCCACGATCGCCCTGCTGGCACCGAGGTTACTCGCCCAGCTCCTCCTGCTCCGCGCGCAGAAGGCTGATTTGCAGCCTCCTCGTGCTGGAGGTGCTGCCCTTCGTGGGCAGCCAACACTCATTGCGATTTTTGTGGGATTTTTCCCCAAAAATCTGATTTTTGCATTTTTTTTCCAAAATTCGTTTTTTTTTTTCCAATTTTAAATATTTATAATTATGGTCAGATTTAAAAATTGATTAATATTTTTAATATTTATATATTATTTAATTATAAGATTAGATAATTTAATATTTAACATATTTTAAATTAAAAGTTAACTTTATCTTT
Source organism: Cannabis sativa (assembly GCF_029168945.1). Taxonomy (NCBI): domain Eukaryota; kingdom Viridiplantae; phylum Streptophyta; class Magnoliopsida; order Rosales; family Cannabaceae; genus Cannabis; species Cannabis sativa. The sequence continues at coordinate 34,100,455 of NC_083602.1, forward strand.
TTTATTTTAAATATTATATTAAAATTATCTTATATGACAAATTAAATAATTAATAAATTTGAAATTAACCTAGATATTTTTATAGATATTTTAACCATAATATTTTCAAATTAAAAAGTTTGTTATTTTGTTAAATATTTAATTATTTATAAATTATAAGTTTAAAAATGATATTGTAACACCCTAACTAACATAGGCGTATTACGTGATTTTTAAACATGATGTGCAGCTCGTTGCTAATCAACGAGGTTTATGGAAAACGTGACTAATTAAAATTTTTGCTTTTTAATTAAACTTATAAAATATTTATACAAAAGACTCGGGATCCCGATTACAAAATCATTTACAAAAGTTTACTGTCTATATAAAATACTTGTCGCCTAGCGACTAATTACAAAAAAATAGCCTTGCTGTCCCGAGGATCGTACGCTCCAGGCCTAACCGCCCCGACATGTACAATCTTCATAGGCTCGTTCACGGTCCATCAGCTCTAGCCTTGCCTTTACCTACACATAAACATAGCATTGTGAGTCGACAGACTCAGTAAGAAAAGCATAATAATATTCATACATAAACCCCGGTCATGATCAGACGCCCATACCCCTGATCATAACCCTAACTGCCGTGTCAACCACGATACTGAGTCCCCCTAAGCACCGTGTCGAATATGGTACTGAGTTCTGAACGTTCATAGGGACGGTACTATTGACAAGTAACAGCCTGATCGGTCAAACCGGTCATACTCTGGCTGCTGGTCATACTCCAGCCTGTACCGACGTGTTACAGTATCAGCCTGATCGGTCGAACCAGTCATACTTCGGCTGCTGGTCATACTCCAGCCTGTACCGACGTGATACGTCAAATAGTACGGAACCACCAACCTAAGTATCAGCCTAATCGGTCGAACCGGTCATACTCCGGCTGCTGGTCATACTCGAGCCTGTACCGACGTGACACAGTTGGATGGTTCGAAGCCAACATACATATCTAATGTAATCTAACAGGCTTCCTACATGCACGCTAAACATGTAATCTACATATGCATACTGTTATACTAATCTTACCTGGATTTGGAATTCAGGTGTGCTGGTCAACCTGACTGGAACTATCTACGCGGCGGATTACAGGCTCCTAAACCATAAAAATCACAACACTATAAGTGATACGCTAAATCACTTCCCGGGGACTTAAACTAGGAACTAAAAGTTACCCTATCGATAAAAAGCATGGAAATACCCCAAATAACATAAAAACGAGGAAAACTAGGGTTTCTGAATTTTCCCCGACCGGTAGACCGGTTGCCCAACCGGAATTCCAGTTCTGGGAATTTTTGAAACCCATCCGGAATTCCGGATGCACAACCGGAATTCCGGTTCCTCGCAGGAAGAAATTCAAAAATTCATATCTCAACCAAAACAAATCCAATTAACCTTAAACCTTCCAGACCTGTTCTATATAACCCCTAGAACATTTCTAAAGCATCAACACAGCCCGGAAAGTACAGAAATGAAAATCACCATTAAAGCCCAAGCTTTGAGTTCCAAACTCAAACTTGGTTAATAACAACTAACATGCATCCAAACCATGATTCAAACTCATATTCAAGCATAATAACATTGCAGAAAACTAACCCTAATTCATGTAAACACTACAGCCACAAATTAACACAATTTCTCTTTGAAAACCAAACTTTTTAACAAGAAACCTATCCAACTAGAACAAGAATAACTAGCATGCAATTCAACCTAATTAAACATACTTAAATTAACATTTAAAACATGAAAACAACAACAACAATTAACAGCAGCAACATCATCAAAATCATCCATGCATTTACTCATTTCTCATCAAAAATTCAAGAAAGCTTAAAAGAAAGCTAAAGGAAACCTACCAACAACTTATGATCACCAAATTAGATTGAAACTAGCTTGAAATCCCAAGAAAATGGCCAACTTCTTGCTGCTCTAAGAGGGCCGAAATAGAGAGAGAGTTGAGAGAAAAAGATGGTTTTCCTTGATTTTTTTCTAACTTTCTAATTTTGAAAATATGAATAAATGCGATTTAAGGCACTTAACACATTTAACTTCAGCCAAATAATAACCAGTTAAACATATATTTTTATCAATTATTAAAATCACTAGAAGACAAAATAATAATGGGGCAAAAAGACCATTTTGCCCCTCCACACTAAAATCACATAAATAACACTAAAGGGGTATTTTTGGGAAATTCTAAATTCTCGGCCATTCCCGACATTCCCAATGTCTAATAAACCGTCCCAAACTACTAACATACTAAGTTGTGATTTTACTGAGCCAAACACCGAGTTCCATGTTACCGGGCACCGGAAATGAAAAATTATTAAAACTACTAAATGACATAAAAATGCAATCTCTAAATTCAATAATAACAGTATAATAATTATTTAAATAGCTGTAAATAATTTTCATAATTAAAGGTGATTAACTGCTAATTTCCAATCCGTAAGGGGAAATACCGGGTAAGCTGTACAATCCCACACCGCCTGGGGAAGGTCAAGTGGGATGATTCAGAGACTGTGTAGGTATGGGATACACAGTTGAAGAGAGCTTAAATGGATTGATTGGTACTACCTATGTCAACAAGGTGCATCTTGTTTTTGGGTAGCCCATCTTGAAAGAACTCCACAGTTAAGCGTGCTTGGCTTGGAGCAATTTTAGGATGGGTGACCTCCTGGGAAGTTTTCCCAGGAAGCGTGCGAGTGAGGACAAAGTACGCTAAAAACACTCGTGTTGGTCTGTAGGGCCAGTCATCAATCCAGGAAGCAGCCAAAGTGACGTAATCGTGTATAAGAGCCATTATTTCGTGGGTGTAAGGACCCAATGGAGGCTTGAAGCATTGACGTTACAAATGGTATCAGAGCCTTGACCCAGCTAGAAGTGTGGTCGACGAGGACGTCGGACCCCGTAAGGGGGGGTGATTGTGACAGTCAGTAGTTCCGTGATCCGTAAGGGGAAATACCGGGTAAGCTGTACAATCTCACACCGCCTGGGGAAGGTCAAGTGGGATGATTCAGAGACTGTGTAGGTATGGGACTACACAGTTGAAGAGAGCTTAAATGGATTGATTGGTACTACCTATGTCAACAAGGTGCATCTTGTTTTTGGGTAGCCCATCTTGAAAGAACTCCACAGTTAAGCGTGCTTGGCCTGGAGCAATTTTAGGATGGGTGACCTCCTGGGAAGTTTTCCCAGGAAGCGTGCGAGTGAGGACAAAGTACACTATAAACACTCGTGTTGGTCTGTAGGGCCAGTCATCAATCCAGGAAGCAGCCAAAGTGACGTAATCGTGTATAAGAGCCATTATTCCGTGGGTGTAAGGACCCAATGGAGGCTTGAAGCGGGGACGTTACAGATATCTTACTATTTTATATCATTTTTTTACTTATTAGATATTTATAAATTATATTTTAAGTATTTAAATAACTTAGACATTTTTGTAGAAATTTGAATATTGCTTAATTTGAGATATTTTGACATATAATTATAGTAATTATTATTTATTTATTTATTTTATTCCTAAAATAATAATTATCTAACCAAATCTATTTTAAATTTGGTTTATTTTATTAAATTAAAAGATTTGAAGTGATATTGAAGAATCTTTCTTTCAAATCATTGATCTTATTTGATATTTGATTTAATTTGATAAAAATAATTCAAATAAACCTAGATATTTTAAATTAGTTTTCATTTTTCTTTTCTAAATTTTGAGATTTTTAAGGTTTGTTTTAACAACCCTAAATTTTCAAAATTTAGTTGCTTATTTTAAGAATAATAATTTAATTATATTAATATCTTATTTCACATTTGTTACATGGACAATGTTTGTTTAGTTTTATATTGTTTATTCAAAATTTTTTTTAACAAACCTATTATTTATTTGATCTAAATTGCTATGATTAACTTGTTGACAGATCCAATGATCTAATTTTAATCATAGTCCAATTGTCAATAGATCGTATAAATAATTTGTAACAGGTAAATTTTGTACTTCTTTCATCTGTGTAAACCTAGTAACATGATAGGGCCCATCCAAATCATTTGACCTGTGTGAGCCTATATGTTTGCTATTGGGCTTACATGCATATATGAAGCCCATTTAAGTTTTACTAAGTAAATGGACTAGGTTGCTAAAATAAAATTTGACATAAGTAATTTTATTTAGGCCCAATTAGATTTAGGCTTATTCAATGAATAACAATTGTTTATTTGAAGGTTAAATTTCTCTCTTTTGGGCCTTGTGTGAGAGTTGGGGGCCTATAGATGTGGGTACGACATACTGAACCCAGCTCCCCCTAACATGAACTACCCCAATTGTGAAGGCCCATTTGCCTTATTTAAATAATTGTATTAGGTTAATTATATTAGTCTAACCTAATTAAAATTAAATTAGCAACATAATTAACTTTTAAAATATATGAAATTTTTTTCATTTGATATTTTAAACTTAATTTTAAAAAAACACTTAGTTAATGATGTATATTCTAGATAGTTATTTCTAGTACTAATTATATTGTCTAATATTTAATTAGGAAAATATCATAGATTGTGAAATTAGTTGTTTAATAATTAATTTTGGTACAATCTAAGTTAAGTATATTTTTCCTAGTATTAAACTAGAATTAATATTTAAGTTTCATCTACACTTAATTATTCATTTCTTGAATTTAATACATTTAATTAAATTGAAAATTCAATATCTAAGTTGATTTTCATCATAATACTTAAATATTTTTATTTTCATGATATTTAATTAAATAGAAAATTATTTTAAGTTTGAAATCTTATTTTAGAATAACTTAGAATTGAATAATTTTCAAAATATATTTTATTAATCAATATTTTCAACATTGCATTTGATTATGCAAGATGATTTTGAATTTATCTTGAAAAATAGATTAAAGTTGTAAATTAATTATTTTAATTAATTTTGAACCAACTAAAATCAATGATTTTTTTCATTTGATGATTAATTTAAAATAAGTAAACTAAAATATGTTATAATTAGAAAATGAATTAATTAGTCAATGAAAATCTAGATAGATATTATCTGTTTTGCTTGAAGTATTTTTCAAGTGATATTTAATTAAATAGGAAATTAATATTTAAGTTGAATCTTAATCATGATACTTAAATATTTGAAAATTTTCTTAAATATTTAATTAAATAGGAAAATTATATTTTTTTGTTGTAAATTAATTTTATTAATTTTGGGCCAACATAAAATTAGAATAATTTTTTCCAGGATTTATTTTTATTTTATTTTAACAAGCATTTTCGAAAATTGCATTCGTTTATATACTTCAATTTTTCGAAATGCAATATATATTTATAGAAAATTAAATTTGAGTTGTAAATTAATTTAAATTAATTTTGAATCAACTTAAATTGAATAATTTTCTAAATATTTATTGGAAATAATTCATGTTATTTTCATATCCATCTAAGTATAATTTATAAGTATTAAATTAAAATTTATATTTAGAATTTTTCATTCTAAATTAGAAATTTTAATTAAATAAATATATATTTAAAATAAATTGATTAAAATAAATATTAGAAGAAAATAAACTTTAAATAATGAGCTTTATTATTAGGATATTCGATCTCCATTGTTGGTTTTACATATCTATTGTTTTAGTGAGTAATCCTCCCTAATGGAGGAACGTTCATTAGCAAGTTAGCCCCGTTTAATCTCGAAAGATAAGTATTTTTGTAAGTTTTTTATATAGTATTGATCACCCTAATGGTGGCGACTGTATAAGACTTTCAAGAGTATGAAACAATGGTGGAAGCTCATAAGATAGAATATCCTTGACTCTCGCCTAAACAGGACAAAGCTAGATTCCAATCTTGATCGAATAAAAGGTTGCTAGAATGTTTATCATTTTAGATGAGCTGAAAACTCTATTCAATTGATGGTATCACTGACTGTCGCCTAAACGGGACACTGATATCAGTTTGTTGAAGACCTTGGAAATTATTTAGGATTGTATGTTTTAGTATTTTCACTTATCATTCCTACTTGCTATGTGTTTAATAATTTCTGAATTGTGTATGAATTTATATTGAACCATGTTATTTTTTGTTATTAAATTGTAGTTTAATTTGGAATCTTAATTGTTGGGCTAACTTGGTTAGATCTCGAAAGATAAATATTACAAATGCAACATCTAGCTGTTTATCAATTGATTACACCTTAGACTAGTATTTACAATATGAAACAAGAAGATTGTATAAATAAGATTACTTTGACTCTCACTAATCGAAGCATCGTTGGATTCTTATTTAAAAACGAAATTATCCTAATTCCTTTTAGCTTATTCATTTCGAATTAGCTCAATAACATATCATTGGATGAATGGTCTATCAATCATTTCATGTCATTCTATATTTTCTCTTAAGAAATTAAATGACACATATGATTATATTCCCGAAATTCTATCCCAAAATGATATAAATCCTCTATCTTAAACATCTCCTACTTTTATGGGCAAATCAGACTTAGAGTTAAATTAGTAGTGGTGGTCCAATAAAGAATTACTCATTATATTTGGTATAAATTTAAGTCTTTGACTTTAAATTTTTTATTCCAAATAATTTTTCTTAATACAATACAGTTTCACTTTACCAAGTGTTTAATAACCATTTTCTATCAATGGATTCAAACTGTATGTTAGTAAGGAATATGAGTTTAGTATTCTGTGACCAGAATCCACTTGCACTATTCTAAGAACTCTTTGATGTAACTAAACCTAAGTCATCAAAAGATACAACCACATATTTTATAAATCTATGGCTTTTGTATCCTGTTCATAGTGGTTTTGACAAGATCATTCTTTGCAAAGAGTTAATATGCCTATATCCACTGAAAGTAAGTTCATCTCATTCGAAGATGGATGTACATCAAGGGTGGATATGAGTTTTTCGTTATATTCTTAAAATGATCACTCTAGATTTTACCTTATGCAAAAAAAATTTGAAATGTTTGAAAAATTTCATTAATTTCTAGCAATGGTGAAAAAACCATTAAGGTAAGTGGTATTTAAACCCCTTGATACGAAGTTAATCCTTCATTTTTCCCTCTCATTTTTATTTTCTGCATTCACCCGAAGCTTTCAAAGGCAAAAAACGCCCCTTTTCAAAAAAAATTTTGTTCTTCATCTTTTAGATCGTCAAACCTTCTCGAGACGATCGAGACTATTTACAGAGAGAAGCATCGAATCCCAAGGTTAGTCTTTCGAATATTCTTTTGAATGTTTGTTTTATGCTTAAAATATAAAACTGCTTTTTCTGGGTTTTTGGTATTTTGAGGGGGTTTAAAATACATGCTTGTAGGAAATGTATATAGGGCTATGTTTTTCTATACAGGACTAGGTAATCCCAGAAAAATAGACCTAAAATTTGCATAACCGTGAACTTTAGGAAGAGTGTTTGAATAATCGCATCTTTATCCTTTGAATACATGCGCGTATTCGGATGAACACCTCGAATACTCGCATGTCTGCTCATCCTAGGTTTCACAGAGACTTTATCACTTCTAGTCGTTGTTTAAAACCTTAGGATTTTGTACTTATATTTTGTTGCGAGAACATTGGCTAAGTCTTCGAAATGGTGAGCGTGTCACAGTATTCCAAAGCTCATACGTGCGATCGTGTGTTCCGTGAAGTACTGTGATACGCCCAGCCATTTGTGGCGTGCGCCAATGTTCCAATATAAGCGTACTCTTTGGCTGGCAGATTTGCTCGAAACAGTGGGAGTATCCCAGTAACTTCAGGGTCATGCTTGGGAACGCATGCTTCTTGAGTAACTGGGATTCTCCCACCCGTTTTTTTGAGGTAATCGCCAGCTGGAGACGCGTGACATAATCGCATGTTGTAATTAGTTAGGTTCCTCGAAACGGTGGGTGTTTCCTAGTCACTTCAGGGTCATGCTCGAAAACGCATGTCGCTTAGGTTATTGGGATACACCCAGCCATTTTGTTTTTTAGACATCCTTCTCCTCGCACACCTGACTTTTCGCGTTTTGGGGGGCTGATTAGTTTTCGCAAGAATCCGGATGAGGTCACTTACTTTGTTTTCGCACATGCACCACGCTGAAAAGATCTTCTATCTTTCAGATGAGCGATCTATCGGATAACCAAGTGCTCGGCTCAGGAAGGGACGCATTTGATGGCGATCAGGAATGCGAGGAAGACAGCTTTATCCCGACCTCGATCTCAGACGAGGAGGTCCTTGCCACAGAGAACGCTGAGTTGGGCCCATTGTCCTCTGCGGATATCGAGAGGATGGTGCAAGAACTCGCTGAACCAGGAACCATCGAGATTTGAGACAGCGAGTCTACAGTATCAGCGCGTGATTATCTCGTTCATTCCAGGCACGCTCCTGACATCAAGGTCGAGGAGATGGACGATGACTGGACGACCCCAGCTCGCGAATCAGACGAGGAAGAAGATGATGAGGGAAGTGGGACTAATTCGGTGGACAATACCCAATTGGATGAACCCTTTTCATTCGAGGACTTGGTCTCGCGAGTCACCAAATCAGATCTTACCACTTTCATGAGGTTTAACCTACTGCAGCTTGCCTCTTTACGTCCTCGGCCTACCCAGAGAGCGCACATCTCTTTTACCAACCCTGGGATCATACCTACAGAGGATGTGGTAGTCTCAATACCCATTCTTCGATGTGGAGTATCGATCCCCTTTCATCCTTTCATTAATGCTATTCTCAAGCAGTATTACGTGTCTCCGTTTCAACTTACCCCCAACAGTTATCGCATAGCCTTAGGCTTTTACGCGATGTATATGGAGTACGGACATAGGGCACCCTCAGTACAAGAGTTCAGCTACTTCTACGATATAAAGAGTGTAGGCCTCCACAACGGCTTCTATTGCTTCAGCAAGTGGGCCACTTCTGAGATTAATGGGGTGGAAGGCATGGTTTCCAACAAGGGAGATTGAAAATCGAAGTTGTTTTATGTGTTCAAGGTTTCCGGGATTAGGACTGATTTTAACCGTCGACCTAGTATGTCGCGTGTTTCCTGACTAGTCAATTTTTGAGTTATTTTATGACTTTAAGCTAACTCGCTCTTTTCATTGTCGTAGATAAACCAGCTAGACCTACACTTGACGCGACGCTCAGAGAGACTGCTTGTAACACCCTAACTAGCATAGGCGTATTACGTGATTTTTAAACATACTGTGCAGCTCGTTGCTAATTAACGAGGTTTATGGAAATCATGATTAATTAAAATTTTTCCTTTTTAATTAAACTTATAAAATATTTATACAAAAAATACTCGGGATCCCGATTACAAAACATTTACAAAAGTTTACGGACTAATCAAAATACTTGTCGCCTAGCGACTAATTACAAAAATATTTTGCTGTCCCGAGGATCGTACGCTCCAGGCCTAACTGCCCCGACATGTACAATCTTCACCGGCTCACTCTCACGGTCCTTCAGCCTTAGCCTTGCCCTTACCTACACATAAACATAGCACTGTGAGTCGACAGACTCAGTAAGAAAAGCATAATCAAATATCATACATAAATCTCGAGTTATGCTCAGACGCCCATACCCCTGACCATAACCCTAACTACCGTGTCCCACACGATACTGAGTCCTGAACGTTCATAAGACGGTACTATTGACAAGTAACAGCCTATACTCGGTACACTGGTCATACTCCAGCTGCTAGTCATACTCTAGCCTGTACCGATTTGTTACAGTATCAGCCTATACTCAGTACACTGGTCGTACTCCAGCTGCTAGTCATACTCTAGCCTGTACTGATGTGATACGTCAAATAGTACAGAACCACCAACCTAAGTATCAGCCTATACTCGACACACTTGTCATACTCCAGCTGCTAGTCATACTCTAGCCTGTGCCGATGTGATACAGTGTCAGCCTATACTCAGTACACTGGTCATACTCCAGTTGCTAGTCATACTCTAGCCTGTACCGATGTGACACAGTCGGATGGTTCGAAGCCAACATACATATTTAATATAATCTATTAGGCTTGCTACATGCACGCTAAACATGTAATATATATGCATACTGTTATACTAATCTTACCTCAATTCCGAATTCAGGTGTGCCAGTCAACCTGACTGGAACGAACTGCGAGGCGATTTATAGGCTCCTAAACCATAACAATCACATCACTATAAGTGATACGCTAAATCAATTCCCGGGGACTTAAACTAGAAACTAAAATTTTCCCTATCGATAAAAAGCATGGCAATACCCCAAATAACATAAAAAAGAGAAAATCTAGGGTTCCTGAAAAATCACCCAACCGGCAGACCGGTTGCCCAACCGGAATTCCGGTTCTGGGAATTTTCAGAACCCCATCCGGAATTCCGGATGCACAACCGGAATTCCGATTCCTCACAGACAAAACTCAAAAATTCACAACTTCATCAATTCGAACCCAAAGCATATCAAACCTTCCAAACCTGTTCTAAACATCCCATAGAACATTTCTAAAGCAACAAAACCACCAAGAATTCACAGAATCAAAAATCACCATTGGAGGTTCAAGATTGAGTTCAAAACTCAAAACTTGACTAATCCCTCCAAACAGCCACTAAATCATGCATAATTCAACATATTTCAACATCATTTAACACCAGAAAACACTACCTAACCATAACAGCAACCACAGCAACGAAAATCAAGAATTTGCTTTGAAAACCATAGCTTTTGTACTAAAATTTCACAAACTTAAACAAAGGTAACAAGCATGCATTACAACCCCTCTAATCCAATCAATTCAAGCATAAAAATCACAGAAACAACCTAGTACTACACCGGCAACAACAACTTCAAAATTAGACATGCAACCAATTCTTTTTCCTTAAAAACTAAGAAAACTAAAGAGCAAGGGACTTACCAAGAATTGAGATCACAAGACTTTGATAAATTTAGCTTGAAGCACACAAAGAATCCCCCCCAAACCCAGCTGCTCAAAACCGAAAGAGAGAGGAAGAAAGAGAGAAAGAGAGGTTTGAGAAAATTTTGGTTTTTCCTTGATTTTTTTATAACTTTGAAAATAAAAGATAAATGAACATACCCACACTATATTCAGCCAAGAATAAATCAAATAACATTTAATTCTCCAATTTCTAAGTCCACTAAAGGACAAAACATAAATGGGGCAAAATGACCATTTTGCCCCTTCCCACCAAAATAGCATTAAGAGCACTAAAGGGGTATTTTTGGGAAATTCTAAATTCCCGGCCAATCCCGAAATTCCCAATGTCTAAATAACCGTCCCTCAATACTAAAATACTAAGTTGTGATTTTACTGAGCCAAACACCGAGTTCCATGTTACCGGGCCCCGGAAATACAAAATTATGAAAATCACTAAATGACATAAAATGCATTTCAGAATTCAATAATAACAGTATAAATAATTATCTAAATAGCTATAAATAATTTTCCATAATTAAACATGATAAACTGCTAATTTCCAAATTAAACTAAGCGGTCTTTACAACTATTCCCCCTTAAAAGGATTTCGTCCCCGAAATCTAACCTGAACAACTCTAGATATTGAGCTCTCATATCTGACTCTAGCTCCCAGGTGGCTTCCTCCACCTTGCTGTTTCTCCAGAGTACTTTGACCAATTCTATGGTCTTATTCTGAAGGACTTTATCCTTTCTATCCAGGATCTGCACTGGCTGTTCTTCGTAAGACATATCTGGCTGCAGTTCAAGGCTCTCATAAGTGAGTATATGAGAGGAATCTGAAACGTACTTTCTCAACATAGAGACATGGAATACGTTGTGAACTGCTGATAAAGTTGGAGGCAATGCTAACCGGTATGCCACTTGACCTATCTTCTCGAGAATCTCAAAAGGTCTTGTAAATCTTGGGCATAACTTGCCTCTTTTCCCAAAACGTTTGATCCCCTTCATTGGAGACACTCGTAAAAACACATGGTCCCCTACTCGGAACTCAACATCTCTGCGTTTCGGATCTGCGTAACTTTTCTGTCTACTCTGTGAGGCAAGCATTCTAGCTTTTATTTTCTCAATTGCCTCATTGGTCCGCTACCCTGACTCCGGACCAAGGTATTTCCTCTCCCCTGTCTCATCCCAGTGGATGAGAGATCTACACTTCCTACCGTATAACAGTTCATAGGGAGCCATCCCTATCGTACTCTGATAACTGTTGTTGTAAGAAAATTCTATCAACGGTAGATACTTATTCCAAGAGCCTTCAAAATCCATAACACGGGCTCGTAACATGTCCTTCAATATCTGAATTGTCCTTTCCGACTGACCATCTGTCTGAGGATGGAATGCTGTACTAAATTTCACTTTTGTACCCATTGCTCGTTGCAAACTATGCCAAAACTTGGAGGTGAACTTCGGATCTCTATCCAAAACTATAGACTTCGATACCCCGTGAAGTCTTACAATTTTTCTAACATACAATTCTGCCAACTGATCCATTGTAAAGGTCGTTCTAACAGGCAGAAAATGAGCAGATTTCGTGAATCGATCCACCACTACCCAGATGGAATCGAATAAGCCCGTGGTTCTAAATAACCCAACCATGAAATCCATCGTGATATCTTCCCACTTCCATTCAGGTAGGGTTAAAGGCTGCAACAACCCTGCTGGTCTCTGATGTTAAGCCTTAATCTGCTGACAAGTGAGGCATCTTGATACGAATTCTACCAAATTTTTCTTCATACCGCTCCACCAGAAGTACGGTTTAAGATCTTGGTACATCTTAGTGGTGCCGGGATGCAGAGAATAAGGGGTAGAATGAGCCTCTTCAAAGATCTCATTCCTGAGTTCCACACTACTCGAAACACAAACCCTAGCTTTATACAAAAGCATCCCGTTATCTGACACTGAGAGATCCCTGGCTTGAACAGCCAAAACCTCATCTCTGATTTTCACTAACTCTGGATCAGTCATCTGAGCGGCTTTAATTCTTTCCAACAGATCAGATTGAAGCGTTAAGTTGTGAAGCTGACCTACCACAAACTCAATGCTGGATCTAACCATGTCCTCGGCTAACTGAGGTGAGATCTGAATCATGCAAGCTACCTGCTCGAGACCCATCCTGCTCAAGGCATCAGCCACTACATTGGCCTTCCCAGGGTGATAGAGAATCTCACAATCAAAATCTTTCACTAATTCAAACCAACGTCTCTGTCTCATATTCAAATCTTTCTGAGTAAAGAAATATTTGAGACTTTTATGGTCGGTGTAGATTTCACACCTTTCTCCGTAAAGGTAATGCCGCCAAATCTTTAATGGAAAAACTACCGCGGCCAACTCTAGATCATGAGTCGGGTATCGCTGTTCATAATCCTTTAACTGAGGGGAGGCATAAGCGATCACTCGATCGGCTTGCATCAGTACACACCCTAGACCCTGTCGCAATAAACTACAAATTTCTCGTTGTCTGAAGGCAAAGCTAGCACTGGAGCGGTAATAAATCTCTGTTTCAGCTCCTGAAAACTAGCTTCGCACTTGTCTGACCAGACAAACCGCTGATTCTTCTTTGTAAGTTCAGTTAAGGGCGTTGAAATTTTAGAAAACCCTTCCACGAACCTACGATAGTACCCGGCTAAACCCAAGAAGCTTCTAATTTCTGTCACTGTCTTCGGTCTCGACCAATCGCTGACGGATTCTATCTTCCCGGGATCCACCTTGATCCCATCTTTGCTAACAATGTGCCCTAAGAAGGACACTTGAGATAGCCAGAACTCACATTTCTTGAATTTGGCATAAAGCTTGTGTTCCCGAAGCCGCTGCAAAACCATCTGAAGATGTAACTCATGCTCCTCTTCTGACTGAGAGTACAGAAGGATGTCGTCGATAAACACAATCACACAGATATCGAGGAAATCCTTGAATACTCTATTCATCAAATCCATAAACGCTGCAGGATCATTGGTTAATCCAAACGACATAACCAAAAATTCATAATGTCCATACCTAGTACGGAAAGCCGTCTTCGGAATGTCCTCCTCTCGGATTTTCAACTGATGATAACCCGATCGGAGATCAATCTTGGAAAAGACCGTCTTCCCCTGGAGTTGATCGAACAGATCATCGATCCTAGGTAGTGGATATTTATTCTTCACTGTTAGCTTGTTTAATTCTCTGTAATCGATACACATCCTCATAGTTCCATCTTTCTTCTTGACGAACAAAACTGGGGCTCCCCAGGGTGACACACTAGGCCGAATAAACCCTGTGTCGAGCAACCCCTGAAGCTGAATCTTTAATTCCTTAAGTTCAGCTGGAGCCATTCTATACGGAGCCTTGGAAACCGGTTCCACCCCTGGTGCCAAATCTATAAGGAAATCAATCTCCCGCTGAGGTGGTAACCCTGGAAGTTCTTCGGGAAAAACATCTAGAAATTCCCGAACCACCTTGATTTCTTCTGGCCGAATGGTATCTGGCCGAGTGGTGTCCATCACCACGGCCAGAAACCCTAAACAACCGCCATGCAATAACTCTTTAGCTGACATGGCCGAAATAACCGGGATCCGAGATCCCCGAACTGAACCAACAAACTCAAATGGTTCATCACTTTCCAGTTGGAAGATCACCATCTTCCTCTTGCAATCAATACTGGCCGAGTACTTAGATAGGAAATCCATTTCTAAAATAATATCGAACTCTGCTAGGCTCATCTCTATCAAGTCAGCACTTAACTCTCTACCATCTATTCTGATCGGCATAGACTTAATCCACCTTTTGGAGATAACTAACTCTCCGCCAGGTAATAGGGTTCCAAACCCTGATTCATAAATATCATACGGTCTACCCAACTTACTAAAGATTTTGGCTGCCACATAAGAATGTGTGGCCCCAGAATCAAACAGCACTGAGTAATACGAGTTATTAACTGAAAGTTGACCTGTTACAACTGAGGGGCTGGCATCTGCATCAGCCTGAGTGATGGCTAACACCCTAGCTGGAGTGGGTCTCGCCGGAGCCCTCGGTGCCTCTGATCGGAGCTGGGGACAATCCCTCTTGTAGTGTCCGGGCATGCCGCACTGAAAGCATCCCTGACCTTTGCACTCACCCTGATGGTGCCTTTTGCAACTAGGGCACTCAGGATAAGAAAACCGGGTCTCTGCACCACCCTAACGGGTGCCTCTACTTTGGTTCCCTCGAAACCTCTTGTTCTGACTCGAGCCACCGGATGTAGTGGATGTTCTCCTCTTCTGGTCCATGGCCAAACCACTACCTCCCCTGCTAAAGCCTGATGCAGGAGGGGTAGGAGCCTCGCCACTTGCTGGAGTACTAGCCGACTCTGACATACATCCAACTGCGCCCTCAGCTCGCAGTGCCTTCTCCACCATCTCAACATAGGTGGTCTTGTCGTCAGTGGTGATCATTAGGTCGTGTTTGATCATCACATTTAACCCGTCCAGATACTTCTCCTTTTTGCTGAAATCGGTTGGCACTATTCCCGAGGCTAACCTCGCCAACTGGTCGAACTGGGTAGTATACTCAGTTACGTTCATATATTTCCGCTGGGTCCGGTGGGTGAACTCTTTCCTCTTGGCTCTTCTGACTGCCTCGTTATAATATTTTGCGTTGAAGAGTTCCTGGAACATTTCCCAGGTCATGGTGGTGACATCGTGAATTTGAGACACCATGTCCCACAAGACTAGAGCGTCTTCTTAGAACTGGAAGGTGGCACACACCACTCTGTCATTTCCAGTGACACCCATAAAATTCAGTATCTATGTAATCACCGTTAGCCACTATTCAGCTTTCATGACATCTGGGCCTCCCAGAAAAATGGAGGTGCTTGCTTTTGGAACCTTTCAACAAGGTTTCCATTCTGTTTGCCGCTACCACTATCTCGGCCTGAGCAGTAGGGGCGGGTGCCACTTGAACTTCTAGCATAGGCACTGCAGGAGCCCCCTGCTGCCTCAATCTCTGAATCTCAAGATCTTGTTCCTCTATCCTTGCTTGCATTTATGCAAACCTAGTTTCCCAACTCTGGGCTTCCTGATCGGCTTGGCCAGCCTGGGCAGCCTGTGGCAGGTTCTCATCACCTCAACCACGAGGCCTGCCCCTGGGACCTCTACCACGGCCCCTAGCTTGCGGGGGAAACTAGGCTCCCTAACCCTGATTTGATCCAACTGAGTTGCCTTGGCTCCTGGTATTCCGCCTGGCGTCCATCTAATCTGAACCGCCTGCGAAACCAAGAGTTGGCACATCAGATCATGATCACAGAGAGCTTACTAATGCCGCTTAATTTGGAAATTAAAAACAAAACATGCGCCTATTCTACTATTAGGCAACTAACATGCTTCCTATCAGGCTTTTCTTATTTCATAAAAATTAAATAAACTACTAAAGCAATAAAAGCTTACTGAACCGTAGAACGAGCTAACTGCTGATGATGATTGTACATGTCGTGACGATCTTCGGAAGACAACCTGGCGGCTTTGATACCAAATTGTAACACCCTAGCATAGGCGTATTACGTGATTTTTAAACATACTGTGCAGCTCGTTGCTAATCAACGAGGTTTATGGAAATCGTGATTAATTAAAATTTTTGCTTTTTAATTAAACTTATAAAATTTTTATACAAAAAATACTCGGGATCCCAATTACAAAACATTTACAAAAGTTTACTGACTAATCAAAATACTTGTCGCCTAGCGACTAATTACAAAAATAGCCTTGCTGCCCCAAGGATCGTACGCTCCAGGCCTAACCGCCCCGACATGTACAATCTTCACCGGCTCGCTCTCACGGTCCTTCAGCCTTAGCCTTGCCCTTACCTAAACATAAACATTGCACTGTGAGTCGACAGACTCAGTAAGAAAAGCATAATCAAATATCATACATAAATCCCGTGTTATGATCAGACGCCCATACCCCTGACCATAACCCTAACTGTCGTGTCCCACACGATACTGAGTCCTGAACGTTCATAAGGCGGTACTATTGACAAGTAACGGCCTATACTCGGTACACTGGTCATACTCCAGCTGCTAGTCATACTCTAGCCTGTACCGATGTGTTACGATGTCGACCTATACTCGCATTAATCGGTCATACTCCAGCTGCTAGTCATACTCTAGCCTGTACTGATGTGATACGTCAAATATAACAAAACCACCAACCCGAGTATCAGCCTATACTCGGCACACTGGTCATACTCCAGCTGCTAGTCATACTCTAGCGTGTGCCGATGTGATACAGTGTCAGCCTATACTCGGTACACTCGTCATACTCCAGTTGCTAGTAATACTCTAGCCTGTACCGATATGACACAGTCGGATGGTTCGAAGCCAACATACATATCTAATGTAATCTAACAGGCTTCCTACATGCACGCTAAACATGTAATATATATATGCATACTGTTATACTAATCTTACCTCAATTCCGAATTTAGGTGTGCCGGTCAACCTGACTGGAACGAACTGCGCGGCGGTTTACAGGCTCCTAAACCATAACAATCACAACACTATAAGTGATACGCTAAATCAATTCCCGGGGACTTAAACTAGAAACTAAAAGTTTCCCTATCGATAAAAAGCATGGCAATACCCCAAAAAACATAAAAACGAGAAAATCTAGGGTTCCGGAAAATCACCCAACCGGCAGACCGGTTGCCCAACCGGAATTCCGGTTCTGGGAATTTTAGAAAACCCTATCTGGAATTCTGGATGCACAACCGGAATTCTGGTTCCTCGCAGACCACTTTCAAAAATTCACAACTCATTCAATTCAAACCCAATTTAACCCAAACCTTCCTGACCTGTTCTAAACATCCCATAAAACATTTCTAAAGCAACAAAACCACCCAGAATTCACATAATCAAAAATCACCATTGGAGGTTCAAGATTGAGTTCAAAACTCAAAACTTGACTAATCCCTCCAAAAAGCCACTAAATCATGAATAATTCAACATATTTCAACATCATTTAACACCAGAAAACACTACCTAACCATAACAGCAACCACAGCAACAAAAATAAAAAATTTGCTTTGAAAACCATAGCTTTTGTACTAAAATTTCACAAACTTAAACAAAAGTAACAAGCATGCATTACAACCCCTCTAATCCAATCAATTCAAGCATAAAAATCATAGAAAAAACCTAGAACTACAGCAGCAACAACAACTTCAAAATTAGACATGCAACCAATTCTTTTTCCTTAAAAACCAAGAAAACTAAAGAGCAAGGGACTTACCAAGAATTGAGATCACAAGACTTTGATAAATTTAGCTTAAAGCACACAAAGAATCCCCCCCAAACCCAGCTGCTCAAAACCGAAAGAGAGAGGAAGAAAGAGAGAAAGAGAGGTTTGAGAAAATTTTGGTTTTTCCTTGATTTTTTTCTAACTTTGAAAATAAAAGATAAATGAACATACCCACACTATATTCAGCCAAGAATATATCAAATAACATTTAATTCTCCAATTTCTAAGTCCACTAAAGGACAAAATATAACTGGGACAAAATGACCATTTTGCCCCTTCCCACCAAAATAGCATTAAGAGCACTAAAGGGGTTTTTTTGGAAAATTCTAAATTCCCGGCCAATCCCGACATTCCCAATGCCTAAATAACCGTCCCACAATACTAACATACTAAGTTGTGATTTTACTGAGCCAAACACCGAGTTTCATGTTACCGGGCATCGAAAATGCAAAATTATGAAAATCACTAAATGACATAAAATGCATTTCAGAATTCAATAATAACAGTATAAATAATTATTTAAATAGCTATAAATAATTTTCCATAATTAAACATGATAAACTGCGAATTTCCAAATTAAACTAAGCGGTCTTTACAACTATTCCCCCCTTAAAAGGATTTCGTCCCCGAAATCTAACATGAACAACTCTAGATATTGAGCTCTCATATCTAACTCTAGCTCCCAGGTGGCTTCCTCCTATCGTTCGTCAAAAGAGGAAGAGCGACGTGGTGGTCACCCCTGTCGCGGATTCCTCCAAGAGGCCAACTAAGGGCACTCAAGACAAGGGGAAGAAAGTCATGATGGATCCGGTTGTCCGAGCTCGCAACGTCTTGACTCTCCAAGAGAAGTTCGTGGGCGATGAATTCCAGTCAAAGATCTACAAGACCCCTGTTGAAGAGCTGCTGCCTCGTTCTGGGGATTTGCCTTCGCAGTTTATTTCCATGTTTTCGAGGGCCTTTGTCACTGGATCTAAGGAAGTCAAAATTGTGTAGAGACAGAATGTTCAGCTTTAGGAGGATATTAAGAAGCTCAAACAAGATATGACTTCCAAGGACAAAGAGCTCGAGGTGTTGGAAATTTATTTTACCAGGATCTTAGATCTACTCACAAGTATGTTTATTAACATCCTAAATAAGAACTTTCTAAAACGATAAATTAAACACATATAAAGTTTAAGAAACCTTACATTGGGTGCAGTGGAATTAAATGACTCCTTCCGTTCAGATCTCTAACCCTTGTATCCTTTCTGTAGCAGAGTATTATCAAGATCTGAACCTGGATCTCTTTCTCTGAATCCTTGATGCTGAATCTCCTTTGCTGATGATCTTTCTTCACGATCTTCCTCACTATGATTGAGGTATTGCTTGCTGTGTGTGGGCACTACTCTAATCACTAGGATAGGTTCGAAATATGAAGGAAGAAGAGAGAGAGAGAGTGGCGGCTAGAGAAGAGAGAGGAGGCTCAGGTTTTTCTGATTCAGAAAGTGTGAAGTGTAATTTTCCTAAAGCCTTCACTATCTATTTATAGCATTCCACTAGGGTTAGGTTTGAATTATTTGGCATTAAAATAATGAAAATATCAACTTAAAAAGCGTACAAAGGTGGCCGGCCATGGCTTAGTGGACTGGGCTTGCATTTTGCAATTTTGCAATTTTAACACCTTTTGTATATGATTTTCTCAAAAATGCCAATTTCCTAATTCAACCATTTAAATGCCAATTCTAACTATTTAATATTATAAATAATTATTAAATAATATTGTCATTTATCATATTTATTAATTGAACAATACAAAGTATCATAATTAACAAATATGCCCCTATTAACTCTTTCTTTACAATTTCGCCCTTACTTAGTGAAAATTTCACAAATAGACATAGTCTAACTTGTGAATTATAATTGATTAATCAAAACCAATTACACGAGTCTTACAAACAATATTATCTCAACTAGTGGGGGGACCATGTGTAATATCCCGATAGGTCTAATGGTAATTAATTAGGGTTTATATTTATATTATGTGTTAATCAGGTAATAAGTGGGATTATGATCCTACTTATTTATTTCAGCATAAAATTTAAATTTTGCTATAAGTGAATAAATAAGCGTAATTTATAAATTACGGAGATTTATATAGAATGTGTGAATGTAATATGAGCTATATATGGAATAAAAATATTTTCAGGTTCGGTGATCCTGAAGACCTGATTAGTGGATAAATAAGCGTAATTTGTTAATTACGGAGATTTATTTGAAATACGTGGATATAATATGAGTTACTTGTGAAATAAAAATATTTTCAAGTTTGGCGACCTTGGAGACCCGATTGGAGGCCAAAAATGTCACAGCAGTTTTAGTTAGAAATATTGATGAGATTATTGGAATAAGTTGATTTTAGAAATATCAGGGTATTTTAGGGTACTCGAAGTTGACCAAATACCCTAAAAATAGAGATTTCTTAGTAGTTAAGAAATAATAAGATAACTATTAATAATAAAGTTTTTATTAATATTATTATATTATATTATTATTATTATTATATATTATTATAATATTATTTATATATAAGTTAACGTGAGTTAACTTAACTTTATATATATATATATTAAGTTATAAGTGAATTAGAAGAGAAGGAACGAACGACGAATGAAACTCTCGTTCTCCCTCTTTCGATAAAACCTTCTCTTCCTATATCTATTTTCTTCGATTTTCAATCCAAAACTTAGTGATCTAAGCTCCGGTAGTAGCAGGATAGCAAATCCTTGAAAGGGGAAAGCTTAAGGGTTGAGATCATCGAGAATAGTTCTCCACTTGGGTTGGCCGAAATGTATGAACCTGGATTAAAGGTGATGGAATTTTCCTGGCGACGTACTGGGCGTAAGTATGGGCGTCAGTGATATATGATGAGTACCGAGTGTAGGTACGGGCTCACCTGATTAGGTGATGCAATTTTCCTGGCGGCGTACTGGGCGTAAGTACGGACGTCAGTGACATGATAAGTACCGGGCGTAGGTACGAGCTCGTCTAATTAGACGATGCGATATATTGGTGCCAGATTATGGCACGGGCTCACCTGATTAGGTGATGCAATTATATGATATATGGGTGCAGGTTTTTGGCATAGGCTCACCTGATTAGGTGATGCAGTTATGCAACATCTGGGTGCCAGGCTACGGCACGGGCTTGCCTGATTAGGCGATACAATACAAGATCATCAGATTAAAAGCATCGACTTGCCTGATTCGGCAACATGATGTTATGAAGATGGTTGCTTTATGAGGTAACGTATATATTATTTATATGATTAAATCAATATGAATTACATTATTGGTATCATGGTTTTGTATTACCAAATGTTTGTATACTGATGTTTATTCGTGGCAGATGCCAGTAGTGATTTGGATTTCATCTTATGAACAATGGGTGATGGTTTGATTCTTATTGTGCATAAATTACAATGTTCGAATAACAAACTATATGATTGTTACTATTAGTTTTCTTGCTGAGTCCTTGTGACTCACGGGTGCTATGTGGTGCAGGTAAAGGCAAAGAAAAGCTTAATCAACCATGAGGTGACAGTCTTCTCCAGCAATGTACATATTGACCACACTGGCCTGCGTGCCGAGTTGCCAGGAGTTGTTTTGGGCTGGCTGTATCTATTGTGTATTTTGATTTTGTGTTTAAATGGTTGTCGTATATATTTTTTTCGCAAAACTTTTTATAACAGGATCCCCGGAACACTCTTTTTATGTCGTTATAATGTCCGTTTTAGTGTTTTACTTTAGTCAAGTTTTTAATATTATCACAGTTTTTAATAATTAATTATTCTATCAGTATTAAACTAGTTTATAAAATCACACACGTGGCGTCCCTATAGATTAGGGCGTTACACCATGGGTCTATATAACCGAGCTTCCAATAAGTAGATCAAGAATTTAGCACTAAAATTCACTAACTTATTAATTCTTCGTTGAATCCACGCATAGAACTTAGAATTGCACTCTCAGTATATAGAATGCTCTATATGTTCCACCATATAGACACATCATTAGTTATCCATTGTTATAATCCTAATTTGATCCATGATCCTCTATATGAATGATCTACACTGTAAAGGGATTAGATTACCGTACCACCCTACTATGTATTTTATCCTTAAAACACTTGACCCCGTATAAATGATATTTCAGCTTATGTGAAATGAGATCTCCACCATTTATTTTCGTTTGGTCAAGCTCGAAGGAGATCATCCTTTGCTTACTATTCACCAGATAGAAGCTATAGATTCCATGTTTATGCTAGCGCTCCCACTCAATTGCACTACCGTGTTCCCAAAATGTACGTATCACCCTTACCTAAAAGTAGGCTTAACTATCAAATCAAAGAACACGAATAGCCTTTCAAGATTGAGCCTAAACATAACAGGATTAAGATCATTTGATCTAGGATCAACTTGGCGATATTGACTTGAATAGATTCTACGGTAAGTTTAATTAAATCTAAGTCAAAGTTCAATATCGGTCCCTTCCGATGCATACTCCATGCATCCAACCTGAGCTTTACTTTAACCAATGTTCTTGAAAGAACATAGTATTTCTCCAAATACAAGTAAACTCTTATTGTAGATTATCATATCAGTAAAACCCTGTGTCTGATAAATCTAGGAAACTTTATTCACATAGTCATGTTTACTTTCCAATGTGATGACAGCACAATAAACATGATCAAGTATGTGAAAAGGGTTTAAGATGAATTTATAAATCAAATAGACAAGAAATTGATAAAGTGAACCAAAACATACACAAATGAATGAAAAATACTTCTGTTTCTTTATTGATGTTGAATAAAATAGATTACATTGAAATGGACTTTTATTTAGGGCATAAAACCTAACAAACTCCCACTTGCACTAATATAAAACTAATTAGTACATATCAATTAATCCTAAATTCTGACGGTGCTTTTCAAAGGCTGTCACGGCCAGGACTTTGGTAAATGGATGTAACGTCCCCGCTTCAAGCCTCCATTGGGTCCTTACACCCACGGAATGAATGGCTCTTATACACGAGTACGCCACTCTAGCTGCTTCCTGGATTGATGACTGGCCCTACAGACCAACACGAGTGTTTTCAGCGTGCTTTGTCCTCACTCACACGCATCCTAGGAAAACTTCCCAGGAGGTCACCCATCCTTGAAATTGCTCCAGGCCAAGCACGCTTTGTTGGTTTTATGCCCTAAATAAAACTCTTTACAATCTGATTAGTTATCAATATAAGAAATTTGAAGTGATTGATGTTTGCATGAATTTTACATGCTAATGGTTTAATATGTTTAATATGTTTATTACATTCATACACACAAAATCAGTTAAATCCAGATCATATGTTTATTCACAATTACAGTATCGTCAACACAGTGGAATGTGATTGTGATCATATGAATCAAAAGTTTTGGTCCCTGTTTCATCAGTGTTATTGGATTTACACTAATGTGATAATCAGCGATGATGTGTACTTACACTTGGAGTAAGTGTTATGTTCTTTCCAGGACATTAGTAAAGTATACTAGTTTCGAATGTATGGAGTATACATTGGACTGGACCGATATTGCAACTAAGTTAAGATATTACAAACTTACCGTTATACATATCTTTCCAAGTCAATATCAGTAGTTGATCTTAAGATTAAAAGAATCTAAATCCTGATATGCTTGGGCTCAACTCAGGAGTGCTATTCATGTTCTTTGATTTATTAGTTAAGCCTACTTTTGGGTCAGGGTGATACGTATATTTTGGGAACATGATAGTATGATTGAGTGGGAGTGCTGAACATAAATATGGAATCTATAGCTTCTACTGGTGTATAGAAGTTAAGTGATGATTCCCTTCGAGCTTAGCAAATATAAGTAAATGGATGAGCTCTTGTTTAACTGACTAATTATTAGATCACTAAACACCATTTACAGGTAGCTAAGTGTTTTAAGGGGCAAAATACATTGAGGGGTGAGAACGGTAAAGAAATCTCATCTCGATGTAAATCATTTATATAGAGGATCTTTAAATCACAATAAGATTATAACAATGGTTAAATGAGATAGTATATTGGTATCGTGAAACATACAATATGCTTTATATAAGTTTGAGAGTGCAATTCTAAGTTCTAAGAGTGGATTCAACGAAGAATTAATAAGTAGGAATTTACTTGGTAAATTTGGTTCACTTATTGGAAGCTAAGCATATAGATCCATGGTCCCCATTCTAGTTGAGAACATTCTGCTTGTAAGACTCATTAATTTATTCGTGATTGATCAATTATAATTCTAAAGTTAGACTATGTCTAATTTTATGAATTTTCACTAAGCAGGGGTGAAATTGTAAGGAAAAGAGTTTTCTAGGTTTATTTATTTATTAATGGACTTTATATGTCTAATTAATAATTAAATTAAATGACAATATTATTTAATAATCTATTTTAGTTATTAAATAATTAGTTTTGGCATTTAAAAGGTTAGAATTGGAAAATTGGCGTTTTTGAGAAAATAAAGATAAAATTTGATAAAATTGCAAAATTAAGTGAGGCCCGATAACACCATATGGCCGGCCACTTAATTAGATTTTTCAAATTAATATTTTCATTATTTTAATGCCAAATAAATCCTAACCTAAACCTAGTAGTTGCCTATAAATAGAAAGTGATGGCTCAGTCACAAAATATGCTTTGACAAGTTTTCAGATTAGCTTTCTGACAGAAATTTCTCTCTTCAGAAAACTGAGCCTTCCTCACTCTCTACCTTGGCCGAAATACCTCTCACTCTTTTCCCTTCATCTTTTTCGTGACCCTAGTGAAAGAGTAAGTGCCCACACACAGCAAGCAGTAACTCAATCATAGATTGGAAGACTGTGAAGGATCAAAGCTTGAATAAGAAGGACATTCGGGCTCAGATCGTGATTATACTCTGCTACAGAAAGGAATCAAGGGTTAGAGATATGAGTGGAAGGAGACATTTATTCCGCTGCATCAATGTAAGGTTTTCTTAACTTTATATGTGTTTATTTTATCGTTTTAGAAAGTTCATATTTAGGGTGTTTAAACAACATACTTGTGAGTAGATCTAAGATCCTGGTAAAATAAATTCCCAACAACTGGCCTCAGAGCCATGGTAATTGATTTACTTACAAGTAATTTGGACTTTAAAACGATTGTTTGTATGTTCTTTGGATGGTATCATGTTGTATTGAGTGTTATTTGATGATTGATTGATGTTTGTGAAATTTTCGTGAAAAATAATTGTGATTTCGTTTCTGGAATTATTTTTATTGGATATTATGGAAAAAATTAAGTAAGTTAGCCTTTTACAGAACTTAATTTGGATTTTATTTGAATTAGTTATGATTTTTTGAAGATTTGACAAAATTGGGGCTGTGCTGATATTTTCCTGCGATCGCAGAACTATCCGTACAGTTTCGAATTTTTTCTTTTTTCTTCGATTTTTCATACTTTTTCATGGAATTAATTTCCGATTTTTTGTATGGTTTTGTATATATACTATTACTATTCCTAATTCAATTCTAATTATCATTTTGAATTAATTTAATTTTTTTTTAATTTTAATTCAAGATATTAGTGTAATTTGAATTCGAATAGAATTAGTATTTATCTTCTTGCTTAAATATCTATCTTATTTTTAAATTTGATTATATCTTATTTTTTTTTTAAATTTAAGGTCAGATTTTATAAGATCTTTATAAAATCTTTTAAGATATTTTAAAATATCTTATCTTTTAAGATATTTTAAGATATTTTTAATTATATCTTATCTTTTAAGATTTTTTTTAAATTAAATCTTTTTAGATATTTTGACCTTATTTAAATAAGATATTTATAATCATGTAATTTTAAATAGATGTAAGATATTTTGCTAACTTTTAAATTTTGTTATTTTATTTATTTAAATTAAATTTAAAATCTGAAAAGATATTTTATTTATCTTTTCTAATTTTTATTTTTAAAATAACATTTAATTTTTTTTAAAAGTAGTTAGCAAATTTTGAAATGATACTTAGGTTGGTTGAAACTTAATTTTCAAAAGTAGATTTAATTTTAAATATTTTTTTAAAATTTCAAAATTTAAATTTTTTTTATTTCCGAAATTAAAATATTTTTTTATTTTATTTTATTTTTCGAAAATTAAAATATTTTTTAATTATTTATTTTTCGAAATTATTTATTTAAAATTAATAAATCCTACTTCCAACTATCCAGCTAACCTTGTTGCAGGAGTATGTGGTTTTTGCTTGTATGTAAGTTTTTAAAAACCTATTATTACTTGATTGCAAATAGCCATGGTTACTTTTTGCCAGATCTAATGATCTGATGGCTCCCTTGGTCAAGTTAATAATTTGTAACAGGTAAATTTTACAATCTTCTTTCATCTGTGTATGACCTAGCAACATGATAGGATCCATCCAAAGTGTGCCTGTGTTTATTTTACTATATAGATGCATATAGGTTGTTGCTAAATAAAATGTCACACCATGATAGATTTTATTTAGGTCCATTTAGTTATTGGACCTATTCAATTAATAACATATTCATTTTAAGGTTAAATTCCTCTCTTTTGGGCCTTGTGTGAGAGTTGGGAGCCATAGAAGTGGGTACGACATACTGAACCCAGCACCCCCTCACATGAACTACCCCAATTGTAAAGGCCCATTTGCCTGATTTGAATAACTGTACTAGGTTAATTATATTAGTTTGACCTAATAAAGTTGAATTAGCAACATAATTAACTTTTAAAATATATGAAATTTATTTTCATTTTAATATTTTAAAGTTAATTTTAAGAAAAACACTTTTAGTTTAGATATTATTTCTAGACAAACTATTTGTATTTTTCTTGTATTTAATTAAATATAGAATTTTAACTAACTAAGATTCTTTCTGGAGCTTATTTAATTAAATATTCATATTTAAGTTATAAATTAGTTGTATCAACTGATTTTTCTTATCTAACTTAAATTTGAATATTTTATTTAAATTTTTAAATCAAGTTGAGGAATCTTAGGCATTAGTTATTAAAGATTCTTAAGATATTTTTTAAGTTAATATCTTTTCAAATATTAACTTAAAATGGAATATTTTAGATATTTTTTGGTTAATATCTTTTCAAATATTAACTTTAAAGGATATCTTCAAATTAAGTGGTTACAACTTAATTTTGATATTTAATTAAATCTAAATTTGAAATTATTTAAGTTTTAGATTTTTTTCTATCTAACTTAAATTAGATATTTTTCAAATTTTTGAAATGATACTTAGTCAAATAAGATATTTTCTAGATAGTAATTTCTAGACTACTTATTATTTCTAATATTTAAATAGGAAAATTATACTTTGTGAAATTAATTATTTAAATAATTAATTTTGGTACAATTTTATTAAGTATATTTTTCCTAGTATTAAATAGAAATTAATAATTAAGCCTTCTCTACACTTAATTATTATTTCTTGAATTTAATACATTTAATTAACTTGAAAAATCTAAATATCTAAGTTGATTTTCATCATGATACTTAAATATTTATTGATTTTTTCATGACACTTAATTAAATAGAAAATAATTTTTAGGTTGAAATCTATTTTTTCAACTTAAATTTAAATAATTTTCAATATATATATATTTTTCTTTATTTTATTAATCAATTTCGAAATTTGCATTTTATTTATGCAATATTTTCGAATTTTTTGAAAAATAGATTGAGTTGTAAATTAATTATTTATTTTAATTAATTCTTGGGCCAACTTCAATCAATGATTTTTTCATTTAATTGATTAATTTAAAATAAATGAATTTAAAAATATATATATTATTAGAAATTGAATTAACTAGTCAAAAGAATATCTAGATAGGTGATATTTTTGCTTGAAGTATTTCTTTTCTTTTTTTTTATTATTTTTCGAAAATTGTATATTTTTATATACTTTAAATTTTCGAACCCAATAAATATATTCTCAAAGGAAATTTTTAAGTTGCTAATTATTTATTTAATTCAACTTAAATTAATTTCCTTAATATTTATATTTAAGATTATTACTAAGATGGAAATAATTAATTTTATTTCAATCACCATCTAAGTATAATTTTATAAATATTATATTAAATTCTTATTTTTGAATTTTAATTCTTAATTTAGAATTTAATGAGATTTATTTATTAGAATAATAAAGAAAATACATTTTA
The DNA here is from genome assembly GCF_029168945.1 of Cannabis sativa. Classification (NCBI taxonomy): domain Eukaryota; kingdom Viridiplantae; phylum Streptophyta; class Magnoliopsida; order Rosales; family Cannabaceae; genus Cannabis; species Cannabis sativa. The sequence continues at coordinate 34,128,965 of NC_083602.1, forward strand.
AACAATGAGCTTTATTATTATTAAGATATTCGATCTCCATTGTGGATTTTACACCGCGTTTGATTTAGTGAGTAATCCTCCCAAATGGAGGAACGTTCATTAGCAATTTCGCACCGTTTAATCTCGCATGATAAGTGGTTTGTAAGTGTTTTATATGGTATAGATCACCCTAATGGTGGCGACCTGATACGAACCACACCAACTTGTGATGAAACCCGACACCAAATATGGAACAGCCACCAAGAACAAACGATGTTGGAATGGAACCTCGACCCAATGCTTAGCGAAGCACGAACCTTGGTATAAGGAAGACGCCACAAACGGGGATGGAAATCCGTTTGATAAGTCAAGTTGAACGCCACAAGGATACCTCCTTGATAAGTTCACAAGTTTCTTCAAGAACTCTAGAAGATAAAACTCACAATTTGCATATATGATAATCTGCTTTTTACAATGGAAAGGTAGTCCCTTTTATAGGACGAAAATGACACCTACAAGACCTTTGGACTTCAACATTAACACACCTAAGACCTTTGGTCTTTCCAATAAAAGCATACTAAATAAGACTCTTGGTCTTCATAATGAAAGCTCCATAATGAAGACCTTTTGACTCCACTCTTGTAACTTCCACACAAAAGAACTTGACACATAAAATTAAATAAAACGTGACACATATAATGAAATGTGACACATAAAGATAAATAAAACGTGACACATATAATGAAGCTTCAAAATTCAGTCCACTTTGATGAGTATGACCAATCTTTGTTCTCCTTCCGTGTTGACCACGGTCTCTTCTTGATTTAAGACTTTGTGTACTAGGCTGTTAAGCTCTTCCTTGAATCTCTTAGCTCGTGCCCTAGTCACTGGACCCACTGGAATTGGACTTGATACTTGGTCCTTGATGTCCTCATCATTCCCCCCTTCTTTAGAAGGATTTGTCCTCAAATCTTCACCTGTATCAAATGGACTTAAATCAGAAACATTAAATGTAGCACTAACATTATATTCACCTGGCAAATCGAGTTTGTAGGCATTGTCATTGATCCGTTCAAGTACTTGAAATGGACCATCTCCGCGAGGCAGCAATTTAGAACGCCTTTGTGTTGGAAATCTCTCTTTCCTCATGTGTAACAATACCCAATCACCTGGTTCAAAAACCTGCTTGTGACGACCCTTGTTAGCCTGCTTAAGGTATTGTTCAGTCCTCCTTTCTATGTTGAGTCGGGCCCTCTCATGGAATTTCTTCACAAATTCTGCCTTCTTCTCGCCATCTAAATTCAAATGCTCGTAAACAGTAAAGGTGATAAATCCAAAGGAGTTAGAGGATTAAAACCATACACAATTTCAAATGGTGAAAATTTAGTAGCAGAATGCATTGCACGATTATAGGCAAACTCAACATGTGGCAAACAATCTTCCCAAGTCTTAATGTTTTTACTTATGATTGCCCTTAACAAGGTGGATAGGGTCCTATTAACTACTTCTGTTTGACCATCTCTTTGAGGGTGACAAGTAGTAGAAAATAACAATTTTGTCCCAAGTTTTCCTCACAATGTTTTCCAAAAGTAACTTAGGAACTTAGCATCCCTATCTGATACAATTGTTCTAGGCATACCATGTAATCTCACAATTTCCCTAAAGAACAAATCTGCAACATTAGATGCATCATCGGTTTTATGACAAGGGATAAAATGAGCCATTTTAGAAAATCGGTCTGCTACCACAAAGATTGAATCCCTCCCACGCTTACTTCTTGGTAGACCTAACACAAAATCCATAGAAATGTCAACCCATGGTGAACTAGGGATAGGTAGGGGTGTGTAAAGGCCATTTGGCTGTACTCTTGATTTAGCTTGCCTACAAGTGACACACCTACCACAAATTCGCTCAACGTCCCGTTTCATATGGGGCCAAAAGAAATGCTCTTGCAACATAGCTAGAGTTTTAGCAACTCCAAAATGTCCCATCAACCCTCCCCTGTGGGACTCTCTAACAAGCAAATCTCTCACAGAACAATTAGGCACACACAATCTATGTTCCCTAAATAGAAAATCCTCATGCCTATAAAACTTTCCTTCAGCAGTCTTTTCACAAAGAGCATAAATTTCCCCAAAATCATGGTCAGCAGAATTCAACTCTTTTATATGTTCAAACCCAAGCAATTTAGCATCAAGAGTAGAGATTAGAGCATACCTGCGAGAAAGGGCATCAGCAACCACATTCTCCTTACCTTGTTTATACCGAATGACATAAGGAAAGGTCTCAATGAACTCAACCCATCGTGCATGTCTCTTGTTGAGTTTGTGTTGGCTTTTCAAATGTTTTAAGGATTCATGATCCGTGCGAATCACAAACTCCTTTGGCCACAAATAGTGCTGCCATGTTTCTAAGGCACGCACTAGTGCATACAATTCTTTGTCATAAGTGGGGTAATTGAGGGCAGCCCCACTTAGCTTTTCACTAAAGTATGAAAGCGGTCTCCCATCCTGCATAAGAACAGCGCCAATACCAAGCCCAGAAGCATCACATTCAATTTCAAAAGTGTTAGAAAAGTTAGGCAAAGCAAGTAAAGGAGCATGCGTAAGCTTGTATTTCAGCGGGAAATGCCTCCTCTTGAGCTTCACCCCATTTGAATGACACATTTTTTTTTATTACTTCTGTAAGTGGAGCGGCAATTGTGCTAAAATTTTGCACAAACCTCCTGTAGAAGCTAGCAAGTCCATGAAAACTTCTAACATTACCTATCGATGTAGGGGTCGGCCACTCTTGGATGGCTTTGATCTTTTCCTCATCCACCTGAATACCTGTAGCACTTACAACAAAACCTAGGAATACAAGCTTATCGGTGCAGAATGTACACTTGCTAAGGTTAGCGTATAAACTTTGTTTCCTAAGGACTTCCAAAACAGATTGCAAATGCAACACATGGTCATGCAAATTCTTACTGTAAATAAGAATATCATCAAAATACACAACAACAAATTTGCCAATGAAAGCACGCAATACATGATTCATTAAGCGCATGAAAGTACTAGGTGCATTAGTTAATCCAAACGGCATGACTAACCACTCATACAAACCATGTTTAGTTTTAAAAGCAGTTTTCCATTCATCCCCTTCTTTCATACGTATCTGATGATACCCACTTTTGAGATCAATTTTTGAAAACACACAAGAACCATGCAATTCATCTAGCATGTCATCTAAACGAGGAATGGGATGTCGATACTTTACCGTTATATTGTTGATGGCTCGACAGTCAACACACATCCTCCATGTTCCATCCTTCTTTGGAACTAGAATCACTAGAACAACGCAAGGACTCATGCTTTCTCTCACATGTCCTTTCTCCATCAATTCTTCAATTTGCCTTTGCAATTCCTTTGTTTCATCAGGATTGCTTCTGTAGGCTGGTCGGTTTGGGATGGAAGCACCTGGAACAAAATCAATTTGATGTTCTATTCCTCTAATAGGTGGTAACCCATGTGGTACCTGCTCAGGAAATAAATCATCGAATTCCTGCAAAAGAGACACAATGGTACTCGGCAGCGAAGAATCAAGTTGGTTAGCATTTAAAAGAGCCTCCTTATACACTAGTAAAATCATGGGCTGTTTTGTGCACAATGCTCTCTTAATCTCACTTTTGTTTGCATAAAAGTGTTGTTTTCTCTCACTTGATTCCACACTTTTCTCTCTTTTTCTCTCATTCTGTTTCCTCTCACTCATCTTTCCACTCTCTTTTTGCTCACTCAGTTTCTTTTTGTCACTCAATTTTTGCAACCTCGCTTGATCTTCATACACTTGTTTTGGTGTCAAAGGCGCTAGAGTGATTGCCCGCTGACGGAAAGTAAATGAGTACTTGTTGGTGAAGCCATCATGTTGTACTCGTCGATCAAATTGCCAAGGCCTTCCTAGAAGGAGGTGTCCAGCTTGCATTGGAACGACGTCACACAGCACCTCATCTTCATACTTGCCAATGCAAAATGAAACAAGTACTTGTTTTGTAACCTTCACTTCACCACTATCATTCAACCATTGCAACTTGTATGGACAAGGATGCTTAAGCGTTGTAAGCCCAAGCTTGTCAACCATAGAAGCACTTGCAACGTTAGTACAACTACCTCCATCAATAATGACACTACATACCTTGTCCCTCACATGACATCGAGTGTGAAAGATGTTCTCCCGCTGCACTTCTTCTGCCTCTTCTTTTGCTTGCAAATTCAGGACTCGCCTTGTAACTAGTGCAAGCATCTCTCCGCATTCTCGGGCCATATTCATTATCGAAGCATCTTCCAATGGTGGCATGTCGGCAAGATCATCTTCACCTTCGAATCTATTTCTCCACTTTCCCGAATCACCATAACTCTTTGGTTTGGACACCGGCCGGCTATATGTCCCCGCCCCCCGGCATTTGAAACACCTTATCTCACTAGAATGAGACTTAGTTTGAGTTGTTTTACCTTGAGGTGGCGTGGCTGTAGTGGATGGTTTTGGTGTAGATGATGAACTGGGTTGGTCATCCTTCTTTGGATAGTTTGACCTCCAAGGTGTTGTACTTGGCTTGTGTGTGCTCGGCCTTGATCTCGAACTTGAACTACCCTTCTTGAGCTGTCTCTCAACTTTGATTGCCATGTGAACCAAATCTTCTAACTCCACATAATGGTGTAGCTCGATTGGGTCAGCAATCTCTCGGTTCAACCCATTTAAAAACCTCGCCATTGTTGCCTCCCGATCCTCTTCAACATTGGCTCTAATCATAGCCATCTCCATCTCCTTGTAATACTCATCAACACTTCTGTAGCCTTGACGAAGGCCTTGCAACTTAAGATAGAGATCACGATATAATGAGGTGGTACAAACCATCGCCTCATTACCCTCTTCATTGCCTCCCATGTTTCAATAGGGCGATCTCCACTCCGTCTCCTGTTAGTGCACAACTGATCCCACCAAACAATAGCATAATCAGTAAACTCAATGGCAGCAAGTTTTACCTTCTTCATGTCTGAATAGTTGTGACAATCAAAGACTAACTCCATTTTCTTCTCCCACTCTAGGTATGCTTCAGGATCACTCTTCCCTTGAAAGGCTGGGATTCTCATCTTTATATTCCCCAAATAATTGTCTACTTGGTTCCTATCTTCTCTATTCCCACCATACCTCCTATTGGTACCCGTCGACATCCTATCAACCTCTTCATCAGAAACTACTCCTTCGAAATCTCCTTCATTTTCATTCCCCCTTTGGTGTACTCTTCTCCCCCTTGGTCTCTGTTGTGCTCCTTCTTTCACCCTATTCAACCGCTCATGTATTTGCTCACACTCCTCCCTCAACAATCTCCTAATCTCCCCCATAATGGCTTGAAGTTGTAGATTTGGAACTGTAGGTTGTGGATTGTTATCACCCAAGTTTTGTGACATGATTAAAAATTCTGCAAAACAATAAAGTTAGACAAGTATAGAAAGGACCTCACTACACTCCCTCACGTGTTTCACTCAAAGAAAAGTGGTCACTCAAAGTCACTCGTGTTTCACTCAATAATGGCTTTTACCCTTAAATAAGCTCACACCTCTGCCTTTTTCCACTCTTTATCTTATTTAAGCTCTTTGAAAACTAGTGAAATGGAGGTTCAAGCAGTCAATTCTACCCAATAAAGCAAACGAAAACCCATGAAAAAGTGGCGAAAAGTGGTGATTTTTTTTTTGTTGGTGATTTTGGAACACTAGAGTGGGGTTTAGGCAAAAGGGCCTTTAGACTGTAAGGAACAAGAATATAACAAAAAAAAATTTAATATGGGTTTAGGCAAAAGTGGTGATTTTTTTTTTTTTTTGGTGATTCTTTTTTTTTTTTTTTTTTGTTTGAAAACCAAAAGCCAACCTGAATTCAAGTACGAATTAATACCAAAATGCTTCAATAACAATGCTTCCAAAACTCTTTGACACTAGAGTAAACAATGGGAACAAGGGAAAACAAATGAGTTGAAATGAAGACAGATTAGGACTTAGCAATATCAAACAGATTCGAATTTCAAGGAATAAGGAAAAGATTGAACAAGGAAACGAGTGTGACAAAGAAATTAACAACAATGGTTACGGATTTTAAGAAAGAGAACAAGAACAAGACTAACAACAAGGAACACGAATAGAGTTTTTTTTTTTTTTTTGAAATATTGAGACACTAAAAGAATAAAAAGGATAAGCCAAACCGGATGAACCTTTGCTCTGATACCAACTGATACGAACCACACCAACTTGTGATGAAACCCGACACCAAATATGGAACAGCCACCATGAACAAACGATGTTGGAATGGAACCTCGACCCAATGCTTAGCGAAGCACGAACCTTGGTATAAGGAAGACGCCACAAACGGGGATGGAAATCCGTTTGATAAGTCAAGTTGAACGCCACAAGGATACCTCCTTGATAAGTTCACAAGTTTCTTCAAGAACTCTAGAAGATAAAACTCACAATTTGTATATATGATAATCTGCTTTTTACAATGGAAAGGTAGTCCCTTTTATAGGACGAAAATGACACCTACAAGACCTTTGGACTTCAACATTAACACACCTAAGACCTTTGGTCTTTCCAATAAAAGCATACTAAATAAGACTCTTGGTCTTCATAATGAAAGCTCCATAATGAAGACCTTTTGACTCCACTCTTGTAACTTCCACACAAAAGAACTTGACACATAAAATTAAATAAAACGTGACACATATAATGAAATGTGACACATAAAGATAAATAAAACGTGACACATATAATGAAGCTTCAAAATTCAGTCCACTTTGATGAGTATGACCAATCTTTGTTCTCCTTCCGTGTTGACCACGGTCTCTTCTTGATTTAAGACTTTGTGTACTAGGCTGTTAAGCTCTTCCTTGAATCTCTTAGCTCGTGCCCTAGTCACTGGACCCACTGGAATTGGACTTTTTACTTGGTCCTTGATGTCCTCATCACGACCATATTTGACTTACAAATTGCGAAACAATGGTAGAAGCTCATGAGATAGAATAGCCTTGACTCTCGCCTAAACGGGACAATGCTGGATTCTGATCTTGATCAAATAAAAGGTTGCTAGAATGTTTAACATTTTAGATGAGCTGACAACTCTATTCAATGGATGGTAGCTTTGACTCTCGCCTAAACGGGTCACTGTTATCAGTTTGTTGAAAACCTTGGAAATTATTTAGGATTGAATTTTTTAAGTATTTTCTCATATCATTCCTACTTTCTATGTGCTTATAATTTCTTAATAGATTTTCTGTTAAACCATTATTTAATTTCTATTTGTTGATTTCTATTATTTTGTAGTATCCTGTTTACCAAAATGAATCCGATGTTATCACTGTTGACTGAAAATAAGCTGAATGGATCTAACTTTAATAAATGGAATGAGAACATTAATATTGCTCTCATAGGAGAAAGTGCCTTGTTTGTTTTAACTGAGCCGTCACCTGAAGTGCCTGGGGATAATGCATCCAAAGCTGTGAAAGAAAAGTATGAGCGTTGGCAGAAAGCAAATGACAAAGCTCTATACTTTATGCTTTCTAGCATGGTGGACACCCTCAAAACTCGGTTTTCTAAAACTGAGAAGGCTGCTGAAGTTATGACGAAGTTAAATGAGCTATTCGGTAAGGCATCACTTCAGTCACCCTTTGACGCGACTAAGAAGTACATTAACGCACGGATGGAACCTCATCAAAACGTGTGTGACCATGTTCTCCTCATGTCCAGTTATTTCCAAGAAGCCCAGGATCATGGTGCTGAAATGGACAGTGCTACTCAAGTAAGTCTTATCTTGAATAGCCTGACTCCAGCATTTCTACCATATACATCAAATTATGTCATGAATAAGAAGGAAATTGACTTTCATGAATTAGTCAATGACCTTCAAACTTATGAAAATTTGATTGGAGGACCCTAGAAGAAAGGGAATAAACCTCATAATCCTGGTAATGGTAATGGGACGATAAAACCTGTAGCAAATGTTGCCTCTGCTTCAAAGCCCAAATCGAAGAAGAAGTGGAAGAACACCAAGAAGCGAACAAAACCATGAAAAAGGCTGCTCCTTCTGGTGATGCTACACTTAAAGGAAAGTGTTTCCACTGCAATGAAAAAGGTCATTGGAAACCCCAGTGTCCTAAACTTCTTGCAAAGAAACAAGGTATTTCCATTAATAAACTTTAAGAGTTTTAGTAAATTATTATCCAATTGGATTTATGATTCTGGACTAAACTTTGTTTATTTATTTTCTTCTTCTGATAAGCCAAGCTACTTGAACTCAATTGAGTTGGATTAAAAAGCTGGACCAAGGGTGAAATCGTCCAGATGAAGATGAAGCTCTTCAATTTTTGAATTAATTGTTTTAGTTTAAAGACAATTTGGATTTCAAATTTTAGTTAGGGATATTTATCCCTGTTTCTCTCATATTGTTGCAATACATTTTTTTTATTAATAAAGTTTTATTTTCGAAATCAATATTGCAATTTATGAGAATGAGCTTCATTTATTTTATCTTCATCAATTATTACCACATTATATTTGTATGTTTGTATGTGTAAGTGTTTTTATTATTGATGCAAATTCTATAATATTTACAACTCTTCATAGAGTTATATTATATAAACACTAGAAATTATTTCTATGTTTATCAATAATTGTTAATTCTCATACACTTATTAAGAATTTGTTTAATAAAAGGATCTTATGATCTGATAGGGGTGGAGAAAAGTTAAGAAAACTATGCAGTTCAACGATCTTTTATATCTAATGAACTCTGGATAGTATTCAACTCCACATAAACTCTATCACACTAAGAGAATCATGATCTTTACAACCTTTAGGGGTGGATCATAATCTCTATATACTTAGGGGTGGAGGTTATCCATAGTACCCTATATGTATATTCTTAGGGGTGGAGTCTATTCCACAATTCCCTATGAAACACATATCTTGTTTAAACATAGAAGTAATATAATGAGTCAGCTATTGTCAATATAAATTCTTGATCTTGATTGTATGTTCCATTTCGTTTATACTGTTGTAAGTAAAAGTTTGATACCTTTGAAAGTTCTTTGATAAAGTTTCACACTACCTTAATTGAGTGGGAGAATTTTAAAGTTCTATACCCATCTTCATTAGGTTGATAATTGTGATAGGTACTTAAGAACACTACTGAAAAGCAGATCTAACCATTCACATGGATAGGTATAGCTTATCAGAATTATGAGAATAAGATAAAGAACTCTAGTTCAGTCCATTCGAATGACTTGAACCAAGAATTCTTAATCCTCATAAAATTTTATGGTATCTTAATTTTGATTACTTTATCTCTGGCATGTATTTTTCACTTCAAATACTAGTCTGCTATGTTGATGACTTAGTCTAAACTTAAAGTTTCAGACTAACACAAAAGTCACAACTAGGTAACTCTCTAAACAATCAGAGGTTAAAAGTATTATTTAACCAGACATCTGCTATTGAGTGGGAGCTATCTGAGATGTAATCAAATAGGGAACATTAGAAGATATTCAAGAAGGATTTATGAAAGTGATCTATATGTCAGATATTAAGGAACTGTGTATCAGTTGTCCTTGTATCTCACCATCTAATTTCGATTTCTATAAGATGGTGCTTGCTTTGGGGGTGGAGGAATTATTGAATAATAATTCAAGCTCTACCAGAGAAGAACTATAACTTGGTCTATTCGAAAATACCAGAAAGTTATATCACTGAAGAAAAGTCTACACTGTATTATCTCAATTACATATTTTAAAATATGAGAGATATGTCTTCTGTTTATTCAGATGTACTTTTAAAACAGTAAAGATTTCAGTATCCCTTGATGAGTAAAGCATATAGTAAAGGATGTTTCGTAAGAGTTTTTATGAACTAATTTCCAGAAGTTTGGGTGGATTCAAATATACTACACTTGATCTGAAGATCAAGACATCAGATTGACCTATTTGCACAGTTTGTTTTATATTAGTGCAAGTGGGAGTTTGTTGGTTTTATGCCCTAAATAAAACTCTTTACAATCTGATTAGTTATCAATATAAGAAATTTGAAGTGATTGATGTTTGCATGAATTTTACATGCTAATGGTTTAATATGTTTAATATGTTTATTACATTCATACACACAAAATCAGTTAAATCCAGATCATATGTTTATTCACAATTACAGGATCGTCAACACAGTAGAATGTGATTGTGATCATATGAATCAAAAGTTTTGGTCCCTGTTTCATCAGTGTTATTGGATTTACACTAATGTGATAATCAGCGATGATGTGTACTTACACTTGGAGTAAGTGTTATGTTCTTTCCAAGACATTAGTAAAGTATACTAGTTTCGAATGTATGGAGTATACATTGGACTGGACTGATATTGCAACTAAGTTAAGATATTACAAACTTACCGTTATACATATCTTTCTAAGTCAATATCAGTAGTTGATCTTAAGATTAAAAGAATCTAAATCCTGATATGCTTGGGCTCAACTCAGGAGTGCTATTCATGTTCTTTGATTTATTAGTTAAGCCTACTTTTGGGTCAGGGTGATACGTATATTTTGGGAACATGATAGTATGATTGAGTGGGAGTGCTGAACATAAATATGGAATCTATAGCTTCTACTGGTGTATAGAAGTTAAGTGATGATTCCCTTCGAGCTTAGCAAATAGAAGTAAATGGATGAGCTCTTGTTTAAGTGACTAATTATTAGATCACTAAACACCATTTACAGGTAGCTAAGTGTTTTAAGGGGCAAAATACATTGAGGGGTGAGAACGGTAAAGAAATCCCATCTCGATGTAAATCATCTATATAGAGGATCTTTAAATCACAATAAGATTATAACAATGGTTAAATGAGATAGTATATTGGTATCGTGAAACATACAATCTGCTCTATATAAGTCTGAGAGTGCAATTCTAAGTTCTAAGAGTGGATTCAACGAAGAATTAATAAGTAGGAATTTACTTGGTAAATTTGGTTCACTTATTGGAAGCTCAGCATATAGATCCATGGTCCCCATTCTAGTTGAGAACATTCTGCTTGTAAGACTCATTAATTGATTCGTGATTGATCAATTATAATTCTAAAGTTAGACTATGTCTAATTTTATGAATTTTCACTAAGCAGGGGTGAAATTGTAAGGAAAAGAGTTTTCTAGGTTTATTTATTTATTAATGGACTTTATATGTCTAATTAATAATTAAATTAAATGACAATATTATTTAATAATCTATTTTAGTTATTAAATAATTAGTTTTGGCATTTAAAAGGTTAGAATTGGAAAATTGGCATTTTTGAGAAAATAGAGATAAAATTTGATAAAATTGCAAAATTAAGTGAGGCCCAATAACACCATATGGCCAGCCACTTAATTAGATTTTTCAAATTAATATTTTCATTATTTTAATGCCAAATAAATCCTAACCTAAATCTAGTAGTTGCCTATAAATAGAAAGTGATGGTTCAGTCACAAAATATGCTTTGACAAGTTTTCAGATTAGCTTTCTGACAGAAATTTCTCTCTTCAGAAAAATGAGCCTTCCTCACTCTCTACCTTGGCCGAAATACCTCTCACTCTTTTCCCTTCATCTTTTTCGTGACCCTAGTGAAAGAGTAAGTGCCCACACACAGCAAGCAATAACTCAATCATAGATTGGAAGACTGTGAAGGATCAAAGCTTGAAGAAGAAGGACATTCGGGCTCAGATCTTGATTATACTCTGCTACAGAAAGGAATCAAGGGTTAGAGATCTGAGTGGAAGGAGACATTTATTCCGCTGCATCAATGTAAGGTTTTCTTAACTTTATATGTGTTTATTTTATCGTTTTAGAAAGTTCATATTTAGGGTGTTTAAACAACATACTTGTGAGTAGATCTAAGATCCTGGTAAAATAAATTCCCAACACGCTTAACTGTGGAGTTCTTTCGAGATGGGCTACCGAAAAACAAGATGCACCTTGTTGACATAGGTAGTACCAATCAATCCATTTAAGCTCTCTTCAACTGTGTAGTCCCATACCTACACAGTCTCAGAATCATCCCACTTGACCTTCCCAGGCGGTGTGGGATTGCACAGCTTACCCGGTGTTTCCCCTTACGGATCACGGGACTACTGACTGTCACAATCACACCCCCTTACGGGGTTCGACGTCCTCGTCGACCACACTTCCGGCTGGGTCAAGGCTCTGATACCATTTGTAACGTCCCCGCTTCAAGCCTCCATTGGGTCCTTACACCCACGAAATGAATGGCTCTTATACACGAGTACGCCACTCTAGCTGCTTCCTGGATTGATGACTGGCCCTACAGACCAACACGAGTGTTTTCAGCGTGCTTTGTCCTCACTCACACGCATCCTAGGAAAACTTCCCAGGAGGTCACCAATCCTTGAAATTGCTCCAGGCCAAGCACGCTTAACTGTGGAGTTCTTTCGAGATGGGCTACGGAAAAACAAGATGCACCTTGTTGACATAGGTAGTACCAATCAATCCATGTAAGCTCTCTTCAACTGTGTAGTCCCATACCTACACAGTCTCAGAATCATCCCACTTGACCTTCCCAGGCGGTGTGGGATTGCACAGCTTGCCCGGTGTTTCCCCTTACGGATCACGGGACTACTGACTGTCACAATGGATCAGCTAGGTTGTCCTCTGTGTCAACTTTCTCAACTAGTACATCCCCTCTTGCCACGTATTCTCTGATAATGTGATACTTCCTTTCAATGTGTTTGCTTCTCTTGTGGCTTCGAGGTTCTTTACTGTTTGCTATTGCTCCATTGTTATCACAGAGTAGTACCAGAGGCTTTTCCATTCCAGGAACAACACCTATGCTGGTGAAGAACTTTCTTAGCCAGACAAGTTCTTTAACAGCTTCGGCTGCTGCTATGTATTCAGCTTCCATAGTTGAGTCCGATATCGCGGTTTGTTTAGCACTTCTCCAAACCACTGCTCCACCCCCAAGAGTAAACACCATCCCAGATGTAGAAATCTGAATCAGTGTAGCCTATGGGATTTAAAGCACCACCCTTGTAGACTAACACAAGATTCCTTGTACTCTTTAAGTATTTCAAAATATACTTAACTGCATTCCAATGTTCTTGTCCTGGATTAGACTGATACCTGCTCCCGATTCCAACAGCATAACAAATGTCAGGTCTAGTGCATAACATTGCATACATTAGAGTTCCAACTGCAGAGGCATAGGGAATTCTCGCCATGTCCTCTATCTCTTGAGGATCAGTCGGTGACTGTGCCTTAGATAGACGAATACCATATCTAGAAGGCATGTTTGCCCCATTGGTGTTGTTCATGGAGAATCTCTCTAAGACTTTGTCTATGTAGGTTGTTTGAGAGAGAGCAAGAGATCTGTTCTTCCGGTTTCTGATAATCTGAATACCAAGAACATAGGCTGCTTCACCCGAATCTTTCATATCGAATTGAGTGTTGAGCCATTCCTTAATGTGAGTCATTTTCTTGACATTGTTTCCAATGATCAAAATGTCATCAACATAAAGGACCAGGAATACTACTATTTGGTCTTCCTTGAGTTGGTAAACACAAGGTTCATCTTCATTCTGAAGAAAGCCGTAGGTCTTGATGATTTCATCAAACCTCTTGTTCCATGAGCGAGAAGCTTGCTTAAGTCCATAGATAGACCTGTTTAACTTGCAAACTTTCTTTTCCTTCCCAGGAAGAACATAACCTTCTGGTTGCTCCATATAGATGGTTTCTTCAAGTACCCCATTAAGGAAGGCAGTCTTGACATCCATTTGCCAGATTTCATAATCGAAAGCAGCAGCTATGGAGAGAAGAATTCAGATGGATTTGAGTATGGCAACAGGACTAAAAGTTTCCTCATAGTCCACGCCTTCTCTTTGGGTATAACCTTTGGCTACAAGTCTAGCTTTAAAAGTTTCGACTTCGCCTCCAGCTCCTCTTTTCTTCTTGTAAACCCACTTGCATCCTATCGGATGATAGTCGTCAGGTGCGTCTACATATTCCCAGACTTTGTTCTTTTTCATGGAATCCATTTCTGACTCCATGCCGGCTGACCATCGTTTTTGTTGCGGACTAGCCATTGCCTGTTTATAGGTTAATGGATCGTCATCAATATCGTAACCTACGACCATATTGATTTCACCATCCAAGCCATAACGAGCAGGTTTTGTAGAAACCCTCCCACTACGACGAGGTACGGTTGTCTTCTGAACAGAAACTTTAGTAGTATATTTCTCAGTTTATTCAACTGAGGGAGTGGGATTGTCCTCTTCACGTGTGGAAGAGAACGGAATATTAGAAGGACTTATATCTGAAAGCATTTCCTCCAACACTACTTTACTTTGTGATTTAAAATTCTTAATATAGTCATCTTCAAGGAAAGTGGCATTTGTAGAAACAAACACTTTATCATCCTTGCGACTATAAAATAGTCCACCCCTAGTCTCTTTAGAATTACCGACAAACATGCAAACTTCAGTTCGTGACTCAAGTTTGCCGTCTTTCTTTCTTAAGACATGAGCAGGGCACCCCCAGATTCTGTAATGGCGTAAACTAGGTGTACGACCATTCCAAAGTTCTAAAGGTGTCTTAGGGATTGATTAAGATGGAACAACATTTAAAATGTCGGTTGGCATCTAAATTGCATATCCCCAGAACGACGTAGGTAGAGTTGAAAAACTAAGCATAGACCTAACCATTTCCAAAAGCGTGCGATTCCGTCTTTCTGCAACTCCATTTTGCTGTGGAGTGCTAGGGGCGGTTAATTGGGATTCAATTCCAAGTTCAATTAAATGATCTTTGAACTGCATATCCATATATTCTCCACCCCTATCAGTTCGCAAGATCTTTAATGATTTACCTAATTGGTTTTGGGCCAAAGCATGAAATTCTTGAAACTTTGCAAATATTTCAGATTTCTTATGCATAAGGTAAATATGTCCATGTCTAGAGTAATCGTCAATGAAAGTGACAAAGTACTCATAACCACCTCGGGCTTTGACATTCAAAGGTCCGCAGACATCGGAATGCACTAACCCTAGAGGGATTTTGGCACGCTCTCCCTTTGCAAAGAAAGAACGTTTAGTCATTTTTCCTTCCAGGCAGGACTTTATATGACCTAAACGTAAATGCCATAGATTTGTTTCATTATCATCAACGATCTTTTGCTTTTTGTGGTTTCTAGGTTTAGCTACTTTAAAAAGTTCGTTATGTAGGGCAAATGGTGTTTCTGGTCTAAGAACATAAAGCCCCTGTTCCATGGATGCAACACAAATCTGAATGTCATTTCGAGAAATGGTAGAACCAGAATCCGAAAAATCTAATTTGTATTGTTGCAATTGTAAGCATGAAACAGAAACCAAGTTTCTACTGAAATTTGGAATGTATAAGACATTGTCTAATTCCAAAATTCTGTTTTGAAACTTGAGTTTGGCTTTTCCTCTAGCTCTAACCGAAACCATTTCGCCATTACCAACTTTAAGTTTCAACTCTCCGGATTTCAAATAATTCCAATTCTCAAGCAATTGCAATGAACAACTTACATGGTTTGTAGACCCAAAATCAAGAATCCAAATGGATTTATCATTCTCTAACACACATGATTCGAAGACTAAAGCATTATTGCTTATTCGTTTGTTAATTGTTGTTCTTGCTAGTTCATTTTGTTGTGAAGTATAACTTGAGGAAGTGGAATCACTTTCTCTTATCTTCTCAACTAAGCTTGAAGTAGTAGGATTTATGGAGTTATGAACTAATTGCTCTTCAGAGTGAACAATTCCCAGCTTACCTGCTTTCTGGAATTTAAAGTCCATCATGAGCATATGTGAAGTATTACTCTGACAAGGAGTTTATAACTTCAAGTTCAATTGCTAAGATATTAACTAGGAGTGGAATGAGAAGGGGATTATAGACACTACAACACATCAATAAAACAGAAGTAGGATTTTGGTTCAAAATTCATACACAACTTCAGAAAATAACAAGTCATGACATATGTTATAGAAATACTAAATCTAACATAGTTTATTTTCCAAGGTTTCCAACATAATGAAATACAGTGTCCCGGTAGGCGAGAGTCAAAGTAATATTAGTTGAATAGAGTTGTCACCTCATCTAAAATTAAACATTTTAGCAACCTTTTATTCGATCAAAATGAGAATCCAACGTTGTCGCGGTAGGCGAGAGTCAAGATTATTCTCATTTTATGAGCTTCCACCATTGTTTCATGTTTTATGAGTTTATCTCTAAGTAGTCACCGTACGGGAGAGTCTAAATAGAGACGAAAACTCACAAAATACTTATCAAATGAAATCTTACGGCGTTAAAAGTGTTCAACGAATAACCATCCATAGGGGGACGAAGTCTAGCGTCTCGAGGTTATATTGAAAAAGTTTAACTATTGTAAGACCAACAATGGAGATCGAATATCTTTTTGATTAAAAGCTCATTATTTAAAATATATATATATGTATTTTGTATAATCATAATATTCGATATTATAATAATGAAAAACTACAAATTAAAGTTGGTTTAAATAAAAAATCAACTTTAATTAATTTTCAATTATTATTTAATTTGAAAAATAAATTTAAATAAATATCGAACAAGTTCCATAATATAATAATGAAAAATTACAAATCAAAGTTGATAAAAAATCAACTTTAATTAATTTTCAATTATTAATTAAATTCGAAAAACAAAATCGAATAATAAATGGAACAAGTTCCATAAAATAATAATGAAACATTACAAATCAAAGTTGGTTTAAATAAAAAAAATCAACTTTAATTAATTTTCAATTATTATTTAAATTCAAAAAATAAATTCGAATATTTAAATGGAACAAATTTGAAAATATCTCACTTAAGTTGTTTTAGAAGAATCTAAAAAATCAACTTAAATATCTTTCAAAACAAATTGAATTAAATTTAAAATTAAGTTGTAATTACTTAATTTGAAGATATTCCATTTTAAGTTAATATTCGAAAAGATATTAACCTAAAAAGTATCTAAAATATTCTATTTTAAGTTAATATTCGAAAAGATATTAACTTAAAAAATATCTAAAGAATCTTAATAACCAATGCCTAAAATTCCTCAACTTAATTTTGAAATTTTAAATCCAAAAGATATTCAGATTTAAGTTGGTTAGTTGAAGATAACTAAATATCAACTTAAATAGGAATATTTAATGAAAAATTTAAATTAAGCTCCAAAAGGAATCTAGATGGTTATAATTCTATATTTAATTAAATACAAGAAAATACATATAGTTTAGCTTAGAATAAAAAATTCTTTAAACTACAATTTTCTTAAATTAATTTCAAAATAAATGAAATTAATTATGTTGCTAATCAATTTTAATTAGGTTAAACTAGTGTAATTAGCCTAGTACAGTCATTCAAATCAGGCAAATGGGCCTTCACAATTGGGGTGGTTCATGTGAGGGGGTGCTGGGTTCAGTATGTCGTACCCACTTCTATGGCTCCCAACTCTCACACAAGGCCCAAAAGAGAGGAATTTAACCTTAATAAGAACAACTGTTATTAATTGAATAGGCCCAAAAGCTAAATGGGCCTAAATAAATTCTTTCAAGAACTATGATAATTTATTTTAGCAACAACAACCTATATGCATCTATAATCAAATTAAGCACATAGGCTCACACAAGCACACTTTGGATGGGTCCTATCATGTTGCTAGGTCATACACAGATGAAAGAAGATTGTAAATATACCTATTACAAATTATTATCTTGACCAAGGGAGCCATCAGATCATTAGATCTGGCAAAAAGTAACCATGGCTATTTGCAATCAAGTAATAATAGGTTTTGAAAACTTACACATAAGCTAAAACATATACTCCTTGAACAAGGTTAGTTGGATAGTTGGATGTAGGATTTATTTAATTTTAAATTAAATAATTAATTTCGAAAATTATTAATTAAAAAAAATTTCGAAAATTTAAAAAATTTGAAAAATAAAAAAAAATTCGAAATTTAATTAAATATTTAAATTTAAAATTAAACCTACAATTTTTGAAAAATTAGGTTTCAACCAACCTAAATATCATTTCAAAAATTTGTTAATTACTTTTAAATTTTAAATGTTATTTTATAAATAAAAATTAAATAGAAAATTAGAAAAGATAAATGAATATATTTTTAAAATTTTAAATGTAATTTAAATAAAATAACAAAATTTAAAAAATTAGCAAAATATCTTATGTCATTTAAAAATTACATGATTATAGTTATCTTATTTTAAATTTAAAATAGGATAAGATATAATCAAATTTTAAAATAGGATAGATTTTTTAAGTAAGAAGATAGATACTAATTCTATTCAAATTCAAATTACACTAATATTTTGAATTAAATTTAAAAAATATTAAATTAATTCAAAATGATAATTAGAATTGAATTAGGAATAGTAATAGTATAAATATAGAACTATACAAAAAATCGGAAGTTAATTCCATGAAAAAGCATGAAAAAATGAAGAAAAACGAAAAAAATTGTGAGCTGTACAGACAGTTTTCGCGATCGCATGAAAATTTCAGCACAGCTCTAATTTTTTTCAAATCTTCAAAAATTCATAACTAATTCAAATAAAATCGAAATTGAGTTCTGTAAAAAAGTAACTTGCTTAATTTTTTCCATACTATGCAATAAAAATAATTCCAGAAACAGAATCGCAATTATTTTTCACAAAAATTTACAAACATCAATCAATCATCAAATAACACTCAATACAACATGATACCATCCAAAAACAAACAAACAATCGTTTTAAAGTCCAAATTTCTTGCAAGTAAATCAATTACCATGGCTCTGAGGCCAGTTTTTTGAAATTTATTTTACCAGGATCTTATATCTACTCACAAGTATGTTTATTAACATCCTAAATAAGAACTTTCTAAAACGATAAATTAAACACATATAAAGTTTAAGAAACCTTACATTGGGTGCAGCGGAATTAAATGACTCCTTCCGTTCAGATCTCTAACCCTTGTATCCTTTCTGTAGCAGAGTATTATCAAGATCTGAACCTGGATCTCTTTCTCTGAATCCTTGATGTTGAATCTCCTTTGCTGATGATCTTTCTTCATGATCTTCCTCACTATGATTGAGGTATTGCTTGCTGTGTGTGGGCACTACTCTAATCACTAGGATAGGTTCGAAATATGAAGGAAGAAGAGAGAGAGAGAGAGTGGCGGCTAGAGAAGAGAGAGGAGGCTCAGGTTTTTCTGATTCAGAAAGTGTGAAGTGTAATTTTCCTGAAGCCTTCACTATCTATTTATAGCATTCCACTAGGGTTAGGTTTGAATTATTTAGCATTAAAATAATGAAAATAACAACTTAAAAAGCCTACAAAGGTGGCCAACCATGGCTTAGTGGACTGGGCCTTGCTTTTTGCAATTTTGCAATTTTAACACCTTTTGTATCTAATTTTCTCAAAAATGCCAATTTCCTAATTCAACCATTTAAATGCCAATTCTAACTATTTAATAATTATAAATAATTATTAAATAATATTGTCATTAATCATATTTATTAATTGAACCATACAAAGTATCATAATTAACAAATATGCCCCTATTAACTCTTTCTTTACATTTTCGCTCTTACTTAGTGAATATTTCACAAATAGACATAGTCTAACTTGTGAATTATAATTGATTAATCAAAACCAATTACACGAGTCTTACAAAAAATATTATCTCAACTAGTGGGGGGACCATGGGTCTATATAACCGAGCTTCCAATAAGTAGATCAAGAATTTAGCACTAAAATTCACTAACTTATTAATTCTTCGTTGAATCCACGCATAGAACTTAGAATTGTACTCTCAGTATATTGAATGCTCTATATGTTCCACCATATAGACACATCATTAGTTATCCATTGTTATAATCCTAATTTGATCCATGATCCTCTATATGAATGATCTACACTGTAAAGGGATTAGATTACCGTACCACCCTACTATGTATTTTATCCTTAAAACACTTGACCCCGTATAAATGATATTTCAGCTTATGTGAAATGAGATCTCCACCATTTATTTTCGTTTGGTCAAGCTCGAAGGAGATCATCCTTTGCTTACTATTTACCAGATAGAAGCTATAGATTCCATGTTTATGCTAGCGCTCCCACTCAATTGCACTACTGTGTTCCCAAAATGTACGTATCACCCTTACCTAAAAGTAGGCTTAACTATCAAATCAAAGAACACGAATAGCCTTTCAAGATTGAGCCTAAACATAACAGGATTAAGATCATTTGATCTAGGATCAACTTGGCGATATTGACTTGAATAGATTCTACGGTAAGTTTAATTAAATCTAAGTCAAAGTTCAATATCGGTCCCTTCCGATGCATACTCCATGCATCCAATCTGAGCTTTACTTTAACCAATGTTCTGGAAAGAACATAGTATTTCTCCAAATACAAGTAAACTCTTGTTGTAGATTATCATATCAGTAAAACCCTGTGTCTGATAAATCTAGGAAACTTTATTCACATAGTCATGTTTACTTTCCAATGTGATG
Organism: Cannabis sativa; assembly: GCF_029168945.1. Taxonomy (NCBI): domain Eukaryota; kingdom Viridiplantae; phylum Streptophyta; class Magnoliopsida; order Rosales; family Cannabaceae; genus Cannabis; species Cannabis sativa. The sequence continues at coordinate 34,149,546 of NC_083602.1, forward strand.
ACAACACAATAAACATGATCAAGTATGTGAAAAGGGTTTAAGATGAATTTATAAATCAAATAGACAAGCAATTGATAAAGTGAACCAAAACATACACAAATGAATGAAAAATACTTCTGTTTCTTTATTAATGTTGAATAAAATAGATCACATTGAAATGGAGTTTTATTTAGGGCATAAAACCTAACACGAGGAACTTCACAAGGCTAAGGAGAAAGTCAAGCTCGAAGCCAAGAGTGCTCAAATGAAGGTCGAGGAGATGTCTCGTGACATAGAGGTCGAGAAGGAGAACGGGAAGAAGCAGTATGACCAGGCAGTCTCTGACTAAATTTACTCCACCCTCTCCAAAATTCCAGACTTTGACTTCTCAATCCTCGGAGCAGAAGCCCCTGAGATGGCTGAGGCTTTCCGCGCAATGTCGCCTACGCAGACTCAAGGCGGTGGAGGGAATCTGTTTCCCAAGGAGGCTGAGGCTGCGGACGTCAAGGAAGTCCAGAACGAAGCTATCAGCAAAGTCGCGGATGGATCTGAATATTTACTTATGTTAGACCCTTTTTTTATATGCGGTACAAGGGTACTCGCGCTTTGTACTTGAACAAATTTACTTTTATGTTTCTTTTGAACGACTTTATATCCTCTCGGGGATATTGATCTATAACATTCTCGCAGTACACGGGCACTCGCGTTTTTTGGTTATTCTTGATTGCGAGTGTATAAATGCTTCTTATACTTTAGAAAATTTCAGAAACTTGAAAATTTTCGAAATTGAAAAATTTCATAACTTTCATAACTAATCAATAGTACATAGTTGTATATACCCCCTATACTTAGGATTTTTTTATAAAAAATGACTAAGTATAAATACATACCGAGTATAAACTATACAATGTGAGTACTATTTGTTGGGTTTGATGCCCTAAATAAAACTCATTTCAAAATAATCAGATTTACTTATTAATATAGATCAGAAATAACATTTAATGTTGCATGGTTCACAAGATTTGTTTCATGATTATATGTACATAATGTATGAATTCATCTGAAACCCTTTTCACATACTTGATCTTGTTTATTGTGCTGTCAACACATTGGAAAGTAAACATGACTATGTGAATAAAGTTTCCTAGATTTATCAGACATAGGGTTTTACTGATATGATAATCTACAACAAAGTTTACTTGCATTTGGAGAAATGCTATGTTCTTTCCAGAGCATTGGTTAAAGTAAAGCTCAGGTTGGATGCATGGAGTATGCATCGGAAGGGACCGATATTGAACTTTGACTTAGATTTATTAAACTTAGCGTATTATCTATTAAAGTCAATATCGCCTAGTTGATCCTAGATCAAATGACCTTAATCCTGTTATGATTAGGCTCAATCTCAAGAGGCTATTCCTGTTCTTTGATTTGTTAGTTAAGCCTACTTTTAGGTCAGGGTGATACGTACATTTTGGGAACACGGTAGTGCAATTGAGTGGGAGCGCTAACATAAACATGGAATCTATAGCTTCTATCTGGCGAATAGTAAGTAAAGGATGATCTCCTTCGAGCTTGACCAAACGAAAATAAATGGTGGAGATCTCACTTCACATAAGCTGAAATATCATTTATACGGGGTTAAGTGTTTTAAGGATTAAATACATTGTTGGGTGTAACGGTAATCTAATCCCTTTACAGTCTAGATGATTCATATAGAGGATCATTGATCAAATTAGGATTATAACAATGGATAACTAATGATGTGTCTATATGGTGGAACATATAGAGCATTCTATATATACTGAGAGTGCAATTCTAAGTTCTATGCGTGGATTCAACGAAGAATTAATAAGTTAGTGAATTTTAGTAATAAATTCTTGATCTACTTATTGGAAGCTCGGTTATATAGACCCATGGTCCCCGCACTAGTTGAGATAATATTGCTTGTAAGACTCATATAATTGGATTTGATTAATCAATTATAATTCTCAATTTAGACTGTTTATTTGTGAATTTTTCACTAAGTAAGGGCGAAATTGTAAAGAAAGAGTTTTAGGGGCATATTTGTTAATTATGATACTTCGTATGGTTCAATTAATAAATATGATAAATGAAAATATTATTTAATAATTATTTATAGTTATTAAATAGTTAGAATTGGCATTTAAATGGTTGAATTTGAAAATTGGCATTTTTGAGAAAATCAGATGCAGAAAAGATGAAACTGCAAAATTGCAAAAAGTGAGGCCCAAATCCACTATGCATGGCCGGCCACTTTTGTAGGGAATTTAAACTGATATTTTCATTATTTTAATGCCAAATAATTCAAACCTAACCCTAGTGGAATGTTATAAATAGATAGTGAAGGCTTCAGGAAAATTACAATTAAAATTTTCTACTTTTTCCTTCAGAGAAAAACCTAAGCCTTTCTCTCTCCCTATCTTTAACCGCCACTTCTTTTTTCTCTTCCCTATTGAATTTCGAAATTCTTAATGTGAGAGTAGTGCCCACACACAGCAAGTGATACCTCAATCATAGTGAGGAAGATTGTGAAGAAAGAATTTCAGTAAGAGGGAGTTTCAATACTAAAGAATCAGAGAAAGAGATCCAGGTTCAGATATTTATAATGCTCTGCTACAGAAAGGAATCAAGGGCTAGATATCTGAACGGAAGGAGTCATATTATTCCGTTGCACCCAATGTAAGGTTTACTAAACTTTATATGTGTTTATTTCATCGTTTTAGAAAGTTCATACTTAGGGTGTTAATCAACATACTTGTGAGTAGATCTAAGATCCTGGTAAAATAATTTCCAACAACTGGTATCAGAGCCATGGTAATTGATTTGCTTGCAAGAAATTTGGACTTTAAAACTATTGTTTGATGTTTTGGATGGTATCATGTTGTATTGAGTGTTATTTGATGATTGATTGATGTTTGTGAATTTTCATGAAAAATAATTGAATATCTGTTTCTGGAAATTTTTTATTTGATATTATGGAAAAAATTAAGCAAGTTACTATTTTACAGAACTCAATTTCTATTTAATTTGAATTAGTTATGATTTTTTGAAGTTTCGGAAAAATCGGGGTTGAGCTGAAGGCCTCCTGCGCGCGCGGAAATCATGCAGATTTCCCCTGCGCCGAGAAATCACGCCCAAACAGCCCTAGCACGCGCGCGGATGGGTATGCATAGCATCCCGTCCGTACAGCTTGCAATTTTTTCGTTTTTCTTCGATTTTTCATGGATTTAACTTCCGATTTTTTGTGTAATTCTGTATTTATACATTTACTATTCCTAATCCAATTCTAATTATCATAATTAATTTATTTAAATTTTTTTAAATTTAATTCATGATATTAGTGTAATTTGAATTTGAAAATAGTAAATATCTATCTTTTTTGCTTAATTATCTATCTTATTTTTAAATTTGATTATATCTTATCTTATTTTTAAATTTAAGGTCAGATTTTAAATTTTTTAAATTAATTTTTTTTAAAAAAATAATTTGACCTTATTTAAAAGAAGATAACTATAATCATGTAATTTTAAATAGATGTAAGATATTTTGCTAACTTTTAAATTTTGTTATTTTATTTATTTAAATTACATTTAAAATCTGAAAAAAAATATTTATTTATCTTTTTTAATTTTTTATTTATTTTTATTTATAAAATAACATTAAATTTCTTAAAGTAGTTAGCAAATTTTGAAATGATATTTAGGTTGGTTGAAACCTAATTTTTCAAAATTGTAGGTTTAATTTTAAATATATATTTTTTAAATTTCGAAATTTTTTAATTTTTTTTAAATTTTCGAAAATAATTTTTTTTTATTTAATTAATTATTTTTTTGAAATTATTTATTTAAAATTAAATAAATCCTACATCCAACTATCCAGCTAACCTTGTTGCAGGAGTATATGTTTTAGCTTGTTTGTAAGTTTTAAAAACCTTTTATTGCTTGATTGCAAATAGCCATGGTTAACTTTTTGCCAGATCTAATGATCTGATGGCTCCCTTGGTCAAGTCAATAATTTGTAACAGGTATATTTACAATCTTCTTTCATCTGTGTATGACCTATCAACATGATAGGACCCATCCAAAGTGTTCCTATGTGAGCCTATATGTTTAATTTTAGTATAGATGCATATAGGTTGTTGTTGCTAAATAAAATGTCATAGTTCTTGATAGATTTTATTTAGGCCCATTTAGTTTTTGGGCCTATTCAATTAATAACAGTTGTTCATTTTAAGGTTAAATTCCTCTCTTTTGGGCCTTGGGTACGACATAATGAACCCAACACCCCCTCACATGCACCACCCCAATTGTGAAGGCCCATCTAACACCCTAACTAGCATAGGCGTATTACGTGATTTTTAAACGTACTGTGCAGCTCGTTGCTAATCAACGAGGTTTATGGAAATCGTGATTAATTAAAATTTTTGCTTTTTAATTAAACTTATAAAATATTTATACAAAAATACTCGGGATCTCGATTACAAAACATTTTACAAAAGTTCACTGACTAAACAAAATACTTGTCTCCTAGCGACTAATTACAAAACAAGCATTGTTGTCCCGAGGATCGTACGCTCCAGGCCTAATCGCCCCGACATGTACAATCTTCACCGGCTTGCTCTCACGGTCCTTCAGCCTTAGCCTTGCCCTTACCTACACATAAACATAGCACTGTGAGTCGACAGACTCAGTAAGAGAAGCATAATCATAAACATACATAAATCCCGGGCTATGATTAGACGCCCATACCCCTGACCATAACCCTAACTGTCGTGTCCCACACGATACTGAGTCCTGAACGTTCATAAGATGGTACTATTGACAAGTAACAGCCTATACTCGGTACACTGGTCATACTCCAGCTGCTAGTCATACTTTAGCCTGTACCGATGTGTTACAGTATCAGCCTATACTCGGTTCTCTGGTCATACTCCAGCTTCTAGTCATACTCTAGCCTAACCGATGTGATACGGTCACATAGCACTGTACCACCAACCCTAGTATCAGCCTATACTCGGTATACTGGTCATACTTCAGTTGCTAGTCATACTCTAGCCTAACCGATGTGATATGGTCGGATGGTACGAATCCAACATACATATCTAATGTAATCTAACAGGCTTCCTAACATGCACGCTAAACATGTAATATATATGCATACTGATATACTAATCTTACCTCAATTCTGAATTCAAGATAGTCTAATTAATAAATATAATAAATGACAATATTATTTAATAATTAATTATAGTTATTAAATAGTTAGAATTGACATTTAATTGGTTGAATGTGAAAATTGGCAACTTTTGAGAAAATGGGAAACAGAAATGATAAAACAGGAAAGTTGCAAAAGTGAGGCCTTTTTCCATAAGTCTTGGCCGGCCACATGCATTTAGTTTTATCATTTAATTTTTTCATTATTTTATTGCTAAGTAGTTCAACCCTAACCCTATGTGGTATTCTATAAATAGAAAGTGATGGCTTCAGGAAACCAAGACTTGCATCTTATTTTCTGTCAAAGAAAACCTGATTCCTAGTTGCCCCTCTGTTCTCTTTTCTTCTCTTTAATTCCGAAATCCCTTTGTGATAGAGTAGTGCCCACACACATCAAGTGGTATCTCAATCATAGTGTGGAAGATTGTGTAGAATCCAATCAAGAAGGAGAATCAGCAACAAACGAAGGAGAGAAAAAGATCCAGGTTCAGATTTGGATTATGTTCTGCTACAGAAAGGAATCAAGGTCTAGAGATCTGAACGGAAGGAGTCATTATATTATGCTGCACCCAATGTAAGGTTTCCTAAACTTTATATGCGTTTATTTCATTGTTTTGGAATTCATATTAGGATGTTAATGAAACATACATGGTAGTAAATCTAGATCGTGGTATAATATTTCTAACATTTACATATTCCCAGACTTTGTTCTTTTTCATGGAATCCATTTCTGAATCCATGTCGGTTGACCATCGTTTCCATTCTGGACTTGCCATTGCCTTTTTATAGGTTAATGGGTCGTCTTCAATACCGTCACCAACGACCATATTGATTTCACCATCCAATCCATAATGAGATGGTTTAATAGAAACCCTCCCACTACGACGAGGAGCGGTGATCTTCTGAACAGAAACTTTAGTGGTAGTTCTCTCAGTTGTTTCGACTGAGGGAGTGGGATTATCCTCTTCTGGAGTGGAAGAGGATGGGACATTGGAAGGAGTTATATCTGAAAGCATTCCCTCTAACACAACTTTACTTTTTGGTTTGTAGTCTTTAATATAGTTTTCTTCACGGAAAGTGGCATTTGTAGAGACAAACACTTTGTTATCCTTGTAACTATAAAATAGTCCACCCATAGTCTCTTTAGAATTTCCAACAAACATGCAAACTTCAGTTCGCGATTCTATTTTGCCTTCATTCTTTCTCAAGACATGAGCAGGGCACCCCCAAATCCTATAATGGCGTAAATTAGGTGTACGGCCATTCCATAGTTCGACGAGTGTCCTAGGGATTACTTTAGATTGAACAACATTTAAAATGTCATTTGTCATCTGTATAGCATATCCCCAGAAGGACGTAGACAGAGTTGAATAACTCAACATGGACCTAACCATTTCCAAAAGAGTGCAATTTCTTCTCTCTGCTACTCCATTTTGCTGTGGAGTGCTAGGGCCAGTATATTGGGATTCAATTCCAAGTTTAATTAAATGATCTTTGAACTCCATATCCATATACTCTCCACCCCTATTAGTTCGCAAGATCTTTAATGTTTTACCTAATTTGTTTTGAGCCAAAGCATAAAATTCCTGAAACTTTTCAAACGTTTCCCATTTCTTTTGCATTAGGTAAAGGAAACTATATTTAGAGAAATCGTCAATGAAAGTGAAGAAATACTCATAACCACCTCGGGCTTTGACATTCAGAGGTCTGCAGACATCCGAATGTACTAACCCTAGGGTTTGTTTGGCACGCTCTCCCTTTGCAGAGAAAGAACATTTGCTCATCTTTCCTTCTAGGCAGGACTCACATACTGGTAATTCACCTAAGACGACAATTTTCAATGGACCGTCTTTGGTTAGCCTATTGAGTCTATCATAGCCTATGTGACCTAAACGTAAATGCCATAGATAAGTTTGTTCATCATTATCAATCTCTTTTATTTTAAGGTTTCTAGGTCTAGCAACATTGAAAAGTTCATTGTTTAGTGCGATTTGTATATCCGGTGTCAAAATATAAAGCCCTTGTTCCATGTGCGCAACACATAATTGAAAACTATTACGAGAAATTGTGCAAATAGTACTCAAAAAATTCAATTTATAAAGATGTGTTTGTAAACATGAAACACTAATCAAGTTTTTACTAAAGTTTGGAATAAATAAAACATTTTCTAAAAGTAAAAATCTCTTTTGAAACTTAAGGAGGGCTTTTCCTTTGGCTTGGACCGATACTAACACGCCATTTCCAACTTTAAGCTTTAACTCTTCTGGGTGCAGATTTTCCCAAGTTTCAAGCAGCTGCAATGAAGAACAAACATGGTTAGTAGATCCAGAATCAACAATCCATATGGATTTTTCATTCTCTAAAACACATGATTCAAAGACAAAAGCATTACCTTCGTTTGAATTGTTTAGAAGCCTGGGACATCGTTCTTCCCGATGTCCCTTCTTATACAATTCGAACATAGAAGAATATGACTATCAATTGTATTTGAAGAAGCAACTTTGTTAGAAGCTTCATGCTTAATCCTTTTCCTCTGATTAAAGTTTGCAAAACACGGAGGTGGCATTGTAATCATATTCCGTTCATGAGCTCGTAATTCTGCTTCGAGCTTATCCATGTCGGAAGAGTTAAAATTGTTGATCATGTAAGATACAAAAAATCCATTATACTATGGAGGAAGACTATTAAGTATGAATTGAACCCATTATTCCTTTGATAATTCAATTCCAAGTAGATTTGCCTTTTGGAACTTCAGATTCATCAACAATAGGTGCGAGTTTATGCAACTACGAGGGTGCATTTTCACACTACAGAGTTCATTTGCTAAGACATTGACTAGGAGTGGGTCGGGGTGTGGGTTATTCATATTGGCACTACAAATATCAATAAACAGAAGTAAGGTGTTGGTTGAATAAATTCATACACAAGTTTAGAAAATAACAAGTAATCACATATGTTTATAAAAATACCAAAAATTCTAACACATTTTATTTTCCAAGGTTTCCAACAAACTGATATAGTGTCCCGTTTAGGCGAGAGTCAAAGCGTCATTCATTGAATAGAGTTGTCAATTCATCTAAAATGATAAGCATTGTAGCAACCTTTTATTCGATCGAAAAGAGAATTCGACGTTGTCCGGTTTAGGCGAGAGTCAAGGTCATTCCTATTTCATGAGCCCCCACCATTGTTTAATACTTTTGTAAGCCCTATAATAGTCGCCACCATTAGGGTGATCTATACTAAAATAAACACTTACAAAAAATACTTATTTTTCGAGATTCTACAGCGTTAAATTTCTAATGAACGTTCCTCCATTAGGGAGGATTACTCCCTAAAACAATAACTATGTAAAACCAACAATGGAGATCGAATGTCTCTTGATTAAAGCTCATTATTTAAAATATGTCTTTTATTTAATCATTTATTTTATCCTATATTTTTATAATGAAAATGATAAATTAAAGTTGGTAAAAAAAATTTAATTAAAAAAATTTTCCAACTTTAATTAAATTTTAAAATTATTTAATATTCGAAAATTATTAATAAAATTCAAAATTAAATAAATAATTAAAATACAATAAAATAAAATTTGAAAAAAAAAATATCTAATTTAAGTTGTTCTAGAAAAATTTAAAATATCCAACTTAAATATTTTTCAAATAAAATTTAATTAAATATCAAAATTTTGTAACCACCTAATTTGAAAAATATTCCATTTTAATTTGAGCCAAAAAAAAAATTCAACTTAAAAAAAATATCTTAAGAATATTCAATAACCAATTCCTAGAATTCCTCAACTTAATTTTGAAATTCAAAAGATATTCAAATTTAAGTTGATAAATAAAATTAGTTAGAAATGACCAATTTTCAACTTAAATAGGAATATTTAATGAATTAATTAAAATAAGTTTCAGAAACAATCTAGTTAGTTATAATTCATATTTAATTAAATACAAGAAATATACATATATTTTATCTGGAAATAATTTCATTAAACTAAGTGTGTTTTTCTTATTAATTTCAAAATATACGAATGAAAAATAATTCCATTTACTTTGAAATTAATTATGTTGCTAATCAATTTTATTAGGTTAAACTATTTTAATTAACCTAGTACAGTTATTCAAATAAGGAAAATGGGCCTTCACAGTTGGGGTTGTTCATGTGAGGGAGAGCTGGGTTCAGTAAGTCGTACCCACCTCTATTGGCTCCCTAACTCTCACATAAGGCCCAAAAGAGAGGAATTTAACCTTAAAATGAACAACTGTTATTAATTGAATAGACCTAAAAACTAAATTGGCCTAAATAAAATCTATCGTGATGTGACATTTTATTTAGCAACCTAGTTCATCTTAATTAAAAAAAATTAAATGAACTACCTATATGCATCTAAACAAAAAGTAAACATATAGGGTCACACAGGCACACAGATTTGGATGGATCCTATCATGTTACTAAGTCATACAAAGATGAAAGAAGAATGTAAAATTTACATGTTACAAATTATTTTCTTCACCTATTGACAATTGAACCATGGGTTAAAATCAGATCATTGGATCAAGCAGTAATAGGTTTTATAAAACTTACAAACAAGCTAAAACACGTACTCCTGCAACAAGTTGGATAGTTGGATGTAGGATTTATTTAATTTTAAATTAATTAATTTATTTAAAATTTTAAAAAATAAATAAATAATAAAATAAAAAAAATTCGGTTTAAATAAAATAATAAAATAAATAAATATTTAAAATAAAACCTACAATTTTAAAAACTTAGGTTTCAACTAATCTAAATATCATTTCAAAAAAATTGGTAACTATCTTTTAAATTTCATGTTATTTTATAAATTAAATATTCAATAAAATGAAATGATAATTTAATATATCTTTTTTTATTTTATAATATAATTTAAATAAAAAAATAACAAAATTTAAAAGTTAGCAAAATATCCTATTTTTATTCAAAATATCATGATTAAAATAATCTTATTTTAAATTTAAATAAGGTCAATTTATTTAAAAAAAGAATTAATAAAAATATTAATATTTGACCTTAAATTTAAAAATAAGATAAAATAATCAAATTTTAAAAATAAGATAATTAATTAAGCAAAAAAGATAGATTTTTACCTATTTCAAATTCAAATTAACACTAATATCTTAAATTAATTTTAAAAAATCTAATTAATTTAATTCTGATAGTTAGATTTGAAATATGAAAAGTAAAAATCAAAGTACAAAACTACACAAAAAATCGGAAGTTAATTCCATGAAATAGCATGAAAAATCGAAGAAAATCGAAAAAAATGTGAGTTGTACGGATGGTATGCGTTGCATACGCATCCGCGCGCGCCCACAGAGTGCACAACAGAGAAAACTCGGCGCCAGGGGCTGCTGGTAGGATTTCCGCGCGCGCTGAAGGGGATTTTAGACAACCCTATGCGTGTTCCTTCGGAGAAAGCCTGTCTGAACACGCTGCTGACCGAGTGCACCTCGGTTCCGCGCGCGTGAGGGAGAGTGATCACTCTATCTTTTTTCAAAACTTTAAAAAATCATAAGTAATTCAAATAAAATGGAAATTAAGTTGTGTAAAAAAGTGAATTGCTTAATTTTTTCCAAACTATCCACCAAAAATATTTCCAGAAACGAAAATTCAATTATTTTTATAAAAGTTTCACAAGCATCAAGCAATCATCATATAACACACAGATCAACATGAAACCATCCAAATCACACACAAATCGTTTTAAGTCCAAATTTCTTGAAATTAAATCAATTACCATGGCTCTGATGCTAGTTGTTGGAAATATTTTACTAGGATCTTAGATTTACTAACAAGTATGTTGTATAACATCCTAAATATGAAGTTCTAAAATGATATTAAATAAACACATATAAACTCTAAGAAACCTTACAGTGATTGCAGCGAAATATAATGTCTCCTTCCACTCAGATCTCTAACCCTTGTATCCATTCTGTCGTAGAGTATCACCAAGATCTGAGCCCGAATGTCCTTCTCTTGAATCTGGATTCTTCACGATCTTCCACACTATGATTGAGGTACCACTTGATGTGTGTGGGAACTCACTCTATCACTCAAGGTTTCGGTTTCAGAAGTGAAGAAGAGGAAGAGAGGGTGGCGGCTAGGTTAAGGGAGAAGGCAGTCAGTTTTTCTCTAAACGAATAAGATGCGTCATCTTTTTCCTGTAGCCATCACTACCTATTTATAGGATGCCACTTAGGGTTAGGTTAGAGTTATTTGTCATTAAAATAATGAAAAAAATAAATGATAAAAAACATATATAAGTGGCCGGCCATGGTATAGGATAATGGACCCCACTTTTGTAATTTTGTTGTTTTATCATTTCTACATCTCATTTTTTCAAAAACGCCAATTTTCCAATTTAACCATTTAAAGACCAATTCCAATTATTTAATAACTAAAAATTAATTATTAAATAATATTGTCGTTTAATATATTTAGTAATTAGACTAACCAAAGTCTCTTAATTAACAAATGTACCCTAGAAACTCTTTCTTCACAATTTAGCCCTTGATTAGTGAAAATTCACAAACTAGACATAGTCTAATTTTAGGATTATATTTGATTAATCAAAATCAATTAACTCAGTCTTACAAGTAGTATTGTCTGAACTAGTCTAGTTTATGAATTTTTCACTAAGATATCGCTTGATTGTGAAGAAATAGTGTTTTGGGGTTTATTTGTTAATTAAGAGACTTTATGGAGTCTAATTAATAAATATTATAAATGACAATTTTATTTGATAGTTATTTTAATTATTAAATAAATAGTTTTAGCATTTATAGTGTTGAAATTGTAAAAAGTGGTATTTATGAAAAATAGGTAAAATAGTTGAGAAAAATGACAAAACTCAAACTTGAGTGGGGCTCATTAAGTGGCTGGCCATCAAGTGCTTTTCACCCTATTTTTATCATTTTTTTATTCCTAATAATTCAACCCTAACCCTATTGAAGATAGCATAAAAGGAAGGCTATGGTCTCTTCATCCAAACTAATGCCTCTAAAGCTAAAAACCTAGCTTTCTGATGAGACCTCTTCCTTCTTCTTCTTCCTGTTCAATTTCAAGACTCTAAGCCTTTCTTCACAAATATTATTCATCCATTAGTGCTTGAGTAAGTGTCCACACACATCAACTTGGTCCTCAATCATAGTGTGTAAGATTGTGAAGAATCCAAACACAACGAAGGAGTTTCGGGCTCAGATCTTGGTGATACTCTGCTACAGAAAGGATACAAGGGTTAGAGATCTGTGTGGAAGGAGTCATTTAATTCCACTGCACCCACTATAATGTTTCTCAAACGTTATATGTGTTTATTTACATTGTTTTAGAAATTCATATTAGGATGTTAAAAACGTATATGGTAGTAAATCTAGATCCTAGTAAAATAAATTCCAACAACATACACATAAAATAGATTAAAAAATGAAAGAAAGATTACAATAAATATAACCAAAACAAAGATTTAATTACAAAGAGAACTACCATTAATTCTGGCGACTTCACCTGAGAAGTCGATCATAATCAATCAAAACATGGGCTGTTTCGAATTCATGAAAAATAAGTGTAGAAAAACTAATACAAAACTAAAATTCAACCAAAAATCCAGTTTAATTTGCACAAAACTAATGTCGTGAATTCAATTTTTAGATCCATGAAATGCAGATCTCAAAAAGTTGAACTGGATTTTCCAAATAATCCAACTCAAGTATAATTCAAAAAATAATTATATCAATACTATAGTAAAATATTTATCTTGGTGTATTTTCGTTGTTTTCTAAATTTCTAATGCTAAATTTTTTCATATTAATCATGAAGAGACACAGGGGCGGACCCACATATAAGCGAGGTAGGGCAGTCACCGCCTCTGAAGAAAAAAATTGGGAAAAAAATATATATGCATTTTAGTTAGTTACTTTTGGGAATATTTTACCAGGATCTAGATTTACTAACAAGTATATTTCATTAACATCCTAAACATAAATATCTCTAAAATAAAAACACATAAGAGTTTAGAAAACCTTACATTGGCTGTAGCAGAATAATATGATTCATTCCGCTCAGATCTTTAACCTTTGTTCCAAACTATCGCAGAGTATTATCAAGATTTGAGCCTAGATCTCTTTCTCTCCTTCAGGTTTGGTTACCACCATATTCTGCACTATGATTGAGTATGTGAGAGCATGACACTCTATCACTATGGGCGAATTGGATGAAGAACAATTAAGGTGGTTTCGAAATCAGCATAGAACGTGTCTCTCATCTACTAGTTGTCAGAGAATGAAAACTAGGTTTGATTTGGTTGAAGGCAATAGTTTAGTTGGATGAGATGAGAGCATCATGTTCCTTTTATAGTGTTTCAACTAGGGCTTAAGTTTAAATTATATGGATTAAAAAAGAATAAAATATTGGGCAAAAATCACTTAATGGTCGTACACTTAAAGGGACTATTCTCTAGTAATAATTTTGTCACTTTTTTTCAACAAATTATTCTTCTTTCAATAATACCATATTTAAACTATTTATTTAATAATTATAATTAAATATCAAATAAAATTACCATTTATATTATTTAGTAATTAGACTATACAAAGTCTCTTAATTAATAAATTGAACCCAAAACCTCTTTTCTTCACAATTAAGCCCTTGCTTAGTGAAAATTCTTAAATAAGACATAGTCTAATTTTAGAATTTTAATTGATTAATGAAAAATAAATTAACTGAGTCTGCAAGCACTATTATTTCAACTACTGAGGGGACCATGGGCCTATATAACCGAGCTTTCAATATGTAGATCTAGAATTTACAAAGTAAATACTGTAACTTATTAATTCCGTCTTGCGCCACTATAGATTTGGAATGGAATAACACTCTCAATTATATAGAATACTCTATATGTACCATGATATAGATACATTATGATTATCCATATTGTTACAATCCTAATAGTCAAAGATCCTCTATAGATGATCTACACTGAATAGGGATAAATTTACCGTTCTACCTTTCAATGTATTTTATCCTTAAAACACTTAGCTACCTATAAATGATATTTTAGTGAACTAATATAATTACAGAAATGAGATCTCAATCATTTATTTCTATTCAGCGAAGCTCGAAAGAAATCGTCGTTTCACTTCTAAATTCTTATAGAAACTATAGATTCCATATCTATGATCATCGCTCCCACTCAATTGAACTACCATGTTCCAAAGATGTAAATATCTGCCAGAACCATATGTTAGCATCCATGAACAACTTAAAGAACATAAATAATACAACTAAGCTGAACCTAACCATATCAGGATTAAGATCCATAGACCTAAGATCAACCATTGGTATTGACTTAGAAAGATATAATGGTAAGTTTATATATCTTATCGAAGATCAATATCGGTACCTTTCAATGTATACTCCATACATCCGATACTAGTAAACTTTTGCAATTCCTAGAAAGGACATAAAACTTATCTAAGGTGTAAGTATATACCTTATCCCCGATTATCATGTCAGTCTAAATCTGGTGAACTGATAAACTATGGGAATTAAACTTTTTGAACATATAATCATGATTATATTCCAATGTGCTGACGAAACTATAATCATGAACATATATATATATATTTATATATGTTTTGGACTTAATAGAATTTATACATTAAACATAATCATGAAATAAATCATCTGAACCATGTAACATAAAAGCGATTTCTGATCTTATATTAATTAGTAAATCTGATAATATTGAAATGGATTTTATTTAAGGCACAAAACCCAACAAATTTCCAGTTGCACTAATATAAAAGTGCATTTAATTAATCTCAACACCTTGATATCAAGATCAAGTGTAGTATGTAGTATTCTCTCCATAATAGGATATGACAGGTTGTATACTATACATCTTTTCTCCACTATTATATAACCTTAATCACAAAATCCTTGATATTGTATAATTTTTCTCTATATGTCTACTCTAGGGACACTGGATTCTTTACTTTTTGGCAACTACTTCTGTATTAGTCAGGAAGTAACACTAGAAGTTAATTAATTATTGGTATAATGCAAAAAACTGTATAAAACATTTCATAGGTTTGACAAGTATCTTTCCTGCAACTTTTACATCAGTCTCACTGGTAGAGTTAGAGACTCAAATAGGTTTCTACACTTCCCCAAAATTACTGCTCCACCCCTAGAGTAATTACCATCTTAACATTAGGCTTTCTAGCACTAACACTACTCTAGTTACCTGATTTGGTGTAGTCTAAGAGTATTAAAATACCACTCTTATCAATTCACATATAGTTCCTCTTTACGATTTTAAGATTTACTTGATTGTATTCCAATGTTCCTTTCCTGGATTAATTTGAAACCAACTCATTTCTCCCACTCAAAAGCAGGTGTCTGGTATAACGCATAGCAAAGCATACCTAAGACTCTCACTGTTGATCCTGAGGAATTCTTTCAAGTCGCCAGGCAAATCGCATCACCTAATCAGATCAGCTCGTACCTACGCTCTGTACTCATCATATATCACTGATGCCCATACTTACGCCCAGTACACTGCTAGGAAAATCGCATCACCTAATCAGGTGAGCTCATACCTACGCTCGGTACTCATCATATATCACTGACGCCCGTACTTACGCCTAGTACGTCGCCAGGAAAATCGCATCACCTAATTAGGTGAGCCTATATATCACATGCATAATAACATCACATTATAAATATTCAACCAATTAGTCTTTTCATTATATAACAATATTAACTATATCTGGATATTAATCAACTCATATCAATACTAATAGTATTACATACAACGTACTATGCAGTACAATATACTTTTCTTATCTTTAATCGAGGTTCATACATTTCGGCTAACCCAAGTGGAGAACTATCCCCAATGATCTCGGCCCTATGTCACAACAATGATAAACCAATAAGTGCTTATCTCAAAACACTTTTTATATTCACATAAGTTAATCTAAGGTTTTCTACAAAGCCCCGCGGTATAAATACACTAAAATAAAACTTATATTTTAGCTCTAAAATATACACCATATTGTAGAGCTCATCGCAAGCTTCGAAACGGTATAGAGAATGTCCAAAACTTACTCCCGAGTCAAAAGTTACGACCAAAATACGATTTTTGATATCCTAAAAATTTCTAAAAACTATGAAACTCAAAAATCTCAATTTTTGCACTCACCGAAACACCATCAAAACTTATCCAAATCACCTCAAACTTCACAATGCGCATATATACCATAAATATTACCATCCTTACGTAACAGAAATGAAAATCAGGCCTTTAAATGAAAAACACCATTAAAGTTCGGACCAAGCTTTAAAAAGTTTCAAACTCGATTTCTAACCCAAAATCACCTCAAATTCAACAAGTAAATATTCATACTAGTCCCATAGGTACCAAAGAACGATTCTACAAAATCAGAATCTCCATAACTATTCTAATTCACGAAACTACTATAAGAAACTAATTGTTTTTAAACTTAAAACGAAATTAAACCATACCTTAAGCTTTCCCTCTTCAAGGATTTGCTATTCAGCTACTACCGGAGCTTAGATCGGTAAGTTTCGGATTGAAAATCGAAGAAAATAAATATAGGGGGAGAAGGTTTTGTCGAAGGAGGGAGAATGAGGGTTCGTTTGTTCTTTCGTTAAACTGTTTTACTGATATAACATAATATATATAACTTATATAAATATAAACTTTCAAACGATGAAACTTGTAATATTAATAATAATATAATATTAATAATGATATTAATAAAAACTTTATTATTAATAGTTATCTTATTATTTCTTAGCCATTCAGAAATCTCTATTTTTAGGGTATTTGGCAAACTTCGAGTACCCCAAAATACTCCGATATTTCTAAAATCAACTTATCCCAATCTCATCAATATTTGTAACTAAAACTATTGTGATTTTTTGGCCTCCGATCATGTTGGGTTTTGTGCCCTAAACAAAACTCATTTCAATATAATCAGATTTACTAATTAATAAAGATCAGAAATCGCGTTTTATGTTCCATGGTTCACATGATTTATTTCAGGATTATATTAAATGTATAAATTCGATTAAGTCCAGAACATATGTATATGTCCATGATTATAGTTTTGTCAACACAGTGGAATATAATCATGATTATATGTTCAAAAGTTTAATTTCCTGATTTGTCAGTTCATTGGATTTAGGCTAGCATGATAATCAGCGATAGGTATACTTACACCTTGAATAAGTGTTATGTCCTTTCTCGGGCTTGGTAAAGTTTACCAGTATCGGATGTTTGGAGTATACATTAGAAGAGACCGATATTGAACTTGGATTAGATATGATAAATTCACCTTAATATCTATTCAAATCAATATCACCTAGTTGATCCTAGATCAAATGATCTTAATCCTGGCATGATTAGGTGTTGTGAAAATTTATATTGATTTATAATTGCGCAAGTGTACACAATCACAAACAAGTTATACAATGATAAGTAATCAAAGTTCGTCTCCACAGGGACTTGTTACTAAATATTTAAAAAATCAACTAAGAGCAATTCCAAGAATTTCAAATAAAAATAAAACAAAGTAAAAAATTTTTTGGATGAAAAGCGTTTATATTATAAAATAAAAACTCAGTCAGACCTCACGGTCGTTACAAAATAGAGTTTCCGGTATAGAAGAGACCGGTAGGGACCCATACATCTGATGGGAGAAGACCCATCTAGCCACATTATGAGCGCAAAATTACATGTTCTACTGACATAAGAGAAATTACAACTATTAAATAAAGGAGAAGATTTAGTACAAAATAACAAATTAATTCAAGCGAAAAATTCTTAACCTTAATTCTAAACTTGAGAAATAGTATTTTAAACTAAATAAACTAAAAATAAGAAGCTAAAAGTGATTAAAGTGGTGATAATTTTAGATTTGGAAAATAGACTTGGGTGATTAATTTCCACTTGTATGTCCCAGTTGATACAGCAATGACCCAACAATGACTCAAAGAATCCCGCAGTTAACAGATTTCAAAAAAACCAGCAAGCTTTTTCCAAAACTTGCAATAAACCATTCATAATCTCACAATGTATTCCTACATCAGTTTAGATCACAAATAGCCCCAATAAAGCATCAAATCTTTAGCTATGCATGGTAGCAATATATCCCTATTTCACTACTAATTAGTACCTAAAAGAAAAGGTAAAAATCATGCATAAATTAGAGGGGTTCAACTAGGTCTTACTTTTCCAAGTAAGATCTAGCTTGCTAAATGTTAAAGATTGGCCAAAAATTAACATTCAATCAACATTTCATCACAACTAATTGAACTAAAACAAGATTACTTAATCATTGCAAAATCAAAACACTAGTCCATACAAGGGTTCATAACCACCCAAATCTCAAAAAGTTTAGTTCATAGCTGAAATTAAAAAATCAAAACCAGAAACTGAAATGTTCATGGAGGTTAAGAGTAAACTAGAGAGTAGAAAATGATACAAAATGAAGAGTAGAACAAGAGAGATGAGTGGTGAGCTCAAATCCTTTCTTTGGAGGTTGCCTTCTTCTCCTTCTTCTCAACCTTCTTCTTCTATTCTTTTTTTCTCTGTACTTTTCCTTTTTCTGCTGTAGGTTTTTCGTACCCTCTATTGAAAGTGCAGCCACCATATTCTTCTATGTCCTTCCTCCTTTTTTTCTCCCCAATTAGGGTACTAAAGTTTACCCTAATTGGAAATCCAAGTCATGGTCCACCTGTCCTTCATTTTCCACATATTTGTTGAGTCGTTAGCCACATTTCGCCACCTCAGCTCCTTTCTTTCTTCATTAAAGCAAGCTGGACTTTCTGCCAAAATATACTTACTGGGCTGGCAATTGCTATGTGATGATTGCTATAGCAATGCCAATCAGCAATAGGCATTTTTCTGCTCCTTTTTCTCCTTGTCCCAAATATTTCCAAATACCTATTCTTGCATTTTTTTTTTCTACTTAATACACATAAAAACAACAACATAAGTCTATTTAACACTTACGAATACACACACTTCCATTTATTACAAAGACACAACAAACTAAACACAATTACATAATATAGACAGTAAGTATTCCACAATTCAACTTAAAATTCAAGCTTAAAGATATAAAAATAACTCTAAATTTTAGAGTTATCAACACTCCAAACTTAGAATCTTGCTCGTCCCCGAGCAATGACAACACAAAATAAATAAAATAAAATATAACAACAAATTTTTACACAAAGACTCAACATACAAGACAAATGAGAGATTTCATAGAAATTAAAGTTGGCCTAGCGAACATTGATGCTCTCAGAAAAAATAGAATTAAATGGAATAGGAAATTGCTTGCCGTAACTTTATATGCTGCCCCTTTAAAGTGTTTGTCATTGGATAACATTAATACTTACCAAAAGTCACCTAATCAACAATTTATACAAGTATATCCCACCTAAACTTTGAACTTTCTACAACTACCTTAAACTTTTTTTTTTTCCTTTTCCATTCATTTAAGCTAAATAAGTTGGATTAGTGCACTCCTCTCCACTAATGTAGTCTAAACTTATCCCGTTGATCAATAGGACTTAACTAGGCTTGTAATGCTAGGCTTGGGTTAGGATATGGTAAAGGATGTATTCAAGCTAGCTCAACACCTAACCACTTAACTTGTCAAAAACCGAGCCTCTTCCTTATGATTTTTTTTTCTTGACTCAATTCCCTAATTCATTATACTCACAAGTACTTAGTATTGGAATATACTTCTCTTGCTATGTTTATTCTTTTTTTTTTTTGAACTAAAATTGGGGGGAACACCCCAACCTTAGTTGCAAGCATATGTATTTTTTGGTTTTTTTTTTCTTTCATTGCTGATTTTTTTTAATTATTAGAAAGACATTTATTACTATATTATACTTATATATAGCAAGAGAAAGTTAATTGAAAATGCATACTGTTGACTTCGCTTTTAGCTAATGACAATGAGTCTTTTTGATAAGCGATAAACGATACGTCGTAATAAGAATATGTAGTAAAGCAATAATAAGACACAGAAATTTTATAGAGGTTCAGTCCCGAGCAGTTCGGTGATAGCCTAATCCTCGTTAGTTGTATTGACTTAAGAATAAGGAAGAAGATTACTTTTCTTATAGCTCTTACAATAATATCTCTGAATATATAATTCTTAGATAGCCTTAGCTTATAGCGTTTCGGCGTACAATTTCTCCCTCCTTTGCCCAGTGAACATTCCTCACTATTTATAGGGCAGGAAACTTGAGGAGGAAGAGTTTCCTCTCTCATTACAATGTGCATAAACAAAAAGATCGTGTGATCAATGCTGAATGCAAGGATCGTCGGATTGAGGCTGAATGCACCGATAGTGGGATCGTGTGTATGCCCCATCCACGTAAGTTGATCCCTGAGTTATAGGGATTGAGCTGGTGACTCACGATGTGTTTAGTTGAATTCGCTAGTGTTGCTCATTCTGCACGGCTCGTTGAGTATTCCATTATGGACATGCCAGCGAGGCTTCCTGCTCGGCATGTTGATCCAAACAGATGCTCTAAGTAGAGTCCACGTGTCACCATTCTCGTGATGCCACGTCAGAGTGTCAAATTTGGGATAACACATACTAATGTACTTTTTGAGCCACCCAAAACTTACAACCCAATATTGTCCCCAATGTGGCTAAAAGTATAATCTTGAATTAGCTCGCCACAAGTTACACTCACCCCAAACTTAATGTGAAACTTGGCTCTTGACAAGTGAGCAATTAAGTGAGGACATGTGTGGAAATGCAAATTAGGATTGATGTGATATGTATATTTGGGTTGCACAACAAGAATAGGCTAAACGGCTCAAACATGGGTGACTAGGGAAAAATTGATTTTATAGGGAAGGTTAGAAAACTACTACAAAAGTGGCTTTTCCCAACAGTTTATAACTGTCTTTTATACTATTTCCCAATGGTTCCTAAAACCGTTGGCTATGTGGGTGTCATAAAAATGTGAAACTTTAAAAGACGGTTTATAACTGTTGGGAAAAATTACTTTAAATGACATTTTACAAATGTTGGGAAAAATCTTCTTAAATGACTGTTTATAACTGTTGGTAAAAATATTATGTAAATAAAATTAAATATAATAAATTAAAATTTTTTAATATCAATTTTTTAATTTAAATATTAAATGTAAATATATAATCATATTAATTTTCATAAATAAAATATTAAGTTAAATAAATAAAATTAATATATATTCATAGTTTTTAGGATAATATATATTCATATTTAACCGTATACATTATATACAATTCAAAAAAAAATACCAAAATAAATATTAACTATCAATATTGCAACTATTTTTTTACAATAACCAAACAGAATAGAATCCTCAACAACACAATCAATAAATTATCAAAATCAAAACACTAATTGGTATATAAATCCATAAATTTTGCCCTAAATTCATGACTAAATAACACAACATATAATCCAACCCCAATTCAAATAATCTCTCTTCAGTAGGTATGTCACTACCAAAGCCACCAACATCAACTTGCAATCCCTTGATATATCGTTGCCCCTGAGAAATCACCAAAAATAAAATATAAAAATCAAATCTTTATTACAAACAAACAGTACAAAATTTTATCAACCAAAGAACCCTAAGAAGATTCAATGAGAGAAATCAATAATGCAATGCATCATTACATTTTTCAAGACCCAATTTTCTTTAACCCAAATTCGACATTAACCATGGAACATTGACATATATAATAAAAATTCAGAATTAAAATCTATTGTGAAAAAAATCGCTGAGAGAACTCACCGTCGCTGGCAGGAGTCGGAGCCGGAGCAGACGAGTAGTCAAAAACAGAGAAGCAACCCCCAAAAACGAAGAACAAACTCCATAAAATGGGCTCCGGAGAGCCCCCGCGTAATGATTAAGTTATCCCTGCGCCACCTCATCTTCACCTTCAACTCCACAATGGCCATCGTCGTCATTTTCGTCTAATTTATTGTTGTTATCATCCTCTTCGTCGTCACCGGATAACGGCACCAACATCACCATCTGTCGGCCCAAAGAGAAGAGAGAGGCGGAATGGGCAGAGAATGAAAGAGAAGGAGATTAGGGTTTTCATACTTAGGGTTTTTTTCCAATCACTTTCTATTTATACTTTTCAAAATTTACCCCCAAAATATATTTATTTTAATAAATAAAAATATTATATAATTAAGGATCTTAAATTAAAGACCATAAATGCCATAATTTTTAATTAACGACCCCAAATTAATTAATTTTCTTACAGCCAAAAAAAAAAGATCCCAAATTAATTTTCTAATTACATTTAATTAAAGATAATTGTCCAATGATATTTTAGTCCTCTTTCACAATAATTTTTTTTAAATAACTTTTACAATAAATTTTTAAATACAACTAATTTCTAAAATTATTCTTTAATTGAAAATACACAAATTCTAAATTTTTTAATTTTATAAATTCTCAAATTATAAATTTATTAAAAAAGTTCTTTTTTTATTTTTTAAATTTGAAGTTTTTTTTTTGGTATTTTAATTTATAAATACATTTTTTTAAGAAAATAAAAAAGTACAATTTTTTTTAAATTTAAAATTTTTTTTTTAAGTATTTTCTTTTATTAAATTCAAATTTTTTTATTAAGCAAACAAAAAAATTCTTTTTTTTTATAAATCTGAATTTTTTTTGGTACACTAAAAAGAATATTTCCCAACAGTTTTTAATTGTTGGGAATACTAAGTATAGCCAACAGTTTATACTTAGTATTTCCAACAGTTATAAACTGTTGGTATTTACTATTTTTTTTTTTAAATTCTATTTAGTATTGCCCACGGTTTTTAACTGTTGGCATTAGTTTTTTCCAACGATTTTTCTGCCTTGGTTCTAAACTGTTGGGAAAAATCTCTGCTTAGCTTTTCCAACGGTTTTCACAATTGACCCCCTTATAAACCGTTGGGAAAAGCCAAGTTTGTAGTAGTGGAAAGGCTCAAACATCCAAAGATGGCCTAAATAATTTCTAAAGGACAAGTCTAGCTAGGATTTTGCTTCAAGGAGATGCACTAACCAATTCTAGATGCGAAAAGTATATATGTGAAGCAATCGTATGAAAAATGCAAAGCATGGTGGAAAAATAAAAGTATAAACTAGTGAGGAGAGACTAAAGAGAAACATCCATAATATCCAACCATTCAGCATGAAAAGGCAACAAATAAAATTAGGCAACAACAATAATGGAATGAGCAGAAAGTATCATCATCGAGCAGAACACTAGGCCACAGAATAACTAATAAATCTCTCAATGCCAAACTAACAATCACATAAACGACAAAAAATAAAAGTTCCAAACACAAAAGACAACACACAATTAGCACAATACAAACTAAAAAACGACACATAACAGAAAAATATAAAACAGCTTAGGTATTAGAAAACTCCCTCTACTCGGAGTCCTCGTGGGGCTCCATTGTATTCGAAGCTGATTGTCCCCCCCACGGGTCTAGAACGTGCTGAGGGAATTCCGAGAACTTAGGATCAAATCGTGGCGTTGTCCTCTTGAACGCACGCTCCATGACTGCGTCGCGCTTTTGCTCGTAGTCCCACATTGCATGTAATCGGCCACACATTTGTTGCTGCACTTGCTCAAAGTGAGCAAAGCGATCTGCGGGAGGCTCCGTGGCTAAGGTCTTCGCTGGGGCAGGCGTTGTTTTTGGGGCTCGAGGCGGACAAAAATTGATAGGCCCCCGAGGATTCAATGCACCTTCTTCCTTCCACATTGGTACACCTGCTTCGCGGCAAAGAGCAGTGATAGTAGCTGGGAGAAATAACTTCCCTTTCCCCCGGTGTGCACAGTCAGCAATTTCTTTGGCTAGGACTGTCCCGACATCAACATCCCAACCCATCTTAATGCAGTATAACATCCATGCGCGGTCTCTGCTGACTGTAGAATCATGTGAGGCGGGGCATAGGGCGGTTTGCATGAACGTATACAAACATTTCAAATCGTGCTCCAAGTCAGTGCGCCGAAAGCGAAGATTTCCATAATTATCGAAATCCCATTCGGACCCTAGCTTGGCAAGCACCGGCATCATGTCACTCACAGTCTTGTCGCTCACTTGCCCTTTTTGAGCGGAGTATTGGCATTCGATTGATTTTTACCCAAAAAACTTGTTGATTTCTTTAGCGGAGAATGAGACTGATACTTCACGCACAACCACTTCAGTGGGCCATTCTTGGGATAAGAAATTGGCGTAGAATTCCTTAACAACTTCCATGACTGCCTGCTCTCTGTGCTGGACAAAAAGTCCCCAATCTCGCTTATGAACCATTTCACTGACCCATTCGGGCAACTCATCAATGTCCTCTATATCGGCTACTAATCCCCTCTCCATATAAAACTCTCGATTGTCCACCTTATCGTGATACTTTGTTTCGGCTGCCTTGCAATGAAACTTAGGAATTTCATGCAGTGATTTCTTCTTTTTCTTGTTGGCAGTCCTCTTAACTTTTGGCATTTTCACTTCTTTTCACTTGCACACTACCCCAACACAGCAAGTTTTTTTTCTGCTTTGCTTTTTAACCGCTGCCCCTCAACACAAAAATAATTCTTACAATGCACTTCAATGTGCACAACCTTCCACACTTGTTCAAAAATCACCAATCTGCCCACCCACACCAACTAGCATTCACAGCACTTATACTCACTATCACCACCACAATCAATCAATTTTTCTATCACCACACAAGAAATTTTACAGTCACAACAGAGTTGTCAAAATAGCAACTCAGCTACCTTAATTCAATTCCCCCAAATAAACAATTTTTTTCACACAACAACCTGTTTACAACTACTGCTTTTCTCAAAATCACCAAGTTGTCGCAGCCCTCTATTCTTAAAAACTCTCATCAATTCCAAATCAAATCATCCAAACCAACCATTTATCACACTCGGCTAACAAATTTGATTCATAATGATAATCTTTAGCACCATTTTAATGTAACAGAATACTAGCAGGTCCAATTACAACCACCAAGTATGCAATTCAACCAAAATAATTTTTAAGTTACCTAACGAAACCAGAACTTAGCTCGGGCTAAGATGGTGATTCGGGTTGTGCAGAGATGAATCGGACTAGTGGTGGTGGAGTCGATGTTCTGAAGTGTGTTCTAACTCGCTGGGTTCGAATTAGCAGCTGGGAGATGTGATTGTTGGTTCGAGCTTCGAGAGTGAGCTGGGTTGTTGTATGGGTCGTTGCTTCGAGCTTGGAGGTCGAACTGGCGAATGAGAGCTTCGACTGGAGGAAATAGCTGGGTTGAGTGTTATGTGGTTATGGTGGGTCTTGCTAGTAGAGTGACAGGTTGCTAGGTGCGATTTGATGGCTACGGAGGTGTGTTCGAAGTGGTGTGGGGTTCGATTTGGGTGATTGGAGAGGGGAGGTTAGGTTTGTGGGGGCGACTGGGAATAGCTATGCTCGATTGGGTGCTGGTGTAGGTCGTTGGTTCGAACTTGGAGGTGGCTCGGCTGGGTCAAGTTTAGGAACTGGGGGCTTCGGAGTTGGTTTGGGTTGCTGGCTGTGTGCTCTGGTGTGCAATTAAGGGTATGGATGATGAAAATGGCTGGTGCGAGGTGAGCCGTGAGTGATGAAGGCGGCTGGGATAGTGAATGTGAGTTCTGGGTTGCTGTTTGTTTAGGTGGGACGGCTCGAGATGGTGCTTGGGTTGGGCAAATGGAGCTTGGGTTGTGGTTGGGTAAATACTCTGGTGGTCGACGGCTAAGTATTGGAAAGGAAATGAAGATGATGATGTTGGATGTAATGTAGGGTTGAGAACATTGGGCTGACATGAAGTGGGCTGGGTGAATAGTGCAGAGGGGGCCAGTTGACTAAAACCAAAAGATTAAAACCCCAATAATTAATCCATGTATGCTTTATTTGGCATTTTTGAGTACATTGGTCAACTATAGTACATCAATCCTAATGATTGGACTGAGAAAAAAGAGTTGTGCCCAATGATTGCTCCATTTAAACAACTTCAATCACATGTTCTATTCCAAAATTTTTTTCCTCAAACCAATACTCCTTTCCTAAACGCTCATATCAGAACACTTTGCTGCCAAATAAAATTGATGAGCCCTTGCTATAGCAACTGAATAGCATTCTGCCACCCCAAACTTAATTCTTTTGCACAATTTAAAATTCCTTCACTTCCACAGCCCTCTTCACTTGATTCTCTGCACAAAGAAAAGAAATACTTTCTCAATTACACCATGACATTTATTTACTAAATACATAATATATATAATTTTTTTTTCTTTTTTTTTTCTTCTTCTTGTTTTTTTTTTCTAAATTTTTTCTTTTTTTTTTCTCTTTTTTTTTTCTTGGGGTGCCTTCATTGAATTTCTTTTTCATTCTCTTTTTTTTTTTCGTTTTTTTTTTCAATTCAATCTCTCTCTTTTTTTTTTCTTTCTTTTGGCACCCCTAAATTACAAACTTCAAGCATCCTCCAAGGAGACAGAAGTCTTTTCTCGATTGACCTCTACTCCCCAATAATGTTTCAATCGTTGTCCATTGACCTTAAATTCTCTTCTGGACTTCTCATCTTTTACCACAACAGCCCCGAAAGGATACACTTCCATCACCGTAAATGGACCCGACCAACGGGACTTGAGCTTTCTCAGAAATAGCTTCAATCTTGAGTTAAACAACAACACTTGTTGATTTTTCACAAAAACGCTCTCTTTGATCCTACTATCATGCCACTTCATCTTTTCCTTGTATAACTTGGCATTTTCATAGGCAAACAAACGCAACTCATCTAACTCATTTAATTGCAATTTTTGAGCCTTTCCCGCAGCTGAAAGAACAAAATTCAAATTCTTAAGTGCTCAAAATGCCTTGTGTTCCAACTCCACGGGAAGATGACATGCCTTCCCATACACTAAGCGATAAGGAGACATGCCTAGAGGAGTTTCAAATGTCGTACGCTAGGCCCAAAGTGAGTCATCTAACCGCTGGGACCAATCTTTTCTGCTTGGATTCACCACTTTTTTAAGAATTCCCTTAATTTCTCTATTGGAAATTTTAGCTTGCCCGTTGGTCTGTGGGTGATAAGCGGTGGCTATTTTGTGCTTCACGCTATACTTGGCTAAAAGTGCAGCCAAGACTTTGTTCACAAAGTGTTTCCCTTCATCACTAATCAACGCTCTCGGTGTCCCAAATCTTGTGAAAACAATCTTACGCAAAAATTTCATAACCACCTTGGCATCATTGGTTGGACTAGCTATTGCTTCCACCCATTTGGAAACATAATCTACGGCCACCAATATGTAAAGATTCCCGAAAGATTGAGGGAATGGCCCCATAAAGTCAATGCCCCAAACATCAAACAATTAAACCTCCAAAACGCAATTTAGTGGCATTTTATTGCTTGCTGAAATATTTCCCACTCGTTGGCAACAGTCACATCTTTGAACAAAGTCATGAGCATCTTTGAATATTGAAGGCCAATAATACCCCGATTGAAAAACTTTGGCAGTCGTGCGTTGTCCACCAAAATGACCACCATATGGGGCTGAATGACAATGCTCAAAGATGCTTCTGACTTGACTTGTTGGCACACATCTCTGCATTATACGATCCGGGCACTGCTTGTACAAGTATGGCTCATCCCAAAAATAAAACTTGCTATCATGAAGGAACTTTCTGATCTGCTGCTTGGTAAAATCAGGTGGATAGGCACCTCCAACTAAGTAATTGACAATGTCTGCATACCATGGTACCCGTGCTTGCTCTACCACTAGCAGTTGCTTATCTCGGAATGCGTCTCGAATTTGTAATTCTCCCTCTAAGTGGCTGCTGTGATTGTTAGTTTCCAACCTAGAGAGATGGTCCGCCACTTTGTTTTCTGTCCCTTTTCTATCTCAGATTTCCAAATCAAACTCTTGTAGCAACAAAACCCAACGAATGAGCCTCGATTTTGAATCTTTCTTGGCTATCAAATACTTGATTGCCGAGTGGTTAGTATACACAATAACCTTGGTCCCCACAAGATACGATCTGAATTTCTCAAAAGGCAAAAACTACCGCTAGCAACTCTTTCTCAGTAGTGGTGTAGTTAATTTGGGCATCAAAAAGAGTTTTGCTTGCGTAACAAATGGAGTGAAAGATCTTATTCTTCCGCTGCCCAAGAACACCTCCAATGGTAAAATCACTTGCATCACACATGAGTTCAAAGGGCAATGACCAATCGGGTGCAACAATCACGGGGGCCGTCACAAGAGCTGTCTTTAACTTCAAAAATGCTTCATTACATTCAGCGGTAAACTCAAATGACCTATTTTGTTCCAGCAAGCTACACAAGGGTTTAGACACCTTAGAAAAGTCTTTAATGAAGCGCCTATAAAAACCCGCGTGTCCAAGGAAGCTTCTTATGCCTTTCACCGTAGTAGGGGCTGGTAACTTCTCAAGCACTTCTAGAATTCCCTTGTCAACTTCTATCCCCTTGCTAGACACTTTGTGACCCAACACAATACCCTCTTGAACCATGAAGTGGCATTTCTCCCAATTAAGCACCAAGTTGGTTT
This sequence comes from Cannabis sativa, assembly GCF_029168945.1. NCBI lineage: Eukaryota > Viridiplantae > Streptophyta > Magnoliopsida > Rosales > Cannabaceae > Cannabis > Cannabis sativa. The sequence goes on from NC_083602.1 coordinate 34,178,436, forward strand.
CTTCACATCTTGCTAACACTCTTTCCAAATTCTCCAAACAAACCCCAAATGAATCCCCATAGATAGAGAAATCATCCATGAATATCTCCAAAATACTCTCAGCCATATCCAAGAAAATAGCCATCATACACCTTTGGAAAGTCGTGGGAGCATTGCACAATCCAAATGGCATCCTCCTAAAGGCAAAGGTGCCATATGGGCAAGTCAAGGTGGTTTTCTCTTAATCTTCTGGTGCTATAGAAATCTGATTGTAACCCGAATATCCATCAACAAAGCAATAAAACTCTTTTCCCGCCAAACGGTCCAACATTTGGTCAATAAATGGCAGCGGGAAATGGTCCTTCCGAGATAGTCCATACACACCCTCCAACCGGTCACGGTTCGAGTAGGAATCAACTCATTGTTCTCATTAGCCACCACCGTAACTCCTCCTTTCTTGGGCACACATTGAACAGGACTAACCCATGAGCTATCCGAAATTGGATACACAATACCATAATCTAGCCACTTGATCACTTCTTTTCGCACCACTTCTTTCATGACGAGATTCAATCTTTGCTGATCCTCAACAGAATTGCTACAACCCACTTCTAAAAGTATCTTGTGCGTGCAAATCGTTGGACTAATACCCCTTATGTCAGCCATAGTCCACCCGATTGCTTTCTTATACTTTTTTAACACCTCTAGCAAGGCACCTTCATCTTCAACTCCCAAGTTTGCTGCTATAATAACTGGCAGCGTGTCATTCTCCCCCAAATAGGCATACTTGAGATGTCTTGGCAAGGGTTTCAACTCCAACTTTGATGGTTCTTGGATGGAGGGTTTTGGAGGCTTGAAATTACTTTCCTTCAGCTCCAAAGATTCAAAGGACATCTTGAATTTAGGGATAGGTTGCAATGGCTCCACCCAAGCAACTTGGTTGTCTTCATCTTCACTCAAGTCTTAAATCTCATCAAAATAACTTATAAACTTCTCATCCTTCGAAGCTTCCTTGTGAAATCTTTCAGCCACTATAGAGTCAATTACACTTATGCGGGAGCACTCTTCTATCTCATCCAGAAATCTCATAGCATTGAACACATTAAAGGTGACTTTTTTGTCATTCACCCTCATTGTGAGCTCCCCATTTTGCACATCAATCAGAGTTCTTCCGGTAGCAAGGAATGGTCAACCCAAGATAATAGGCACATCTCTATCAGCTTCATAGTCTAGGATGATGAAATCAGCGGGAAAAATGAACTTGTCAACCTGTACTAGAACATCTTCTATTTTTCCTTCTGAATGGGCCATGGAGCTGTCAGTAAGTTGCAATGTAACAGTTGTAGGACGTGCTTCACCAATACCCAACTTCTTAAAGATCGACATAGGCATGAGGTTGATGCTTGCACCCAAATCACATAAAGCTATTCCAAGATCCCATCCCCCAATAGAACAAGGGATTTTAAAACTACCCGGATCCTTCAACTTTGGTGGAATCTTACTTTTCAACATGGCGCTGCATCGTTCGGTGAGAGCTACAGTTTCAAACTCCCCCAACCTCCTTTTCTTCGTCAAAATGTGTTTTAAGAACTTGACATAATTCGACATTTGCTCCAATGCTTCCACCAAGGGAATATTGATATGGAGCTGCTGCAACACATCTAAAAACTTCTTGAATTGCCCATCTTGCTGCTGTTTCTGAAATCTTTGAGGAAATGGAAGGGGTGGTTTAGGACTAGAACATACTGGTGCAGATTGTTGACTGTCAGGTTGGTGACCCGTTGCTGTATCAACTGGTCTGGTATCAACAATTTCCTGGGCCGTTATTTTACTCAATTTTTCGTCGATTTGGATTGAAGTGGGCTCCCCACTACCCTTTATTTCCTCTTAGGAATTTTTCAGATGCTTGCCACTCCTCAAGTGAATGGATTTGCACTGTTCCTTTCCATCCCTCCTTGGATTTTTCGTGTCACTAGGCAAAGAACCTTGTGCCCTAGCTTTTAATTCATTTGCCCAATGTCCAAGTTGCAACTCTAAGTTTCGAAGAGAAGCAGCTTGACTTTATATCACCGCATCACTTTTGGCCATATAATCCCGCATTAGACTCTCCAAAGAACTTGGTTGGGAATTTTGAGCATGTTGTGGATGTCGCGGTTGTTGTGAAAAACCCGATGGATATGCTTGTCTTTGTTGGGCTGGTGCGGTGCTTGAGCTTGCTCCTTGACCCACCCAAGACAAATTAGGATGATTCTTCCATGCTTGATTGTAAGAATTTGAGAATTCCCCATTGCTTCTACTAAAATTTTGATTTCCCATGTAACAAACGGACTCCGGATTAGATGGACACTTCTCAAACACATGCCCTTTTCCACAAAACACACATGAGACATCATCACTTTGAATGGCAGTAGCTGGTTGAATATTTTTAGAGTTCCCAATGCTCAAATTCTTCAAAACATTCGTCATGGAAGCCATTTTAGCTGTCAAAGCCGTTATTGCATCCAGTTCAAGAACCCCCGCCACTTTACTACTACATGGAGCTCTTGTGTTGGACCATTAGTAATTGTTACTTGCAATGGTCTCCAAAATCTCAAATGCTTCGTTGTAAGACTTCGACAAAATAGCACCATTGGCTGATGCATCTAGCACCATTCGAGAAGCTGCATTCAAGCCATTATAAAAGTCTCCATCTAAATACAATGTGGAATGCCATGATCTGGACACTTTTGCAAAAGTTCCTTAAACCTCTCCCACGCATCACTTGTGGACTCATCTTCAAGTTGCTGAAAAGACATTATCCCACTTCTGAATTTTGCATTTCTAGTAGGAGGAAAGTATTTCCTCAGAAACTTATCAGCAAGGTCATTCCAATTGGTAACAGAATCAGGAAGCAAAGTGTTGAGCCATGATCTAGCTCGGTCTCGTAGTGAGAATGGGAATAGCTTCAACATTAACACCTCTTCACTCACTCCTTGGATCTTGAAAGAATCACTACCTCCAAGAATGAACGGAGATGGAGGTGAGGATCTTCAGTTTGCATCCGGCTGAATTTCCCCACGATTTGGAGCATTTGAAACATCACTGGCTTGAGCTCAAACTGCGGTGCTCGTATTTCAGGCCTCAGAATGCCTGGATTGAGCTCATTAAACATGGGGGCTGCATACTCTCATATAGCCCTGGCTCTATCATTTGCCAATATGATGGGATTAACAATTTGTTGAGCAATCTCATCATCATCAAGATTCTCAGCCATGATGTCTTGGCGCTTAGCCTTTTGAACCCTTCTTCTTCTTCGAAATGTGCGTTCAATCTCGAGGTCAATAGAAGAAAGTTCAAAGTCCTCTTGTTGGTTCATACACTATAGATACCTAAGATTTTAAAGCACAAACAAGCTAGATTAAAAGCACAGAAATTATTATAATGTGAATTAGTTGAAAAAACAAAATTTAGAACTTAATGTCCCCAGCAACGGCGCTAAAAACTTGTTGTGAAAATTTATATTGATTTTTAATTGCGCAAGTGTACACAATCACAAACAAGTAATACAATGATAAGTAATCAAAGTTCGGTGCCGCATCACAGTCCCGTATCCATTCCAATTTTATTTTTCGTTGGTCTCCACAGGGAATTTTTACTAAATATTTACAAAATCAACTAAGAGCAATTCCAAGAATTTCAAATAAAAATAAAACAAAGTAACAAATTAATTCAAGAGAAAAATTCTTAACCTTAATTCTAAACTTGAGAAATAATATTTTAAACTAAATAAACTAAAAGTAAGAAGCTAAAAGTGATTAAAGTGGTGATAATTTCAGATTTGGAAGATAGACTTGGGTGATTAATTTCCACTTGTATGTCTTAGTTGATACAACAATGACCCAACAATGACTCAGCAATCTTGGCAGAGTTAACAGATTTCAAAAAAACCAGCAAGCTTTTTCCAAAACTTGCAATAAACCATTCATAATCTCACAATGCATTCCTACATCAGTTTAGATCACAAATAGCCCCAATAAAGCATCAAATCTTTAGTTATGCATGGTAGCAAAATATGCCTATTTCACTACTAATTAGTACCTAAAAGAAAAGGTAAAAATCATGCATCAATTAGAGGGGTTCAACTAGGTCTTACTTTTCCAAGTAATATCTAGCTTACTAAATGTTAAAGATTGGCCAAAAATTAACATTCAATCAACATTTCATCACAACTAATTGAACTAAAACAAGATTACTTAATCATTGCAAAATCAAAACACTAGTCCATACAAGGGTTCATAACCACCGAAATCTCAAAAAGTTTAGTTCATAACTGAAATTAAAAACTCAAAACCAGAAAATGAAATGTTCATGGACGATAAGAGTAAACTAGGGAGTAGAATATGATTCAAAATGAAGAGGAGAGTAAGAGAGATGAGTGGTGAGCTCAAATCCTTTCTTTGGAGGCTGCCTTCTTCTCCTTCTTCTCAACCTTCTTCTTCTCTTCTTTTTTTCTCTGTACGTTTCCTTTTTCTACTGTAGGTTTTTCGTACCCTCTATTCAAAGTGCAGCCACCATATTTTTCTATGTCCTTCCACCTTTTTTGCTCCCCAATTAGGGTACTAAAGTTTACCCTAATTGGAAATCCAAGTCATGGTCCACTTGTCCTTCATTTTCCACATATATGTTGAGTCATTAGCCACAGTTTGCCACCTCGACTCCTTTCTTTCTTCATTAAAGCCAGCTGGACTTTCTGCCAAAATATACTTACTGGGCTGGCAATTGCTACGCCATGATTGCTATAGCAATGCCCGTTAGCAATAGGCATTTTTCTGCTCCTTTTTCTCCTTGTCCCAAATATTTCCAAATACCTATTCTTGCATTGTTTTTCTACTTAATGCACATAAAAACAACAACATAAGTCTATTTAACACTTTCTAATACACACACTTGCATTTATTACAAAGACACAACAAACTAAACACAATTACATAATATAAACACTAAGTACTCCACAATTCAACTTAAAATTCAAGCTTAAAGATATAAAAATAACTCAAAATCTTAGAGTTATCATTAGGTTAGATCTGAAGAGTATTATTCGTGTTCTTTGATTTGTTAGTTAAACCTGGTTTTTGGTCAAGGTGATACGTACATTTTGGGAACATGATAGTACAATTGAGTGGGAGCGCTAAACATAGATGTGGAATCTATAGCTTCTATAGGTATTTAGAAGTGAAACGATGATTTCCTTCGAGCTTGACTGAATAGAGATAAATGATTGAGATCTCATTTTAGTGATTACATTAGTTCATTAAAATATCATTTATAGTTGGACAAGTGTTTTAAGGATAAAATACATTGAAATGGTGTAACGGTAATTTTATCCCTACGCAATGTAGATCATCTATAGAGGATCAATGATTATTGGGATTAGAACCATGGATAATTAATAGCGTATCTATATCGTGGAACATATAGAGTGTTCTATGTAACTGAGAGTGCAATTCCAAGTTCTATGGCAGATGCAATGAGGAATTAATAAGTTAGTGAAATTACTTGGTAAATTCTAGGTCTGCTTATTGGAAGCTCGGTTATATAGGCCCATGGTCCCCATACTAGTTGAGACAAACATCTTGTAAGACTTAGTTAATTGATTTTAATTAATCAATTATAATTCTAAAATTAGATAAAGTTTAGTTTATGAATTTTTCACTATGATATGGCTTGATTGTGAAGAAATAATGTTTGGCATTTATTTGTTAATTAAGAGACTTTATGGTGTCTAATTAATAAATATTATAAATGAAAATTTTATTTGATAGTTATTTTAATTATTAAATAAATAGTTTTGGCATTTATAGGGTTGAAAGTGCAAAAAATAGTATTTATGAAAAATAGGTAAAATATTTGGGAAAAATGACAAAACCCAAACTTGAGTGGGGCTCATTAAGTGGCCGGCCATCAAGTTTAACTTTAACCTATTTTTATCATTTTTTTTATTCCTAATAATTCAACCCTAACCCTATTGAACATAATATAAAAGGAAGGCTATCGTCTCTTCATCCAAACTAAGGCCTCCAAAGCTAAAAACCTAGCTTTCTGATGAGACCTCTTCCTTCTTCTTCTTCCTCTTGAATTATCGAAAATACTTAGCCTTTCTTCACAAAATAAATTCAGTCATTAGTGATTGAGTAAGTTCCCATACACATCAAGTTGGTCCTCAATCATAGTATGTAAGACTATGAAGAATCCAAACACAAGGAAGGAGTTTCGGGCTCAGATCTTGGTGATACTCTGCTACACAAAGGATACAAGGGTTAGAGATCTGAGTGTAAGGTGTCATTTAATTCCGCTGCACCCACTGTAAGGTTTCTGAAACTTTATATGTAGTTATTTACATTGTTTTAGAAATTTATATTTAGGATGTTAAATAACATACATGGTAGTAAATCTACATCCTGGTAAAACTAATTCCAACAACTGGCCTCAGAGCCAAGGTAATGATTTACTTTCATGAAAAATGAATTAAAACGATGTTTGTGTTGATTTGGATGGTTTCATAATTGGTTTATGTGATTATTTGATGAATGTATGTGATTTATGAAATTTTCCATGAAAATAATTTTATTTTCTTTCTGAAAATATTTTATTTGGATTTCTTGTGCAAAATTAAGCAATTTTTATTTTTACGGAATTCAATTCCGATAAAAATTGAGGAAGTTATGAATTTCGGAAGATTGGATGCCATGGCTGTCGAATGGGTGCTCAATCGCACACACTAGGCTTCGAAGAAGAAAGCCTTGCGCGCGCGCGTGCCCATGAAAATTTTTTGCCTGAAGTCGTGTCACGCCGTCCATTCAAACACGATGGCATGCACAGGAGGCTGCACCCGCCGAGCTTCTCGGCGCCTCACCCTACAGCAGGGTCCATCCGCGCGCACATATGGCTGTTTACAGATGTAAGCTGTATTATCTCAATTCCATATTTTAAAATATGAGAGATATGTCTTTTGTTTATTCAGATGTACTTTACACAGTAAGGATTTCAGTATCCCTTGATGAGTAACGCATATAGTAAAGGATGTTTCATAAATGTATTTATGAACTAGTTTCCAGAAGTTTGGTTGAATTCATATATACTACACTTGATCTGAAGATCAAGACATCAGATTGTTTATTTGCACAGTTTGTTTTATGTTAGTGCAAGTGGGCGTTTATTGGGTTTTGTGCCCTAAATAAAACCCTTTACAATCTCATTAGTTATCAATATAAGAAATTTGAAGTGATTTATGTTTGCATGAATTTTACATGTTTATGGTTTAATATGTTTATTATGTTTATACACAAAATCTGTTAAGTCCAGATCATATGTTTATTCACAATTACAGTATTGTAACCACAGTGGAATGTGATTGTGATTATATGATTCAAAAGACTAAGTTCCTGTTTCATCAATGTTTTGGATTAACACTGATGTGATAATCAGCGATGATGTGTACTTACACTTGGAGTAAGTGTTATGTTCTTTCCAGGACATTGGTGAAGTATATTAGTCTCGAATGTATGGAGTATACATTGGACTGGGCCGATATTGTACTTAGTTAAGATATTATAAACTTACCGTTATAACTTTCCAAGTCAATATCATTAATTGATCTTAAGATTAAAAGAATCTAAATCCTGATATGCTTAGGCTCAACTCAGGAATGCTATTCATGTTCTTTGATTTATTAGTTAAGCCTACTTTTGGGTCACGGTGATACGTATATTTTAGGAACATGATAGTATGATTGAGTGGGAGTGCTGAACATAAATATGGAATCTATAGCTTCTACTGGTGTGTAGAAGTCAAGTGATGATTCCCTTCAAGCTTAGCTAAATACAAGTAAATGGATGAGCTCTTGTTTAAGTGACTAATTCTTAGATCACTAAACATCATTTACAGGTAGTTAAGTGTTTTAAGGGGAAAAATACGTTGAGGGGTGAGAACGGTAAAATTAACCCATCTCGATGTAAATCATATATATAGAGGATCTTTGATCACAATAAGATTATAGCAATGGTTAAATGAGATAGCATATCTATATCGTGGAACATATAATATGCTCTATATAAGTCTGAGAGTGCAATTCTAAGTTCTAAGAGTGGATTCAACAAGGAATTAATAAGTAGGGATTTACTTAGTAAATTCGGTTCACTTATTGGAAGTTCAGCTTATAGATCCATGGTCCCCATTCTAGTTGAGACTATACTGCTTGTAAGACTCAATAATTGATTTGTGATTAATCAATTATAATTCTAAAGTTAGACTATGTCTAATTTGTGAATTTTCACTAAGCAGGGGTGAAATTGTAAAGAAAAGAGATTCTAGGTTTATTTATTAATTAAGAGACTCTATATGTCTAATTAATAATTAAATTAAATGACAATATTATTTAATAATCTATTTTAGTGATTAAATAATTAGTTTTGGCATTTAAAAGGTTAGAATTGAAAAATTGGCGTTTTTGAGAAAATAGAAATAAAAATTGTAAAAAATTTCAAAATCCAAGTGAGGCCCATTAACACCTATGGCCGGCCACTTGGATGAGATTTTCCAATTAATATTTTCATTATTTTAATGCTAAATAATTACTAACCTAAACCTAGTAGTTGCCTATAAATAGAAAGTGATGGCTCAGTCAAATAACAAGTTTTAACAAGTTTTTCAAGCCTTCTTTCAGAAATTGCCTTTTTAAGAAAAACTGAGCCTTCCACTTCTCTCTCTATAACCAACCCTATACCTCTCTCTTTTCCTCTTCATAATTTCGAACCTCAGTGATAGAGTAGTGCCCACACACAGCAAGTGGTACCTCAATCATAGATTGGAAGACTGTGAAGGATCACACACAAAGAGAAGGACATTCGGGCTCAAATCTTGATAATAATCTGTGACAGAAAGGATACAAGAGTTAGAGATCTGAGTGGAAGGATACATTATTCCGCTGCATCAATGTAAGGTTTTCTTAACTTTATATGTGTTCATTTATCGTTTTAGAAAGTTTATATTTAGGGTGTTAAACAACATACTTGTGAGTAGATCTAAGATCCTGGTAAAATAAATTCCAACATATACATCTCCTCGTACGCCTTGCAAATCCATTTGCATTTCGAAGTACTTAAGATGGGAAAGGGGATCTTCTCTCCTTGTGTACATCTTCCATGTTGGCATTTTAAACTTGTGGGGCAACGCCAGGAGATTGACCTCAGGTGAGAAAGGAGTTTCGCGTGTTCGGTCCAGCTCAAGATCATTCTTTCTTTGTCCAGCCATGCCGTGAAACATGTTTTTCAGTTCGTCTAGTTGTCCTGTACGGCTGGGCTAACCTGCTTGGCATTCTATTCAATTTGAATTACGTCACCATCATTTGAGCGGGAATTTGAGTACGGGTTTTGGGGTGCATGGTCGTCGTGACATTCTGATCGTCTACTCTCCTCCTTCTATTAGATCATTCCTTAGGTCATGGGTCGTCCCCAACCTTTCAAATACAGAAGTGCCTCGCTGCCTTAGCGATTGATTTGCTTGGTTGACGGGTGGGATGGCACCATTGGTAGGCTGACCTACAGTTTAGGGGAATGACATTCGGAGGTTGATGACCTACAGTTTTGTAGGCTTTTCGTATCAGCACGGTAGCTTGCCGACTATGATTTTCAATCTCTGTATGGTGATCCCTTAATGCCTCCATCTCTCTATCTCTCGACTTGGTAAACATACGCCTTTGTTCTTCGAACGCGAGATTTACCGTAGTGCGGGGTTCGTCTTGATCATGATGTAGGGTGTTGTTATCAACCTGCATGTGTCCAAGAGCGTCGCAGAGATTTTGTAACTTAGTAGCATCTCCGATGGTTGTCTGGGTGTTGGTTCGAGGCGGAACAGTTGTGTTATGACTGCCCTGGTTGGGTGCGAAACTGTTATTCCCAGTCTCTTGCACACCACACGCGATTTCATCTATAGGAGTTGTTCCACCATTCCCCACGTTTGCTGGCTGTCTAGGATTAACAGTTGGTGGAACCCTTGTGTTTCCTGGGTTCTGCAATGCAGGATCCACCATCTGTGAATTTGTTGGATCAGTCAGGCCTCTACGAGTCTGGACCATCATATTTGTGGTTAGATTTTGAATAAAGAGCAATTCTTGATTCTGCTCTCAATGAAAGCACCAAAATGTTGACCTCGCTTTTAGCCAACGACAACAAGTCTGCTTTAGTAAGCGATAAATGATTTATAGCAATCGATATATAATAAAGCAATATAAAGACACAAGAATTTTATAGAGGTTCAGCCCTAAGCAGTTTGGTAATAGCCTAATCCTCGTTATTTGTATTGATTTAGGAATAAAGAGAAAGGTTCCTTTTCTTATAGCTCTTACAACAGTATCTCTAAATATGTATTCTTAGATAATATCTTTAGGGTATAGTCTCAACTGAACTGTTTGCGACCTTTTGCCCAGTGAACATGCATCACTATTTATAGGGCTATGAACTTGGAGAGGAAATGTTTCCCCTCTCGTTACAATTGATATAATCAAAAACATTGCAGGATCCATACAGTGTACACTGATCGTGGGATATATGCGAAATACATTGATCATGGGATAAATGCAGAGTACACTGATCGTGGGATCGTGGGTATGCCATATCTCTGTAATCTGATCCCCAAGTTATAGGGATTTCGTTGATGACTCACAATTCGAAAGCTGAATTCGCTAAGTGTTGGCTGCTCTGCGCAGATTGCTGATTGCTTTGCTCTGGGCATGCCAACGAGGCATCCTGCTCTGAGTGTTCCCTCTGAGCAGATACTCCAAGTGGATTCCACGTGTCACCATTATGCGATGCCACGTCAGAGTGTAAAAATTGGGATAACAAATTTTACCCTATTTTTCTCATTTTTTTATTCCTAATAATTCAACCCTAACCCTATTGAAGATAGTATGAAAGGAAGGCTATGTTCTCTTCATCCAACTAATGCCTCCAAAGCTAACAACCTAGCTTTCTGATGAGACGTCTTCCTTCTTCTTCTTCCTCTTGAATATTCGAAATACTTAGCCTTTCTTTACAAAATAAATTCAGCCATTAGTGATTGAGTAAGTGACCACACACATCAAGTTGGTCCTCAATCATAGTATGTAAGACTGTGAAGAATCCAAACACAAGGAAGGAGTTTTGGGCTTAGATCTTGGTGATACTCTGCTACAGAAAGGATACAAGGGTTGGAGATTTGAGTGGAAGAAGTCATTTAATTCTGCTGCACCCACTGTAAGGTTTCTCAAACTTTAAATGTGTTTATTTAAATTGTTTTAGAAATTCATATTTAGGATGTTAAATAACATACGTGGTAGTAAAACTAGATCTTGGTAAAACTAATTCCAACAGATCAGGTCTCCAGGGTCGCCAAACTTGAAAATATTTTTATTTCACAAATAACTCATATTATATCCACATATTTCAAATAAATCTGTGTAATTAACAAACTGCGCTTATATATCCACTTATCGAGTCTTCTGGGTCCCCGAACCTGAAAATATTTTTATTCCACATATAGCTCATATTACATTCACACATGCTATATAAATCTCCGTTATTAACAAATTACGCTTCTTTACTCACTTATAGTAAAAATTTAAATTTATGCTCAAATAAATTAGTAGGATCATAATCCCACTTATTACCTGATTAACCCATAATATAAATGTAAACCTTAATTATTTACCATTAGGCTTATCGAGATATTACAGTCCGAAAACACGATTAGTTCAGTACTAATCCGCGAAGATCAGGCTAGGCCATACCCGGTGTATTATGTCAGCAAGCATCTTTTATATGCTGAAACCCGCTATCTGTAGATGGAGAAATTGGCGTTTGCATTGGTAATTATGTCAGGAAAATTGCGACCTTACTTCCAGGCACATAGCATTGAAGTTTTAACAAACTACCATTTGAGGCAAGTTTTAGCAAAACCCGAGGCCTCAAGTAGATTATTGAAATGGTCAGTAGAGTTAATCCAGTTTGACATCGGGTATAAACCCAAATCAGCAATCAAAGGACAAGCCCTTGCAGATTTCATACTCGAATTTCCAAGCAATGAAGTGGCCATCATCGCAGAAGAGCAAATTTATCCTGACATACTAAACAATGAAGGGTGGAAATTGTATGTTGATGGAGCATCCAAGGTAGACGCCTAACAATGACGCCGAGTATGAGGCTCTAATCGTAGGATTAAAATTTTCTCTTGAGATGAAAATCGAGTATTTACAAGCCTTCAGCGATTCCCAAATCGTTGTCTGTCAAGTAAACGGAGAATACCTAGCCAGAGGAGGTCGTTTGGCTAAATACCTCGCCCTCACTTGTGAGTTACTGTAGAAATTTAAGAAAATAATTGTCTCTAGAATACCTCGTGCTCACAACTCTCATTCAGATGCTTTGGCCCGAATGCCTCGACAAGAGAAGCAGAATTACTCGATGTAATTCATGTTGACGTATTAACACATCCAAAAATCAGTCGAGACGAGGTGATGGAAGTTGGTGACGTCAAACAGGTCACCTGGATGACCCCAATAATAGACTACTTAAAAATAGGAGTTCTTCCTGAAAATAAACTGGAGGCCAGAAAACTACGATATCGAGTTGCTCGATATGTCATTGACGACGATAAGCTCTATCGCAGAAGTTTCACCCAGCCACTTCTAAAATGTATTGATGGGACTGACTACGAATATATACTGTATGAAGTGCATGGTGGCATGTACGGCAACCATATTGGGGGTAATTCCCTTACTTTAAAAATAATGAGGCAAGGGTACTACTGGCCGACATTGCGGGCAGATGCATCTAGTTTTGCAAAGAAATGCGACATATATCAGCGAATAGCTACATATGTCAACAAACCACCAAGTTAGCTAAACTCTATCACAAGTCCCTTGCCTTTCGTAGTCTAAGGCATAGACCTAATTGGTGAATTACCAAAAGGGAAAGGAGGAGTGATATACGTCGTAGTTGCTGTCTATTACTTCACAAAATGGGTTGAAGCCAAGCCTCTCACAATTATCACTGCTGCTAAATTGCGCGAGTTTGTGTACAGTGCCATCATGTGTAGGTTTGGCATACCATAAAAGTTAATCTTAAATAATGGAAAACAATTGGACTGTAAGGAGATGCGCTAGCTATGCGATGAGTTGGATATTAGGAAAGCATTTTTAGCAGTCGCATATCCACAGAGCAATGGTCAGACAGAGGCAGTAAATAAGATAATCAAGCATACCATCAAGGGTAAGCTTGAAGAGCGTAAGGGTTTATGGCCAGAAGAACTTCCACAAGTCCTATGGTCGTATAATACAACTCCCCAATCCACGACTGGTGAAAACCCCTTCTCGCTCTCTTACGGGTGCGAAGCCATGGTGCCAGTCGAGGTTGGGGCAGGATCCCTGCGAAGAGATGTATTTAGCCTTAGTGAAAATATAGAAAATCAATTGCTTCAACTCAATCTTTTAGAAGAGAAGCGCAATTAGGCTCATTTGAGGAATGCGGCCTATGAGCAGCCAACTTCTCGCTATTTCAATTCGAAGGTCAAAGAGCAAACTCTACAAGTAGGAGATTTGGTTCTGCGATAAGTCAAGCCAAACACAAAAAACCCAGCACATGGAGTTTTTGGTGATAATTGGGAAGGACCATATCTTATCGCTGAAAAAATTTGCCACGCGACCTATCGACTTGCAGAACTCGATGGTATTGCGATTCGAAGGGCTTGGAATTGCGAAAGTCTCAAGTATTATTATCAATAGTACCGCAATGTAATTATACTTAGCCAATTTATTTTGATAAATGTTCTAAGTATAGGGGGTATAGCCTACCATAGAAATACTTTGTACTATTGATTTCTTATTATAATAAAAGTTCGACAGTTTAAATTGTTTTGCAAGTCTTAACATTTCTAAAGTTATTACACCAAGCTGTAATAATATTGTAAAAATAAATTAAGATTAAGCAAGTCTATAAAGCGTGTGATTGCCCATGTACAGCTTAAAGCAGACAAATGGATAAATATCCTTGAAGGGATATATATTGTTCAAGTACAAATCGCGAGTACACGTGTACCGCTAAAAAAGTTCGATAACTAAAGAAATAAAAACTTAGATAAATTAAGCAGTTGGAGTAATAGAACCATCTGCGACCTTGCAGGCGGCCCCATCAGCGACTTCCTCCGCATCTGCAGTCTCTGCGTCCTCAAGGAAAAGGTTTCCTGCGCACCCTTGAGTCTGAGTAGGCAACATAGCACGAAAAGCCTCGGCCATCTCAGCTGCTTCTGCTCCAAGAATGGAGAAGTCGAAGTCTGGCACCTTGGATAAAGTCGTGTAAATGTAGTAAAAAACAACTTGTTCGTACTGTTTCTTCCCATTTTCCTTCTGGGTCTCCAAATCGCGAGTCAATTCCTCAACTTTTGACTGAGAAATGTTGGCCTTGGTCTCTGCCTGCTCTTTGGTTTTTCGGAGGTCTTTGATGTCTTTATCCTTAGAGTTCGCCTCCTGCTTCAACTTTTTCACATTCTCCTGGAGAAGAGCGACCTGCTTCTTCAGTAGATGGACTTCTTTTGAGCCAGCGACGAACACCCTCGAGAACACAGTCATTAACTGCGTGGCCAGTTCTGCACCCAGTGACATCATCTCCTCAGTAGGAATCCCTCAACCCTCAACACGAATTCATCGTTCACAAACTTGTCTGGAAGGGTCACGATGTCGCTTGCTCTGATGGCGGGGTAGATCATGACTTTCTTCCCCTTATCCTGAGAAGGCCTAACCTCCTTTTTTGAAGAGTCGCGACAATGTCACTCTTCCTCTTCGGCGGGATGATGGGAGAGGTCGTCGTAGTCCCTATTTTGGGTTTGCGGTTGCGAATTGGAGCTTGCTTCAGGAAAGTCATTTCTGCGAAGACAAAAACATTAAGATAAGTATAAATGTGTTATGTTATATTATAGATATATGCGATGATTTATCTGATGTTGGTTGAGAAGTTTATTTGGATAGACGCTTGTCTATTCTCTCCTTTTGCTTCTTAGAAGGCTCCTTGTACACTGGCTCCCAATGAAGGTTGGCATCCTCAGGGATTAGCTTATGTTCTCGCAGCTTTACAGTCGTGCACAATAATCGCCAATTAGGATCTTGAACGGTTAGGCTACTGAGAACTTCAGCAACCTTTTGCGGGCGGGATCCAGAACAGGTCGAGCCGGTCTATCTGCGACTACTAAGAAGCAAATATTAACGACTTCATAAGATAACACAAATATAAGCTAAGTGTTGAGATATGCGACGTACTAGGTCAATGGTTGAAATCTATCCTAACCCCTGGTACTTTGAATATATAAAACCACTTAGATTTCCAATTGCCCATATTAGAAACCATGCCTTCTAGCACGTTAATTTTAGAAGTGGCCCACTTGCTGAAGCAGTAGAAGCCATTGTCATGGCCCACATTTTTTATATCATAAAAGTAACTGAAATCCTCCTTCGAGGGCTCCCTCCAGTCATACTCCATATACATTGCATAAAACCCTAGGGCTATGCAATAGCTGTTTGGGGTTAGTTGAAAGGGAGAAACACCGTACCGTTTAAGGATAGCAGTAATGAAGTGATGCAAGGGTATCGACACCCCACATCAAAGAATGGGTATTGAGACAACCACATCCTCTTTGGGGTTTATCGCAGGATTGGTAAAGGGAAGATGTTGCCTTTGGGAGGTGCGAGGACGCATGGTACTAAGTCGCAAAAAATTAAACCTCGTAAACGTATTAAGGTTGGATTTGGTAACTTGCGAGACCAGATCCTCGGATGAGAAGGGTTTGCTCAGCTGAGTATTGTCCACTGAATCCGTCTTACTTACCTCGACATCCTCCTCTTCCCCTGACTCGTGATCAGGAACTTCCCAATCTTCTCCCATCTCCTCAGCTTCGATGTCAGGAGCATGCCTGGAATGGACCAGATCGACCCGGGAAGACACCGTGGATTGAGTATTGCGAATCTCGATTGTCCCTGGTTCAGCGAGTTTCTGAACCATCCTTTCTATCTCTTTAGAAGATAGTGGACCCAAAGTTGCAGCTTTAGCAGCAGGGACCTCTTCTTCAAAAATCGAGGCTGGTATGAAGTTGTCGCTTTTATCTAGTTCATCAGCGAAAGCCCCACCTCCCGAGTCGAGCATTTGGCTGCCTGGAAGGTCGCTCATCTAAAAGATAGAACATCTTTTCAGTGTGGTGTAAGTGCGAAAACAATGTAAGTGACCTCACCCGCATAAAAGTCACCGCTTAAAATATAGAAGGTTAGCTTGGCCTCTCTACAAATGGTTGTGTGTCTCTCAATAGCCTAATGACCATGTCGCCACATGAATATTAATGTATTGAGCCACACCCACCATCTTCAGAACCTAGCCAACCCCTCAAGGTATAAGTCGTATCTGTGCAACTAATAGAGTGCCTCAACAAATGGCTGGGGTTTCCTAGTGGCCTAAGGGGCATGCGTTTTTTGAGCTTGACAATGGAGTTACTGTTGGGTTTTATGCCCTAAATAAAACTCCATTTCAATGTAATCCAGATTATTCAAATATCAATAAAGTAACAGAAGTATTTTTCATTCATTTGTGTATGTTTTGGTTCACCTTATCAATTGTTTGTCTATTTGATTTATAAATTCATTCAAACCCTTTTCTCATACTTGATCATGTTTATTGTGTTGTCAACAAAGTGGAAAGTAAACATCCTAGATTTATCAGAAGACTGGGTTTTACTGATATGACAATATACAACAGAGTTTACATGCATTTGGAGAAATGCTATGTTCTTTCCAGAACATTGGCTAAAGTAAAGCTCGGGTTGGATGCATCGAGTATGCATTGGAATGGACCGATATTGAACTTTGAAATAGATTTATAAAACTTACCGTAATATCTATTCAATTCAATATCACTAAGTTGATTCTAGAACAAATGATCTAAATCCTGATATGGTTAGGTTCAATCTCAAGAGTATTATTCGTGTTCTTTGATTTGTTACTTAAGCCTACTTTTGGGTCAGGGTGATACGTACATTTTGGGAACACAGTAGTGCAATTGAGTGGGAGCGCTAACATAAATATGGAATCTATAGCTTCTATCTGGCGAATAGTAAGCAAAGGATGATTTGCTTCGAGCTTAACCAAACGAAGATAAATGGTGGAGTACTCATTTCACTTAGTTGAAATATCATTTACACAGGGTGAAGTGTTTTAAGGATAAAATACATTGTAGGGTGTTACGGTAATTAAATCCCTTTACAGTGTAAATCATCCATATAGAGGATCATTGATCAAATTAGGATTATAACAATGGATAACTAATGACGTGTCTATATGGTGGAACATATAGAGCGTTCTATATAACTGAGAGTGCAATTCTAACTTCTATGCGTTGGATAAAACCTCTATAAAATTCCTGTGTCTCTATATTGCTTTACTATATATCAAGAATCGCTCTTCATTCTAAATCTAACCACAAGTACGATGGTAGTACAGACTCGTAGGGGCCTGGTTGATCCAGCAAATCCATAAGCGGTGGATCCTGCATTACAGAACCCAGGAAACAGAAGGGTTCTGCCAGCTGTTAATCCTGAACAGCCCGCGAACGTGGGTCATGGTGTAACAACTTCTGTGGATGAAATTGCACCTGATGTGCAAGAGACTAGGAATAACAGTTGGGCACCCAACCAGGGCCTTCATAACACAGCTGTTCCACCTGCTACCAACACTGAAATGACCATTGGAGACGATACTTACATCCAAAATCTCCGTGCTGGTCTTGGACTCATGCAGGGTCATACTAACACCCTACATCATGATCAGGAAGAATTCCGCGCTGCGGGGCATTCGAGGAACAAAGACGCATGTTTGTCGAGTGGAGAAACAAAGAGAGGAAGCGTTAAGGGCTCATCATACAGAGATTGAAAATTGTAGTCGACAAGCTACTGCGCTGATACAAAAAGCCTACCAAACTGTCGGGCAGCAACCCCCGAGTGTCATCGCCCTGGGTGAGACAGACGAAGATCCAACGATGAATACTTCCCAGACTATAAACGGTCAGCCGCCAAATCCCCAATCAAAAGTTCCACTTGTGGGCCTAGCTGTAGGTGAGCAGACCTTGTCTAGCATTTCATCTGGAGAAGTCATACCTGACAATTCCAACCACGCTAATGGTGCAATTCCACCTATCAACCAAGCAAATCAATCACTGAGACAGCCAGGCGTTTCTGTATTCGATAGGTTGGGGACGACTCATGACCTAAGGAGCGATATGAACATAAGAAGAGGAGTACATGATCAAATTGTCACGACAATCGTACAGCCCGGAACCCGTGCTCAAATTCCCACTCAGAAAGATACTTACGTGATTCAAATCGACCAAAATGCCGAGCAAGTTAGTCCAGTTTTGCAGCCACAGCTAGACGAACTAAAGAGTATGTTCCAAGGTATGGCCAGACAGAGAAACAATGATCTCAAGCTGGACCGAGCACGTGGAACCCCTTTTTCTCCCAAGATCAATCTCTTGGTGTTGCCCCATAAGTTTAAAATGCCAACCTGGAAAATGTACACAGGAAGATAAGATCCTCTTTCCCACCTCAAGTGTTTCGAAATGCAAATGGATTTGCACGCGATACGAGGAGATATGTGTTGCAGAATCTTTCCTGCTACCCTCTCAGAAGCCACCCAGCAATGGTAATTAAAGCTGGCCCCTGGAAAGTTCAACTCATGGAAAGCCTTCTCCTCAAAATTCCATGCATAATTCTCCTCCTCTCGCCAGCTCCTGTTGCATCTGGGAGACCTGGTCGAAGTCAAGCAAAGACCAGGATAACCTCTCCTAGCATACATCAGCAGATTCATGACGGAGGCGACCAAAGTTTCACGGGTAACGGAAGATGGAATGTTGTCTGCAATACTGGGGGGCATTGAAGTCCTCGGTGAACTTTGGAAGGACATAAGGAAGAATGACCCAGTAGACTAATTGATTGATTTTCTTGACCGTGTTGAAGGCTTCATCAAGCTCGAAGAAGCTATTCAACGAGCAGAAGGTGAGAAAAATCTTGGCAAGTCAAAAGCTCCTTCCACTGTAACGTCCGCCCAACTCCCCCACTACCCAAATAATTCAAGCTCGAATGGTAAACACTCCAATAACAACAACAGGCAAGGGAATGGGAAGAAGGAAAGTTCACCGGCAAAACTGAGCAAGCTCCCCGGGAGAATCAAGCAAAGTACACTGCATTTACCATGTTGACTAAGGATATAGAAAGTTTTTACATGGCCACTCAGTCGCTAGCCCCGTATTAGAAGCCCGCGCCCATGAAGAAAGATGTCAGCAAGAGAGACATGACAAAGTTTTGTCGATTCAACGGAGACTACGACCATGACACTAACGAATGCAATAACCTGAAGCAGTAAATTAAATTCCTAATAAGGAAAAATAACCCACACTTACAGAAGTATGTCAAGACCGATCAGAGTCAGAGGAACGAAAAATAACTAAGACTTACTACCTCCACCGGTAGACGGACATCTGCAAGTCATTGTTGGAGGCCCGCACATAGCTGGAGATTCGGGCAAAGCTCGGGAGAGGTATGTCCAAACAACGCAGCACGAGCAAGAGGAAGGGATCCTGGCCGTAGAAGAAAGGAGGCCTAAAATCCCATGGGCAGGATGACCTACCATAACCTTCAACGACGAAGATGCTATCAAAATCAGGTTTCCAGACAACGACCCGTTTGTCGTGGAGGTTCAGATAGCTAACAAAATGGTGGCCAGAACCATGATTGATAATGGAGCCTCTTCCAATATCTTGTTCAAAACTGCTTATGAAAAGATGGAACTCCAGCTCAAGGATCTAGCCCCATGTCTCCTACCTATCTATTGTTTCTCCAGCTAAGGAGTCGTACCTTTAGGTCAAATTCGTCTACCCCTCACTATTGGACAACCTCCGAAGAGCATGACTATCATGGCAAAATTCCTAGTATTAGATGTTCCTTCAGCCTTTAACGTAATGCTAGGGCGATCAGCCTTGTATGACTTAAAGGCTTTCACACCGATATTCCATTCGTGCCTGAAGTTTCCAACAAAGAATGGGGTAGGGTGTCTGAGAGGAAACCAGCACACTACTCAGGAATGTTATAGCCTTTTAGTTGCCAAGGCTAAGAAGGAAGTATCCTCCAACTAGAGCCTAGACAAGGGAAAAAAATTTCCAAGTATGGAACTTCCCAAGGCGGGGATGAAGATGTGGATCGTCGACTTGGGGACCCAAGCAGTAATGTTGGACCTGTGGAAGAGTTAGAAGAGATCGAGATCGATCCAGATATCCCGGCCAGAAAGCTAAAGATCAGAAAGGGTTTGTTGCTCGAAGTGAAATCAGCATTGATAAAATTTTTGAGAGCAAACCTAGACGTTTTTGCCAAGTCACATGCGAATATGGTCGGAATTGATCCTTCTATCATTTTGCACGTTCTGAATATTGATCCCAATTTTTGGCCAGTACAACAAAAGCGAAGGCTATTGGATAAAGAGCGAGCACTAGCCTAAAAGAAGAAGTAGAAAAGTTACGCAACAACAATTTCATAATTGAAGCTTTCTACCCAGCTTTGGTCGCAAATCGCGTATTGGAGCCCAAGCCGAACAAGAAATGGCGATTGTGTATTTATTTCACAGACCTCAACAAAGCATGCCCCAAAGACTATTTTCCACTTCCAAGAATCGATCAGCTCGTGGATGCAACAGTAGGGCATGAAATATTAAGCTTCATGGATGCTTATTCGGGGTATAATCAGATCAAAATACATCCACCAGACTAAGAACATACAAGTTTCCGAACAGATATGGGTCTATATTGCTACAAAGTAATTTCGTTCGGTCTAAACAATGCTTGAGCAACATACCAAAGATTGGTAAACAAAATGTTTAAAGATCAGATCGTGCGAAATAAGGAAGTGTATGTGGATGACATGCTCGTCAAATCCTGGAAGGCTGGGGGGCACATAGATGACCTGGATGAATGCTTCAAGGTCCTCAAAAAATACAACATGAAACTAAATTTCTTAAAGTGCTCCTTTGGAGTTAGCTCGGGAAAGTTTCTGGGCTTCATTGTCAATGCCCGAGGAATTGAAGCCAATCTAGAGAAGATTCAAGCCCTTTTTGATATGAAGTTGCCAACTGAAACCAAGGAAGTGCAAAGTTTGACTGGTCAGATCACCGCACTCAGCAGATTTGTTTCAAAATCAACAAACAAGTGTGTCCCATTCTTCAATATCCTGCGAGGAAACAAGCAATTCGAGTGGACGGAGGAATGTGAAAAAGCTTTCCAAGAGCTAAAAGCACAACTGGAAAAACCTCTCGTACTTTCAAAACCTCTGGACAAAGAAGAACTTGGAATATACTTAGCTGTCACGGAGCATGTCGTGAGTACCGTCCTAACCAGAGAAGGGAACAGCATACAGCACCCATTCTATTACATCTGTAAAAGACTCATTGAGGTTGAAGGTCGATACCCATTGATAGAAAAAACTTGCTTACTGCCTTATTCTAGCAACAAGAAAGTTAATGCCGTATTTTCAAGCTCATCCTATTCGGGTGTACACTGACCAACCATTACGCCAAATATTGCAAAAGCCAAACGCCTCTGGACGGCTACTGAAGTGGGCGGTGGAGTTGGGCCAATATGAAATTACTTTCCAACCACGAACATCAATCAAAGGCCAAGCCTTGGCAGACTTTGTGGTAGAATGCACAAGCAAGGAAGAAAGCATACCAGAAAGCAACCCCAAGCCGGTACAAATACCTTAGCCACGTAACAGTGAAGATAACCCGACCTAGAAATTACATGTAGATGGATCAGCTACAGATGAGCTATCTGGTGCAGGAATTTCCCTTGTCACGCCTTGGGGGCAACACCTGCACGCTGCAGTGAAGTTTGGATTTAAAGCATCTAATAACGAAGCCGAGTTTGAAGCTCTAATCACTGGTCTAAAACTAGCCAGAGAGATGAAAGCCGAACACATTGAAATTTGTAGTGATTCACAACTGGTGGTAAAGCATGTATCTAGAGAATACGAGGCTCAGGGAGAAGAGATGATAGCGTATCTGAGCAAAATACATGACCTGCTCGCACAATTCAAAAGCTGGTCTCAGACAAATTCCAAGGGAAGAAAACACAACTGTAGACGCGTTAGCTCGATTGGCAAGTAGTAACGTAAGTGATAAGGCAAACTTGGTTCCTATCCAGTTCCTCATATAGCCTAGCATCACTAGCACGAAAGAAGTCGAAATGATTGATACTTCCCTAAACTGGATGACACCGATAGTCGCCTACCTCAAAATTGGGTAAATCCCAGATAATCAAAATGAAACTCGAAAGATGAGAAGGAAGGATGCACGGTATGTCATAGAAGAGGGAATTATGTACAGAAGAAGATTCTCGATGCCATTTCTCAGATGTGTTACTCAAGAAGAAGCTGCACGGCTCTTATCTGAGGTGCACGACGGATTCTATGGAAATCATGCGGTCGGGCAAAGTTTATCTAAGAAAATTCTAAGGCAAGGTTATTTCTGGCCAACGATGATTGAAGATTCAAAAGCCTATGTTAAGAAATGTGACAAATGCTAGAGATTTTCAAAGATACCTCGACCCCCGCCTAACGAGTTAACTAAGATGCAAAGTCTGTTGCCCTTTGCCATTTGGGGAATTGACCTGATCGACAATTACCCGAAGGCAAAGGAGGACTGCAGTATGTAGTGGTAGAAGTTGATTACCTTACTAAGTGGACAGAAGCCGAACCACTCACAACCATTACATCAAAGAAAGTTCAACACATTATTGTGAAGAACATAATCTGTCGGTTCACATTGCTGTACAAAATAGTTTCAGATAATAGCAAGTAGTTCGACATCCAATCCTTCACTGACTTTTGTGCGAACCATGGTATCATCAAAAATTTCTTCGCAGTGCCACATCCTCAAGCGAATGGTCAAGTTGAAGCAGTCAACAAGACCTTGAAGGATACACTAAAGAAAAAACTCGAAGATGCAAACGGAAATTGGCCTGAAGAACTTCCTGAAGTTCTATAATCATATCGGACAACTGAGAAAACTGCAACCAGACAAACTCCATTTTCTATGGGACATGGATATGAAGATATGCTGCCTGTAGAACTCGAGCCACCATCCCACAAGAGATTGATGTACAACCAAGATACCAATCACGTACTCCTGGCCAAATCACTTGATGAAATCGAAGAGAAGCGAGCCACAACAAACTTAAAGTTGATAGCCCATCAACAAAAAGTAGCTTGGTATTTCAACAAACAAGTGAAGGCTTAGAAATTCTTCGTGGGAGATATGGTCCTAATAAGGGTATAGAAATAACTATCTAGAATATATATCATTAACTAAGTGTTTTTCTAAAATTAACTTTAAAATATTAAATGAAAAAAAAAATTCATATATTTTAAAAGTTAATTATGTTGCTAATTCAATTTTAATTAGGTTAGACTAATATAATTAATCATATACAATTATTTAAATAAGGCAAATGGGCCTTCACAATTGGGGTAGTTCATGTGAGGGGGAGCTGGGTTCAGTATGTCGTACCCACTTCTATTGGCTCCCAACTCTCACACAAGGCCCAAAAGAGAAGGAATTTAACCTTTAAATAAATAATTGTTATTCATTGAATAAGCCCAAATCTAATTGGGCCTAAATCAAATTACTTATGTCAAATTTTATTTTAGCAACCTAGTCCATTTAGTTAGTAAAAACTTAAATGGGCTTCCTATATGCATCTAAGCCCAATAGCAAACATATAGGCTCACACAGGTCAAATGATTTGGATGGGCCCTATCATGTTACTAGGTTTACACATATGAAAGATGTACAAAATTTACCTGTTACAAATTATTCATAAGATCTATTGACAATTGGACTATGATTAAAATCAGATCATTGGATCTGTCAACAAATTAATCATAGCAATTTAGATCAAATAAATAAAAAAAACTTCAATATCACTTTCAAATCTTATAATTTAATAAAAATAATAAAATAAACAAATTTTAAAATAGATATGGTTGGATAATTATTATTTTAAGAATTAAATAATAAATAAATAATAATTATCCTAACTATATGTCAAAATATCTCAAATTAAGCATTATTCAAATTTCTACAAAAATATCTAAGTTATTTAAATATTTAAAATATAATTTATAAATATCTAATAAGTAAAATGATATAAAATAGTAAAATATCATTTTTAAACTTATAATTTATAGATAATTAAATATTTAACAAAATAACAAACTTTTGAATTTGAAAATATTATTGTTAAAATATCTATAAAAATATCTAGGTCAATTTCAAATTTATTAATTATTTAATTTGTCATATAAGATAATTTTAATATAATATTTTAAATAAAAAAGATAAAGTTATCTTTTAATTTAAAATATGCTAACTATCAAAATATCTAATCTTATAATTAAATAATATATAAATATTAAAGAAATTAACAAATTTTTAAATCTGACCATAGTTTAAAAAATTAAAATAATCAATTTTTAAATTTAAACCTCAGAGTATCAAAATTAATAATAATCTATTGAAAAATAAATATTATTAATTTAAAAAATGATATTTAAGTTCAAATATATTTAAAAATAATATTTTATTTTAAGATTAGTTTTTTTTTAAAAATTGGAAAATTCAGATTTTTTGGAAAAAATCCTTAGAAATCGGGGTTTGGGGTGAATGCTTCCCAGGAGGCTGCACGTGCAGCCTCTATAGGCTGCAAATTGGCCTATATGTGCCCGGACAGGGGATGCTGGGCGAGAATCCTCGGCGGATGCAGGGTGTCATGCGGGCGGATGTAGCGTCTGGGCGTGGGCTGATCGTGTCTGAATACACGGCTTGTCTGAAGCCCATGCGCTCGAGTGTGCCTTGTCCGAAACTCCTAGTGCAGGCGTGCACCAAGCTTCTGTAGCCATGAAGCCCAGTTTTCCAAAATTCACAACTTCTTCATTTTTTATCGAAATTAAGTTCCGTAAAACAAAAATTGCTTATTTTTTTACAAGGAATCCAAATAAAATATTTTCAAAAATTAAGAAAAAAAATTTTCATGGAAAAAGGTTCTGTACAACACATGCATTCATCAAATAACACATAAACCACATGAAGCCATCTAAATTAACACATATCATCGTTTTAATTCATATTTCATGAAAGTAAATCATTACCATGGCTCTTATACCAGTTGTTGGAATTATTTTACCAGGATCTAGATTTACTACCATGTAAGTTTCATTAACATCCTAATATGAATTCTAAAACAATGAAATAAACACATAAGGGTTTAAGAAAACCTTACATTAGGTGCAGAATATAATGACTCCTTCCGTTCAGATCTCTAGCCCTTGATTCCTTTCTGTAGCAGAGCATCACCAAGATCTGAACCTGGATCTCTTTCTCTCCTTTCTTTGATGGTGATTCTCCTTCTTGTTGATTGGATTCTTCACAATCTTCCACACTATGATTGAGATACCACTTGATGTGTGTGGGCAGTACTCTATCACTAGGGTATTTCGAAAATCTAGAGAAGAAAAGAGAAGAAGAGGGTGGCGGCTATGTATTGAATAGGAGGCTCATGTTTTTCTCTTAATGGAATAAGATGCATGTCCTAGTTTCCTGAAGCCATCACTTTCTATTTATAGAAAAGCACATAGGGTTAGGTTTGAATTATATGGCATTAAAATAATGAAAATAGTAAATGATAAACCCTACACAAGTGGCCGGCCATATTAGTAGATAATGGGCCTCACTTTTTCAATTATCATTTCTACATCTCATTTTCTCAAGAACGCCAATTTTCAAATTCAACCATTTAAATGCCAAAACTAATTATTTAATAACTAAGATAGATTATTAAATAATATTGTCATTTAACATAATTATTAATTAGACATATAGAGTCTCTTAATTAATAAATAAACCTAGAATCTCTTTTCTTTACAATTTTGCCCTTGCTTAGTGAAAATTCATAAACTAGACATAGCCTAACTTTAGAATTATAATTGATTAATCAAAATCAATTAACTGAGTCTTACAAGCAGTATGGTCTCAACTAGTATGGGGACCATGGACCTATATAACTGAACTTCCAATAAGTCGAACCGAATTTACCAAGTAAATTCCCTAACTTATTAATTCCTTATTATATCAACACTTAGAACTTGGAATTGCACTCTCAGTCCTACAAAACGCTCTATATGTTCCACAATATAGATACTCTATTAATTATCCATTGTTATAATCCTAATTTGATCAATGACCCTCTAATAGATGATCTACATTGAATAGGAACTAAATTACCGTTACACCTTCAATGTATTTTATTCTTAAAACACTTAGCTCTGTATAAATGATATTTTAGCGAAGTGAAATGAGATCTCAACCATTTATCTCTGTTTAGCCAAGCTCGTAGGATATCATCGTTTCACTTCTAAATTCCTATAGAAGTTATAGACTCCATATTTACGTTAGCCCTCCCACACAATTATACTATTATGCTCCCAAAATGTACATATCACCCTGACTGTCAAAAGTAGCCTTAACTAACAAATCAAAGAACATGTATAATACTCTTGAGATCGAACCTAACCATATCAAGATTAAGATCATTTGATCAAGGATCAACGGGTGATATTGAATTGAATAGATATTACGGTAAATTTTAATATATCTAATAAAAGTTGAATATCGGTCCCTTCTAATGTATACTACATACATCTGATACTGGTAAACTTTGCCAATGCCCTGGAAAGGACATAACACTTATCCAAGGTGTAAGAATACCTATCGCTGATTATCATGCTGGTCTAAATCCAGTGAACTGAGAAATCAGGGAATAAACTTTCGAACATATAATTAAGATTATATTCCAATGTGTTGACAACCCTATAATCATTAACAAATTCATATGTTCTGGACTTAACTAGAATTCATACATTATATGCATATAATCATGAAATAAATCATGTGAACAATGCAACATAAAAATGTTATTTCTGTTCTTTATTAATAAGTAAATTTGATTATATTGAAATGGGTTTTATTTAAGGCATAAAACCCAACAGATCTTTGATTATTGGGATTAGAACGATGGTTAAATTTGTAGCGTATCTATATCGTGGAACATATAGAGCGTTCTATATAATTGAGAGTGCAATTCCAAGTTCTATGGTGGATGCAATAAGGAGTTAATAAGTTAGGGAATTTACTTGGTAAATTCTAGTTCTGCTTATTGGAAACTCGGTTGTAGAGGCCCATTATCCTCATACTAGTTGAGACAATGCTACTTGTAAGACTTAGTTAATTGATATTAATCAATTATAATTCTAAAATTAGACTATGTCTAGTCTATGAATTTTCACTAAGCTAGGGCTTTATTGTGAAGAAAAGATATTCTAGGGTTTATTTGTTAATTAAAAGACTTTAT
Source organism: Cannabis sativa (assembly GCF_029168945.1). Classification (NCBI taxonomy): domain Eukaryota; kingdom Viridiplantae; phylum Streptophyta; class Magnoliopsida; order Rosales; family Cannabaceae; genus Cannabis; species Cannabis sativa. Next base: position 34,205,957 of record NC_083602.1, read on the forward strand.
TAAGTCTAATGAATAAATATATTAAATGGAAATTTTATTTGATAATTAGTTTTAATTATTAAATAAATAGTTTTGGCATTTAAGTGGTTGAATTTAAAAAATTGTATTTTTGAGAAAATGAGATAAATAGTTGAGAAAAATGGCAAAATTACAAAGTAGGGGCCCACATCCATGGCCAGCCACTTAAGGGGTATTTTACGATTTATTTTATCATTTTTTTAATGCCAAATAATTCAAACCTAAACCTAGTTGGATTCCTATAAATAGATAGTGATGGCCACAACTTAAAAGAAGATGAACACACTTGCCTTCAGTCAAAATTTTTAGCCATCTTCTCTATGCCATTCGAATCCTTCCTCTCTTTATAATTTCGAACCATATAGTGATAGAGCTAGTGCCCACACACATTAAGTGGTACTCAATCATAGTATGTAAGGCTGTGAAGAATCCAGTTCAAGAGAAGGAGAATCGGGCTCAGATCTTGGTGATACTCTAGTACAGAAAGGATACAAGGGTTAGAGATCTGAGCGGAAGGAGACATTTAATTCTGCTGCACCCAATGTAAGGTTTCTCAAACATTATATGTGTTTACATTACATTGTTTTAGAAATTCATATTTACGATGTTAAATAACATACATGGTAGTAAATCTAGATCCTGGTAAAACATATTCCAACAAGGTCACCATCTCGTGACATCTCTTGGCCTGCCTCTCGCTTATAGTTTCCCTCATGACCTCATCTGTCAGCCGTAAAACAAGGGTCATGTGTTATAGTGAGATTTTCTCACTTAGAAACTCGAGATCGGACTCCTATTGAAAAGACACGTGTACTCACTCTCCTCGAGGAAAGTTGAGATGTCATTGAGTGTCGCCTCAAATATGAACCTTGCATGAACCAGATTTAGTGAGATGATGCGACCATGACCAAGTCTAGTCGCATTCGTATGGCTCGCGTAATGTAGGACCAAGGAACGGTTTAAGACTTGCACATATTAGGATATATGCGAGAATTCCCAAGATCCTCCTGCGAATTGTAGAGATTGATTCTTTACTCTGCGAGCTGGTCCAATTGCCCCAACAGCCTCGATAAACCGATAAAGACTCGCATGTCTTCGTTTATCGACTCATTACAAGATGTCTGTATAAGCGACTTGAATAGGACGCAGACTGTTGAATTTTATGCCCCAAATAAAACTCCATTTCAATGTAATCTCTATTCTTTTAAATATCAATAAAGAAACATAAGTATTTATCACTCATTTGTGTGTCATTTTGTTCATGTTATCATTTTCTTGTCTAATTGATTTATAAAATCATCCAAACCCTTTTCACATTTATATTCTTGTTTATTATGTCGTCAGCACAGTGGAAAGTAATCAAGATTATGTGATTGAATATTTATTCCTAGATTTATCAGAACATAGGGTTTAACTGATATGAGAATCTACAACATAGTTTACTTGCACCGTGGATAACTTCTATGTTCTTTCCAGAGCATTGGTTAAAGTAAAGCTTGGGGTGGATGCATGGAGTATGCATCGGAAGGGACCGATATTGAATTTTGTTCCAAATATATTAAACTTACCGTAGTATCTATTCAATTCAATATCACCTAGTTCATCCTAGATCAAATGATCTTAATCCTGATATGTTTAGGTTCAATCTCAGAAGTATTACACATGTTCCTTAATTTGTTAGTTAAGCACACTTTCGGGTCAGGGTGATACATACTTTTTGGGAACATGGTAGTGCAATTGAGTGGGAGCGCTAAACATAAACATGGAGTCTGTAGCTTCTATCCGGCAAATAGAAGTTAAATGATGATTTCCTTCGAGCTTAGCTAAACAGAGATAAATGGTTGAGTACTCATTTCACTTAGTTGAAATATCATTTATACGGAGCTAAGTGTTTTAAGGATAAAATACATTGAAAGGTGTTACAGTATTTTGGATTCCTATTCAATGTAAATCATCTATAGAGGGTCGTTGATCAAATTAGGATTATAACAATGGATAATTAATAACGTATCTATATGGGGGAATATATAGAGCGTTCTATATGACTGAGAGTGCAATTCTATGTTCCAAGAGTGGATGCAACAAGGAATTAATAAGCTAGTGAATTTACTGGGTAAATTCTTGATCATCTTATTGGAAGCTCGGATATATAGGCCCATGGTCCCCATACTAGTTGAGACAATACTACTTGTAAGACTCATTGAATTGATTATGATTAATCAATTATAATTCTAAAATTAGACTATGTCTAGTTTATGAATTTTCACTAAGCAAGGGCATAATTGTGAAGGAAAAGTTTCTAAGGTACATTTGTTAATTAAGAGACTTTTATTAGTCTAATTAATAAATGTATTAAATGACATTATTATTTAATGATTATTTATAGTTATTAAATAATGGGAATTGACATTTAAATGGTTGAATTGGAAAATTGGCGTTTTTGAGAAAATGATGCAGAAATGATAAAACAGCAAAATTACAAAAGTGGGGCCCGTTATCCACATTCATGGCCGGCCACTCTTATAGGGTTTTATCATTTATTCATTATTTTAATGCCAAATAATTTTATCCTTACCCTAGTGGTTTGCTATAAATAGGTAGTGATGGCTTCAGAAAAATAACACATCTTTCTTCAGAAAACTAAGTGCCTTCTCTCTCTAAACCTAGCCGCCACTTTAAGCCTTCTTATTCACCATTAAAATTTGAAATCCTTGAGTGATAGAGTAGTGCCCACACACATCAACTGGTACCTCCATCATAGTGTGGAAGATCGTGAAGAATCCAGATTCAACAAGAAGGACATTCAGGCTCAGATCTTGATAATACTCTGCGACAGAAAGGATACAAGGGTTAGAGATCTGAGTGGAAGGAGACATTATATTCCGCTGCAACCACTGTAAGGTTTCTCATACTTTGTATGTGTTTATTCATAATCGTTTTAGAAGTTCATATTTAGGTTGTTAAATAACACACCTGTGAGTAAATCTAAGATCCTGGTAAAATCAATTCCAACACAGACATCCTAGATGCGACTAGTCTCGAATGTATCTTAAGCTTACGAGCTTATGCAAGAATGTGAATAGCCAACTCGCACTATAGAAGTCGCATAGGTTGTTGTATTTAGTGAATTAAGATGGAAACTGTTTTTCATTTATTATCTTTACGTTATTTAGTTCAATTATTGTAATTCAATGTAAAAACGGATTGATAATGAATTCAATCTCTATGTAAATGAACGGACACTTGCTTTGTATATAAAGGAGTGATCCAATGTGAAATAGAACAAGACAGAAATCCTTGCAACAGTGGACTAAGCACACCGTGATCTGACTGAACCATTATACTCTCCTATTTTCTTTATATTTCCAGTTTTTATTAAGTATTTTGTGTCCTTAACTTGAATACTCGTCATTCTAGGTTGAGTACTCGCATAAGCTCTCCATTATATTTTGATTATAATTTATATTGGTGTTGTAAAAATTCCTTCAACAACAGGGCCATGGTCCCCGAACTAACTGGGATAATAATTTTTTGTCGTCTCAATTAATTGATTTTAATTAATCAATTAGAATTATGAATAAGACTGTGTCTTGTTTGTGAATTTTAACTAAGCTAGGGCTTATTTGAGAAGAAAAGTAATTTTCGAGTTTATTTATGAATTAAGAGACTTTGTAAGGTTTAATTAATAAATAAAATAAATTGTAATTTTATTTGATAATTAATTATTATTATTAAATAGATAGAATTGACATTTATAGAGTTAGAATTAAAATATGAAATTTGTGAAAAGAAAGATGAATCTAAATAAAATAGAAAAATTGAAACCTAATAGGCCCACTATAGGGTCTGACTAAGGGGTTTAATAAAGCTATTATTTTTATCTTTTTTTTAATTATATTTTAATTCTAAACCTAACCCTAAAAGCTAAGCTATAAATAGAAAAGTATAGCTTTGATATTCATATAATGATCCCACTCCTTTTGTGAAAAAAATAGAAAGTAAAGAGAGCTATTATTTTTGAAATTCTTCTTCTTCTATAAAGAATAGTTCGAAGCCTATAGTAATTTACAGGATGCCCACACATGTCAAAGCTATACCTAGCTTAGTGAGAAAGACTGTGTCGAACCAAATCGAAAGAGAGAAGATCTAGGTTCAGATGTTGATAATGCTCTGCTACAAACAAGAATCAAGGGCTAGAGATTTGAATAGCAAGTGTCATTATTATTCTGCTACCATCAATGTAAAGATTTCTTAATCTCTTATGTGTTTATTTATTATTTTAGTAAATTCATATTTCGAATGTTATATTGAAGAATTATAATCAACATACATGTTAGTAAATGTAGATCCTGGTAAAAAAAAATCCAATAGAGAGCAGCTGTCAGCACGAACCTCCACAGTGTATGAATTGAAGCTGTCATAATGATGGCTGATGTGGATGGGTGACTGATGGGTAACCATCAATCATGCATGAAACATTTTTCAATATCTATCACGTGGGACTCACATCCGTGTTTCCATTCGGACAAATACCAAAAGTCCTCATCCAAACAGATGTTTGCACAGGCACCTGGGGTGCAAATGTTACCCCGATTTTGTTCCACCTGACGTGGCAATTACATGTAGTTTCATTTAGCTGACACTTGGCATAACGTGGGACATCTGGGAAAGAGCATGCTAGACAGTTTTCACATAAGGCTGGTATCAACATTTTATTGTATATTACGTTCCAGGAAGCATCTGGCCGGGTTACCGATATGACGGCTAGGAAGAAAGAAGATCAACATGCCTTACAAGATTGAATCCCGTCAAAAAGACAAGTGTCAAGGAGAGCCTAGTCTGGCTGTCAATAGGCCAGCCAGGATCGCAGAAAGATCAGATAGGACTTAGCAGGCCTTGATGTCTTCTTCAACAAACTCTGGGAATATCTCCAACAACATTCTACAAAGACAAATTCAACTCTTCAGTCTGAAAGGACAGGAGTTTCAGATAGATTATAACTCCCCTAAAAAAGAGTGATTATTATGTATATGTCATATTTCAAATGTTTAAATGTGCTTTCCTACTTCCTATAAATAGTGAAAATATTCAAAAGGAAGGGGGACCTAAATTATTATCTTGATTGTAAGAGTACTTTTATGAATGATATTCTCTGTAAGCGTCTCGAGAGCTATAGCTAAAATTCATTTTATATTCCTTAGTGATCTACACAAAATTTTATAAATATCAATACAGCTAAAAAAGGAGTAGGTCATTACCAATATCTACGGGGCCGAACCTCTATAATTTCTAGTGTTTTTTTTATTTTCTTATTACTATTTCTAACTTTTCATTGATGATTAATTAGCATTTATTAGACTCCAAGTCAGTTGGTAAATTTTTCAGCTAACAATAATATAAAATTATTGCATTCACTTGAGGGAATGGCGTTAAACACGTTGAACATGATTATAACTTTCTTAAAAACATGTTAATTGTTTAATAAAAATATAAAAAATTACTAAATTATTTAGTAATTTTTTTTACAATATTTCAAAAAATATATAAATATAATTTTTTGCATAATCTTTAAGAAGTATATAATATTTGATGTTAAATAATATATATTCAATATGTCATTCTACAATAAATATTATTATGAATATACTACAATAAAGGGAATAAGTTTCGGAAGAAGGTAATCAAGGAGAGTATTGCAACAATGGTTTTACAATTTGTGGCAAGCTACAAATGACCTGCTGTGGAACACAATTGCTCCTAATTTGCAACAGAACACAATTGCTCCTAATTTGCAACAGATAATGCAGCAAACAAAATGGCAAGTCAAGAATAGAATCTCCTTTGTTATGTCAAAAAAATGTAAAGCAAATAGATGTTGAATGGTTTAAAAATTGTAATTATCTGTTTTACAATAGATTACTTGTATAGAGTTCATGTGACATCACTTTTGATGGTCAATAGGTGTAAAGTTGAGATTTGTGGAATGAATTAATTTCTCATTCATAAAGAAAAAAAAACAAAAAAAATAGAAAAGAAGAGAGCAAGATAAGTGAAATTGTTAAGTTTGTTAGAATCAGTTTTTGGTTAGTTATTAGTTAGTTGTAGGATTAAGTGTTAGTTATGACAGCTGTAACTAAACATCAGCTACTATAAGTAGCTTCAATGTATCTGTATTCTTTACTGAGCAATTGAATAACAGATTCAGTCATTTCCTTCTATTCTCTTTGTTTTCTTTCTGCTATGGATTTGTGAAATGGTATCAGAGCTACCATTGTTGGTTCGGCTTCATCTTCATCTTTCTTCTTGCTTCTTTGATTTCTTATTTCTTCTTCAATGGCACGTGGTGGAGGAGCTCAAACTCGAACTAATCGTGATGCTGCTAATGCATCAAATGACTTGAACAGATACTCTGTTCTTGGAGAGAACTCAAGATCCAGCACTGCCAATGATTTGTCGAATCCATTTTTTCTTTCGAATGGTGATAATCCACCTACAGTTCTTGTACCAAAGATCTTAATAGGGAGTGAAAATTACAGTACCTGGAGAAGATCTATGATGATTGCTCTCGTTGCTAGAAAAAAAATGAAGTTTGTTAATGGGAAGATTCCACAACCAGATGAAGAACATGAGGATTTTGATGCTTGGTGTCGATGTAACAGTATTGTAATCTCTTGGATACTTCATGCGATCTCTGCTGAAATTGTTTACAGCATTATGTATCTTGATAATGCAGCTGAGATTTGGTCTGAGTTACATGAAAGATTTAATGAAAAGAATGCTCCAAGAATTTATGATGCAAAGAAAACTATGCAGAATCTTCTGCAGGGTTCGAGCAGTGTTACTAGCTATTTTACAAGATTGAAATCGTTGTGGGATCAGATTCGTGAACTTAGACCACAACCTGTTTGTAGTTGTGGTGCTATGAAGGTCATTCTCGAACAGCAGGAGGAGGATCGACTTCTTGAGTTCTTGGTTGGGTTAAATGATTCTTTCAGCAATGTGAGATCACAAATATTGATGAGAGATCCTCTTCCTACTGTAAACAAAGCTTATGCCTCAGTTGTTCAAGAAGGAAGTCAAAGGAGTTTAACTTCTGGACCTGTTGGATCTATTGCTTCTAGTGATAATGAAAATTCCTCTAATTCTACTGGTGCTGGACAATTTGCTGGTCCAGTTGAACCTTTTCCATCAAAATTCAATTGCACGCATTGTGGAATGAATGGACACACTATAGATCGATGTTTTAAGTTGATTGGATATCCACCTAGGCATAGACTCCATGGAAAATTTCCAAACCGAAATGCCAAAGGAAATCCAAACCAAACTTGTTCAGCATCTGCTAATTTCACTGGTGTTGATGATGAAACGGCAGAAACTAATTCAGGAGAAAAGGATTTGGTGTCCAGCTTGTCTAATATTCAGTGTCAAAAGCTCATGGCCCTCCTTGCTCAGAAAGCTGCAGAGAAAACAACCTCTTCTGTTCCTGATGAGTAGCCTGTTGTGTCACATTTCCTTGGTAAGAATTTTCATGCTCATAACTCCAAATGGATCATTGATACAGGTGCTACACACCATGTGTGCCCTGACATCAATCTATTTTCTAAAACTTACAAGGATTCCAATCTTAAAACAGTCTTGTTACCAACTGGTTTACATGTGAGAATCTCTTGTATTGGAACTGTTATCTTATCCAATAACCTTGTTCTTGAAAATGTCCTATATGTGCCTAACTTTCAATGCAATTTGTTATCTGTTGATTCATTGACAGCTACAGCTAATTGCACTTTTATTTTCACTCATGATAATTGTGTTATTCAAGACAATGTCAAGAACAAGATGATTGGGATGGGTGAAAAATGTGGCAGCCTCTATTACTTGAATTCTAATCATTTTCATGACTCTATTTCTGTGTTCTCTTCATTTTCTGATACTAGAATAACAAATGACACCGTTTGGCATTATAGAATGGGTCATCCTTCTTGTGTAAAAGCTCATTCATTAAATAAAGATTTGAGTTTCCATTTCAATTCCAATTCTGATTCTCATTTCCATTGTTCCATATGCCACTATGCCAAACAAAGGAAATTACCATTCATTTCCAATCATAACATTGCCAAGAATTGTTTTGATCTTATTCATGTTGACATATGGGGTCCCTATAGCACTCTAACTGTTGAAGGGCATAGATATTTTATTACAATTGTTGATGATTGTTCTAGGTTTACTTGGATCAATCTCATCAAACATAAATCTGATGCCCAATCTGTTATTCCCCATTTCATTCAACTTGTTAAGACTCAATTTGGTAAAGTCATTAAAGGTTTTAGATCTGACAATGCTAAGGAATTACAATTCAATGATTTGTTTTCCAAATTAGGGATTATACACTATCATTCATGTGTTCAAAGGCCACAACAAAACTCTGTGGTTGAAAGGAAACATCAACATCTCCTCAATGTAGCTAGAGCCCTCTTATTTCAATCTCATGTTCCTTTATGTTATTGGGGGGATTGTATAACCACAGCTGCTTATTTGATTAATAGAACACCTACTCCTAATTTGAATAACAAGTCACCATTTACTGTTATTCATTCCAAACCAGCAGCTTATGCTCATTTAAAAAACATTTGGTTGTCTTGCATATGCATCTACTTTGAGTCAATCAAGATCAAAGTTTCATCCTAGAGCTATTTCTTGTGTTTTTCTTGGCTATCCACCAGGCATGAAAGCTTATAAGCTCTTGGATTTGAACACAAACCAGATTTTTTACTCAAGAGATGTTCAGTTCTATGAACATATTTTTCCTTTTATTAAAACTTAACATTTACCTGCTGCATATGATCAGTTTTTCTCTGAAATGCCTACTCATACTCAGTTGTTTTCTCCTTGTTCTGAACCTAGTTGTGAACCTAATACTACACATGCACAGAATTTTCATCAACATGTTGTGCATCCTGAATAGGTTCTTATTTCTGATACAAACAATGAACAGGTTCTTAATCCCAATCTGCATAATGATCAGGTTTTTTCTACTCCTGCAACTAATTCACAACAGGTTCAAATTCCTTCTGTTGTCACTCGAACAGGAAGACAAACACATAAACCATCATATCTAAATGAATATCATTGTTATCTTGCTACTAATGCTTTTGCTTCATCTTTTCAAAGCAAGTCTAACACACCTTACCCCTTATCTGCTGTGTTGTCTTATCACAGGTTGTCCCCTGCCTTTCGAGCAACTGTTATGGCCATATCGAGTTACTTTGAACCTGAATTTTTTAGTCAAGCACATGGCATACCCGAATGGGATAATGCCATGGAAACTGAGATAGATGCTCTTGAAAGGAATGACACTTGGATTGTGGTTTCCTTACCTGAGGAACAACATGTCATTGGTTGCAAATGGGTGTACAAAATCAAACTCAATGCTGATGGGAGTGTTGAGAGATTGAAAGCTCGGTTGGTTGCCAAGGGGTACAACCAACAGGAGGGGATTGATTACACTGATACTTTTGCTCCTGTTACTAAACTTGTGACTGTTAAATGTGTCATTGCTCTTGTTGCGATTAAGGGCTGGCACTTGCATCAGTTGGATGTAAACAATGCATTCTTGCATGGTGATCTCAAGGAGGATGTTTATATGACTCTTCCTCAAGGTTATAAACCTAAGGGGGAGCTTCCTCACAATCCTGTATGCAAGCTAAAGAAATCACTTTATGGTTTAAAGCAGGCTTCAAGGCAATGGTTTGCGAAATTCTCCACTGCCTTGTTTGATGAGGGATTTAATCACTCGGCTACAGACCATTCATTGTTCATTAAACACTTTGGTAGCCCTTTCATATTCTTGTTGGTCTATGTTGATGATGTAATACTTGTCAGCAATGACCTTCAACAATTGGAAGCCCTAAAAATCAGATTAAATGCCCGATTCAAATTGAAAGATTTGGGAAATCTTAAGTACTTCTTGGGGCTCGAAATAGCTAGATCACACAAAGGCATATTTGTGTCACAAAGACCATATGCTTTGCAGCTTCTTGAAGACTTGGGATACCTTGGATGCAAGCCTATGAACACACCTATGGAAGCCAATCTCAAGCTTGGACAGAATGAAAAAGAAAAGTTGGCAGACCCTACTCTATACAGAAGGATAGTTGGAAAATTGCAATATCTGACCATTACAAGGCCAGATATCTCATACTCAGTTAATAAACTGAGTCAATTTCTTGCTGTGCCAAAACTCAGTCACATGAATGCTGCTTTTAGAGTCCTACAGTATGTGAAAGCCACACCAGGTCAGGGAATTTATTTCCCTGCTGAAACTGAAGTTCAATTGAAGGCTTATACTGATTCGGACTGGGCTTCTTGTCCCGACACAAGGAGATCAACAACAGGTTTCTGTATTTTCTTAGGAGACTCTGTTATTTCATGGAGAAGCAAGAAGCAGCATACGGTTTCGAGATCCTCAGCAGAAGCTGAGTACAGAGCAATGGCGAATACCACATGTGAGATAGTTTGGCTGTTGTCAATCTTAAAGGAGCTCAAAGTCGATCATAAAGGGCCAGCATTGCTGTTTTGTGATAATAAATCAGCACAACATATTGCAGCAAACCCTGTTTTCCATGAGAGAACGAAGCATATAGAGATAGATTGTCACTTGGTAAGAGACAAGGTTCAAGCTGGAGTTATCAAGACTGTTCATGTGGCTTCCAAAGAACAACTAGCTGATATACTAACCAAACCTTTGTTCCCTAATCAGTTCAATTACATTAAAGGCAAGATGGGATTGAAGAACATATATTGTCCATCTTGAGGGGGAGTGTTAAGTTTGTTAGAATTAGTTTTTGGTTAGTTATTAGTTAGTTGTAGGATTAAGTGTTAGTTATGACAGATGTAACTAAACATCAGCTACTATAAGTAGCTTGAATGTATCTGTATTCTTTACTGAGCAATTGAATAACAGATTCAGTCATTTCCTTCTATTCTCTTTGTTTTCTTTCTGCTATGGATTTGTGAAAGAAATGAGAATATTTAACTCTTTTATTTCAATGGTTGAATTCTTATTTTTAAATAGTACAAGAAAAAATTTGGGAAACTAAATCAGTATAATAATAGTAAATACAATAAAATTTTAATAATGAGTTTTATCTTTGAGGTAAGTAATTGATTTTCCATTATTTTTTAATATATTGATATATTTCATGACAGTGCACATTTAAAGGTAATGCCTATTATAAAAATTTAATAATAAAATTATTGATATTCTCTATTAATTTCATTAAAAAAATTAGAATTAATTTTATGTTTTAATACATAATGGATCAATATATGTATACGAATGTACTTTAATCACTCAAAATGAGTATAGCGCTTTAGTGATCAGCCAAAAATTCACATCAGAATGTCTCTGCACTGAATTCATTATTGTACGGTGAAGTAATAAGTACGTATAGAGAAACAACAGGAATTATTTATTGGAAACAACATTACACACATGTAGTTAATAATTAATACATATTATTTTTATTTAAGCTTAAGATTTGGAAGGCCCAACTAATGATTGATTTTGGATGTAGGTGGCGGTGATCGCACGTTTTAATGTGGCAGGTATTGATATTGGAGATATTCCTGATCAAAGTGGTTTTTTGGGTAAAATGGAAGAGTGTGGTGGCAGTGATGGCAAGGAGTGTGAGACTTTTGGTGGCAAGGATGGGAGTTTCGGGAAAGAGTGTGAGGATATTGGTGGCAGAGATGGAAGTTTTGGCAGGGATGACGGTAGCGGTGGTAGTGATGGCTTAGGTAATTTGGGTAAAATTTTTGGTATTAGGAAACCTTTTTGACCTAGTAGTGAAGATGGATTTTGATTAGCACCTTCATCATCGTAATGATCAGCTTCGACTAGCTTGGTTAATCCAATGAGGCATAACAATAATGCCACAACAATAATAAGCTTATTGTTTTCCATTCTCACAAACTCTCAATCTTTGTTTTATGTAGTTAGTTATAACTTAAATAATTTTAACCAATGATAAGTGAGATATGATTGAGTTAATCAAGTATATCATTCACTATATATATAGGAAATGGTGATGTTGATTATTGATCATTGTAGCAACTAATAATAAAAGTTTGGTATGATAATTATTACGTTGTTTAATTATGAATAGTTATTATTAGTGTGCATAGTAAATGTGTTAATTTATTTCAGTTTACGTCATTTGCATATTCACGTTTAATTATTACTACCTAACCTGTTTATAGAATGCTACGTGCGAGGCTAAGTTTTATACTAAATGTGTTTTGTTTTATTTAAAAATAATACAATAAATAATTAAAAAAAAAAATATTAATTATTGTTTCAGATTATTAATATGTATATTATAAATAATATTGTTAATAATTAAAAGTAAATACTCCATACAATATATGAATGTTTAAGAAATCTTGATAATCAAACTTCAATTTGTTCTTAAGTTAATCCAAAAATTAATGTTCGAAAAATAAAGCATAGACAAATTAAATTTGAGTTAAATAAAAAAGATATTAAAATTTAATCTCTAAATTGTTGATAGGTAAAGATAACACATGTCTAAAAGTTGTAAAAAAAATAAGAATACTCTTAATGGTTGAGTTTTAATTTTCTTTTGCGCGACAACAGTGTAATATTTGTATTTTGCACTTTTCAATCTATCTGGATCTGCATATAATTGAATTATTCATTTTTCTGTACGTGGATAACTTGTATATGATAATGTCGACAAAATTGTTATTTTTTATTAAGATGGTAAGATATAGTGTAAATAATTAATTTAATAAATAAAATCTACTTATGATAATCAAGTACATTTATTTGATTTATTTGAAACTATATTTGTGCAGTAAAGTGTATTATTTGGGCAGCTATACATGACGTATTTTTTTCATGATATCTGCAAACTGTTAAAAATATAAAAAAATATTGTCTACATTTTTAAAAATTAAGGAAAACACGGTATAAAATAAAGTAATCAAGGAAAAACTATTATTTATTATGTTTGTAAAAATTAAATTATATAAACTTTTGTTACAATTATTTAGAAAATAAAAATTAAACAAATAAAAGTATAAATAAAATAAAATAAAATAAAGAGATCTAGGCACTAATGCACTTGCCAACCTCACCTAGTAAGTCAAAAGAAAACTCCTTAGTTTTAATATAAGCCTAATTTAAAATGCATCATGCATTTAATCGCAATAAGTAGATATCAAAATGTGCTCGTTTGGTACGTTGTATTAGGTCGTAATGTATTGTATTGTATTATATTAAATTAGATTATATATCATATTTTTTATAATACTATGTTAAATGTTAATTTATACTAATATATTATATATTTATGTACTCATACAAGTCAATACCACATATAATTTTACATAAAAATATTGCATGAAATATAATTTAATATAATACTATACAATACAATACAGTGTGCCAAACGAGCCAAATATTTATGTAATATCTTAACTGTATACCACATTTATTTATTTGTATAGTAATAGGCATATAAATTTATTCAGGCTCATCTAGTTACAAGTACAGAAACATATCAATAATTAACTTAAAAATAAACAAAATAAAACAAAGACGACTAAATATTCACAATATTTATTTAGGCTCATCTAGTTACTTAGTTTTATGTTTAATATCATTAAATAATATTATAATTATTGTTTGTTATAGTAAATATTTAAAATATTATATATAATTTAATTAAATAAATAATAATATTTTTTTTCAAAATAAATATAAATAATATTATTTAAAAGAAGACTAAATATAACTTATAAAAATAAACTAAATATAACTTAAAAAAATAAACTAAATATAAAATCTGAGAAAATAAACATAATAATAATTTACAAAAATTAAATGCTTAATATAAAGTATATTCAATTATTTACCTTTTTTCTATAAATATAAATAGTATTTTTTTAATAATATATATAATATTTTTAGATAATATTACGTGATGAGCCTAGTATTGTTAGTTTTATGGCAATTTAAGTAAATGAAGTTAAGAAATAAATCTACGTTTATTAGAATGCATTTATTCATTATACATTTTCTCTACTGTATTGAAATGGACTAATAAAGTAAGAAAATTTAAAGTTTGATTAAACAATTCCATATCATCCTATACATAAAATAATATTCACTCTAATAAACTAATTCATTCGAAACAACATTAAGATTATAAATCAAACGCACCTTTGCTGGCACCAATGAGGAAGAACTCATTGGGGGTGATGGGACTATAAAACAAATCAACCACAGAATGCGAATGGCCATGGCAAACAAGTGGAACGAATCCTTCTTATTCATATCGCTCAAAACTCCAAATCAGATTAAAACCCAAAAAATAAAACTAAAACAACTAATCCTTCTTCTGATCTATATTCCAAGGGCAACGAAAAAAATCCTAAAACCAACACACAGAAAGTTTTAATTTTTACTCTCCTAAACAATCAATCTAAAAAGGTAAAATAGGCAATAAATAGAAATAAAATAATTAGCTAAACGAAATAGGAATTACGTTGATAAATTTGAGATTATGCAGAGAAATTTCAGTGCAAATAAAAATTGGCAGTATATTTGGACACAAGTGGGAAAACACAAGTTATTTAGAGAAATTTAAGAACCGATCCACACCTCCTAACCATTGACAATAGCTCTGAAATCTATAACAAAATTGCCCAGAAACAAATTACAAAGTTCTAAAGAAAAAAAAAAGTAAAAAGAAAAATATAAGAACAAAATAATCAACTAATTATGATAAATTCTGCTCTCTCTCCCTAAAGTCTATTATGTATGTAAATGTAATAAAAAATGCTAAAGGGTATCATGAGTTCCTACATATTAATATTTAATATTGATATTGATTTACAGACTACACTCGATGTGCTAACTTCCGGTGGAAGAGTATGGAAGCTTCTTCTTCTCAATAGAGGAGTTTACCATTGTATTATGAATTTTGCGTAAGGTTTTTTTGAGGCAACGGACTATTTGGTTTGGTATCAAGATTATAGGGTGCTAAAGTTCCATTTCTTTTCTTATAGAGATATGGCTGATTCAACACTTAATGACTTATTTGAGGAATCTGTCCAAGTTAGTGTGGAGGACATAACTTGTGATCTTCATCCCGGTGAAGCTGATCCTGTTGGAAATTATTTTACTAGGATCTAGATTTACTAACGAGTATGTTGGATTAAAAACCTAATATGAATTCTAAAACAATGAAAATAAACACATATAAAGTTAGAAAACCTTACAGTGGGTGCAGCGGAATAATATGACTCCTTCCGTTCAGATCTCTAGCCCTTGATTCCTTTCTGTAGCAGAGCATCACCAAGATCTGAACCTGGATCTTCTTTTCTCCTTCTTTGATGCAGAAATTCCATAGTCTTACATACTATAATTGAGATACCACTTGATGTGTGTGGGCACTACTCATCTCACAAGGATTTCGAAATTTTTCTCTCATTTTCTCTCTTAATTTCGTGGCTTTTAGCATAGCAGAGAAGAGAACAAAGGGTTTCTTTATATAGGGAGAAGGGAGAGCACAACTTTCCAAATAAAACAGTTTCCTTAATTACTGTGTAATCAATTAACTGCCTTATTTAGTGTGATCCACCACTTTCCTATTTTTGCTAGGCTTTGATTAGCAATTACATGGCAATTAAAATTGAAAATAATAATTGGGAAAATCAAACCATGTGGCCGGTCATAGGGGGAAATGGGCCTCACTTGGATTTTGCAGTTTCCTCAATTTTATTTCTATTTCTCCAAAAATGCCATTTTTCAAATTCTAATCATTTAAATGCCAAAACTAATTATTTAATAACTAAAATAGATTATTAAATAATATTGTCATTTAAAATAATTATTAATTAGACATGCAAAGTCTCTCAATTAATAATTAAACCTAGAAACCGTTTTCTTTACGATTTCATCCTTAAACTGTGAGAATTCATAAAGTAGACATAGTCTAACTTTTAGAATTACAATTGATTAATTAAAATCAATTAACTGAGTCTTACAAGCAGTATGGTCTCAAGTAGTATGGGGACCATGGGTCTATATAACCGAGCTTCTAATAAGTCGAACCGAATTTACCAAGTAAATTCCCTAACTTATTAATTCATCATTGAATCCACAGTTAGAACTTAAAATTGCACTCTCAGTCATATAGAACGCTCTATATGTTCCATAATGGAGACACGTCATTAGTTATCCATTATTATAACCCTAATGTGATCAATGATCCTCTATCTAGATGATCTACATTGAAAAGGGACTACTGTTACCGCTACACCTTCAATGTATTTTATCCTTAAAACACATAACCCTGTATAAATGATATTTCACCTAAGTGAAAGGAGATCTCCACCATTTATCTTCGTTTGGTTAAGCTCGAAGGAAATCAGCCTTTACTTCTATTTGCCACATAGAAGCTATAGATTCCATATTTATGTTAGCGCTCCCACTAAATTGCATTATCGTGTTCCCAAAATGTAAGTATCACCCTAACCGGCTTAACTTAACAAATCAAAGAACACGAATAACACTCTTGAGATTGAACCTAACCATATCAGGATTGAGATCATTTGATCTAGGATCAACAGGTGATATTGAATTGAATAGATATTACGGTAAATTTTAATATATCTAATCAAAGTTCAATATCGGTCCATTCCGATGTATACTCCATACATCCGATACTGGTAAACTTTGCCAATGTCCTGGAAAGGACATAACACTTTTCCAAGGTGTAAGAATACCTATCGCTGATTATACCATGTCAGTCTAAATCCAGTGTTCTGACAAATCAGGGAATAAACTTTTGAACATATAATTAAGATTATATTCCACTGTGCTGACAACACTATAATCTTTAACCAACTCATATGTTTTGGACTTAAAAAGAATTCATACATTATATACCTATAATCATGAAATAAATCATGTGAACCATGCAACATAAAATGTTATTTCTGATCTTTATTAATAAGTAAATCTGATTATATGAAATGAGTTTTATTTAGGGCATAAAACCCAACAAACTCCCACTTGCACTAATATAAAACAAAAAGTGCATTTCAAATAATCATTAACACCTTGATATACAAATCAAGTGTAATAGTAGTAAACTCCTCGTAATAGGATCTGACAGGTTGAATTAAACACGACCTCTTTTCCACCATTACTCTTCCTTAATCACAAAATCCTTGATAAGGTGAAATTCCTCTCTATATGTCTACTCTCTTGGATAGTGGATTCTATACTTTTGGGCAACTACTTCTTGGTTATTCAGGAAGTAACCCTAGTAGTTAAGGCAAATTGGAACGGTGCCACAAAAGTATAGAACTTTCCTTAGACTGAATAAGTATCTTTCCTGCAACTTTTAACATTCAGTCTCTCTCTGGTAGACCAAGAGATTTCAGATAGGTTTTTACACTTCTCCAAAATCACTACTCCACCCCTAAAGTAATCACCATCTCATCAGCAGACTTTCTAGCACACAGGCAAGTCTCGAAATCTGATGTGGTGTAGTCTAAGAGTTTCAAAACTACCCTTATTGACTAACATATAGTTCCTCTTCTTAATCTTAAAATTTACTTGATTGTCTTCCAATGTTCCTCTCCTGGATTAATCTGATACCTACTCATTACTCCCACTCCACAGTAGGTGTCTGGTCTAAGGCATACAAAAGCACATCTGAGACCTCTCACTGTTGATTCAAGAAATTCTTTCATGGCTTTATCTTCTCTGGAATAGTTGAGACTTTTCCTTAGATAAATAAAATCTATATCTAAGAAGTTGTGAAGCTTTTATAGATTGCCATTAAAAGGAAAATGCTTCAGCATCTTACTGCTTGCATTAGAGTAAGTAATTACCAGGTATACCACAAGCCATAGGTTTAGATAAACTCAAACCTATAATACTAGGAACAGGAAGTTTTGTTAAGTCCATTGAATAGACTTATGAACGAAATTTCCTATCATGTCCTTGTAATAGAAAACTTTAGGTTACTCCATGTGAATAGATCAAACCATAGTTCTCTTGGCTTTCTTCTTAGTTTCTTATCTTGACAATCCATTACTTGTTTAAACTCACAATGGATTTTAATCACTAGTGTCTTCCAAGTCATAAGAAGGTAAAGTTCCTTGAAACTTTCCCACTACAACAAGGTACCGTGAACTATGTCAAAGAAAACTAAATGGTATAGACCTCTTCAGTTGTGTTAAGACAGCAAAGTCAGTGGGATCATCTTGTAAAATAAGATGATAGAACACTTTTGGAATCAAGAAAAAATATCTCCTTTATTCGCTACTTCATTTTCATATTTAGTCATTTTCTTAGAAAAATAGTATTTGTTTAAACAAACACTTTCTTATCTAATGACTATGGGATACTCCACCCCTAATCACTTAGAATGGCTAACAAACATGCAAACCAGGGTTAGCAGTTCTAGCTTTTCTTAGGATTTCGATTAGGTCACCGATGAATCTAGTAATGATTTACATTAAGTATACAACCATTGCATCATTCTGAAATTTTATTTCCATAGAAGGATTTAGGCAACGACAAGTAACTAATCATCAATATGCAACTCGAATTTCTAGGGAGGTAAGTTTGGATATAATTCAAAATCAAATTAATGATCTTTGAACTGCATATCTACTAACTTTTTCTCCACCCCTATCAGTTCGCAAGATCTTTAACCACTTTCCATTGCTAGAAATTCATGAAATTTTTCAAACATTTCAAATTTCTTTTGCGTAAGGTAAAATCTAGAGTGATCGTTTTAAGAATACAACAAAAGCTCATATCCACCCCTGAATGTACACCCATCTGCGAATGAGATGATTATACTTTCAGTGGATATAGGCATATTAACTCTTTGCAGAGAATGATCTTGTCAAAACCACTATGAACAAGATACAAATGCCATACATTTATAAAATATGTTGTTGTATCTTTTGATGACTTAAGTTTAGTAACATCAAAGAGTTCTTGGGAATAGTGCAAATGGATTCTGGTCACAGAATACTAAACTCATACAGTTTGAATACATTGAAAGAAAATGGTTATTAAACACTTGTGAAAGTGTAACTGTATAATTAGTAACTCTTTCTTGGACCACCACTACTAATCTAACTCTATGATTTGCCTATACAAGTAGGAGATATCTAAGATTGAGGATTTATATTATTTAGGGATAGAATTCTCGGAATATAATCATATGCGTCATCTAATTTCTTAAGAGAAAATAAGACTTTATATGATTTATAGACCATTCATCCAATGATATGTCATTAAGCTAATTCGAAATGAATAAGCTAAGAGGAATTAGGATAATTTCGTTTTAAATAAGAATCTAACGATGCTCCGATTAGCGAGAGTCAAAGTAATCTTATTTATACAATCTTCTTGTTTCATATTGTAAAATACTAGTCTAAGGTGTCATCAATTGATGAACAGCTAGATGTTGCATATATAATATTTATCTTTCGAGATCTAACACTACTATGTTAGTCTAATGGTGAAAATCCGTTAGGGATTTATTTCATTAGAAAAACAAACCAAGTTAGACCAACAATGAAGATTCGAAATTAAACTACAATTTAGTAACAGAAAATAACATGGTTCAATACAAATTCATACACAATTCAGAAATTATGAAGCACATAGCAAGTAGAAATGACAAGTGAAAATACTAAAACATACAATCCTAAATAATTTCAAAGGTTTTCAACAAACTGATATAAGTGTCCCGTTTAGGCGAGAGTCAAAGCTACCATTCATTGAATAGAGTCGTCAGCTCATCTAAAATGATCAACATTCTAGCAACCTTTTATTCGATCAAGATGTGAATCCGTGTTGTCCCGTTTAGGCGAGAGTCAAGGCTATTCTATCTTATGAGCTTCCACCATTGTTTCATATTCTTGCAAGTCTTATACAGTCGCCACCATTAGGGTGGTCATAAACTATATAAAAAACTTACAAGATTACTTATCTTTCGAGATTAAACGGTGCTAACTTGCTAATGAACGTTCCTCCATTAGGGAGGATTACTCACTAAAACAATAGCTATGTAAAACCAACAATGGAGATCGAATATCCTTATAATAATAAAGCTCATTGTTTAATGAAGGTTTGTATTTTCTTCTAATATTTATTTTAATCTATTTATTTTAAATATATATTTATTCAATTAAAATTTCAAATTTAGAATGAAAAATTCCAAATAAATTTTAATTTAATATTTATAAATTATACTTAGATGGACATGAAAATAACGTGAATTATTTCCATCTTAGTAATAATTTCCATAAATATTTAGAAAATTATTCAATTTAAGTTGTTTCAAAATTAATTTAAATTAATTTACAACTCAAATTTAATTTTCTATAAATATATATTGCATTTCGAAAAAAAAAAAGTGTATAAGAATACAACTTTCGAAAATGCTTTAAAATAAAATAAAATAAATCCTGGAAAATTGCTCTAATTTTATGTTGGCCCAAAATTAATAAAAATTAATTTTCAACAAAAAATATAATTTTCCAATTTAATTAAATATCTAAGAAAAATTTCAAATATTTAAGTATCATGATTAAAAAATCAACTTAAATATTAATTTTCTATTTAATTAAATACACTAGAAAAATACTTTAAGCAAAACAGATAATATCTATCTAGACTTTCGTAGACTAATTAATTCTATTTCTAATTATAATATATTTTAGTTCATTTATTTTAATTAACCATTAAATAAAAAAGTCATTGATTTAAGTTGGTCAAAAATTAAATAAATAATTTTCAACTTTAATCTATTTTTCAAATAAAATTCAAAATTTCTGCATTAAAGAAATGCAATTTCAAAATTTTGGGAAATGATTAATAAAATAAAATAAAATATATTTTAAAAATTATTCAAACTTAAGTTATTCTGAAATAAGATTCCAAACTTAAAATAATTTTCAACTTTAATTAAATAACATGAAAATAACAATATTAAAGTATCATGATGAAAATCAATTTAGATATTGAAATTTTCAATTTAATTAAATGTATTAAATTCAAGAAACAAATAATTAAGTAAAGAGGAAACTTAATTATTAATTCTAGTTTAATACTAAGAAAATATTCTAAACTTAGATTGTACCAAAATTAATTATGAGAAAATTAATTTCACAATCAATGATATTTTCCTATTTAATATTAGAAATAATAACTAGTACTAGAAATTGGTAAGTATATCTATAAAAATATCTATGTTAATTTCAAATTTATTAATTATTTAATTTGTCATATAAGATAATTTTAATATAATATTTTAAATAAAAAGACAAAGTTATCTTTTAATTTAAAATATCGTAAATATCAAAATATCTAATCTTATAATTAAATAATCTATAAATATTAAAGAGGTTAACAAATTTTTAAATCTTACAATAATAGGAAATATTTAAAATTGGAAACATTCCAAAATAGAAATATTTAAAATTTGAAAAATTCTAAATTGAAAATATTTAAAATTGGAAACATTTCAATTTAGAAATATTTAAAATTGGAAAAAAAAATTTTAGGAAACAATCCCATGAAAAAATTGGATTTTTGGGGAAAAAACCTCAATCTTCCAAAATTCATATCTTTCTCAATTTTTATCGGAATCGAGTTCCGTAAAAACAAAAATTGCTCAATTTTTCACAAGGAATCCAAATAAAATATTTTAAAAAATTGAAAAAAATATAATTCATGGAAAAATTTCATACAACACATACATTCATCACATAAGTACATAAACCAACATGAAACCATCCAAATCAACACAGAAACATATCAATCATCGTTTTTATTCATATTACATGAAAGTAAATCATTACCATGGCTCTGATACCAGTTGCTGGAAATTATTTTACCAGGATCTAGATTTACTAACGAGTATGTTGGATTAACAACCTAATATGAATTCTAAAACAATGAAAATAAACACATATAAAGTTAGAAAATCTTACAGTGGGTGCAGCAGAATAATATGATTCCTTCCGTTCAGATCTCTAGCCCTTGATTCCTTTCTGTACTAGAGCATCACCAAGATCTGAACCTGGATCTTCTTTTCTCCTTCTTTGATGCAGATATTCCATAGTCTTACATACTATGATTGAGATACCACTTGATGTGTGTGGGCACTACTCATCTCACAAGGATTTCGAAATTTTTCTCTTCTTTTCTCTCTTAATTTCGTGGCTTTTAGTATACCAGAGAAGAGAACAAAGGGTTTCTTTATATAGGGAGAAGGGAGAGCACAACTGTCCAAATAAAACAGTTTCCTTAATTACTGTGTAATCAATTAACTGACTTATTTAGTGTGATCCACCACTTTCCTATTTTTGCTAGGCTTTGATTAGCAATTACCTGGCAATTAAAATTGAAAATAATAATTGGGAAAATCAAACCATGTTGCCGGCCATAGGGGGAAATGGGCCTCACTTGGATTTTGCAGTTTCCTCAATTTTATTTCTATTTCTCCAAAAATGCCATTTTTCCAATTCTAATCATTTAAATGCCAAAACTAATTATTTAATAACTAAAATAGATTATTAAATAATATTGTCATTTAAAATAATTATTAATTAGACATGCAAAGTCTCTCAATTAATAATTAAACCTAGAAACCCTTTTCTTTACGATTTCATCCTTAAACTGTGAGAATTCATAAAGTATACATAGTCTAACTTTTAGAATTATAATTGATTAATTAAAATTAATTAACTGAGTCTTACAAGCAGCATGGTCTCAAGTAGTATGGGGACCATGGGTCTATATAACCGAGCTTCCAATAAGTCGAAACGAATTTACCAAGTAAATTCCCTAACTTATTAATTCCTCATTGAATCCACACTTAGAACTTGGAATTGCACTCTCAGTCATATAGAACGCTCTATATGTTCCATAATATAGACACGTCATTAGTTATCCATTGTTATAACCCTAATGTGATCAATGATCCTCTATATAGATGATCTACATTGAAAAGGGGCTACTGTTACCGCTACACCTTCAATGTATTTTATCCTTAAAACACTTAACCCTGCATAAATGATATTTCAACTAAGTGAAATGAGATCTCTACCATCTATCTTCGTTTGGTTAAGCTCGAAGGAAATCATCCTTTACTTCTATTTGCCACATAGAAGCTATAGATTCCATATTTATGTTAGCGCTCTCACTCAATTGCATTAGCGTGTTCCCAAAATGTAAGTATCACCCTGACCCAAAAGTAGGCTTAACTTAACATATCAAAGAACACGAATAACACTCTTGCGATTGAACCTAACCATATCAGGATTGAGATCATTTGATCTAGGATCAACAGGTGATATTGAATTGAATTGATATTACGGTAAATTTTAATATATCTAATCAAAGTTCAATATCGGTCCCTTCCAATATATACTCCATACATCCGATACTGGTAAACTTTGCCAATGTCCTGGAAAGGACATAACACTTTTCCATGGTGTAAGAATACCTATCGCTGATTATACCATGTCAGTCTAAATCCAGTGTTCTGACAAATCAGGGAATAAACTTTTGAACATATAATTAAGATTATATTCTAGTGTGCTGACAACACTATAATCTTTAACCAACTCATATGTTTTGGACTTAAAAAGAATTCATACATTATATACCTATAATCATCAAATAAATCATGTGAGCCATGCAACATAAAATGTTATTTCTGATCTTTATAATAAGTAAATCTGATTATATGAAATGAGTTTTATTTAGGGCATAAAACCCAACAGATCCCCCGAATGAGCCGTGCAAGGTTATTTTGGGGAAGCTCTTCTGTAACACTAGACTTGGAAGAAAGGCGATACAGGGCTCTTTGAACAACGCTTGGGCATCCATCTCTGGATGGAGCTGGAAAGAAAGGGATGATGGGCTGCTACAGTTCTCATTCAGAACAAGTTTTGATGCTGAAAACGTTCTTCTAAGGAGACCGTGGCTGGTATGTGGTTATTTGCTCGTCTTTATGCCCTGGCCTTCATGGCTCACTCCAGAGGAGGTCAAGTTTTATCATACGCCATTATGGGTTCGATTAAACAGCATTCCTTCATTTTATTGGAACAAAACGAATTTACAGGAGATGGCGGGAAAAGTTTCAACAGTCTATGAGCTTCCTCGGCATATCGAAAAGAACTTTGAAAGGGGATCTTTTGGTATGGGCACTTTAAGGTTTCGAGCCACAGTGGAGCTATCTAAACCAATTTTCTCTGGTTTTTTTCTTCGAAGAACAAGGATTAAGGACCTATGGCTTCAATATCAATATGAGAAACTTCCTAGAATATGTTACAAGTGCGGACTAATGACACATGAACACAAGTTTTGTTTCAAGACTCCGGCTATGATCAAGGACACCAATGGCGAATTCTTCCCAATGTATGGGAATTGGATGGCTGAGGATACCGTTGAATGGTCACCCTTCAATCTACCTCTGTTGAAATGGTTCAGTGAGTGGATAGTGAATCAAAAGGCGGCCAAAGATGAAAAAATGAGACAATTGCTAAAGAATTAGAGACTTAGCTTACAGATTGAGGGTGCGGATTCAAGGTAGCTTCCTACGCAATACCCTGGGAAGAGAAGACAAGTGGAAACGGTGGTGGAGACCAGAGTCAGCTCCGGTGAACTGGTCATTAACCGGTACCCAGCGGTCACTTTGTCGGAGATTGGAGAAGTTACCCCATTTGAGAATACAACAAACTTGATTGTTGAAAAGATACTCCCAGAGCTTCCTCCTTTGGAGATAATAAGGACAATGCAAAAGAAAAAAGATGTACCCAGCTGCAGTGGTAAAAAACTCATGCCTGCAAAGGATGGAATCGGGCACGCGGTACCAAATTCCCCTTCTGATCATCAAATCGTAGGGCTCTTGGGTGATGTTCCTGGAATAGAGCCGAATATAGAACCCTCTAATTTCCTAGCCGTTGGAGTCCAGGTGGCAAATGAAGATAATGACAAACTAAAAGGGATTCTAGATGACACAGCCCAAGTAGACCAAAACTTCATTCGAAAAAGCCCAAGGAAGGTGGGCCCTGAACCACAAAGCCCGTTTGGTACACAAGCCCATATTATGGAGTACCCATCGAAGGAATGTTGGGATTTGGCATTTAACCAACTATTGGGAGCCCAAACCATTGATAAATTTCATCGTGAGCCCACCCTTTTTAATCCAATCTTGGACATTGAGGAGATTCGTTGCTATGAAGCTGACCAAGGACCAAGGAAAAGAAAAGCAACAAACGGCTTTTATATGCTTCCCAAAAAAGAAGACGATAGACGATTCCACCAAAATGATGATCAACGTGATACACCAAGGTACGAAGGAAGAATGGACTCCCCTATACCAAACTCAGGCGGTGGCTTTTCACCTGGATCTATTGAGAAGGGCGATAGTCAACGTAGGAGAGGAAGACCGAGGAAAAATACTGTCTCTGGGCCAAAGCCATCGGAGCCCACAAGGAAAAGAGGAAGAGCGACAAAGGAGGCGACATTAGCTATGAAACCGAAGAGCTTCAAAAAGGAGAGTGACAACAAAAGGAAAAACAAGGTTAGAAAGCACTACTGTAATTCTTGGGATAATGCCTCAGTTGAACTTGCTATTGATATGAATAACCACTTTGTGGTAATTGAGAAAAATATGAATATGCCAAGTCAATGTGTGATTGAAGAGATTGGAGAGGCAGCAGAGATGCAATGGATCACAAGTCCAAACACTACTAATGACCAATTGGATGCAACCAAGCAGGTTTTTTGCTTTGGGGCTATGGAGACTTGCCCACAAAAGTCTCCAAGTTCTCAATGAAAATCCTTGCTTGGAATTGTCACGGTCTCGGGAACTCCGCGGCAGTTCGACAATTGACGGCCTTGATTCGTCAGTCAAATCCCGATGTGATAGTTTTATCGGAAACAAGAATTGGAAAGGAGAAATGTCATAGACTATGCTTGAGGTTACATTTCATTGATGGAAGTTATGTCCATCCTGATGGTTCAGCGGGGGGTTTCGGAGTTTTCTAGAGTAGTGGGCTGAAGGGTACTGTGATGAGTGAAGAGAAAAACTTAATTAATGTTGTCATTGAGTCGGAACCTCCTGGTTCTCCTTGGAACTTATTGGGTGTCTATTGCCCGCCTACTATAATGGGGAGAGAAGCTTTCCGGAACAACATTGGTGATTTAATTCTGAAAAACATGAATCCTTCTATGATCATTGGTGCTCTTAATGGTACCCTTGCGGATCATGAGAATCTCCATTACTCAAATTGGATGAACCCAACTCGTTACTCCTTTGACTTGCGGCGTATGGTTGCTAGAACAGGGATGATAGATTTGGGGTCACAAGGAGGAAAGTTTACATGGTTTCAAAAAACAAAAGCTACAAATGGGGGATGCAAATTAAAAAGAGCTCGTCTTGATAGAGTTTTGGCGTCGATTGAGTGGAAAATGTTGTACCCGAATGGCATTACTCATGTGCTTAGTGCAGCTACCTCAGATCACAGACCGATTCTTCTTGATACAAATGGAGGAATCAACTGCAACAAATCACACTTTAAGTACGAGCTAATGTGGGGAAGAGATCCTAAATGCTACTGGGTTGTCAAGAATGCCTGGAAGGATAAACTTCATCAACACCCTATGATTAACTTTTATCGGAAACTCAAAAATACAAAGGAACACTTGGCGAGGTGGAATAAAGTACAATTTAAGTTAATCGGTAACCAAGTTAGTGAGGCGAAAGCTTCTCTGCAGCAGCTTGAAGATAGAGTGCATGTAAACGGAGAGGACCTTGCAACCGCTAGAGACAAACTAAACGAAGCCCTTGCAAGGGAGGAGATTTTTTGGAGACAAAAATCTCGTGTTAAGTGGCTGCAGCAGGGAGACAGATGCATGAAATTCTTCATGGCCACCACTGTGATTCGTCGTAGACGAAACTACATTCAGCAGCTCCGGTTGGAGGACGGAGGGTGGGAGAAAAATCTCAGTAATATCGCTAATCTGTTCATTCCAAGATTCAACAACACATACATTGATAGAAAAATAGCAGCTCTCCCATCTCTCAACTGCCTGGAGGAATGTATTATTTCTAGTCAAGATAATGAGCAATTGAAGGCTTTCCCAACTGAAAGAGAAATTGAAAGATGCATCCGCTCAATGGGACAAGAAAGAGACCTTGGACCTGATGGAATGTCCACGGGGTTCTATTTGCAGCACTGGGCGATAGTCAAAGATGATGTTATAGATATGGTCAACCACGTCTTTAGCAACTCTAAGCTTCCCTCGTGTATAAATAATACCAACATCGTGCTTATCCCAAAAAAAGAGTGCCCCAGTGAAGTAAACGACTATAGGCCGATAGCTCTCTGTAATGTTGCCTATAAATGTATCTCAAAAGTTTTAGCACTCAGGCTCAGAAGCATCTTACCTGACATCATCTCCCCAGCCCAAACAACTTTTGTAAAGGGACGACTCATAGCAGAAAACACTGCGGTAGCAAAGGAAATAGTCCATTCAATGGGAAAGAAAAGGGGGAAAAATGGATACATGATGATTAAACCAGACATAGAGAAAGCTTACGACAAGATGAGCTGGAATTTTATTGTGCAAGTCCTTCAAAGACTGAAGTTTGACAAAAGATTTGTAAGGTGGGTGAAAAAGTGTATTGATGTCAAGAGAATGGGACTACTTCTGAATGGTTCTGTGCAAGGAGTGATTTCCCCGACTTGTGGCTTAAGGCAAGGAGATCCTTTATCTCCCGCTCTGTTCATTATTGCAGCGGACGTTCTTTCTCGACTTATAATGGCAATGAATGAGGCTGGGGAGATAGCAGGTTTCAAGGTTAGAAGAGGGGGACCAGCCATTACACATCTGATGTTTGCCGATGATATAATATTGTTTGGCAAAGCATCAGTGAGGGAAGCGAAAAGCTACTTTAAGTGTTTTGAAGATTATTGCGCTTGGTCTGGACAAGCAGTTAATTATCAAAAATCAACGGTTCACTTCACCCAAGGTGTCCCTAGCAAGAAGGCGGAGGAGATCATGAGTATTCTAGGAATGAAGAGGATGAATAGAGATTCATTGTATCTCGGATTGCCTTTATTTAGATTGGTGAAGAGAGCTAAGGACCTGAATTTCCTTGTGGACAAAGTTATGCAACGAGTAAAAAGTTGGAAAACAAGGTTATTATCAAAGGCGGGACGAGCTTGTCTCATTCAATCGGTAGGCTCTTCCATCGCTACATATGTGGCAGCCTCTGATGTAATTCCAAAGAAAATTGTAGGAAGAGTTGACAAAGAGTTGAGGGACTTCTGGTGGGGTGACTCGGAGAATAAAAAGACTTGGCATACAATTGATTGGAGTTCACTTTGTCAATCAAAATTGTGTGGGGGCCTCGGCTTCAGAAGAATCGAAACTATTAATGCAGCCTTTATCCTTAAATGGGCGTGGAAGGCTCTTACGGATAAGGACAGCATGTGGGGGACCATTATTCAAACCAAATACCTTCATGGAAGATGTTTCTTGGATGCTGAAATTAAGAAAGGGGACTCAAGCTTTTGGAAAGCAGTTCTAAGAGCTAAATCCTTGCTTCTTACTCAGGTGTGTAAAAAGATTGGTAATGGGAAAGAGCCATCCATTTGGTTCGATCCGTGGGTGCCTTCTTTGAATACAAGACCTACCCCCCTCCTGGACGCAACACATGGAGTGGCTTGGGTGAGTCAATTTATAAGGGAGAATCGGGTATGGGACGTGGATTTGGTTAAAAAGTGGTTCAACTGGAATGATGCGAAGGAAATATTGAATATCCAACTACCGGTGGTTGACACAACGGATGCCTGGATGTGGATGGGGGAACCTAGTGGACTCTTCTCAATTAGATCAGCGTGTCGTATTGTTATGGGTGTCACAACTACTGCCCCAGCGAATGCAAAATGGAAGTTGATTTGGACATCCAAAATCCACCCTCGTCTAAAACTCGTTTGGTGGCAGCTAGAGAGGGATGTCTTCCCAACAATAGGTAAGATAGCTAAATTTATGGATCTAACTGATGTGTGTTGTCCTGTGTGTGGGGAAGAGGAGGAGACAATTTTTCATTTGCTTTGGAAGTGCAATTTGGCCAAAGCCATTTGGTTTAACTCACCTATGGGGCTTCGTGCTGAATTGGTCGATGTGAACAGTTGGGAACAATGGAAAGATTGGTTTATGGCGGATTTCAATAGACCCCCAAACCTAACTTTTCAAGAGATGTTGATCACTGCTCTTTGTGTGGTGGAAACTATGTGGTCTGAACGAAACTCTACAGTGCATGCTGAAACAAGAAGCCCGGCTCAGAAGGTGCTACTTAATGTTAATAATAAAATTAGAGATCATCTTAAGGTGGCAGCCAACGATGTGGTGGAATTCTGTGAATGGCGTCCCCCTCCTGAATCGTGGTTGTGCTGCAATTGCGATATCTCTTTTGATGAGGGAGGTGTGGTTTTAGCAACTGTTGTGCGAGATGGAAAAGGTAACATTGTCACCATCAAAACTGAGAGAAACCTCACTACTAATCCGTTGATAGGGGAAGGGCTTGCTGTCTGTATGGCCGGTGAACTGATGCTAGAGATGAGGGTCAAGCAGGTGATATTTCAGAGTGATAACATGGTGGTTGCTACTAATCTTTCCACCGAGTCGGGGAAGGACATCCATTTCAAATTGACTAATATCAGGAAGCGCTTCCACCAGTTGTGTTTGCAATTTACAAGTTGGGGCATTGGTCATGTGAATAGAAAGTGCAACTATATGGCGCATAATGTCGCAAAATGGGCAAAGGAGACAAGGACAATAGGCTTAACTAAGTCTACGGATGTGGATCCTACTGTGCTGACCGATTACTTGGAGTGGAGGAAACATGCTGGCTAATCTGCTGCTAGCTTTCTGCTTGGTGCTGATTTAAGTTTATAGTTTTTCGGTTGCTTTTCCTTGGTTGTTTTTCTGTTTTCTTGTAGTACTCTATTTTCCTTAGTTTGTAGTTCTCTGAACTTTGATTATTTGGTTAATCGATTTGCTCTGGGGTGTTTTCACCCCTAAAAAAATTATGATAAATTCTTATATTATATCATTTTATTTTTCAAACAGAGTTTGGTGCTTATATCGTTAAACTCTTAAATATTTGCTATTATTAATATTATTTATTAGTGTTAATTATCTAATTGGAAGAATTCAATCCATAATTTAAATGAATAGCTTAAAATTATATAAATAAATTAATTAGGTTTAAAAAAAATCACCTAATAATTTCTCATAAACCAAGAATTCTTTTATATAGCCAAATTTTATATAGAATAGATACCGAACAAGTATCTACTAAATGAATTTATTAGATAATATAACACACATTTACAAGCACTATATTATTACTAATGTGTTTTTATTAATAACATGTATGTTAAAAAAATTAGGGCCTGTTCGGTAATACTTTTAAAAATAGTTTTTTATTTTTTTAATCAAAAATTCAGCAATTGAAAATAAAAGCACGTTCGGTTAAAACTTTCTGTTTTTTGTTTTTTTAATTTAAAATCAAATTTATGTAAATTTTAAAAAAAATTTTTAAATGATTTTAAAAAATTTTAAAAGCACTTTTTTCTCCTTTTCTCGCTTCTTCGTCAACTCTGCGATTTCAAGCTCAACGGTCTTCAATGGCTTCCTTTCAGGTAATCCTTTATCTCTCTCTCTCTCTCTCTCTCTCTCTCTCTCTCTCTCTCTCTCTCTCTCTCTCTCTCTCTCTCTCTCTGAAAGATTTTTGGTTTAATTAGATTTAGGGTTTCATCTCTGAAATGAGATTTTAATATATTACTCTGAATTGGGTTTTTGGGCACCATAAGATGATGAGGGCTGCCACTACTGACAAGGCCATGCTTTCTCTTTAACCACACCCAGTGCCGAGCTTCTTCCATAGAACTAGATTATACCAATAAAATGTCTTATGATGAATAATAACAACAATAGTAAGTAGTAGCAGTAGCAGAACTATATATTATGAGTAGTACATGATCTGTAAGGATATGGAGATAACTAAAGCTATGTACAAGGATACGTAGTGGTGCAGATCAAGATAGATCAAGGAGGGGTTCATATGAGATAGCTAGCTAGGTAGATAGGTTTCTTAAGGACTTGTTTGGAAGGTTTGTAAGTTTGGTGGGGTTACTCTACCCTCTTGTTGTTCATCTCTGAAATGAGATTTTAGTATTTTACTCTGAATTGGGTTCTACATTTTTTACGTCACAGTATTCTTGCCGAATTTGAAGCTAGGGTGTCGTTTTTGAAGTACTCAATAGTTGTTCGGAGAATTAAAACAGGTATGCTTGATTTCACATGTTGTTTTATGTAATTTTCTTTTGATGTTTGTATTTTTTTTATTTTGTTTTGTTGTGTGTGGATGTGTTTGTAGAAAATAAGCAAAATTTTCTTAATGGGTTTTGATATTGAGTTTTGATTTTTGAGTTATTTCAAGGAATATATATGATGATGCTTTGCTTGTTGAAAAATATTATTAAAAAAGAAATTGAAAAATTTCACAGCGGAAGATCTTTAATTGCAAAATATCTATGCTTGGGTCGATCTACATGATGTTATAATTTCTATTCATTCTTAAGTGTGTGTGATTTAAATATGTTGTTTCATTTCTTATGGTTCGAAGTTATGGATTAGAATAGGGTTTTACTTTTGCAAAAACAACTTGATAATCTATGCAAAAGCACCTTGATTATCTGTCAACACAATCAAATGTAGGATTCTTTTGTACTATTGGAAACGTGTGATTAGACTCCTAATGTTCCTATTTAATTTTTTTTAAGGTTCATATTTGTTTCTTTCCTTTGTATTGGAGTTGGGGGCATGTGGGTTGTGAAGTAGTGTTAGATTGTATCAATTGATATAATTCTATGAATGGTGTTGTGCTATTTGCAATTTTTTGAGTTATATCGATTGATAGGTAAACTTCTGACCAAGTTACATGAAATAGCTTGATTGGTTTGTAAAGTACAATTATATCATTTACCAAATATATCAAAATCCTGAGAGGGGATTCATTCCATTAGGAAAAGAGATGTTTGCTAATGCTTAATTATGGCAATAATGCTTAATTATGGCAATAAACTCACTTCTTTCCTCAGTATACTATGCTCTCAGCTATCTCTTGGCTGTCCTTACGAGGAGAGCTCCATAATCAACTGTGAGGAGAACCAAAGTTTTGGCTTTAGCCTTTAAAATTTTATGAATATCTTGCTGTTTCAATAGCAATAGTTAGTATATGCTAGGAGAAATAGGTCATAAAATTGTGTCACATTGCTTTTGCAGAATATTCTTGTCCTCTAATTCTGGAAAAATTTCTAATTTGTTAAAATTTATTGTATGTTTGCTTTGGTAGTTCCATTCGATAGAAATAAATTAATCTTTCTGTATCTATCTTCTCTTCTCTATCTCTATCATATATATACTTTTCATGCTCTATCTATCTGTGTCTCACAAAGCATGTACTAGCTTGGTGTGGTTTGTTTTAGTGATAATGAAAAGTGCCTTTGGGGTATTTGTTGTTGCGTGTTTGGTTTAGCTTTGAGATTAATTAGCATTCCCTATGTTTATAAGGAATTTTCTTGTGACTGTTTGTTTTATTTGCTTGAGTTCTTCTCTGGCTTTTCGTGAAAGGGTTTCTATGATCTTTGCAATTGGGACTTGGAAGTAACCATAATTTTATGGCAGAAAAACAAAAACGATGCAGCAAAAACAAAAATAAGAAAGTATTTATTAGCAAATTAAACAAATAATTTATTTACTGAAATCTAATTTTTTTAATATATATAATGTACATCCTATATAAATTAATTTTATTTATTATTTTCTATATAAATTTTAGGATTATTTTTGTAATTACATGTAGATTGAATAGATGGCATGAACAGATAGTGAGGTGGTTATGATTGATAATAGCGAAGCTTCTGTTTGGCCTGAAAAACATGAAGAAATTTTTATTGAACTCATGGAAGAAGAAGTTGTGAAGGGAAATAGGAATACTACAACTTTTACAAAGCAATCGTGGAAGCGTATAAAGGAGGAGCTTTGTGCACAAGCAAAGAGAAGTTATATTGATAAACAACTGAGGAACAAATATAATTTGTTAAGACAAAAGCACAAGGATTTCAAGTCTTTACTGAAAGAGACTTGCATAGGATTTAGTGTAGTGACTGGAGAAGTTACTGCACCAGATGAATAGTGGAATAGGCTAATTCAGGTAAATAATATTTTCAAACGAATTTGTTGCTTGATTTTTAATAGGTGTATGTATATTTATCATTATTATTTTATTTTATGTAGGTTAACAAGTCAGCTAATAAATTTAGAAAAAATGGTTGTGTACTTTATGAAAAGTTATGCATTATTTTCGGTGATACCACTGCAACTGGTTCCAATGCTCATCCTTCAACTCTTGATAATGATGATGATGATGCTATGTCAAAGAGTCCATCTATTAGGAATCAAGAGAGTAGTTTTGATGAGGATGGTAGCAAAAGAAGAGGTAAATCAACTTCCACTACGAGTTCTCGATCGGCAAAAAAAGCAAAGTTTTCACTCGCATTGGCAGAAACATTGACAGTGTATAATGAAACCGCAAAGCGAAAGATGGAAATGTATGAGAATTCAATGACATCGACAAAACATCACTTATTGGATGAGTATATTGAAGCTCTCAATCAAATTGATGTAATCAGTGGAGAAGTATATGCAAAGGCTATTGAGAAGTTTGAGAGCGAAGTGTCTAGAGCATTGTTTCTAAAGATGCCAGTTAATAGAAGAATTGATTGGTTGAACTATTTGAAGTGATTTTTTTTTTAGTTTGTTTAGCCTTTACACTTTATAATTGTTGAGATTTATGAATGATTTAGTTTCTATGAATAACTTTGTTTGTAAGCATGACTTTGTTTGTATGACATTGTTTGTATGAATGACTTGTTAGTTATTTACTTTAGCTATCTCCTTTTATTTACAATCTTATTATTATTTTTTATTATATATTTTGTCTCCAAATGTCTCCAGGATAATGTCTACAAATGGTGCACCATTCAACACAAATAATCTACTTCTTGACGATTCAGACGATGAGTTTGGAAAGTTATTAGTTTTGTTTGCTTGCGTGGAGTACAATCAATTATATCTAACTAAGCAACTCTGTAGAAATTCGGCCCTTTCAGGCCATGAGTATGTAATGGAAGTGTTGCATGGTCACGAGAGTAGGTGTTATGATTTATTCAGAATGGATAAGGACGTCTTCAAACTATTTGTGGTGTTCTAAAAGAAAAAAATCTACTGAAGAACTCTCGCTGTCTTTCTGTTGAGGAGCAAGTTGCTATGTTCTTATATGTCATTGGACATAATGAATGACATCGTGTAGTTGCTGAACGATTTCAACACTCTACCTCAATTACATATGAATACTTTAGGAAAGTATTAAAGGCGGTATGTCATTTATCTAAAGAGTTAATTACTCCACCTTTGTTTGATGTAGTTCCTTCAGAAATTCGATTCAATCCAAAATATTATCCATTTTTCAAGGTAAAAAAATTTATACTATCTCTTTTGTTTTTATTTTAAAATTTAATAAATAAAGAAAGAATGAAAGCCAATAATTTATATTTTATTTTCAGAATTGGGTAGGAACTATAGATGGGACCCATATCTCAGCTCATGTCCCCATTGATGAACAAATACCATATCAAGGTCGGAAGGTGGATACAACTCAAAACATCATGTGTATATGTTCATTTGACATGAAGTTCACATATGTTGTTGCTGGATGGGAAGGATCAGCTAATGATGCACGAATTCTTTCAGAATGTGCCACAAACCCAGATTATGAATTCCCAGCTCCACCCCATGGTAAGTGTTATCAAACTTATTATGTTTATTGACATTATTTTGTATTAATATTTATATAAAAAAATTAATATCAATTAACATTGTTTAGTAAAATATTATCTGGTTGATTCTGGATATACAAACATGCCTGGTTTTCTTTCCCTATAATTTAGGAGAAAGATATCATTTGAATCAATATGCAGATCGTAATCCTTCAGGAAAAAGGGAGTTGTTCAATTATCGACATTCGTTTTTGAGAAATGTCATCGATCGGTGCTTTGGCGTATTAAAGGCTCGTTTTCCTATTTTAAAGCAAATGCCTTCATATGATCTGAAAATACAGAAGTACATTGTGATTGCCTGTTGTGGAATTCACAATTTTATAAGTACAAATGCAGAAAAAAGACATATATTTTGATGGAGATGAAGACATTCCTGAAGTACAAGATACTACTATACAAAGCACTCACGAAACTTTAAATGATAGTGTTGAGTTTAGCATTTCAAGAGATCAACTCCGTGAAATGGCTAATGTCCGTGATGAAATTGATGATCATATATGGAGAGAAAATCGACGATGAAGATAATGAGTGAAGCTTATTAACAAATAGAATTTTTTTAATATTTTTTCGTCAAGATTGGACAATTATTAGTTCATATTTTATTATGACTTTGTCGGTTTTGTGTTATAGATAATGAGTTTCGTGATTTTAAATTACTTGAATTTTTTTAAGATGTTAATGAGTATTTTTTATTTGATTTTTTTTATAATTTTTATATATTTGTTTTAAAAAATGATATTCATACTTTTTTATTTAGAAAAGGAAAAAAAATCAAATTTATGTTTTTTGTTTTCAAAATTGAAAAATAAAAATGTTTACAAAACACACTTTTGTTTTTTGTTTTTAAAATTATAAAACAAAATTGGTAACAGACCACACTTTTGTTTTCTGTTTTTAAAATTTAAAAACAAAAGTAGTTATAGAACACATTTTTGTTTTTTCAAAACAAAATTTTAAAAGCAAAAAATCTACTTTCATTTTTCTGTTTTTAAAATTAAAAAACAAAAGTGTTACCAAACGCCACCTTAATAAATAATACTGGAAATTGTTAATCACTCGTAATTTGTTAAGATCATAATGTGATATTGGAAATCTTAAAATATAAAGCAGTAACAACCCCAGCTTTAAATTTTTCATATTTGTCTTATTTTTTTGTCCTTTCAAATAATATATGTATATATATATATGGAGGAGGTTTCAATAGTTACATTTTTATTGTAACTATCATCGTTACATTTTTTTTAGCCATTGGATTACTATTAAATGGTTGTGATTAATTTGGAAATTAAATAAAAAGAAATAATAAATAACTTTTACCTGAAAGTAACCTAATAATTTATTTCCATATAAAATTTTAATTAAGATTAATTATATTTTAAAATTAAATTAATTATAATTATTAATTAGTTTTTTATAATTTATTATTGTAGAAGGATCTTTTACCAATTTATTTTCTTGCACTTAAATTATTTAAAATTTTATAGCAAAATTTTTTATAATTTAAAATTATACATATATAATTTCATAATTTAAATTTTATTATACTTGTAATCTTAATTTTAAATTATTACACCTAATTATTTAATTTTATGATTTAAATATTTAAAAAATAAAAAGTGAAGTAAGTTGAAGAATTTTTTAGAAAAAAAAATGGCTACACTTGTTATCGATTGACTAGCTTGAGGCCTCATACTTAGTTCATCTAATTGTAACAAAATAATTAAATATCATTTAAAAATAATTAATTATTTGAAAATGTATTATAAGAAGAGAATTTTAATTTGTGTAAAAAGAAGTTTAATTTTTGTAAAAAAATAAATTTATTGTAAATATTATAATTAAATAGCTTAATTGTTAAAATATTTAGAGTAATGATTTAAATATAAATTAAAAATTATTTATAAATATTAATTGCTAAAAGAGATCTTGTAAAATATTTAATTAATTATTTTAAGAAAATAGTTAATTATAATTACTTAATTCTAAAAAAAAAGAATGTTTACCTATCAGTAACCTACTATTACAGGTCAAAAAAAAAAATGTAACCATGATGGTTACAATAAAGATGTAACCATTGAATAGTCACCCATATATATATAAAAGTATTTATCCAATCTAATTTACTCAAGCGAATTCTATCTAAATGAAGTGTTAATTTATTATTTTAGATCCAATTAACCAAATTTAGTCTGCAAATATATAGTACACATTGGATTAGCTATTTTAAAATTATTACTTTTTCAATATGTTTATTTAACATTAATAAAAGGGAAATTTTTACTAATATACCAAATTAACAAATTAATCTTACAGTTACCGAAAAAAAACAAAAATACCATATGTATGTATATCCCTACCGAAATTTAGGAAAAAAATTCCTACCGAACCAGAAAAAATGGGATCAACCCGTGCGTATCGTACTTCCAAACCGTACATAATCATTTGAGAACAAAAAAAAAATCAAAAAAGAAACCTTTGAAAATTCAAACCTCCACAACCCGTGCCATTGAAGCTCTGCAACTTTCGAACCTGCAAAAACAAAACACCATTAAAGCTTGACAAAAGCTTCGATCAACAAAAATCAAAACAAACTGTACAGTTGCTAATCGAAGGTGCCGAGATAACTCATTGAAGCTACTCGAAAATTTCGTCATCAAAATTCAGTCATTCCTTACATAAAACCT
Source organism: Cannabis sativa (assembly GCF_029168945.1). NCBI lineage: Eukaryota > Viridiplantae > Streptophyta > Magnoliopsida > Rosales > Cannabaceae > Cannabis > Cannabis sativa. Next base: position 34,243,714 of record NC_083602.1, read on the forward strand.
TTGATCAAACACTTCGACTGTGAAATTGAAAAACTACTCGAAGCTACTCGAAGCTACTTGCAAATGTCATATTCAGTCAATGCTACTTGAAGGTACTAAGACAGTACTTCACAAGAACTAAACTTTTGGAAAATAAAAAAACTATGCTTTCTTCGATCGTTTCAAGAATCATCGTTAAACAAAGGAGATATCATGTTCAACCTCTATACACTAGAAGAGAAAAAAGCAACATGATCACAGCTCCTAGAATCTGATTTACACAGAAAAATTTTCAAAAACCAGTAAGTTTTTCATATTTAATAAGAAACTAAACATATAATTTATAAAACATTGATTACTTCTATCTAAAACTACTACTCTGTTCTATAACAGAATCATGGAACATTTACTGTCGGTACTATACTACAATGGAAAATTTGTAGATAGATGCTTATACACAGATTATCAAGTAGCAGGTATACTGATACCAAAAGGTTTCTCATACTAAGAACTGAGAACACTAATCTGTCATACTTTGGAATTAAACAACATCACCACTGTTCTTGAAATACAATTTCAAATACAAGAAGGTATACCACCAATGAGGATCAAGGACGATAAGCATATCAGGAAAAAAAATGACAATGAGGCTGCCTTCCCACTATTCATTAACTATACACAGTCATTAGATACTGTCAACTAACTATTAAATCAAGAAAGTACTTGCTTTGTCAGAACCTCTGCAGCCTATGAACATGAAGAACCATATATACAAGAGACTGATCCAATTCCTACATGGACAGATTATGCACTCTCAGTAGCTAATTACATCACAGAAAGAACTATAGAAGCTACCAACTCAAGCTGGGAAAACAAAACAAACATCGTCAATGATCCAAGGATTGACACAATAAGAGTTGGGCAAATTTTCCAAGACAAGGAAACAGTAAAGCTTGCGATGAGCCTATATGCAATCAAAATGAATGAACAACACAGGGTAAAAAGATCATCAACAAAGGACTACAGCTTAGTGTGTGTTGATAAAAATTGTAAATGGTACTTCTTGGCAACAAAACATAGAAAAACAAATCTCTTCAAAGTCAGAAAACTTGTGGAGGATCATACATGCTCAATAGAATGCATCCATGACAATCACCCCCAAGAAACAAGTAACATAATAGCTGACTGCATCAAAAGAAAAATTAGCAATCCAAAAAGAAACTACAGGCCAAATGAGATTGTTGATGATGTAGCAGAAGACTATAGTGTCTCAATTTCTTACCAAAAAGCTTGGAGAGCAAAAGAGAAGGCTTCCGAAAAAGTAATAGGCTGCACACATGATTCATACAATGAAATACCAGGGATTCTATACATGATCAAAAAATGTAAGCCAGGTATAACTTCTTTTGTCTTAAACTACACTTAATCTTATAAAAACTAATCAGTAGCTCTAATGTGACCATACTCTCTCATAATTTTGCAGGAACAGTAACAGACTTAGTCCAACATGACAATGGGCATTTTAAGTACCTATTCTTTGCATTAGGAGTCTCAAAAGAAGGCTGGAAACACTGCACACCTCTAATTGTGGTTGATGCAACTTTCCATAAGAATGCAAATGGAGGAACATTGATAATTGCTAGTGCACAAGATGTCGACAGACACATATTCCCACTAGCTTTTTCAGTTGTTGATTTTGAAAATGATGCATCATGGCAATACTTCATGGAAAAGCTCAAAGAATCATATGGGGAGCGTGAAGACCAATGCATAATTTTTGACAGACACGAAAGTATAGCAAAAGCAATGAAATCAGTATTCCCTAACTTGATGCATGGGGTATGTTGCTTCCATTTGTTCTAAAATATAAAAACAAGATTCAGAAAGGAGGAGATGATCTAAGAGATGCATTCTACTATGCAGCAAAAGCATACAATCAAACTGACTTCGATTATTGCATGAGGGACTTAGACAACATTGATAGTCGAATTCGTCCTTACCTGACAAATAAAGTTGGCCTAGAAAAATGGACAAGGCTTTACAGCTCAAATAAACGCTACTCAACATTAACCTCCAATATAGCAGAGTCTGTGAACTCAGCATTGAAAGAAATCAGAGAGCTACCGATTGGAACACTGCTCGAATGTCTACGTTGCTTGGTTCAAAAATGGTCATGGGAAAACAAAAATAGAGCTTTGTCCACATTCACAACATTAGCAAAAATACCAGAAAAGATACTAAAGGATAAACTGGAACTCAGTAAGAAACTAAAGGTAACCTCAAAACTTCACTTATATGCTACTTATGCGCATTCTGTTACTTCACACAAAGTAAAAAAAAAAACAGTTATACTAATGGTTACCTCTTTTACATTTCACAGGTGCAAACATCCAATATTGTCATATACACAATAAAAGAACTGTGAAACTCCTATATTGTGGATATCCAAAACAGAACATGCACGTGTCAACGATTTCAGTATGATGAAATGCCATGTTCTCATGCAATGGTTGTAATATCAAAAGACACATAAAATGATATGAGTATTGCTCATACTACTACACAAAAGAAGCATTTCTTGCAACATATGAAGGTTCTATGTTACTAATAGGTGACTCAAAGACATGGGACTTGCCTGATAACATCAAACAACTACAAGTATTGCCACCAATATACAATAGACCGGCAGGAAGGCCAAAGAAACAAAGGTATAAAACTGCACTAGACAAAGCCACACAAAATAAATGTGCAAGATGCTTACAAAAAGGACACAACCTGTAACACCCTAACTACCTTAGGCGTATTACGTGATTTTTAAACGTACTGTGCAACTCGTTGCTAATCAACGAGGTTTATGGAAAAACGTGATTAATTAAAATTTTGCTTTTTCATTAAACTTATAAACCATATTACAAAAGACTCGGGATCCCGATTATAAAATCATTTACAAAAAGGTTTAACTGTTTAACCATTACATAAAAATAAAAGTCGTCTAACGACCAGTTATAAAAATTCAGCCTTGCTGTCCCGAGGATCGTACGCTCCAGGCCTAACCGCCCCGACATGTACAATCTCATAAGCTCGCTCACGGTCCATCAGCTATAGCCTTGCCTTTACCTACACATGAACATAAACTGTGAGTCGACAGACTCAGTAAGAAAAGCATAATAATATCATACATAATTCTAACTGCCGTGTCCAACACGATACTGAGTCCCGCTACTGCCATGTCCAACATGGTACTGAGCCACTACTGCCATGTCCAACATGGTACTGAGTTCTGAACGTTCATAGGGACGGTACTATTGACACGTAACAACCTGACCGGTCATACTCCGGCTGCTGGTCGTACTCCAGCCTGTACCGACGTGTTACTATATCCTCCTGATCGGTCGAACCGGTCATACTCCGGCTGCTGGTCATACTCCAGCCTGTACCGACGGGATACGTCAATAACACGGAACCACCAACCAAGTGTCAGCCTGATCGGTCAAACCTGTCATACTCGCCGTCGGTCATACTCCGGCTCGTACCGACGTGACAGGGTTGGATGGTTCGAAGCCAACATACAACTAATGTAATCTAATAGGCTTCCTACATGCTCGCTAAACATGTAATCTACATATGCATACTGTTATACTAATCTTACCTGGATTCCGATTTCAGGTGTGCCGGTCAACCTGACTGGAACTGAAGCTGAGAGGCGGATTACTGGCTCCTAAACCATAAAAATCACAACGCTATAAGTGACACGCTAAATCACTTCCCGGGGACTAAAACTAGGAACTAAAAGTTTCCCTATCGATAAAAAGCATGGCAATACCCCTAAAAACATAAAAACGAGGAAAACTAGGGTTTCTGAAAATTCCCCAACCGGTAGACCGGTTGCCCAACCGGAATTCCGGTTCTGGGAATTACTGGACACCCATCCGAATTCCGTTGCACAACCGAATTCCCTCCTCGCAGGAATTTTTCAAAAATTCATAACTCGATCAATTCTAACCCAAATCATGCAAGATCTTCCAGACCTGTTCTATATGCCCCAAATAACCATTCAAAGGCAACAAAATCACCCAGAACTCACAGAATCACAAAACACCATTAAAGACCAAGCTTTGAGTTCCAAAACTCAAACTTGGTTAGAATCCACTAACATGCAATCAAGCTAGATCAAACCTACATAAATATGCATAACTAAACCTCTGAAAATGAAAATAATCAACCACAGCAAGTAATTTACAGATTCAACATATATTTTCAAAATTCATGCTCTTGAACTAAAAACTCCCAAAACTTGATTCCAAGTAACCATCATGCATACACTAGCTCTAAATTACTTAAAAATAGCAAGATTAAACTTTAGAAAACAACAACAAATCACAGCAGCAAGAACTTCAAATTAACATGCATTACTCAACTTTTTCATCAAAACTTAAGAAATTAAAGAAGGAGAGACAAGAACCAACCTAGCTTGCAATGGACCTTAAGAGGAGGTGGATTAACAAGTAAAAATCAATGGAGAAATCAGCTCCTTGCTGCCCAAAGTTTCAGCCGAAAATAGAGAGAGAAATGGAGAGTTCTTTTCAAAATTTTCTATTTTCTACACTTAGCATTTTTTGTAAAAAGAATCAATAACATCAAGGCCACTTCTAGTATTTCATTTCAGCCAACTAAAACTAAAAATAAACATTTAATTTTCATTTAATAAGCTCACATAAGACAAAACACTAATGGGGCAAAAAGACCATTTTGCCCCTCCACCATAAAACCACATAAATCATACTAAAGGGGTATTTTTGGGAAATTCTAAATTCCCGGCCATTCCCGACATTCCCAATGTCTAAAACCCGTCCCCAAACTACTAACATACTAAGTTGTGATTTCTACTGAGCCAAACGCCGAGTTCCAAAATACCGGACACCGGAAATGCAAAATATGCAAGCTACTGAATAACATAAATAACAGTATAATAAATTATTTAAATAGCTATAAATAATTTCATCATTAATCACAATTAACTGATAATTTCCAAATTAACTAAGCGGGCTTTACACAACCGAAGGACTTGCAAAAATGATGCGGTCGAGCCAAAGAGAAAGAGAAAAAGAGACATTGAATAGCCCACCCATTATTCTTCCATTTATCTAAATACTATAAAAATAAAAATAATACTTTCAAATTGAGAAACTACTAAGTAGATTTTCTTTCCAATGTTTCCCTACATTCTTCAAATACTATAAGAATAAAAAAACATGTCATCTGTGAACACTGCTTTTAAGAATAGTTAAATTCATTTTTAAAGTCTAAATTTTGTTTTTAGTATTTTATATGATTGATCACTAATATAAAAACTAACACGTTGCTTAAATTATATATTCATACATTTTTATCATTTAGGCAAAAAAAATTGACGTTGGACAATTCATTTATACTGATAGTATATTACATATTGCCATTGGCTTGATATCTGGTAATGTTAATTAAAGAAAATTATAGGTTAGAGAGATAAAAGAACTGGTTACTGATTGTTATTACTGGTATTTTGCAGTGACAAGATACCATCAAAATATACACACAAAAAACATATAAAAAAATATACATTATCCATTATCAAAAAATGATTAAAGTGTACCTCTAATTCAAATATGTTGCAAGCGACTACCATTGTAGAAACCCAAGTTACAAAATTCCTCTTTTACAAGCTGGACGTTTACATAAAAAAAAATTAGAAACAATATAACTATTTTTTTTACTAAATGAATCATACTAACTACTCTATACCTTGATTATTGATTTGTATTAAAACCATCATTCAACCAAAAAAAATATAAATCATTACTCTGCAAAAAAACATTGTTGGTTTTATGAAAATTAAGCTACAAACATTAGTTTAAAACTACAAAACACACTTTCTTTCCAACTTTATAAACTTGAATCCTTTCATTAAAAGATAACATTTCAAACAACAAATTTAACTACTTATATACTTGCATATTTCCAAAAAAAGATACTAAAAGGTCCCTTCACAGCAGTGTTACCTACAAAAGAGAGATTAACACCCAGGTAATACTACATATAAATCCTATTGTCTAGATATACCATTCACTAATACTTACAAACAAATGTATTAAAAAGTTGGAGCTTAATTACAATTCTAAAAACAAAATGTAACAAAACAAGTTACTTTGACTCCAAAATAGTTCACCAAAAAGTTTCATTCTAGTTCAAACTCCAACTATAGTACACCTAAAAGTTTCATCCCAGTGCAGATACAAAATCCCTTCAATCCAGTCAAGCTTTCGGAATTCTCCCAGGAAACTCAGACTCAGAATCATAACCATTCAACAGCTTCTTCTTGGCATGAACATACAACTCAACAGCGAGCTTCCTCCTAAAAAACCCCACATCTAAAGGATTTGGAAGTTTGTCAATACATCCATGAATAAAGAAATCAACATACTTAGCAACGAACAAGCCACAATCACTACAAACAATACAATAAAAAACACAAACATTAGACTAAATACTAAAAAAATAACAAAAATCATAACAATATAAACACATTTCAAGATACTTGTCGACTTGCTGAGGTAACTTAGTAACAACAAAAACATCAAGCATGTCCTCCTCCTTTTTCCCTTTAAAAAATCCTTGGCTTGTGTCAATATCCATCCTCCTACTGTAATAGTCAACGAATGAAAAACATATAGGCAACACCACTGCAAATGGCTTGACATAACCAACAGTTTTCCTGTCCAACTCATGTCTAGACCCTAAGGAATGATAAACATTGAGACACCTAGCCCTAATATAAAAAATGATCAAAATCCAATGCTTTTCATCCTTAATATGAATGTAAATCAACACATGATCAACACGTAGCCAATCTTTGTTAGCATACATGTAATACCCACTCATGTATTCAGTAACAATGTTACTCTTAGGGACAGCATCAATCTTGTTTCCAGACTTGACAAACTTATCATACAATTCAACCACCTTAAAACAGAAATGATAATCTGTGGTTGTTGCAGACACTGCAACATTAGGATCATACTTCAACTTCTTTCGCAGGTAGTAAAATATTACATCCATTTGTTGTAGAAAAAAGAGATTAGAATCTGAGTAAATAAACGATAACTAAAAACAACATAACTAAAATGAAAAAAAGTACTAACTATACCGAGTCACTAAGGTACCTCCCAGGGGTCAACAGATCATAAAACCACCACTTGTCCTGAACACTATCAATGTAGAAATCTAAAGCAGGACTAAAAATATTCTTCCCTTGAACAAACTTCTTCTACCTAAAAAAAGCAACCAACCAATATACTTAATATCAAATATGCAAAAATTTAAAAATTAACCCAAATAACATAATAAAAACAATAAAACATACTTATTCTCATCCTTGAACCCAACACAGAACCACTCATCAAATGCCTTTTCTTGAAGTTCGTGCAGAGGATCAAACAACCCAGAATTAAACTGATATAGACCTTTAACATTATTTTTCTTCTTCTTTTCATTACTACCAGAAGACCCAAAATCATTTCTGTAAGGACTCTGTAAAACTACACTAGGCTTATGAGCCCTCTTTGATTTAGGAGATACACAAAACTTAATCTTGTCCTAAAAAAAGAAACCAAACAGTAACATTTAAATTTAGAATTCACATTAGAATGTTAAGGAAACATACTTGTTAATAAATCTAGTTCCTGGTAAAATATTTCCAACAAAAGGTTCCTTTTCTTATAACTCTTACAACAATATCTCAATATGAATTCTTATATAAATCTCTTAAGTAAAATCTTTCGACCCTTTGCCCAGTGAACATGCATCACTATTTATAGGACTATGAGCTTTGAGTGGAAGTATTTCCCTTCTTGTTACAATGGATATAAGCAGAAAGATTGCATAGTAAATGCAGAATACACTGATCGTGGGATTTGGACAGCTTGACATATCTCCGCAATCTGATCCCGAAGCTATAGGGATTTCTTTGATGACTCACGATGCAAAAGTTGAATTCGCTAAGTGTTGGTCGCTCTGTACGGATTGCTGATCGCTTTGCTTCGAGCATTCATATGAGGTATCTTGTTCAGACTATATCCTGCGAGCAGATACTTGGAGTCGAGTCCACGTGTCACCATCATATGATGCCACGTCAGAGTGCAAAAATTGGGATAACATTTGCCCACCAAGTCTGTACGAGACTTCTGAAGATTCGTGTAGACTTCATCCGAGCTGCTGTTGCATTTGGATGGGTGATACGTGTCAAGCGCGTCTATTCGCGACTCGACGTGAGGCTGACTGGGTGTCCCTTCGGTTTCCGGCTAATAAATGCTCTGACAAATAATATTTCGAAATTCAATTTTCTCTCACCACGGTTGACGGCTGCACTTGATTATTTTTTGTTTCCCATATTTGCTTTTAAGGGGGAACTGAGGCGTCTGAGGTTCTTTTGAAATGATTACCCCTTTTTGTTGTTTGCCTATAAATACCAGTGAGCGTTTGTACAAAAACTCATTTTCACCATCCTTCTTTGCTAAGTAAGTTCAGAGCAAAAAGATAGGTTTTTGGCTTCAAGTTTGCTGAATTGCCTTCATCGAAACTGCTTGTTTGGCTTGGCGTTACCTGAATCCAAACATCTGATCCTTGAGTAAGTTCTCGATTTCCTTTATGTTTACTTTATGAATGCACCTTCGACTTTGTTGTAGAAGATACGTAGGAAACCCTAAGTTTAGAAACTCTGCGATTTTCCTTTGCCATGGTTCATGCAATTTCACATTCCATAATGTTTGCTTTCTGAACTGCATAATGCCTGTCTTTCATCTTGCTTATTCTAAGCTTCATGAAATTTTTTGCCTTAACTCGAGAAAATTTCAAACTTTCTGAGTTTTGACTTTTTCGTTGAATATTCTTATTCTTTAATCTGTTGAATACTCCTGGTTGGCATATTTTCTTGTTTTAACTTTCGATATTCCGACCAAACACTCATCTTGTGTGTTGTCTTTTGTAGATAAACCCAGGTGAGTTTTGGGAGAGCGAACATCGAATCGACCAGGACTTGCTTCAACTCTTGCACGAGGACCATCCTCGTCTCTGTTCCAGCCCACCTTCTTCAAGTGAAAGGCATTCTTCCTTAAATATTTCATCCAGCCACAGAATGATGGCTCGTACTAAAAAGGCAATGCGTATGGCCAACGCATCTGACCCTCAAGTGGCTCGGCACGCCACTTTGCCCAGCGCCGAACAAGATCCAGCCGTCCAGGAGGAGGAGGATCACGAAGGGGACGCTGAGGTCCAGGAGATTGAAGAGCAGGACGATATTCATCCTAGCAGCCCCTCCGAGGCGGAGGAAGAGGAAGAGGTTGCACCCCCAAATTATGGGGGATACAATTGTTGGGTTTTGTGCCCTAAATAAAACCCATTTCAATATAATCAGATTTACTTATTAATAAAGATCAGTATTAACATTTTATGTTGCATGGTTCACATGATTTATTTCATCATTATATATATAATGTATAAATTCTATTTAAGTCCAGAACATATGAATTTGTTAATTATTATAGTGTTGTCAGCACAGTAGAATATAATCTTGATTATATGTTCGAAAGTTTATTCCCTGATTTGTCAGTTCACTGGATTTAGACTGGCATGATAATCAGTGATAGGTATTCTTACACCTTGGATAAGTGTTATGTCCTTTCCAGGGCATTGACAAAGTTTACCAGCATTGGATGTATGGAGCATACATCGGAAGGGACCGATATTGAACTTTGATTAGATATATTAAAATTTACCGTAATATCAATTCAATTCAATATCTGTAAAGCCCGCTTAGTTAATTTGGAAATTAGCAGTTGTTATGTTTAATTATGAAATTATTTATAGCTATTTAAATAATTTATTACTGTTATTTATGGAATTCAGAAATGCATGATTATGTCATCAGTAGCTTTTATATTTCGCATTTCCGGTGTCCGGTATTTTGGAACTCGGCGTTTGGCTCAGTAGAAATCACAACTTAGTATGTTAGTATTTTGGGGACGGGTTTTAGACATTGGGAATGTCGGGAATGGCCGGGAATTTAGAATTTCCCAAAAATACCCCTTTAGTATGATTTATGTGATTTTATGATGGAGGGGCAAAATGGTCTTTTTGCCCCAATGACTTTTTGTCTTTTAGTGACTTTTATTTGGAAATTAAATGTTTATTTATTTAATTGTTTTTGGCTGAAATGGATTTAATAAATGGTTATGTTAAGTGGGTTTATATTATTTCTTTCATTTTTACAAAAAACACTTAGAAAAGAAAATAGAATTTTCCAAAAACTCTCTCTTTTCCTCTCCATTTTCGGCTGGTGCATGGGATTCAAAGGGCTGGATTTTTGTTCAATCTTCAAGTGAATTTTCATCCTAAATCTAAGCATTTTCCAAGCTAGGTTAGCTCTCTTGATTTCTTCCTTTAAATTTTGAGAAAAATGATGAAAAAGTTGGGTAAAATGCATGCTTTTGTGGCTGTTCTTGTTGCTGTGTTTGGTTGTTATTTTCTGAGGTTCAAAGCATGTTTATTTGATGTTAATTGAGTTGTTTGAAGCATGATTAGTTAGGTTGTTCAAGCTTTGAGTTTTCTATGTAAAAATGTGGTTTTTGGAAGGAAAATGTTGTGAATATGTTCTGTGATGTTGCTATTGTTTCTATTAGTTTGCAGAGGTGTTTTTATGCTTAGTTAAGTAGAATTAAGCTAGTGGAATGCATGTTTAGGTGGTTTTGCTCAAGCTTGAGTTTGGAACTCAAAGCTTGAGCTCCAATGGCAAATTTTGTATCTGTGGTTTCTGGGTAGGTTTGATGCCTTGGATATGTTATTTGGGACATATAGAACGAGTGCAGGAAAGTTTGGGACCAATTAGGGTTGAATTGGTCGAGTTATGAATTTTTATGGTTCTTTGCCTGCCGAGAACCGAATTCGGTTGTGCATCGGAATTCGGATAAGGGGGTCTGAATTTCCCCGGAAGGAATTCCGGTTGGGCAACCGGTCTACTAGGTTGGGGGATTTTCGAACCCTAGTTTTCCTCGTTTTTAGGTTTTTAGGGGTATTGCCATGCTTTTTATCGATAGGGAAACTTTTAGTTCTTAGTTTTAGTCCCCGGGAAGTGATTTAGCGTGTCACTTATAGCGTTGTGATTTTTATGGTTTAGGAGCCGAGTGTCCGCGCTCGGCTTCGGTTCCAGTCGGGTTGACCCACACCCGAAATCGGAATCCGGGTAAGATTAGTATAACGGTATGCATATGTAGATTACATGTTTAGCGTGCATGTAGGAAGCCCGCTAGATTACATTAGTTATGTATTTAGGCTTCGAACCATCCAACCTGTCACGTCGGTACAGTGGAGTATGACGGCAATTGGAGTATGAGTATGACGGTTCGGCCGTCAGTGACACTTGGTTGGTGGTTCGGTGCTATTGACCTATCCGTCGGTACAGGCGGAGTATGACCAGCGGCGGAGTATGACCGGTTCGACCGATCGGGAGGATACTTGTCAATAGTACCGTCCACGAACGTTCAAAACTCGGTACCATGTTGGACATGGCGGTAGTGGCTGATGCCATGTTGGACATGGCGTAGCGGGACTCAGTATCGTGTTGGACACGGCTGTTAGTTATGTATGATATTATTATGCTTTTCTTGCGAGTACGTCGACTCACAGTTTATGTTCATGTGTAGGTAAAGGCAAGGCTGTAGCTGATGGACCGTGAGCGAGCTTATGAGATTGTACATGTCGGGGCGGTTAGGCCTGGAGCGTACGATCCTCGGGACAGCAAGGCTGAGATTTTTTGTAACTGTCGTTAGACGACTCTATTTTGATGTAAAAGTTAAACAGTTAAAACGTTTGTAAATGATTTTATAAATCGGGATCCCGAGACTTTTATAATATGGTTTATAAGTTTAATTAAAAAGCAAAATTTTAATTAATCACGTTTTTCCATAAACCTCGTTGATTAGCAACGAGCTGCACAGTACGTTTAAAAATCACGTAATACGCCTAAGGTAGTTAGGGTGTTACAATATCACTCGTTGATACTAGATCAAATGATCTTAATCCTGATATGGTTAGGTTCGATCTCAAGAGTATTATGCATGTTCTTTGATTTGTTAGTTAAGCCTACTTTTGACAGTCAGGGTGATATGTACATTTTGGGAACATGATAGCATAATTGAGTCTGAGCGCTAACATAAATATGGAGTCTATAACTTCTATAGGAATGTAGAAGTGAAACGATGATATCCTTCGAGCTTGGCTAAACAGAGATAAATGGTTGAGATCTCATTTCGCTTCGCTGAAATATTATTTATACGAAGTTAAGTGTTTTAAGGATAAAATACATTGAAGGTATAACGATAATTTAGTTCCTATTCAATGTATATCATCTATTAGAGGGTCATTGATCAAATTAGGATTATAACAATGGATAATTAATAGCGTATCTATATCGTGGAACATATAGAGTGTTCTATATGACTGGGAGTGCAATTCCAAGTTCTAAGTGTTGATTCAATAAGGAATTAATAAGTTAGGGAGTTTACTTGGTAAATTCGGTTTGGCTTATTAGAAGCTCGGTTATATAGGCCCATGGTCCCCATACTAGTTGAGACAATACTGCTTGTAAGACTCAGTTAATTAATTTTAATTAATCAATTATAATTCTAAAGTTAGACTATGTCTACTTTATGAATTTTCACTAAGCAAGGGCAAAATTGTGAAGAAAAGAGATTCTAGGTTTTATTTATTAATTAAGAGACTTTATATGTCTAATTAATAAATATATTAAATGAAAATATTATTTAATAACTAATTTTTAGTTATTAAATAATTAGAATTGGCATTTAAATGGTTGAATTTGAAAATTGGCGTTTTTGAGAAAATGAGATGCAAATTGCAAAAGTGAGGCCCATTATCCACTAATATGGGCGACCACTTGTATAGGATTTATCATTTAATATTTTCATTATTTTAATGACATATAATTCAAACCTAACCCTATGTGGCTTACTATAAATAGATAGTGATCGCTTAGGAAATAATGACATGCATCTTATTCCTTTCAGAGAAAAACCTGAGCCTCCTATTCTATACATAGCCGCCACCCTCTTCTTCTCTTTTCTTCTCTAGTTTTTCGAACCTTGACTAAATGAGTGAGTGCCCACACACATCAAGTGGTATCTCAATCATAGTGTGGAAGATTGTGTAGAATCCAATCAACAAGAAGGACAATCAGAATCAAAGGAAGGACAGAAAGAGATCCAGGTTCAGATCTTGATTATGCTCTGCTACAGAAAGGAATCAAGGTCTAGAGATCTGAACGGAAGGAGTCATTATATTCCGCTGCACCCAATGTAAGGTTTCCTGAACTTTATATGTGTTTATTTCATTATTTTAAAAGTCATATTAGAATTTTAATGAAACATACATGGTAGTAAATCTAGATTCTAATAAAATATTTCCAACAACTGGCCTCAGAGCCAGGGTAATGATTTAATTTCATGAAATATGAATTAAAACGATGTTATGTGTTGATTTGGATGGTTTCATGTGGTTTATGTGTTAATTGATGAATGTATGTGTTGTACAGAACCTTTTTCCATGAAAAATATTTTTTCTATTTTTGAAAATATTTTATTTGAATTCCTTGTGAAAAAATAAGCATTTTTTGTTTTTACAGAACTTAATTCCGATAAAAATTGAGAAAGTTATGAATTTTAGAAAATTAGGTTTCATGGCCGCCGAAGCTTGGTGCACACATGCACCAGGAGCTTCGGACAAGGCACACCACGCGCGCGCACGCTTCAGACAAGCCGTGTCTTTAGACACGATCAGCCCCACGCCAGACGCTGCATCTGCCCCCATGACACCCTACAAGCGCCGAGTTTTCTCGGCGCCCCTTCTTGCTCCACGCGCGTATTGGCTGATTTGCAGCCTCCTGGGCAGCCACATTCCCAACCCGATTTTTATGGGATTTTTTCCCAAAATTTGATTTTTTCAATTTCCAAACCGTAAATTTAAAATAAAATATTATTTTTAAATATATTTGAACTTAAATATCATATTTCAAATTAATAATATTTATTTTTAATAATTATTATTATTTTGATATTTTGAGGTTTAAATTTAAAAAATTGATTATTTTAATTTTTTAAATTATGGTCAGATTTAATTTTTTTTTTTAATTTCTTTAATATTTATATATTATTTAATTATAAGATTATATTTTGATATTTAACATATTTTAAATTAAAAGATAACTTTATCTTTTTATTTGAAATATGATATTAAAATTATCTTATATGATAAATTAAATAATTTATAAATTTGAAATTAACCTAGATATTTTTATAGATATTTTAACCATAATATTTTTAAATTCAAAATTTTGTTATTTTGTTAAATATTTAATTATTCATAAATTATAAGTTTAAAAATGATATTTTACTATTTTATATTATTTTACTTATTAGATATTTATAAATTATATTTTAAATATTTAAATAACTTAGATATTTTTGTAGAAATTTGAATATTGCTTCATTTGAGATATTTTGACATATAATTATGATAATCATTATTTATTTATTATTTTTATTCTTAAAATAATAACTATCTAACCATATCTATTTTAAAATTGGTTTATTTTATTATTTTAATTTTATTAAATTATAAGATTTGAAAGTGATATTGAAGATTTTTTTTTTCAAATCATTGATCTTATTTGATATTTAATTCAATTTGATAAAAATAATTCAAATAAACCTAGATATTTTAAAATTATTTTTCATTTTTTTTAATTTAAATTTTGAGATTTTTAAGGTTTGTTTTAACAACCCTAAATTTTCAAAATTTAGTTGGTTAGTTTAAGAATAATAATTTAATTATATTAATATCTTATTTCACATTTGTTACATGGACAATGTTTGTTTAATTTTATATTGTTTATTCAAAAAAAATTTAACAAACCTATTATTTATTTGATCTAAATTGCTATGATTAACTTGTTGACAGATCCAATGATCTGATTTTAATCATAGTCCAATTGTCAATAGATCTTATAAATAATTTGTAACAAGTAAATTTTGTACTTCTTTCATCTGTGTAAACCTAGTCACATGATAGGGCCCATCCAAATCATTTGACCTGTGTGAGCCTATATGTTTGCTATTGGGCTTAGATGCATATAGGAAGCCCATTTAAGTTTTACTAAGTAAATGGACTAGGTTGCTAAAATAAAATTTGACATAAGTAATTTTATTTAGGCCAAAATAGATTTGGGCTTATTCAATGAATAACAATTGTTTATTTAAAGGTTAAATTCATCTCTTTTGGGCCTTGTGTGGGAGTTGGGAGCCGATAGAAGTGGGTACGACATACTGAACCCTGCTCCCCCTCACATGAACTACCCCAATTGTGAAGGCCCATCTGTTTTATTTAAATAATTGTATTAGGTTAATTATATTAGTCTAACCTAATTAAAATTGAATTAGCAACATAATTAACTTTTAAAATATATGAAACTTATTTTTCATTTAATATTTTAAAGTTAATTTTTGAAAAACACTTAGTTAATGATATATATTCTAGATAGTTATTTCTAGTACTAATTATATTTTCTAATATTTGATTAGGAAAATATTTCAAAGTTGTAAATTAATTTTTTTTATTTAATTTTGGACCAACTTCATTATAGAATATTTTTCCTAGTATTAAATTAGGAAATTATCATAGATTGTGAAATTAATCGTTTAATAATTAATTTTGGTACAATCTAAGTTAAGTATATTTTTCCTAGTATCAAACTAGAATTAATAATTAAGTATATTTATTTCTTGAGTTTAATACATTTAATTAAATTAAAAATTAAATATCTAAGTTGATTTTCATCATGATACTTAAATATTATTATTTTCATGATATTTAATTAAATAGAAAATTATTTTAAGTTTGAAATCTTATTTCAGAATAACTTAAATTTGAATAATTTTCAAAATATATTTTATTTTATTTTATTAATCTTTTTTTATTATTTTCAAAATTGCATTTTTTTTAAATGCAGAAATTTTGAATTTTATTTGAAAAATTGATTAAAGTTGAAAATTGTTTATTTTAATTTTGGACCAACTTAAATCAATGATTTTTTTTTCATATAATGATTAATTAAAATAAATGAATTAAAATATATTATAATTAGAAAATGAATTAATTAGTCAATGAAAGTATAGATAGATATTATTTTGCTTGAAGTATTTTTCTAGTGATATTTAAAAAAATAGAAAATTAATATTTAAGTTGATTCTTAATCATGATACTTAAATATTTGAAATTTTTCCAAAATATTTAATTAAATAGGAAAATTATATTTTTGTTGAAAATTAATTTTTATTAATTAATTTTGAGCCAACATAAAATTAGAATAATTTTTCCAGGATTTATTTTATTTTATTTTAAAGCATTTTTTTCGAAAATTGTATTCTTAAATACTTTAATTTTCCAAAATGCAATATATTTATTTATAGAAAATTAAATTTGAGTTGTAAATTAATTTAAATAAATTTTGAAACAACTTAAATTGAATAATTTTCTAAACGATTATTGGAAATTATTACTAAGATGGGAATAATTCATTTTATTTTCATATCCATCTAAGTATAATTTATCAATATTAAATTAAAATCTATATTTAGAATTTTTCATTCTAAATTGGAAATTTTAATTAAATAAATATATATTTAAAATAAATTGATTAAAATAAATAATAGAAGAAAATACACTTTAAATAATGGGCTTTATTTTTATTAAGATATTCGATCTCCATTGTTGGTTTTACCTAGCTATTGTTTTAGTGAGTAATCCTCCCTAATGGAGGAACGTTCATTAGCAAGTTAGCGCCGTTTAATCTCGAAAGATAAGTATTTTTGTAAGTTTTTTATATTAGTATTGATCACCCAAATGGTGGCGACTGTATAAGACTTACATAAGTATGAAACAATGGTGAAATCTCATAAGATAGAATAGCCTTGACTCTCGCCTAAACGGGACAACGTTGGATTCCAATCTTGATCGAATAAAAGGTTGCTAGAATGTTTATCATTTTAGATGAGCTGACAACTCTATTCAATGGATGGTAGCTTTGACTCTCGCGTAAACGAAACACTGATATCAGTTTGTTGGAGACCTTGGAAATTATTTAGGATTGTATGGTTTAGTATTTTCACTTGTCATTCCTACTTGCTATGTGTTTAATAATTTCTGAATTGTGTATGAATTTATATTGAACCATGTTATTTTCTGTTATTAAATTTTAGTTTTATTTTGAATCTTCATTGTTGGTCTAACTTGGTTTGTTGTTCTAATTGGACAAATCCCTAATGGATTGTCAACCATTAGACAAACATAATAGTGTTAGATCTCGAAAGATAAATATTGTAAATGCAACATCTAGTTGTTCATCAATTGATGACACCTTAGACTAGTATTTACAATATGAAACAAGAAGATTGTATAAATAAGATTACTTTGACTCTCGCTAATCGAAGCTCCGTTGGATTCTTATTTAAAAATGAAATTATCCTAATTCCTCTTATCTTATTCATTTCGAATTAGCTTAATAACATATCATTGGATGAATGGTCTATAAATCATATAATGTCATTCTATATTTTCTCTTAAGAAATTAAATGACGTATATGATTATATTCCCGAAATTCTATCTCAAAATGATATAAATCCTCAATCTTAAAAATCTCCTACTTGTATGGGCAAATCACACTTAGAGTTAAATTTGTAGTGGTTGTCCAAGAAAGAATTACTCATGATATTTGGTATAAATTTAAGTCTTTCACTTTAAATTTTAGATTCCAAATAATTTTTTTTTAATACAATATAATTTCACTTTCACAAGTGTTTAATAACCATTTTCTATTAATGGATTCAAACTGTATGGAATATGAGTTTTGTATTCTGTGACCAGGATCCAATTGCACTATTCTAAGAACTCTTTAATGTAACTAAACCTAAGTCATAAAAAGACTACAACCACATTATTTAAATCTATGGCATTTGTATATTGTTCATAGTGGTTTTGACAAGATCAATCTCTGCAAAGAGTTAATATGCCTCTATCCACTGAAAGTAAGTTCATCTCATTCGCAGATGGATGTACATTCAGGGGTGGATATGAGTTTATCGTTATATTCTTAAAACGATCACTCTAGATTTTACCTTATGCAAAAGAAATTTGAAATGTTTGAAAATTTCATGAATTTCTAGCAATGGTGATAAACCATTAAGGTAAGTGGTTAAAGATCTTGCGAACTGATAGGGGTGGAGAAATAGTTAGTAGATATGCAGGTCAAAGATCATTAAGTTGATTTTTAATTATATCCAAATTTACCTCCCCAGAAATTCGAGTTACATATTGATGATTAGTTACTAATCTTTGCCTAAGTCCTTCTATTGTAATACAATTTCAGTCTGATGCAATGGTTGTGTAACACCCTAACTAGCATAGGCGTATTACGTGATTTTTAAACATACTGTGCAGCTCGTTGCTAATCAACGAGGTTTATGGAAATCGTGATTAATTAAAAATTTTGCTTTTCAATTAAACTTATAAAATATTTATACAAAATACTCGGGATCCCGATTACAAAACATTTTACAAAAGTTCACTGTCTATACAAAATACTTGTCGCCTAGCAACTAATTACAAAAATAGCCTTGCTGTCCCGAGGATCGTACGCTCCAGGCCTAACCGCCCCAACATGTACAATCTTCACCGGCTCGCTCTCACGGTCCTTCAGCCTTAGCCTTGCCCTTACCTACACATAAACATAGCACTGTGAGTCGACAGACTCAGTAAAAAAAGCATAATCAAATATCATACATAAATCTCGAGTTATGATCAGACGCCCATACCCCTGACCATAAGCTTAACTGGCGTGTCCCACACGATACTGAGTCCTGAACATTCATAAGACGGTACTATTGACAAGTAACAGCCTATACTCGGTACACTGGTCATACTCCAGTTGCTAGTCATACTCTAGCCTGTACCGATGTGTTACAGTATCAGCCTATACTCAGTACACTGGTCATACTCCAGCTGCTAGTCATACTCTAGCCTGTACTGATGTGATATGTCAAATAGTACAGAACCACCAACCCTAGTATCAGCCTATACTCGGCACACTGGTCATACTCCAGCTGCTAGTCATACTCTAGCCTGTGGCGATGTGATACAGTGTCAGCCTATACTCGTTACACTGGTCATACTCCAGGTGCTAGTCATACTCTAGCTTGTACTGATATGATACAGTCGGATGGTTCGAAGCCAACATACATATCTAATGTAATCTAACAGGCTTCCTACATGCACGCTAAACATGTAATATATATGCATACTGTTATACTAATCTTACCTCAATTCTGAATTTAGGTGTGTCGGTCAACCTGACTGGAACGAACTGCGCGGCGGATTACAGGCTCCTAAACCATAACAATCACAACACTATAAGTGACACGCTAAATCACTTCCCGGGGACTTAAACTAGGAACTAAAAGTTTCCCTATCGATAAAAAGCATGGCAATACCCCAAATAACATAAAAATGACGAAATCTAGGGTTCCTGAAAATATCCCAACCGGCAGACCGGTTGCACAATCGGAATTCCAGTTCTGGAAATTCCTGAACCCCCATCCGGAATTCCGGATGCACAACCGGAATTCCGGTTCCTCGCAGACCATATTCAAAAATTCATAACTCATTCAATTCAAACCAAATTTAACCCAAACCTTCCAGACCTGTTCTAAACATCTTAGAGAACATTTCTAAAGCAACGAAACAGTCCAGAACACACAGAATCAAAAATCACCATTAAAGCTCCAAGCTTTGAGTTGAAAACTCAAATTTGGTTAAACAACCCTATCATGCATCAAACCTTGATTAAAACTACATATTCATGCATTTAGGAACTGCAGAAAACATACACAAACTCATGCAACAATCACAGCCACCAATTTCTCAATTTTCACTTTGAAAACTAAACTTTTGAACTACAAATTCCACAACTCTAAACAACCTAACTATCATGCATCACAAGCAGCTTAATTAACCTCAATTAATCATGCTTAAACCTCTGCAACAACAACAAAATCACAGCAACAACAACAACCTAAACTAAGCATGCATTACTCTATTTTTTTTCATCAAAAATTTAAGAAAATAAAAGAAGAGAAGCTAGACAAAATTACCTCTACTAGAATCACTCTAAACTTGATGGAAACCACTTGAATCACAAGAGAAAAATCCACTTCCTTGTTGCTCAAGGAGGGCCGAAAACAAGAGGAAAAGAGAGAGAGCTTTTTCTAACTTTTTTCTAATTTTTCTAACTTTGGAAAAATGAAAATGAGAGAATAATCAAAATAAATCTTTTTATTTCAGCCAACATTAACTTAATAAATCACATAATTTCCAATTATTAAGTCCACTAAAGGGCAAAATAACAATGGGGAAAAATGACCAATTTGCCCCTCCATGCTAAAATAACATAAATAACACTAAAGGGGTATTTTGGGAAATTCTAAATTCTCGGCCAATCCCGACATTCCCAATGTCTAATAAACCGTCCCAATCTACTAATACACTAAGTTGTGATTTTACCAAGTTCCATGTTACCGGGCACCGGAGATACAAAAATATGAAAATTACTAAATGACATAAAATGCATCTCAAAATTTAATAATAACAGCATAATAATTATTTAAATAGCTATAAATAATATTTCCATTATTCAACATAATTAACTGCTAATCTCCAAATTAAACTAAGCGGTCTTTACAACTATCCCCCCCTTAAAAGGATTTCGTCCCTGAAATCTAACCTGAATAACTCTGGATATTGAGCTCCCAAATCTGACTCTAGCTCCCAGGTGGCTTCCTCCACCTTGCTGTTTCTCCAGAGTACTTTGACCAATGCTATAGTCTTATTCCGAAGGACTTTATCCTTTCTATCCAGGATCTGCACTGGTTGTTCCTCGTAGGACATATCTGACTGCAGTTCAAGGCTTTCATAACTGAGTATATGAGAGGGATCTGAAACGTACTTTCTCAACATAGAGACATGGAATACGTTGTGAACTGCTGATAAAGCTGGAGGCAATGCTAACCGGTATGCCACTTCACCCATCTTCTCGAGAATCTCGAAAGATCCTGTAAATCTAGGGCATAACTTGCCTCTTTTCATGAAACGTTTGATCCCCTTCATTGGAGATACCCGTAAAAACACATGGTCCCCTACTCGGAACTCAACATCTCTGCGCTTTGGATCTGTGTAACTTTTCTGTCTACTCTGTGAGGCAAGCATTCTAGCTTTTATTTTCTCTATTGCCTCATTGGTCCGCTGCACTGACTCCGGACCTAAGTACTTCCTCTCCCCTGTCTCATCCCAGTGGATGGGAGATCTACACTTCCTACCGTATAACAGTTCATAGGGAGCCATCCCTATTGTACTCTGATAACTGTTGTTGTAAGAAAATTCTATCAACGGTAGGTATTTATTCCAAGAGCCTTCAAAATCCATAACACAGGCTCGTAACATGTCCTCCAATATCTGAGTTCTCCTTTCGGACTGACCATCTGTTTGAGGATGGAATGCTGTACTAAATTTCAGTTTTGTACCCATTGCTCGTTGCAAACTCTGCCAAAACTTGGAGGTGAACTTCAGATCTCTATCCGAAACTATAGACTTCGGTACTCCGTGAAGTCTTACAATCTCTTTAACATACAATTCTGCCAACTGATCCACTGAAAAGGTTGTTCTCACAGGCAGAAAATGAGCAGATTTCGTGAATCGATCCACCACAACCCAGATGGAATCGAACAAACCCATGGTTCTAGGTAATCCAACCACGAAATCCATCGTGATATCTTCCCACTTCCATTCAGGTAACAACCCTGCTGCTCTCTGATCTTCAGCCTTAATCTTTTGACAAGTGAGGCATCTCGATACGAATTCTACCAAATTCTTCTTCATACTGCTCCACCAGAAGTACGGTTTAAGATCTTGGTACATCTTAGTGGTGCCGTGATGCAGAGAATAAGGGGTAGAATGAGCCTCTTCAAAGATCTCATTCCTGAGTTCCACACTACTCGGAATACAAACCCTAGCTTTATACAGAAGCATCCCGTTGTCTGACACTGAGAAATCCCTGGCTTGACCAGCCAAAACCTCACCTCTGATTTTCACTAACTCTGGATCAGTCATCTGAGCGACTTTAATTCTTTCCAACAGATCAGATTGCAGCGTTAAGTTGTGAAGCTGACCTACCACAAACTCAATGCTGGATCTAACCATGTCCTCTACTAACTGAGGTGAGATCTGAATCATTCTAGCTACCTGCCCGGGACCCTTCCTGCTCAGGGCATCGGCCACTACATTGGCCTTCCCAGGGTGATAGAGAATCTCACAGTTGTAATCTTTCACTAATTCCAACCAACGCCTCTGTCTCATATTCAAATCTTTCTGAGTAAAGAAATATTTGAGACTTTTATGGTCGGTATAGATTTCACACCTTTCTCCGTAAAGGTAATGCCGCCAGATCTTCAATGCGAAAACCGGTGGCCAATTCTAGATCATCAGTTGGGTATCGTTGTTCGTAATCCTTTAACTGACGGGAGGCATAAGCAATAACCCGATCGGCTTGCATCAGCACACACCCCAGACCCTGTCTGGATGCATCGCAATAAACTACAAATTTCTCGTTGTCTGAAGGCAAAGCTAGAACTGGAGCGGTAATTAATCTCTGTTTCAGCTCCTAAAAACTAGCTTCGCACTTGTCTGACCAGACAAACCGCTGATTCTTCTTTGTAAGTTCGGTTAAGGGCGTTGAGATCTTGGAAAACCCTTCCACAAACCTACGATAATACCCAGCTAAACCCAAGAAGCTTCTAATTTTTGTCACTGTCTTCGGTCTCGGCCAATCCTTGACGGATTCTATGTTCCCAGGATCCACCTTGATCCCATCTTTGCTAACGATGTGCCCTAAGAAGGACACATGAGATAGCCAGAATTCACATTTCTTGAATTTGGCATGAAGCTTGTGTTCCCGAAGCCATTGCAAAACCATCTAAAGATGCAACTCATGCTCCTCTTTTGACTGAGAGTACACGAGGATGTCGTCGATAAACACAATTACACAGATATCGAGGAAATCCTTGAATACTCTATTCATCTAATCCATAAATGCTGCAGGAGCATTGGTTAGTCCAAACGACATAACCAAGAATTCATAATGTCCATACCTAGTACGGAAAACCGTCTTCGGAATGTCCTCCTCTCGGATTTTCAACTGATGATAACCCGAGCGGAGATCAATCTTGGAAAAGACCGTCTTCCCCTGAAGTTGATCAAACGGATCATCGATTCTAGGTAGATGATATTTATTCTTCACTGTTAGCTTGTTCAATTCTCCGTAATCGATGCACATCCTCATAGTTCCATATTTCTTCTTGACGAATAAAACCGGGACTCCCCAGGGTGACACACTAGGCCGAATAAACCCGATGTCAAGCAACCCCTGGAGCTGAATCTTTAACTCCTTAAGTTCAGCTGGAGCCATTCTATACGAAGCCTTGGAAACCGGTTCCACTCATGGTGCCAAATCTATAACGAAATCAATCTCCCGCTGAGGTGTTAACCCTGGAAGTTCTTCAGGAAAAACATCTAGAAATTCCCGAACCACCTTGATGTCCTCTGGCCAGATACCGAGTGGTGTCCATCACCACGGCCAGAAACCCTAGACAACCGCCATGCAATAACTCTTTAGCTGACATGGCCGAAATCACCAGGATCCAAGATCCCCGAACTAAACCAACAAACACGAATGGTTCATCACTTTCCGGTTGGAAGATCACCATCTTCCTCTTGCAATCAATACTGGCCGAGTACTTAGATAGGAAATCCATTCCTAAAATAATATCGAACTCTACTAGGCTCATCTCTATCAAGTCAGCACTTAACTCTCTACCATCTATTCTGATCGGCATAGACCTAATCCACCTTTTGGAGATAACTAACTCTCCGCCAGGTAATAGTGTTCCAAACCTTGATTCATAACTATCATACGGTCTACCCAACTTACTTAAGATTCTGGCTCCCACAGAAGAATGTGTGGCCCCAGAATCAAACAGCACTGAGTAATACGAGTTATTAACTGAAAGCTGACCTGTTAAAACTGAGGGGCTGGCATCTGCATCAGCCTGCGTGATGGCGAACACTCGAGCCGGAGTGGGTCTCGCCGGAGCCTTCGGTGCCTCTGATCGGAGCTGGGGACAATCCCTCTTGTAGTGTCCGGGCATGCCGCACTGAAAGCAACCCTGACCTTTGCACTCACCCTGATGGTGCCTTTTGCAACTGGGGCACTCAGGATAAGAAAACTGGGTCTCTTCACCACCCTGACGGCTACCTCTACTCTGGTTCCCCCGGAACCTCATGTTCTGACTCGAGCCACCGGATGCAGTGGATGTTCTCCTCTTCTGGTCCATGGCCGAACCACTACCTCCCCTGCTAAAGCCTGATGCAGGAGGGGTAGGAGCCCCACCACTCGCTGGACTTACTAGCTGATTCCGACATACATCCAACTGCGCCCTCAGCTTGCAGTGCCTTCTCCGCCATCTCAGCATAGGTGGTCTTGTCGTCAGTGGTTATCATCAGGTCGTGTTTGATCCTCACATTTAACCCGTCCAGATACTTCTCCTTCTTGCTGAAATCGGTTGGCACTATTCCCGAGGCTAACCTCGCCAACCGGTCGAACTGGGTAGTATACTTAGTTACGCTCATATTTTCCCGCTGGGTCAGGTGGGTGAACTCTTTCCTCTTGGCACTTCTGACTGCCTCGTTATAATATTTTGCGTTGAAGAGTTCCTGGAACCTTTCCCAGGTCATGGTGGTGACGTCATGAATCTGAGACACCATGTCCCACCAGACTAGGGCGTCTTCTTTGAACTGAAAGGTGGCACACACCACTCTGTCATTCTCAGTGACTCCTATAAAATTCAGAATCTTGGTAATCACCGTTAGCCACTGTTCAGCTTTCATGACATCTGGGCCTCCCAGAAAAACCGGAGGTGCTTGCTTCCGGAACCTTTCATACAAGGGTTCCATTCTGTTTACTGCTACTACTATTTCGGCCTGAGCTGCAGGGGCGAGTGCCACTGGAACTTCTGGCACAGGCACTGCAGGAGCCCCCTTCTGCCTTAATCTCTGAATCTCTAAATCTTGCTCCTCTATCCTGGCTTACATTTCAGCAAACCTAGTCTCCCAATTCCGGGCTTCCTCATCGGCTTGGGCAGCCTGGGCAGCTTGTGGCGGGTTCTCATCACCCCGGCCACGAGCCCTGCCCTTGGGACCTCTACCACGGCCCCTAGCTTGCGGGGGAAACTGGGCTCCCTGGCCTTGATTTGACCCAACCTAGTTGCCCTGGCTCCTTGTATTCCGCCTGGCGTCCATCTAGTCGGAATTGCCTGCGAAACTAAGAGTTGGCACATCAGGTCATGATCAAAGAGAGCTTACTAATGCCGCTTAATTTTGAAATTAAAAACAAAACATGCGCCTATTCTACTATCAGGCTACTAACATGCTTCCTATCATGCTTTTCTTATTTCATAATAAATAATAAGCTACTAAAGCAATAAAAGCTTACTGAACCGTAGAACGAGCTAACTGCTGATGATGATTGTACATGTCGTGACGATCTTTGGAAGACAACCTTGCAGCTCTGATACCAAATTGTAACACCCTAACTAGCATAGGCTTATTACGTGATTTTTAAACATACTGTGCAGCTCGTTGCTAATCAACGAGGTTTATGGAAATCGTGATTAATTAAAAATTTTGCTTTTTAATTAAACTTATAAAATATTTATACAAAATACTCGGGATCCCGATTACAAAACATTTTACCAAAGTTCACTGTTTATACAAAATACTTGTCGCCTAGCGACTAATTACAAAAATAGCCTTGTTGTCCCGAGAATCGTACGCTCCAGGCCTAACCGCCCCAACATGTACAATCTTCACCGGCTCGCTCTCACGGTCCTTCAGCCTTAGCCTTGCCCTTACCTACACATAAACATAGCACTGTGAGTCGACAGACTCAGTAAAAAAAGCATAATCAAATATCATACATAAATCTCGAGTTATGATCAGACGCCCATACCCCTGACCATAACCTTAACTGGCGTGTCCCACACGATACTGAGTCCTGAACATTCATAAGACGGTACTATTGACAAGTAACAGGGTACACTGGTCATACTCCAGTTGCTAGTCATACTGTAGCCTGTACCGATGTGTTACAGTATCAGCCTATACTCATTACACTAGTCATACTCGAGCTGCTAGTCATACTCTAGCCTGTACTAATGTGATACGTCAAATAGTACAGAACCACCAACCCTAGTATTAGCCTATACTCAGCACACTGGTCATACTCCAGCTGCTAGTCATACTCTAGCCTGTGCCAATGTGATACAGTGTCAGCCTATACTCGGTACACTGGTCATACTCCAGTTGCTAGTCATACTCTAGCTTGTACCGATGTGACACAGTCTGTAACACCCTAACTATCTTAGGCGTATTACGTGATTTTTAAACGTACTGTGCAGCTCGTTGCTAGTCAACGAGGTTTATGGAAAAACGTGATTAATTAAAATTTTGCTTTTTAATTAAACTTATAAACCATATTATAAAAGTCTCGGGATCCCGATTTATAAAATCATTTACAAAAGTTTTAACTGTTTAACTTTTACATCAAAATAAAGTCGTCTAACGACCAGTTACAAAAAAACTCAGCCTTGCTGTCCCGAGGATCGTACGCTCCAGGCCTAACCGCTTCGACATGTACAATCTCATAAGCTCGCTCACGGTCCATCAGCTATAGCCTTGCCTTTACCTACACATGAACATAAACTGTGAGTCGACAGACTCAGTAAGAAAAGCGTAATAATATCATACATAAAACTAACTGCCGTGTCCAACACGATACTGAGTCCCGCTACTGCCATGTCCAACATGGTACTGAGCTACTACTGCCATGTCCAACATGGTACTGAGTTTTGAACGTTCAGGGGACGGTACTATTGACAAGTATCCTCCTGATCGGTCGAACCGGTCATACTCCGCCGGTCATACTCCAAACTGTCACCGACGGATAGGTCAATAGCACCGAACCACCAACCAAGTGTCGGCTGATCGGTCGAGCCTGGCCATACTCCGCTCTTGGTCATACTCCCCCGTACCGACGTGACAGGGTTGGATGGTTCGAAGCCTAAATACATAGCTAATGTAATCTAGCAGGCTTCCTACATGCACGCTAAACATGTAATCTACATATGCATACTGTTATACTAATCTTACCTGGATTCCGATTTCAGGTGTGCCGGTCAACCTGACTGAAACTGAAGCTGAGCGGCGGATTACTGGCTCCTAAACCATAAAAATCACAACGCTATAAGTGACACGCTAAATCACTTTCCGGGGACTAAAACTAGGAACTAAAAGTTTCCCTATCGATAAAAAGCATGGCAATACCCCTAAAAACATAAAAACGAGGAAAACTAGGGTCCCTGAATTTTCCCCAACCGGAAGACCGGTTGCCCAGCCGATTCGGTTCGGGAAAATTAACCCTCATCCGATCGGATGCACAACCGGAATTCCTTGCCTCGCAGTGCCAACTAAAATTCTCATAACTCGACCAATTCAACCCCAATTGGTACCAAACTTTCCAGACCTGTTCTAAACACCCCAAGGAACAAATCTAAAGCCTCAAAACCACCCAGAAAACACATACACAAAAATCACCATTGGAGCTCAAGCTTTGAGTTCCAAACTCAAGCTTGAGCAAATCCACCTAACATGCATCCAAACCTAGTTAATTCTACTCAAATAAGCATAATATCACCTCTGAAAACTAATAGAAACAACGATACATCACGAATGTACGTATTCACAATATTTTCCTTCCAAAAAACCACATTTTACATAGAAAACTCAAAGCTTGAACAACCTAACTAATCATGCTTCAAACAACTCAATTAACATCAATTAAACATGCTTTGAACCTCAGAAAATAACAACCAAACACAGCCATAATAACAGCCACAAAAGCATGCATGCATCAACAATATATCAAACTTTTCCTAAAAAAAAAGAGGAGAAAGCTAGAAGACACCTACCACAATCAAGAATTCACTAGAGTTTTGCAAATCAAGCTTGAATCACCACAAAAATCCAGCTCCAAGCACCCCAAGTTTCAGCCGAAAAAGAGAGAGAGAAAAGAGAGTGTTTTGCTTGAAATTTTCTTTCTTTTTTTCTAAACTTAGTATTTTGAGAAAATGAGAAAGAATTAAACTAACTAAGCACTATTCATTTCAGCCAAATAAACCATGAAATAAACATTTAATTTTTCAAATAAAAAGTCACTAAAGACAAAAAGTCATTGGGGCAAAAAGACCATTTTGCCCCTCCACCATAATTTCGCAAAATCATACTAAAGGGGTATTTTTGGGAAATTCTAAATTCCCGGCCATTCCCGACATTCCCAATGTCTAAAACCCGTCCCCAAACTACTAACATACTAAGTTGTGATTTCTACTGAGCCAAACGCCGAGTTCCAAAATACCGGACACCGGAAATGCAGAATATGCAAGCTACTGAATAACATAAATAACAGTAATAAATTATTTAAATAGCTATAAATAATTTCATAATTAAACATAAACAACTGCTAATTTCCAAATTAACTAAGCGGGCTTTACAACTATTCCCCCCTTAAAAGGATTTCGTCCCCGAAATCTAACTCGAATAACTCGGATATTGAGCTCTCATATACGACTCTAGCTCCAGTGGCTTCCTTCCACCTTGCCGTTTCTCCGAGAACCTTGACCAATGCTATGGTCTTATTCCAGAAGGACTTTATCCTTTCTATCCGGGATCCGCACCGGTTGTTCCTCATATGACATGTACGGTGAAGGCGGAAGACTCTCATAACTGAGTATATGAGAGGGGTCTGAAACGTATTTTCTCAACATTGAGACATGGAATACGTTGTGCACTGTTGATAAGGCTGGAGGCAATGCTAACCGATATGCCACTTGACGTATCTTCTCGAGAATCTCGAAAGGTCCAGTAAATCTAGGGCATAACTTGCCTCTTTTCCCGAAACGTTTAATCCCCTTCATCGGAGATACTCGCAAAAACACATGGTCCCCTACTCGGAACTCAACATCTCTACGTTTCGAATCTGCGTAACTCTTCTGTCTGCTCTGTGAGGCAAGCATTCTAGCTTTTATCTTTTCTATTGCCTCATTGGTCCGCTGAACTGACTCTGGACCTAGGTATTTCCTCTCCCCTGTCTCATCCCAGTGGATAGGGGAACTACAGTTCCTACCGTACAACAGTTCATAGGGAGCCATCCCTATCGTACTCTGATAACTGTTGTTGTAAGAGAATTCTATCAATGGTAGATACTTACTCCATGACCCTTCGAAGGCCATAACACAGGCTCTCAACATATCCTCCAATATACGAATTGTCCTTTCGGATCGACCATCCGTCCGAGGATGAAATGCCGTACTTGAATTTCGACTTCGTACCCATTGCCCGTTGCAAACTTTGCCAAAATTTGGAGGTGAATTTCGGATCCCCAAGTCCGAAACTATAGACTTCATCCCGTGAAGTCTCACTATCTCCCCGACATATAACTCGCCAACCGATCCACCTTTGTAAATGTTGTTCTAACCGGCGAGAAAATGAGCGAGATTTCGTAAATCGGTCCACCACTACCCGGATGGAATCATACATACCGCGTGGTCCTAGGTAACCGACCACAAAATCCATCGTAATATCCTCCCAGTTCCATTCTGGTAGGGTTAGAGGCTGCAACAACCCTGCTGGTCTCTGATGTTCAGCCTTGATCTGCTGACAAGTGAGGCATCTCGATACGAATTCTACCAAATTCTTCTTCATACCGCTCCACCAAGTACGGTTTCAAATCTTGGTACATCTTGCTGGTGCCGGATGCGAGAGAATACGGGGTAGAATGAGCCTCCTCAAAGATCTCGTTTCTCAATTCCACACTGTTCGGAACACAAACCCTGGCTTTATACAAAAGCATCCCACTATCTGACATCGAAAAGTCTTTGGCTTGACCAGCCAATACCTCACCTCGGATCTTTACTAACTCGGATGTCATACGAGCGACTTTTATTCTTTCTAACGGTCCGGATTGCGGTGTTAAGTTGTGAAGCCGACCTACCACAAACTCAATCTTGGATCTAACCATATCCTCTGCTAGCCGAGGTGAGATCCGAACCATGCTAGCTACTTGCCCGGGACCCTTTACGCTCGGGGCATCGGCCTTACATTGGCTTTTCCGGGATGATAGAGGATCTCACAATCATAATCCTTCACTAATTCCAACCAACGCCTTTGTCTCATGTTTAAATCTTTCTGAGTAAAGAAATACTTGAGACTTTTATGGTCGGTATAGATCTCGCACTTCTCCCCATAAAGGTAATGCCGCCAAATCTTCAGTGCAAAAACCACTGCGCCAATTCTAAATCATGAGTCGGGTATCTTTGTTCATAATCCTTTAATCGACGGGAGGCATAAGCGATAACCCGATCGGCTTGCATCAATACGCACCCCAAACCTTGTTTGGATGCGTCACGATGAACTACGAACTTTTCCTTGTCCGAAGGCAAAGCTAGTACGGAGCGAGAATCAACCTCGTTTCACTTCACGAAACTAGCTTCGCATTTATCTGACCAGATAAATCGCTGATTCTTCTTTGTAAGCTCGGTTAGGGGTATTGAAATTTTGGAGAACCCCTCCACGAACCTACGGTAGTACCCCGCCTAAACCCAAGAAGCTTCGATCTCTCCTTGTCTTCGGTCTCCCGCCAATCTCGACGGATTCAATCTTCCCGGGATCCACACCTTGATCCCGTCTTCACCAACAATGTGCCCTAGGAAGGACCCCTGAGACAACCGTAACTCACATTTCTTGAACTTGGCGTAAAGCTTATGTTCTCGAAGTCGTTGCGAGTACCATCCGGAAGATGTAACTCGTGCTCCTCTTCGATTGAGAGTACACGAGGATGTCGTCGATAAACACAATCACACGGATATCGAGGAAATCCTTGAATACTCTATTCATCGAGTCCATGAATCTTTCAGAGCATTGGTTAGTCCGAATGACATAACCAGAACTCGTAGTGTCCATACCTAGTGCGGAAAGCCGTCTTTGGAATGTCCTCCTCTCGGATCCTCAACCGATGATAACTCGAACGGAGATCAATCTTGGAAAAGACCGTCGTCCCATGAAGCTGATCGAACAAGTCATCGATCCTAGGTAATGGGTATTTATTCTTCACCGTCAGCTTATTCAACTCCCTGTAGTCGATGCGCATCCTCATAGATCCATCCTTCTTCTTGACGAACAAAACCGGGCTCCCCAAGGTGACACACCTGGGCCGAATAAACCCTATGTCAAGCAACCCTTGGAGCCGAATCTTTAATTCTTTAAGTTCAAATTTCGAGCCATCCTATACGGGGCTTTGGAAACCGGGATCCACCCCCGGTGCCCAAGTCAATCACGAAATCAATCTCCCGCCGAGGTGGTAACCCCGAGTTCTTCGGGAAAAACGTCCAAAAATTCCGAACCACTCGATGTCCTCTGCGAATGGTGTCCGGCCGAGTGGTGTCCACCACCACGGCCGTAAACACTACAACCGTCGTGCAACAATTCTCTCGCCGGCATAGCCGAGATCACCGGATCCGAGATCCACGAACCGAACCAACAAATACAAATGGTTCTTCACTTTCCCAGGTTGGAAGACCACCATCTTCCTCTTACAACAATGCTCGCCGAATATTTAGATAGGAAATCCATTCCTAAAATAATATCAAATTCGACTAAGCTCATCTCTATCGTATCAGTAACAACTCTCTACCATCTATCCCGGATCGCATGTAGACCTAATCCATCTATTGGAGATAACCAATTCTCCGCTGTAACGGGGTTCCAAACCACGATTCATATCTATCAAAGGGTCTACCCAATTTACTAAAGACTCGGCCGCCACATAAGAATGTGTAGCCCAGAATCAAAAGACCGAATAAAGCGAGTTGTTAATAAAAAGGCCGACTGTGACTACCGATGGGCCGGCATCCGCATCACCGCGTGATAGCGAACACCCCGGCTGGAGTGGGTATCGCCGGAGCTCTCGGTGCCTCGGGTGAGCCGGGGACATTCCCTCGAAGTGTCCGGGCATGCCACAATGAAAGCATCCCTGACCTTTGCATTCGCCCCGATGGTGCCTCTTGCAGCTAGGGCACTCGGGATAGGAGAATCGGGTCTCAGTACCACCAGGACGACTCCCTCTGCTCTGGTTCCCCCGGAACCTCTTGTTCTGACTCGAGCCGCCGTGCGATGGGTGCCCTCTTCCTCCGATCAATTTCCGAACCACTACTCCCCTGCTATAGCCCCCGATGCGGGAGGGGTAGGAGCCCCGCCACTAACCGGAGTACTCGCCGATTCGGCCGACATGCACCCCACCCTCGGCCCTCGCGTGCCTTCTCCACCATCCGAGCATAGGTGGTGCGCGTCGTACGTGGTGATCATCGGGTCATGCCCGATCACGGGATTCAACCCGTCCGAGATACTTCTCCTTCTTCTTGAAGTCGGTCGGCACAACACCCCAAGGCTAACCTCGCCAACCGATCAAACTGAGTAGTATACTCAGTGACGCTCATGTTCTCCCGCTGGGTCAGGTGAACGAACTCTTTCCTCTTGGCGCTTCTGACCGCCTCATTGTAGTATTTCGCATTAAAGAGTTCCTGGAACCTTTCCCAGGTCATGGTGGTGACATCATGAATCTGAGACACCATGTCCCACCATACCGCGTCCTCCTAGAACCCCGAAACGTGGCGCACACCACTCGTCGTGACCGGTGACACCCGTAGGAAATTCGGGATTCTGGTAATCACCGTCGGCCACCGTTCGGCTTTCATTACATCCGACCTCCAGAATACCGGGAGGTGCTTGCTTCCGAACCACTCATACGGAGGGTTCCAATCTATGGGCCGCCACCACTATCTCGGCACAGGCGGCGAGGCAAAGGTGCCACCGGAACTATAGGCACGGAACCGCAGGAGCACCCCTGGCATCTCAACCTCGGATCTCGAGGTCTTGTTCTTCGATCCGGCTTGCATCTCCGCAAACCGTAACTCCCGGTTCGGGGCTCCACCGATCGGCTTGGGAGCTGGGCAGCTGTGGCGGGTTCTCATCACCCCGGCCACGAGCCCCGCCTCGGGGACCTCTACCTCGGCCCCCCGGCGGTGGGGGAACCGAGCTCCCCGTCCACGATTCGACCCTGCGGAGTTGCCCCGACTCACAGTAGTCCGCCCGGCGTCCATCCGATTAGAACCGCTTGCGAAACCAAGAGTTGGCATATCGAGTCGTATTCAAGGCGAGCTTACTAATGCGCTTAATTTGGAAATTAGAAATGAAACATGCTCCTATTCTACTATCGAGCTACTAACATGCTTCCTAACAGTTTTCTTTTTCATAATCGAATAAAATAAACTACTAAAGCAATAAAGGCTTATCGAACCGTGAACCGAGCTAACCTGTCGATGATGATTGTACATGTCGTGACGATCTTCGGAAGACAACACCGGGGCTACGATACCAAATTGTAACACCCTAACTATCTTAGGCGTATTACGTGATTTTTAAACGTACTGTGCAGCTCGTTGCTAGTCAACGAGGTTTATGGAAAAACATGATTAATTAAAATTTTGCTTTTTAATTAAACTTATAAACCATATTATAAAAGTCTCGGGATCCCGATTTATAAAATCATTTACAAAAGTTTTAAGCGTTTAACTTTTACATCAAAATAAAGTCGTCTAACGACCCTTACAAAAACTCGGCTCTTGTCCCGAGGATCGTACGCTCCAGCCTAGCAGCCCCGACATGTACAATCTCATAAGCTCGCTCACGGTCCATCGGCTATAGCCTTGCCTTTACCTACACATGAACATAAAGCGTGAGTCGACGGACTCGATGAAAAGCATAATAATATCATACATAAAACTAACTGCCGTGTCGACACGATACCGAGTCCCGCTCGCCATGTCCAACATGGTGCGAGCTACTCTTGCCATGTCCAACATGTAGTGCGGGTTTTGAACGTTCGGGGGACGGTACTATTGACAAGTATCCTCCTGACCTCGGCCGAACCGGTCATACTCGGCTGTTGGTCATACTCCAGCCTGTACCGACGGGATAGGTCAATAGCACTGAACCACCAACCAAGTGTCAGCCTGATCGGTCGAACCGGTCATACTCCGGCTGCTGGTCATACTCCAGCCTGTACCGACGTGACAGGGTTGGATGGTTCGAAGCCTAAATACATAGCTAATGTAATCTAGCAGTCTTCCTACATGCACGCTAAACATGTAATCTACATATGCATACTGTTATACTAATCTTACCTGGATTCCGATTTCAGGTGTGCCGGTCAACCCATTGATCGGAACCGAAGCCGAGCTTACGGACATCGGCTCCTAAACCATAAAAATCACAACGCTATAAGTGACACGCTAAATCACTTTTCGGGGACTAAAACTAGGAACTAAAAGTTTCCCTATCGATAAAAAGCATGGCAATACCCCTAAAAAAATAAAAACGAGGAAAACTAGGGTCCCTGAATTTTCCCCAACCGGAAGACCGGTTGCCCAACCGGAATTCTGGTTTTGGAAAATTCAGAACCCTCATCCGGAATTCCGGATGCACAACCGGAATTCCGGTTCCTCGCAGGCAGCCAACTAAAATTCTCATAACTCGACCAATTCAACCCCAATTGGTACCAAACTTTCCAGACCTATTCTAAACACCCCAAGGAACAAATCTAAAGCCTCAAAACCACCCAGAAAACACATACACAAAAATCACCATTGGAGCTCAAGCTTTGAGTTCCAAACTCAAGCTTGAGCAAATCCACCTAACATGCATCCAAACCTAGTTAATTCTACTCAAATAAGCATAATATCACCTCTGAAAACTAATAGAAACAACAGCAACATCACAGAACAGATTCACAATATTTTCCTTCCAAAAAACCACATTTTACATAGAAAACTCAAAGCTTGAACAACCTAACTAATCATGCTTCAAACAACTCAATTAACATCAATTAAACATGCTTTGAACCTCAGAAAATAACAACCAAACACAGCCATAATAACAGCCACAAAAGCATGCATGCATCAACAATATATCAAACTTTTCCTAAAAAACAAAGAGGAGAAAGCTAGAAGACACCTACCACAATCAAGAATTCACTAGAGTTTTGCAAATCAAGCTTGAATCACCACAAAAATCCAGCTCCAAGCACCCCAAGTTTCAAATGTAGAAAAGAGAGAGAGAAAAGAGAGTGTTTTGCTTGAAATTTTCTTTCTTTTTTTCTAAACTTAGTATTTTGAGAAAATGAGAAAGAATTAAACTAACTAAGCACTATTCATTTCAGCCAAATAAACCATGAAATAAACATTTAATTTTTCAAATAAAAAGTCACTAAAGACAAAAAGTCATTGGGGCAAAAAGACCATTTTGCCCCTCCACCATAATTTCGCAAAATCATACTAAAGGGGTATTTTTGGGAAATTCTAAATTCCCGGCCATTCCCGACATTCCCAATGTCTAAAACCCGTCCCCAAACTACTAACATACTAAGTTGTGATTTCTACTGAGCCAAACGCCGAGTTCCAAAATACCGGACACCGGAAATGCAGAATATGCAAGCTACTGAATAACATAAATAACAGTAATAAATTATTTAAATAGCTATAAATAATTTCATAATTAAACATAAACAACTGCTAATTTCCAAATTAACTAAGCGGGCTTTACACAGTCGGATGGTTCGAAGCCAACATACATATCTAATGTAATCTAACAGGCTTCCTACATGCACGCTAAACATGTAATATATATGCATACTGTTATACTAATCTTACCTAAATTCCGAATTCAGGTGTGCCGGTCAACCTGACTGGAACGAACTGCGTGGCGGATTACAGGCTCCTAAACCATAACAATCACAACACTATAAGTGACACGCTAAATCACTTCCCGGGGACTTAAACTAGGAACTAAAAGTTTCCCTATCGATAAAAAGTATGGCTATACCCCAAATAACATAAAAACGAGGAAATCTAGTGTTCCTGAAAAATTTCCCAACCGGAATTCCGGTTCTTGAAATTTTTGAACCCCCATCCGGAATTCTGGATGCACAACCGGAATTTCGGTTCCTCGCAGACCACATTCAAAAATTCATAACTCATTCAATTCAAACCCAATTTAACCCAAACCTTCCAGACCTGTTCTAAACATCTCATAGAACATTTCTAAAGCAACAAAACAGTCCAAAACACACAGAATCAAAAATCACCATTAAAGCTCCAAGCTTTTAGTTCAAAACTCAAACTTGGTTAAACAACCCTATCATGCATCAAACCTTGGTTAAAACTACATATTCATGCATTTAGAAACTGCAGAATACATACACAAACTCATGCAACAATCACAGCCACCAATTTCTCAATTTTCACTTTGAAAACTAAACTTTTGAACTACAAATTCCACAACTCTAAACAACCTAACTATCATGCATCACAAGCAGCTTAATTAACCTCAATTAATCATGCTTAAACCTCTGCAACAACAACAAAAACCTAAACTAAGCATTCATTACTCTATTTTTTTTCATCAAAAATTTAAGAAAATAAAAGAAGAGAAGCTAGACAAAATTACCTCTACTAGAATCACTCTAAACTTGATGGAAACCACTTGAATCACAAGAGAAAAATCCACTTCCTTGCTGCTCAAGGAGGGCCGAAAACAAGAGGAAAAGAGAGAGAGCTTTTTCTAACTTTTTTTCTAATTTTTCTAACTTTGGAAAAATGAAAATGAGAGAATAATCAAAATAAACCATTTTATTTCAGCCAACATTAACTTAATAAATCACATAATTTCCAATTATTAAGTCCACTAAAGGGCAAAATAACAATGGGGCAACATGACCAATTTGCCCCTCCATGCTAAAATAACATAAATAACACTAAAGGGGTATTTTGGGAAATTCTAAATTCCAAGCCAATCCCGACATTCCCAATGCCTAATAAATTGTCCCAATCTACTAAGTTGTTATTTTACTGAGCCAAACACCGAGTTCCATGTTACCGGGCACCGGAGATACAAAATTATGAAAATTACTAAATGACATAAAATGCATCTGAGAATTTAATAATAACAGCATAATAATTATTTAAATAGCTATAAATAATTTTTCCATGATTAAACATAATTAACTGCTAATCTCCAAATTAAACTAAGCGGTCTTTACAGGTTGGGTACTTAGTGTAAACCATTACTATATTCATGGATGACCTAATCGAAATCTTAAAAAAAGCTAGAACTGTTAACCATGGTTTGCATGTTTGTTAGCTATTCTAAGTGATTAGGGGTGGAACATCCCATAGTCAATAGATATGAAAGTGTTTGTTTAAACAAATACTAATTTTCTAAGAAAATGACTAAGTCTGAAAATAAAGTAGCAAATAAAGGAGATATTTTTTTTCTTGATTCCAAAAGTGTTCTACCATCTTATTCTACATGTGATGATCCCACTGCCTCTGTTGTCTTGACACAACCAAAGAGGTCAATACCATTTAGTTTTCTTATACATAATTCACGGTACCTTTTCGTAGTGGGATGGTTTCTAGGAACTCACATTCTTATAACTTGGAAGACAGTAGTGATTAAAATCCATTGTGAGTTTAAACAAGTAATGGGTTGTCAAAATGAGAAACTAATAAGAAAGCAAAGAGAACTATGGTTAAAACCATTCATGTGGAATAAACTAAAGTTTTCTATTACAAGGACATGAAAGGAAATTTTCGTTTATAAGTCTATTAAATGGACTTAACAAAACTTCCTATTCCTAGTATTATAGGTTTGAGTTTATCTAAACCTCTGGCTCATGGTATACCTGGTTAATTACTTACTCTAGTGCAAGAAGCTTACTTCGGTAAGATGATGAAGCATTTTCTTTTTAATGGCAATCTATAGAAGCTTCTCGACTTCTCGACACAGATTTTATTTATCTAAGGAAAAGTCTCAACTATTCCAGAAAAGATAAATCCATGAAAGAATTTCTTCAATCAACAGTGCGAGGTCTCAGATATGCTTTAGTATGCCTTAGACCAGACATCTCTTGTTGAGTGGGAGTAATGAGTAGGTATCAGATTAATCCAGGAAAGGAACATTGGAAGACAATCAAGTAAATCTTAAGATTAAGAAGAGGAACTATATGTTAGTTAATAAGGGTGTATTTAATACTCTTAAACTACACCAAATCAGATTTCTAGACTTACCTTAGTGCTAGAAGGTCTGCTGATGAGATGGTTATTACTCTGGGGGTTGAGTAGTGATTTTGGAGAAGTGTAAAAACCTATCTGAAGTCTCTAAGTCTACCAGAGAGAGACTGAATGTTAAAGTTGCAGGAAAGGTACTTATTCAGTCTAAGGAAAGTTCTATACATTTTTGGCACCGTTCCAACATTTCTTAACTACTAGTGTTACTTCCTGATTAACCAAAAAGTAGTTGCTGAAAGTATAGAATCCAGTATCCCAAGAGAGTAGACGTATAGAGAGGAATTTCACAATATCAAGGATTTTGTAATTAAGGAAGAGTAATGGTGGAGAAAAGGTTGTGGTTAACACAACCTGTCAGATCCTATTACGAGGAGTATACTACTACTACACTTGATTTGTATATCAAGGTGTTGAGATTATTTGAAATGCACATTTTGTTTTATATTAGTGCAAGTGGGAGTTTGTTGGGTTTTGTGCCCTAAAGAAGACCTATTTCAATATAATCAGATTTACTTATTAATAAAGAACAGAAATAATATTTTAGGTTGCATGGTTCACATGATTTATTTCATGATTATATATATAATGTATAAATTCTATTTAAGTCCAGAACATATGAATTTGTTAATGATTATAGTGTTGTCAGCACAGTGGAATATAATCTTGATTATATGTTCGAAAGTTTATACCTTGATTTGTCAGTTCACTGGATTTAGACTGGCATGATAATCAGCGATAGGTATTCTTAAACCTTGGATAAGTGTTATGTCCTTTCCAGGGCATTGGCAAAGTTTACCAATATCGGATGTATGGAGTATACATCGGAAGGGACCGATATTGAACTTTGATTAGTAATTTGGATCAGTAAAGGCAATTAGCACTAATTCAGAGATTTTATTAAACTCTAGGGGTATTATTTAGCTTATATGGGAAATATGCAATTTTTATAATTTTCGCTCGGCGACAACGGAAAATGCGATGGATGGCTAGATTGATCACATGGGTAAGTTTAGAACCTTATTTCTTAGTGGGAAATATTTTAGAGAAAATAAATTATTGGGATTGAGCGGGGTTATGGAATTTGACCATTTTACCCCTAGCTTTTGAAAAACCTTAGTTTTGGGTTAAAGGGCATTTTTGTCTTTTGGTTAAATGGTAGGATAGGTGGCTGCCCTAGTTTGGTGACACCTTGCACCCTTTTTCTCAGCCAAGAATAAGTTAAGTAATTAATTTTACTTAGTTAGAAAAGAAAAAAGGAAATTAGAAGAAAAATACCAAAATTGAAGGAGAAGCTCTCTTTCTTCTCTCTCTCTCTCTCTCTTCGAAACCAGCAAGAACAAGGGGAAGGGCTGCTGATTTCTGGTGTTTTCAGCAAAGGAACCTTGGGAGATTCAAGTTAAGGTAAGCCCTAGTGGAACCCATCTTTAGTTTTTAAGTTTTTGCTTAGTTTGAACTTGTGATAATGTAATTGGGGGCTGTTATGGTTTAATGCTTGCTTAGTTCGAATTCTTGAGTTTGTATGGATTGATTTTAGTTCATAGCAGCTGGTTTTAAGGTTTATTGTAGGTTTTGCACAACTTTGAGCTTTGAGTTCAAAGCTTTGAGCTTTAATGGCAACTTGAGTTTAATTGGTTTGTTCAGTGAAATACTGGCTGGAATTTATTGTGTATGCCCTTATTAGGTACTCTAGAAGGTTTCATTGCATTTGGTGGAGAATTGAGCAACAAATGAAAGACTTTGGGAAACCTAGTGCAAACCGGCTAGCCGGTTTGTAGTGCCACAAAAACCGGCTAGCCGGTTTTGGTAGGGTTCCCCGGGCCTTTCATTTTCTTAATTTTTGTCTTTGCGGTGCCTCGGTTGGGTGTTTCCCCATTTCAAGAGTTAGAATAACCCATTGAGAGTATAACAAAACCTAGGGTTTTGGTTTTGGGTTTCCCAGGATTAGGGTTTTAATCATGTAACTTACCCGGTTTCAAAATGTGATTAGGGCATCCATCTAGCACGAGCTTTCCGTTCAGGTCGGCCAGCACACTTGAATTCGGAAATTAGGTAAGAACTGAATATATTGGTATAGTGAGTGTTGTTTGTGAGTACAATACAGTGATACCAACACGAGTACGGAAAAGTGCTAAGGTGTGTGGTATATCACTCAGTGGTACTCAGGGTACGAAACAAACCCTACCAACACTCGTACAGTGAGGTACGTTGTGTATTTGGTATAGTGGTTGTACCCTAGTATTGAACGTTCATGCTCATTTGTTAAGCCCTGTAAATAGGTGTATGGGTGCCTAATTACAGGTCGAAAATTATATGATATGTTATATGCATTTCTTACTGACTCTGTCGACTCACAATTCTGCTTCCATGTGTAGGTAAAGGAAAGGCGAAAGCTGAACAGGAGTGAACCTGAGCTCGGATGAGATTGTACATGTCAAAGCAGCGCGATCTGGAGTGTTCGGTCTCGGGACATCTGGAGATTGTATTTTGGTAGTCGCTGTGTGACCTGCAATAAATGTGTATTTTGGAATGTTAACTTTAAAAAGTTTGAAAACGGGATCCCGATACTTGTAAATATTTTATTATATTATAAGGTTTATTAATTAATATAAAAGTTTTAATTTGACACGATTTTTGAGAAAAATTCTTTGATTAGCAAAGATTGCACTGTAATTGAAAAAGCACTGTAGCGTGCCTTAGCATTAGGGCGTTACAATTTTGGTATCAGAGCCGCCAGGTTCGTCTATCGAAGCTTGCTAAGACATGTACAATCTTCATCACAGAAAGCTCGGTTCACAGTTCAGTAAACCCGTACTTGTTTAGTATTTTAAATAATTGTGAATGTGAAAGCATGTTAGGAATGTTGGGTTTTGTGCCCTAAATAAAACCCTTTACAATCTGATTAGTTATCAATATAAGAAATTTGAAGTGATTTATGTTTGCATGAATTTTACGTGCTAATGGTTTAATATGTTTATTACATTTTACACACAAAATCAGTTAAGTCTAGATCATATGTTTATTCACAATTACAGTATCGTCAACACAATGGAATGTGATTGTGATCATATGAATCAAAAGACTAAGTCCCTGTTTCATCAGTGTTTTGGATTTACACTAATGTGATAATCAGCGATGATGTGTACTTACACTTGGAGTAAGTGTTATGTTCTTTCCAGGACATTGGTAAAGTATACTAGTTTCGAATGTATGGAGTATACATTGGACTGGACCGATATTGCAACTTAGTTAAGATATAATAAGCTTAGTGTCATATCTTTCCAAGACAATATCAGTAGTTGATCTTAAGATTAAAAGAATCTAAATCCTGATATGCTTAGGCTCAACTCAGGAGTACTATTCATGTTCTTTGATTTATTAGTTAAGCGTACTTTTGGGTGTGGGTGATACGTATATTTTAGGAACATGATAGTATGATTGAGTGGGAGTGCTGAACATAAATATGGAATCTATAGCTTCTACTGGTGTATAGAAGTCAAGTGATGATTCCCTTCGAGCTTAGCTAAATAGAAGTAAATGGATGAGCTCTTGTTTAAGTGACTAATTCTTAGATCACTAAACATCATTTACAGGTAGCTAAGTGTTTTAAGGGGCAAAATACGTTGATGTAAAGCCCGCTTAGTTAATTTGGAAATTAGCAGTTAATTATGATTAATTATGAAATTATTTATAGCTATTTAAATAATTTATTATGCTGTTATTTATGGAATTCAGAAATGCATGTTTATGTTATTCAGTAGTTTTCATATTTTGTATTTCCGGTGCCCGGTATTTTTGGAACTCGGCGTTTGGCTCAGTAGAAATCACAACTTAGTATGTTAGTAGTTTGGGACGGTTTATTAGACATTGGGAATGTCGGGAATGGCCGGGAATTTAGAAATTCCCAAAATACCCCCCTTTAGTGATTTTTATGTGATTTTGGTGTGGAGGGGCAAAATGGTCTTTTTGCCCCATTGACTTTTGTCTTTTAGTGACTTAATTAAATTGAAAAATAAATGTTATTATTTTATTATTTGGCTGAAATAGAATTAGTTAAAGCCTTCTTTTCCTTTAATTTCATTTCACTCAAAATTTCAAAGTTAGAAAATAGAAAAATTGCAAAACACTCTCTCTTTCTTTCCTCTCACTTTCGGCCAAGCCTTGGAGCAGCAAGGAGCTGATTTTTCTCCAT
Organism: Cannabis sativa; assembly: GCF_029168945.1. Lineage (NCBI taxonomy): Eukaryota > Viridiplantae > Streptophyta > Magnoliopsida > Rosales > Cannabaceae > Cannabis > Cannabis sativa. The sequence continues at coordinate 34,286,438 of NC_083602.1, forward strand.
TGAAGTTGCTTGTTGATTCATCTCATTTTAAGGTTCACTTCAAGCTAGGTTAGTTCTTGTCATTTCTTTCTTTGTTTTGTTAAAAGTTTGATGATTATTGAGTAAATGCATGCATGTTTTCAGGGTCGTGTTTAATGGTGTTTTTCTGAGGTTCAAAGCATGATTAATTGTTGTTATTTGAGTTGTTTGAAGCATGATTAGCTAGGTTGTTCAAGCTTTTAGTTTTTATGTGAAAAGTATGAAATTTTTGAAAGAAATAGTTCATTCTGTTCTGTGATGTTGCTGTTGTTTCTAAATGTTTTCTGAGGTAATATTATGCTAGTTTAAGGTGAATTAAGCTATTGGATTGCTTGTTTAGTTGGATTTGCTCAAGCTTGAGTTTGGAACTCAAAGCTTGAGCTCCAATGGTGATTTTTGTGTATGTGGTTTCTGGGTAGGTTTGATGCTTGGAAAATGTTTATTAGGGTCTAATTAGCAGGTCTGGAAAGTTTGGTTGAGTTTGGAATCGTTTTGGTTGGTGAAATGATTTTTGTGGTTTTTCTGGGTAAAACCGGGTAACCGGTTTTACACTGCATGTAAAACCGGTTACCCGGATTTTGCGCAAGGTGAGAAACCGGTTTTTCTCAACTTTCCGTTTCGTGCTAGTTTCGGGTCTTCAGACAGTTTGTTCTCTGTTAGTTTGGGGGTATTTTAGTATTTAATTGCAGTGAGTTAGGTTTGGTTTTAAAACCTTTGTCCCCGTTGTGATTTAGCGTATCGCTTACCGGTGTTGTGATTTTTACGGTTTAGGAGCCTGTAATCCGCCGCTCAGCTAAGTTCCAACAAAGTTGACCGCACACCCGAATTCGAATCCAGGTAAGATTAGTATAACAAGATGCATATGTAGATTACATGTTTAGCGTGCATGTAGGAAGCCCGCTAGATTACATTAGTTATGTATTTAGGCTTCGAACCATCCAACCCCGTCACGTCTGCACATGTGCCGAGTATGACCAGAACGGAGTATGACCGGCTCGACCGATCAGCCGACACCGGCTGGTGGTTCGCCATTGACCTATCCCGTCTGAGACAGTGCCGAGTATGACCAAGAAATTTGAGTATGACCGGTTCGACCGATCAGAGGATACTTGTCAATAGTACCGTCCCCCCGAACGTTCAAAACCCGCACCATGTTGGACATGGCAAGAGTGCTCGCACCATGTTGGACATGGCAAGAGCGGGACTCGCATCGTGTTGGACACGGCAATAGCCGGCCTTTATGTATGATATTATTATGCTTTTTCTTACCGAGTCCGTCGACTCGCGCTTACGTTCATGTGTAGGTAAAGGCAAGGCTGTAGCTGATGGACCGTGATCGAGCATATGAGATTGTACATGTCGGGGCGGTTAGGCCTGGAGCGTACGATCCTCGGGACAGCACGGCTGAGATTTTTGTAACTGTCGTTAGACGACTTTCATTTTGATGTAAAAGTTAAACAGTTAAGACGTTTGTAAATATTTTTATAAATCGGGATCCCGAGACTTTTTGCAAAATGGTTTATAAGTTTAATGAAAAAGCAAAATTTTAATTAATCACGTTTTTCCATAAACCTCGTTGACTAGCAACGAGCTGCACAGTACGTTTAAAAATCACGTAATACGCCTAAGATAGTTAGGGTGTTACAGTTGAGGGGTGAGAACGGTAAAATTAACCCATCTCGATGTAAATCATCTATATAGAGGATCTTTGATCACAATAAGATTGTAACAATGGTTAAATGAGATAGCATATCTATATCGTGGAACATATAATATGCTCTATATAAGTGTGAGAGTGCAATTCTGAGTTCTAAGAGTGGATTCAACGAAGAATTAATAAGTAGGAATTTACTTAGTAAATTCGGTTCACTTATTGGAAGCTCAGCATATATATCCATGGTCCCCATTCTAGTTGAGACTATACTGCTTGTAAGACTCAATAATTGATTTGTGATTAATCAATTATAATTCTAAAGTTAGACTATGTCTGATTTGTGAATTTTCACTATGCAGGGGCGAAATTGTAAAGAAAAAAGATTCTAGGTTTATTTATTTATTAGTAGAATTTATATGTCTAATTAATAATCAAATTAAATGACAATATTATTTAATAATCTATTTTAGTTATTAAATAATTAGTTTTGGTATTTAAATGGTTAGAATTGGAAAATTGGCATTTTTGAGAAAATAGAAATAAAAAAATTGTGAAAACTGCAAAAGCCAAGTGGGGCCCATTACACACCATGGCCGGCCACTTAAGCAAGATTTTCCAATTAATATTTTCATTATTTTAATGCCAAATAATTATTAACCTAAACTTAGTAGTTGTCTATAAATAGAAAGTGATGGCTCAGTCAAATAACAAGTGTTCATAACCTTTTCTGTCAGAAAATTATTTTTCAGAAAAACTGAGCCTTCCCTCTCTCTCTCTATAGCCGAACCAACCTCTCTCTCTTTTCTTCTTCTAAATTTTGAGACCCTCAGTGATAGAGTAAGTGCCCACACACAGCAAGTGGTACCTCAATCATAGATTGGAAGACTGTGAAGGATCACACACAAAGAGAAGGACATTCGGGCTCAGATCTTGATAATACTCTGCGACAGAAAGGATACAAGGGTTAGAGATCTGAGTGGAAGGAGACATTATTCCGCTGCCATCAATGTAAGGTTTTCTTAACTTTATATGCATTTATTTATCGTTTTAGAAAGTTTATATTTTGGGTGTTAAACAACATACTTGTGAGTAGATCTAAGATCCTGCTAAATAAATTCTAACAACTGGCCTCAGAGCCATGGTAATTGATTTGCTTGCAAGAAATTTGGACTTTAAAACGATTCTTTGTGATTTGGATGGTTTCATGTTGTGTTGTGTGTTATATGATGATTGATTGATGTTTATGAATTTTCGTGAAAAATAATTGAAATTAAGCAATTTATTGGATAGTATGGAAAAAATTAAGCAATTTATTTTTTTACAGAACTTAATTTTGATTTAATTTGAATTAGTTATTATTTTTTGAAGGTTCGGAAAAAATCAGGGTCGTGTAACAGGGCCACGCGCGCGGACGAGGGTGACACCCTCGGACAGCACCCGTTCAGACAGTGCTCGACCGAGCTTCTTGTGTGAATCACGTCCCTGCGCGCGCAGAAATCATGCAGCACTCCTCCTGCGCTGAGTTTTCTCGGCCATGCACTCCCATACGCGCGCGCGGACAGTATGCAAAGCATACTGTCCGTACAGCTCGCATTTTTTTCGTTTTTCTTCGATTTTTCATGCTATTTCATGGATTTAACTTCCAATTTTTTGTGTAGTTTTGTATTTAGATATTTACTATTCCTATTTCAACTCTAAATATCATAATTAAATTAATTAATTTTTTTTAAAATTATTTCATGATATTAGTGTAATTTGAATTTGAAAATAGTAAATATCTATCTTTTTTGCTTAATTATCTATCTTACTTTTTAAATTTGATTATTCTTATCTTATTTTTAAATTTAAGGTCAGATATTAAATTTTTTAAATTAAATATTTTTTTTTCTAAAATAATTTGACCTTATTTAAATTTAAAATAAGATAACTATAATCATGATATTTTAAATAGAAGTAAGATATTTTGCTAACTTTTAAACTTTGTTATTTTATTTATTTAAATTAAATCATAAAATCTGAAAAAAGATATTTATTTATCTTTTTTATTTTTATTGAATATTTAATTTATAAAATAATATTAAATTTTTTAAAAGTAGTTAGCAAATTTTGAAATGATATTTAGGTTAGTTAAAACCTAATTTTTCAAAATTGTAGGTTTAATTTTAAATATTATTTTATTTATTATTAATTTGAAAAATATATAAATATTTTATTTTTTTAATTCGAAAATAAATATTTTTTTTATTTAATTATTTTTTCGAAATTTAAGTATTTAAAATTAAATAAATCCTACATCCAACTATCCATCTAACCTTGTTGCAGGAGTATGTGTTTTAGCTTGTTTGTAAGTTTTATAAAACCTATTATTGCTTGATTGCAAATAGCCATGGTTAACTTGTTGACAGATCCAATGATCTGATTTTAACCCATGGTTCAATTGGTCAAGTAAATAATTTGTAACAGGTATATTTTACAATCTTCTTTCATCTGTGTATGACCTAGCAACATGATAGGATCCATCCAAATGTGTGCCTGTGTGAGCCTATATGTTTATTTTATTATATAGATGCATATAGGTTGTTGCTAAATAAAATGTCACACAATGATAGATTTTATTTAGGTCCATTTAGTTTTTGGACCTATTCAATTAATAAAAGTTATTTATTTTAAGGTTAAATTCCTCTCTTTTGGGCCTTGTGTGAGAGTTGGGAGCCATTAGAAGTGGGTACGACATACTGAACCCAGCTCCCCCTCACATGAACTACCCCAATTGTGAAGGCCTATTTGCCTGATTTGAATAACTGTGCTAGGTTAATTAAATTAGTTTAACCTAATAAAATTGATTAGCAACATAATTAACTTTTAAAATATATGACATTTATTTTCATTTTAATATTTTAAAGTTAATTTTAAGAAAAACACTCTTAGTTTTAGATATTATTTCTAGACAAACTATTTGTATTTTTCTTGTATTGAATTAAATAAAGAATTTTAACTAACTAGATTCTTTCTGGAGCTTATTTAATTAAATATTCCTATTTAAGTTATAAATTAGTTATATTAACTCATTTTTCTTATCTAACTTAAATTTATATATTTTATTAAGTTGAGGAATTCTAGGAATTAGTTATTAAAGATTCTTAAGATATTTTTTAAGTTAGTTTTAAACTTAAAATGGAATATTTTTCAAATGAAGTGGTTACAACTTAATTTTTGATATTTAGTTAAATTAAAATTTGAAAATATTTAAGTTCTAGATTTTTTCTATAACAACTTAAATTGATATTTTTTCAAATTTTGTGGAAAAGATACCTAATCAAATAAGATATTTTCTAGATAGTTATTTCTAGACTACTTATTATTTCTAATATTAAATAGGAAAATATTATACATTGTGAAATTAATTATTTAAATAATTAATTTTGGTACAATTTAATTGAAGTATATTTTTTCCTAGTATTAAACTAGAAATTAATATTTAAGCCTTCTCTACACTTAATTATTTATTTCTTGAATTTAATACATTTAATTAAATTGAAGATTAAATATCTAAGTTGATTTTCATCATGATACTTAAATATTTCCTTTTCATGACACTTAATTAAATAGAAAATTATTTTAGTTGAAATTTAATTTTTCAACTTATTTTAAATAATTTTCAAAATATATTTTCTTTATTTTATTAATCAATTTCGAAATTGCATTTAATTATGCTAGATGTTTTTGAATTTATCTTGAAAAATAGATTAAGTTGTAAATTAATTATTTATTTTAATTAATTCTTGGACCAACTTAAATCAATGGTTTTTTTCATTTATTGATTAATTTAAAATAAATGAATTAAAATATATTATTAGAAATTGAATTAATTAGTTAAAGGAAAATCTAGATAGGTGATATTTTTGCTTGAAGTATTTTTTCTAAGTATTTATTATTTAGTATTTCGAAATAGTAAAGTTTTTTATACTTTCTTTTTCAAAATACAATAAATATATTCTCATGAAAATTTAATTTGAGTTGCAAATTAATTTAAATTAATACAACTTGAATAATTTTCTTAATATTTATATATAAAAATTACTACTAAGATGGAAATAATTCAATATATTTCAATCACCATCTAAGTATAATTTTATAAATATTAAATTAAATTCTAATTTAGAATTTTAATTCTAAATTCGTATTTAATGAATATATTTTATTAAAAATAATAAAAAAAATACATTTTAAAGAATGAGCTTTATTATTATTAAGATATTCGATCTCCATTGTTGGTTTTACATAGCATTTGTTTTAGTGAGTAATCCTCCCTAATGGAGGAACGTTCATTAGCAAGTTCGCACAGTTTAATCTCGAAAGATAAGTAGCTTTGTAAGTGTTTTATATGGTATGGATCACCCTAATGGTGGCGACTATATTTGACTTGCAAAATATGAAACAATGGTAGAAGCTCATAAGATAGAATAGGCTTGTCTCTGGACTAAACGAGACAACACTGGATTCCAATCATGATCGAATAAAAGGTTGCTAGAATGTTTAACATTTTAGATGAGCTGACAACTCTATTCAATAGATGGTAGCTTTGACTCTCGCCTAAACGGGACACTGATATCATTTTGTTGAAAAACCTTGGAAATTATTTAGGATTAAATTTTTTTAAGTATTTTCTCTTATCATTCCTACATGCTATGTGCTTATAATTTCTGAATTGGATTTGGTGTTAAACAATTATTGATTTCTATTTATTATTTTGTAGTATCCTGTATAACCATGATGAATTCCATGTTATCACTCTTGACCGAAAATAAGCTAAATGGATTCAACTTTCCAAAATGGAATGAGAACATTAATATTGCTCTCATAGGAGAAAGTGCCTTGTTTGTGTTAACTGAGCCGTCTCCAGAAGTGCCGGGAGACAATGCAACCAAAGCTGTGAAAGAAAAGTATGAGCGTTGGCAGAAAGCAAATGACAAAGCTCTATACTTCATGCTTTCCAGCATGGTTGACACCCTTAAAACTCGATTTTCTAAAACCGAAAAGGCTGCTGAAGTTATGACGAAGTTAACTGAGCTATTCGGTAGGGCATCTCTTCAGTCTCGCTTTGACGCGACTAAGAAATACATCAATGCACGGATGGAACCACATCAAAATGTGCATGATCATGTTCTCCTCATGGCAAGTTATTTCCAAGAAGCCCAGGATCATGGTGCTGAAATGGATCACACTACTCAAGTAAGCCTTATCTTGAATAGTGTGACTCCATCATTTCTGCCCTATACATCAAATTATGTCATGAATAAAAAGGACATAGACTTTCATGAGTTAGTCAATGACCTTCAGACATATGAAAATTTGATTGGAGGCCCCAAGAAGAAAGGGAGTAAGCCTCAAAATTCTGGGAATGGTAATGGGACAATCAAACCTGAGGCAAATGTTGCCTCTGCTTCTAAACCCAAACCTAAGAAGAAGTTGAGAAACACCAAGAAGTGTGCCAAAGCCATGAAAAACAAAAATGCTGCTGCTTCTGGTGATGCACTCAAAGGAAAGTGTTTCTACTGCAATGAAAAAGGTCATTGGAAACCCCAATGTCCTAAACTTCTTGCCAAGAAACAAGGTATTTCTTTCTATAAACTTTAAGAGTTTAGTGAATTATTATCCAATTGGATTATGGATTCTAGACTAACTTTGTTTATTTTTTTCTTCTTCTTATAGGCCAAGCTACTTGAACTCAGATGCTATCTTCATGAGTTGGATCGGAAAGCTGGATAAAGGGTGAAGATCGTCCAAGATGAAGATGAAGCTCATTTATCTATTTTTGAATTAATTGTTTTAGTTTAAAGACAATTTGGATTTCGAATTTTAGTTAGGGATTTTATCCGTGTTTTTCTCATATTGTTGCAATACATTTTTTTTTATTATTAATAATATTTTCTTTTCTATTTCAAACAAATTGCAATTTATGAGATTGAGCTTCATTTACTTTATCTTAAACCACAATTACCACATTATATTTATATGTTTGTATGTGTAAGTGTTTTTTATTATTGATGCCAATTCTATAATATTTACAACTCTTCATAGAGTTATATTAAATAAACACTAGAAATTATTTCTATGTTTATTAATAATTGTTAATTCTAATACAATTATTAAGAATTTGTTTAATAAAAGGATCTTTTGATCTGATAAGGGTGGAGAAAAGTTAAGAAAACTATGCAGTTCAACGATCTTTTATATCTAATGAACTTTGGATTGTATTCAACTCCACATAATCTCTACAACACTTAGAGAATCATGATCTTTACAACCTTTAGGCGTGGATCATAATCTCAATATACAAAGGGATGGAGTTTATCCACAATACCCTACGTAACACATATTTTTCTTTAAACATGGAAGTAATATAATGACTTAGCTATTATCAATATAAATCCTTGATCTTGATTGTATGTTCCAATTTAGTTTTACTGTTGTAGTAAAAAATGATACCTGTAAAAGTTCTTTGATACTGTATCACACTACTTTAATTGATTGGGAGAATTTTAAAATTCTTTACCCATCTTCATTAGGTTGACACTTGTGATAGGAACTTGAGAACCCTACTGAAAAGCAAATCTAACCATTCATGTAGATAGATATAACTTATCAGAATTATGAGAATAAGATAAAAGAATTCTAGTTCAGTCTATTTGAATGACTTGAGCCAACATTTCTTAATCCTCATAAAATTTAATGGTATCTTAATTTTGATTACTTAATCTCTAGCAAGTATTTTTCACCTCAAATACTAGTCTGCTATGTTGATGATTTAGTCTTAAAAGAAACTAAAGTTTCAGACTAATACAAAAAGTCACAACTAGATAACTCTCCAAAAAATAAGAGGTTAAAAATATTATTTAACTAGACATCTGCTATTGAGTGGGAACCATCTGGGATGTAATCAAATAAGGAACATTAGAAGATATTGAAGAAAGATTTATGAAAGTGATCTATATGTCAGATATTAAGGAACTGTATATCAGTTATCCTTGTATCTACCCCAACTCATTCAAATTTTGAGATGGTGGTTACTCTGGGGTGGAGGAATTTTTCTATAAGAATTCAAGCTGTACCAGAGAAGATTTATAACTTTGTAAATTAGAAATTACGAGAAAGTTATTTTACTGAAGAAAAGTCTACACTGTATTATCTCAATTCCATATTTTAAAATATGTGAGATATGTCTTCTGTTTATTCAGGTGTACTTTAAAACAGTAAGGATTTCAGTATCCCTTGATGTAAAGCCCGCTTAGTTAATTTAGAAATTAGCAGCTGTTTATGTTTAATTATGAAATTATTTATAGCTATTTAAATAATTTATTACTGTTATTTGTGGAATTCAGAAATGCATGATTATGTCATCAGTAGTTTTATTTCGCATTTCCGGTGTCCGGTATTTTGGAACTCGGCGTTTGGCTCAGTAGAAATCACAACTTAGTATGTTAGTATTTTGGGGACGGGGTTTAGACATTGGGAATGTCGGGAATGGCCGGGAATTTAGAATTTCCCAAAAATACCCCTTTAGTATGATTTTCATGGTTTATGGTGGAGGGGCAAAATGGTCTTTTTGCCCCATTAGTGTTTTGTCTTATGTGAATGTATTATTTGAAAAATAAATATTTAATTATGTGTATTCTTGGCTGAAATGTATATTGCATATAGTTTATTCATTTTCCCTTTTTAGCAAAAAAATCACTAAGTAAGAAAGAAAGAAAATTTTCAAAGAAAACTCTCCATTCTCTCTCTAATTTCGGCTGTAGCTTTTGGGTGCATGAAGCTGATTTTTCTCTTTGATTTCCAAGCATCTCTCATCCATTCAAAGCATTCTTCAAGCTAGGTTAGCTCCTCTTGTTTTTCCTTCTTTGAAATTATGAAAAAAATGATGAAAAAATGGAGAAAATGCATGTTTTTGTGGCTGTTCTTGTTGCTGTGTTTGATTGTTATTTTCTGAGGTTCAAAGCATGATTATTTGATGTTAATTGAGTTGTTTGAAGCATGAGTAGCTAGGTTGTTCAAGCTTTTAGTTTTTATGTGAAAAAGTTGTGAATTTTTGAAAGAAATGGTTCATTTTGTTCTGTGATGTTGCTGGATGTTCTTGTTAGTTTGCAGAGGTGATATTATGCTTAGTTATGTAGAATTAAGTTGGTTTGCATGCTTGTTTAGGTGGTTTGCTCAAGCTTGAGTTTGGAACTCAAAGCTTGAGCTCCAATGGCAAATTTTGTATCTGTGGTTTCTGGGTAGGTTTGATGCCTTGGATATGTTATTTGGGACATATAGTGTTGGGTCCGGAAAGTTTGGGACCAATTGGGGTTAAATTGGTCGAGTTATGAAATTTTATGGTTGTCGCTCGCGAGCCTAATTCCGTTGTGCATCCGAATTCGGATGGGGGTTCAGAATTCCCGAACCGGAATTCCGGTTGGGCAACCGTCCATTGGGGAATTTTTCCGAACCACTGGCTTTCCTCGTTTTTAGGTTTTTAGGGGTATTGCCACGCTTTTTATCGATAGGGAAACTTTTAGTTTCAAGTTTTAGTCCCCGGGAAGTGATGGAGCGTGTCACTTATAGCGTTATGATTTTTATGGTTTAGGAGCCGCAATGTCAACGTTCGCCTTCGGCCTAAAGTTGACCGGCACACCCGAAATCGGAATCCGGTAAGATTAGTATAACGGTATGCATATGTAGATTACATGTTTAGCGTGCATGTAGGAAGCCTCGCTAGATTACATTAGATATGTATTTAGGCTTCGAACCATCCAACCCCGTCACGTCGGTACATGTGCCGGAGTATGACCAAGCAAGCTGCAGTATGACCGTTCGACCGATCAGTGACATTTGGTTGGTGGTTCAAGCACGACCTATCCCGTCGGTACTGGAGTATGACCGGAAGGCGGAGTATGACCGGCTCGACCGATCGGAGGATACTTGTCAATAGTACCGTCCCCTGAACGTTCACAACTCAGTACCATGTTGGACATGGCAAGAGTGCTCAGTACCATGTTGGACATGGCAGTAGCGGGACTCAGTATCGTGTTGGACACGGCGGTCGGTTTTATGTATGATATTATTATGCTTTTCTTGCGAGTCCGTCGACTCACGGTTTACGTTCATGTGTAGGTAAAGGCAAGGCCGTAGGCCGATGGACCGTGAGCGAGCTTATGAGATTGTACATGTCGGGGCGGTTAGGCTGGAGCGTACTATCCTCGGGACGACGGCCGAGATTTTTGTAATCGTCGTTAGACGACTTTCATTTTGATGTAAAAGTTAATCGCTTAAAACGTTTGTAAATTATTTTATAAATCGGGATCCCGAGACTTTTATAATATGTTTTACAAGTTTAATTAAAAAGCAAAATTTTAATTAATCACGTTTTTCCATAAACCTCGTTGATTAGCAACGAGCTGCACAGTACGTTTAAAAATCACGTAATACGCCTAAGATAGTTAGGGTGTTACAATTTGGTATCGTAGCCGCCGGGTTGTCTTCCGAAGATCGTCACGACATGTACAATCATCATCGCCAGCTAGCTCGGTTCACGGTTCGGTAAGCCTTTATTGCTTTAGTAGTTTATTTTATTCGGTTATGAAAAAGAAAAGCTGTTAGGAAGCATGTTAGTAGCCGATAAAGTGGAATAGGCGCATGTTTCATTTCTAATTTCCAAATTAAGCGACATTAGTAAGCTCGCCTTGAATACGACCTGATATGCCAACTCTTGGTTTCGCAGGCGGTTCTAATCAGATGGACGCCAGGCGGACTACCAGGAGTCAGGGCAACTCCGTGGGGTCGAATCAGGGAGAGGGAGCTCAGTTTCCCCCACCCGCTGTGGGCCGAGGTAGAGGTCCCCGAGGGGGCTCGTGGCCGGGGTGTTGAGAACCCGCCACAGTCGCCCGAGCTCCCCCCGAGCGAGCGGGGAGCCCCGAATTGGGAGTTGCGGTTTGCGGAGATGCAAGCCCGGATCGAAGAACAAGACCTCGAGATTCGTAGGTTGAGACGGCGGGGTGCTGCCGCAGCCTCTGTGCTCCGTAGTTCCGGTGGCACACCTCGCTGCCCAACGTGCCGAGATGGTAGTGGCGGCCCATAGATTGGAACCTTTGTATGAGCGGTTCCGGAAGCAAGCACCTCCGGTATTCCTGGGAGGTCCAGATGTATCGAAAGCCGAGCAGTGGCTGACGGTGATTACCAGAATTCTGAATTTCATGGGTGTCACCGTGCCGTGTGTGAGTGGTGTGCGCCACATTTCGGCCCAGGAGGACGCCCCGGTATGGTGGGACATGGTGTCTCGGATCCATGACGTCACCACCATGACTTGGGAAAGGTTCCAAGAACTCTTCAACGCGAAATACTATAATGAGGCGGTCAGAAGCGCCAAGAGGAAAGAGTTCGTTCACCTGACCCAGCGGGAGAATATGAGCGTCACTGAGTATACTACTCAGTTTGATCGGTTGGCGAGGTTGGCCTCGGGAATTGTGCCGACCGACTTCAAGGCGGGGAAGGAGAAGTATCGGACGGGTTGAATCCCAAGATCAGGCATGACCCACGATGATTACCACCGACGACGGCACCACCTATGCTCGGATGGTGGAGAAGGCCGCGAGCTGAGGGCGCAGTGGGGTGCATGTCAGATTCAGTCAGTACTCCGGTTGGTGGCGGGACTCCTACCCCTCCTGCATCAGGCTATAACAGGGGGAGTAGCGGTTCGGCCATTGATCAGAGGAAGAGGGCACCCACTGCCCGGCGGCTCGAGTCGAACAAGAGGTTCGGGGGAACCCGAACGCAGAGGAGTCGTCCCGTGGTACTGAGACCCGATTCTCCTATCCCGAGTGCCCTAGCTGCAAGAGGCACCATCGGGGTGAGTGCAAGGGTCAGGGATGCTTTCATTGTGGCATGCCCGGACACTTCAAGAGGGAATGTCCCCAGCTCCGGCCAGAGGCACCGAGAGCTCCAGCGATACCTACTCCCGGGGTATTCGCTATCACGCGGGCCGATGCGGATGCCGGCCCATCGGTTGTTACGGAGTCAGCCTTTTTATTAACAACTCGCTTTATTCGATCTTTGTTTGATTACGGGGCTACACATTCTTATGTGGCGGCCGAGTCTTTAGTAAGTTGGGTAGACCCTTTGATAGATATGAATCGTGGTTTGGAACCCCGTTACTCGCGGAGAATTGGTTATCTCCAATAGGTGGATTAGGTCTATGCCGATCAGGATAGATGGTAGAGAGTTAAGCGGCGATGATCCGATAGAGATGAGCTTAGTCGAATTCGATATTATTTTAGGAATGGATTTCCTATCTAAATATTCGGCGAGCATTGATCGTAAGAGGAAGATGGTGGTCTTCCAACCGAAAGTGAAGAACCGTTTGTATTTGTGGGTTCGGTTCGGGGATCTCGGATCCCGGTGATCTCGGCTATGTCGGCCGAGAGAATTATTGCACGGTGGGTGCTTAGGGTTTACGGCCGTGGTGGTGGACACCACTCGGCCAGCACCATTCGGCCGAGAGGACATTAGAGTGGTTCGGAATTTTTGGACGTTTTCTCCCGAAGAACTTCCAGTGGTTACCACCTCGGCGGAGATCGATTTTGTGATTGACTTGGCACCGGGGGTGGATCCGGTTTCCAAATCCCCGTATAGGATGGCTCCAATTTGAACTTAAGGAATTAAAGATTCGGCTCACAAGGGTTGCTTGACATAGGGTTCATTCGGCCCAAATCCGTGTCACCCCGGGAGCCCGGTTTTGTTCGTCAAGAAGAAGGATGGATCTATGAGGATGTGCATCGACTACAGAGAGTTGAACAAGCTGACGGTGAAGAATAAATATCCATTACCTAGGATCGATGACTTGTTCGATCAGCTTCAGGGGAAGACGGTCTTTTCTAAGATTGATCTCCGTTCGGGTTATCATCAGTTGAGAATCCGAGAGGAGGACATTCCGAAGATGGCTTTCCGCACTAGGTATGGACACTACGAGTTCCTGGTTATGTCATTCGGACTAACCAATGCTCCCGCAAGACATTCATGGACACGATGAATAGAGTATTCAAGGATTTCCTCGATATCTGTGTGATTGTGTTTATCGACGACATCCTCGTGTACTCTCAGTCAGAAGAGGAGCATGAGTTACATCTTCAGATGGTACTGCAACGACTTCGAGAACATAAGCTCTACGCCAAGTTCAAGAAATGTGAGTTCTGGTTGTCTCAGGTGTCCTTCCTAGGGCACATTGTGGGTGAAGACGGGATCAAGGTGGATCCCGGGAAGATCGAATCCGTCAGGGATTGGCGAGACCGAAGACAAGGATGTGAGAGATCGAAGCTTCTTGGGATTAGCTGGGTACTACCGTAGGTTCGTGGAGGGGTTCTCCAAAATTTCAATGCCCCTAACCGAGCTTACAAAGAAGAATCAGCGATTTATCTGGTCAGATAAATGCGAAGCTAGTTTTCAGGAGCTGAAGCAGAGATTGATTACTGCACCAGTACTAGCTTTGCCTTCGGACAAGGAGAAGTTCGTAGTCTACTGCGACGCATCCAAACAGGGTTTGGGGTGCGTATTGATGCAAGTCGATCGGGTTATCGCTTATGCCTCCCGTCAGTTAAAGGATTATGAACAGCGATACCCGACTCATGATTTAGAATTGGCCGCAGTGGTTTTTGCGCTGAAGATTTGGCGGCATTACCTGTATGGGGAGAAGTGCGAGATCTACACCGACCATAAAAGTCTCAAGTATTTCTTTACTCAGAAAGATTTGAACATGAGACAAAGGCGTTGGTTGGAATTAGTAAAGGACTATGATTGTGAGATCCTCTATCATCCCGGAAAAGCCAATGTAGTGGCCGATGCCCTGAGCAGAAAGGGTCCCGGGCAAGTAGCTAGCATGGTTCAGATCTCACCCCAGCTAGCAGAGGATATGGTTAGATCCAGCATTGAGTTTGTGGTAGGTCAGCTTCACAACTTAACGCTACAATCTGATCTGTTGGAAAGAATAAAGGTTGCTCAGACGACAGATCCGGAGTTAGTGAAGATCCGAGATGAGGTATTGGCTGGTCAAGCCAAAGACTTTTCAGTGTCAGAAAGTGGGATGCTTTTGTATAAAGCTAGGGTTTGTGTTCCGAGCAGTGTGGAACTGAGAAATGAGATCTTTGAGGAGGCTCATTCTACTCCATATTCTCTGCATCCTGGCACCACCAAGATGTACCAAGATTTGAAACCGTACTTCTGGTGGAGCGGTATGAAGAAGAATTTGGTAGAATTCGTATCGAGATGCCTCACTTGTCAGCAGATCAAGGCTGAACATCAGAGACCAGCAGGGTTGTTGCAGCCTCTAACCCTACCAGAATGGAAATGGGAGGATATTGCGATGGATTTTGTGGCTCCGGGTTACCTAGGACCACGGGTATGTATGATTCCATCTCGGGTAGTGGTGGACCGATTTACGAAATCTGCTCATTTTCGCCGGTCGTAACAACGTTTACGTGGATCAAGTTGGCAGAGTTATATGTCAGGGAGATAGTGAGACTTCACGGGGTACCGAAGTCTATAGTTTCGGACAGGGATCCGAAGTTCACCTCCAAATTTTGGCAAAGTTTGCAACGGGCAATGGGTACAAAGCTAAAATTCAGTACAGCATTCCATCCTCAGACAGATGGTCAGTCCGAAAGGACAATTCAGATATTGGAGGATATGTTGAGAGCCTGTGTTATGGACTTTGAGGGTTCATGGAGTAAATACCTACCGTTAATAGAGTTTTCATACAACAACAGTTACCAGAGTACGATAGGGATGGCACCCTATGAACTGTTGTACGGTAGAAAGTGTAGATCCCCTATCCACTGGGATGAGACAGGGGAGAGGAAATACCTAGGTCCGGAGTCAATTCAGCGGACCAATGAGGCAATAGAAAAGATAAAAGCAAGAATGCTTGCCTCACAGAGCAGACAGAAGAGTTATGCAGATCCAAAACGTAGGGATGTTGAGTTCCGAGTAGGGGACCATGTGTTTTTGCGAGTATCTCCGATGAAGGGGATTAAACGTTTCGGGAAAAGAGGCAAGTTATGCCCTAGATTTACAGGACCTTTCGAGATTCTCGAAAAGATAGGTCAAGTGGCATATCGGTTAGCATTGCCTCCAGCCTTATCACGAAGGCACAACGTATTTCATGTCTCAATGTTGAGAAAATACGTTTCAGACCCCTCTCATATACTCAGTTATGAGAGTCTTCAGCTTCAGTCAGACATGTCATATGAGGAACAACCAGTGCAGATCCTGGATAGAAAGGATAAAGTCCTTCGGAATAAGACCATAGCTTTGGTCAAGGTTCTCTGGAGAAACAGCAAGGTGGAGGAAGCCACCTGGGAGCTAGAGTCAGATATGCGAGCTCACTATCCAGAGTTATTCAGGTTAGATTTCGGGGACGAAATCCTTTTAAGGGGGGGATAGTTGTAAAGCCCGCTTAGTTAATTTGGAAATTAGCAGCTGTTTATGTTTAATTATGAAATTATTTATAGCTATTTAAATAATTTATTACTGTTATTTATGGAATTCAGAAATGCATGATTATGTCATCAGTAGTTTTATTTCGCATTTCCGGTGTCCGGTATTTTGGAACTCGGCGTTTGGCTCAGTAGAAATCACAACTTAGTATGTTAGTATTTTGGGGACGGGGTTTAGACATTGGGAATGTCGGGAATGGCCGGGAATTTAGAATTTCCCAAAAATACCCCTTTAGTATGATTTTCATGGTTTATGGTGGAGGGGCAAAATGGTCTTTTTGCCCCATTAGTGTTTTGTCTTATGTGAATGAATTATTTGAAAAATAAATATTTAATTATGTGTATTCTTGGCTGAAATGTATTTTGTATATAGTTTATTCATTTTCCTTTTTAGCAAAAATATCACTAAGTAAGAAAGAAAGAAAATTTTCAAAGAAAACTCTCCATTCTCTCTCTAATTTCGGCTGAGGCTTTTGGGTGCATGAAGCTGATTTTTCTCTTTGATTTCCAAGCATCTCTCATCCATTCAAAGCATTCTTCAAGCTAGGTTAGCTCCTCTTGTTTTTCCTTCTTTGAAATTATGAAAAAAATGATGAAAAAATGGAGAAAATGCATGTTTTTGTGTTTCTTGTTGCTGTATTTGATTGTTATTTTCTGAGGTTCAAAGCATGATTATTTGATGTTAATTGAGTTGTTTGAAGCATGAGTAGCTAGGTTGTTCAAGCTTTTAGTTTTTATGTGAAAAAGTTGTGAATTTTTGAAAGAAATGGTTCATTTTGTTCTGTGATGTTGCTGGATGTTCTTGTTAGTTTGCAGAGGTGATATTATGCTTAGTTATGTAGAATTAAGTTGGTTTGCATGCTTGTTTAGGTGGTTTGCTCAAGCTTGAGTTTGGAACTCAAAGCTTGAGCTCCAATGGCAAATTTTGTATCTGTGGTTTCTGGGTAGGTTTGATGCCTTGGATATGTTATTTGGGACATATAGAGCAGGTCTGGAAAGTTTGGGACCAATTGGGGTTAAATTGGTCGAGTTATGAAATTTTATGGTTCTCGCGAGGAACCTAATTGTGCATCCGGAATTCGGATGGGGGTTCGGGAAATTCCCGTAACGGATTCGGTTGGCAACCGGCCTCACGGTCTTGGGGAATTTTTCCGAACCCTAGTTTTCCTCGTTTTTAGGTTTTTAGGGTATTGCCATGCTTTTTATCGATAGGGAAACTTTTAGTTTCAAGTTTTAGTCCCCGGAAGTGATTTAGCGTGTCACTTATAGCGTTATGATTTTTATGGTTTAGGAGCCGCAATCCGCCGTTCGGCTTCGAGTTCCGGTCATTGGCCACCCTTTGAAATCGGAATCCGGTAAGATTAGTATAACGCATGCATATGTAGATTACATGTTTAGCGTGCATGTAGGAAGCCCGCTAGATTACATTAGATATGTATTTAGGCTTCGAACCATCCAACCTGTCACGTCTGCAGTACAGTGGAGTATGACCGAGCGGCGGAGTATGACCGGTTCGGCCGATCAGCCGACATTTGGTTGGTGGTTCAAAGGCTATTGACCTATCCCGTCGGTACAGCTGGAGTATGACCGAGCGGCGGAGTATGACCGGTTCGACCGATCAGAGGATACTTGTCAATAGTACCGTCCCCCGAACGTTCAAAACTCGCGCACCATGTTGGACATGGCAAGAAGTGCTCGCACCATGTTGGACATGGCGAGCGGGACTCGGTATCGTGTTGGACACGGCGGCCTTTATGTATGATATTATTATGCTTTTCTTACCGAGTCCGTCGACTCACGGTTTACGTTCATGTGTAGGTAAAGGCAAGGCGTGGGCGATGGACCGTGAGCGAGCTTATGAGATTGTACATGTCGGGGCGGTTAGGCCTGGAGCGTACGATCCTCGGGACAGCACGGCTGAGATTTTTGTAACTGTCGTTAGACGACTTTCATTTTGATGTAAAAGTTAATCAGTTAAAACGTTTGTAAATGATTTTATAAATCGGGATCCCGAGACTTTTATAATATGTTTTACAAGTTTAATTAAAAAGCAAAATTTTAATTAATCACATTTTTCCATAAACCTCGTTGATTAGCAACGAGCTGCACAGTACGTTTAAAAATCACGTAATACGCCTAAGATAGTTAGGGTGTTACACTTGATGAGTAATGCATATAGTAAAGGATGTTTCATAAATAGATTTATGAACTAGTTTCTAGAAGTTTGGGTGGATTCAAATATACTACACTTGATCTGAAGATCAAGACATCAGATAGATTTATTTGCACAGTCTGTTTTATGTTAGTGCAAGTGGGAGTTTGTTGGGTTTTGTGCCCTAAATAAAACCCTTTACAATCGGATAAGTTATCAATATAAGAAATTTGAAGTGATTTATGTTTGCATGAATTTTACATGCTAATGGTTTAATATGTTTATTACATTTACACACAAAATCAGTTAAGTCCAAATCATATGTTTATTCACAATTACAGTATCGTCAACACAGTGGAATGTGATTGTGATCATATGAATCAAAAGACTAAGTCCCTGTTTCATCAGTGTTTTGGATTTACACTAATGTGATAATCAGCGATGATGTGTACTTACACTTGGAGTAAGTGTTATGTTCTTTCCAGGACATTAGTAAAGTATACTAGTTTCGAATGTATGGAGTATACATTGGACTGGACCGATATTGCAACTTAGTTAAGATATAATAAACTTACCTTCATATCTTTCCAAGTCAATATCAGTAGTTGATCTTAAGATTAAAAGAATCTAAATCCTGATATGCTTATGCTCAACTCGAGAGTACTATTCATGTTCTTTGATTTATTAGTTAAGCCTACTTTTGGGTGAGCGTGATACGTATATTTTGGGAACATGATAGTATGATTGAGTGGGAGTGTTGAACATAAATATGGAATCTATAGCTTCTATTGGTGTATAGAAGTCAAGTGATGATTCCCTTCGAGCTTAGCTAAATAGAAGTAAATGGATGAGCTCTTGTTTAAGTGATTAATTCTTAGATCACTAAACATCATTTACAGGTAGCTAATGTTCGGTTTTATGCCCTAAATAAAAATTATTTCAATATAATCAGATTTACTTATTAATATAGATCAGAAATAACATTTAATGTTGCATGGTTCACATGATTTATTTCATGATTATATGTATATAATGTATGAATTCATCTGAAATCCTTATCACATACTTGATCCTGTTTATTGTGCTGTCAACACATTGGAAAGTAAACATGACTATGTGAATAAAGTTTCCAAGATTTATCAGACATAGGGTTTTACTGATATGATAATCTACAACAGAGTTTACTTGCATTTGGAGAAATGCTAAGTTCTTTCCAGAGAATTGGTTAAAGTACAGCTCAGGTTGGATGCATGGAGTATGCATCGGAAGGGACCGATATTGAACTTTGACTTAGATTTATTAAACTTACCGTAATATCTATTCAAGTCAATATCGCCTAGTTGATCCTAGATCAAATGATCTTAATCCTGTTATGATTAGGCTCGATCTGGAGAGGCTATTCGTGTTCTTTGATTTGTTAGTTAAGCCTACTTTTAGGTCAGGGTGATACTTACATTTTGGGAACACGGTAGTGCAATTAAGTGGGAGCGCTAACATAAACATGGAATCTATAGCTTCTATCTGGCGAATAGTAAGTAAAGGATGATCTCCTTCGAGCTTGACCAAACGAAAATAAATGGTGGAGATCTCATTTCACATAAGCTGAAATATGTTTATACGGGGTTAAGTGTTTTAAGGATTAAATACATTGTAGGGTGTAACGGTAATCTAATCCCTTTACAGGGTAGATCATTCATATAGAGGATCATTGATCAAATTAGGATTATAACAATGGATAACTAATGATGTGTCTATATGGTGGAACATATAGAGCATTCTATATACTGAGAGTGCAATTCTCTGTTCTATGCGTGGATTCAACGAATAATTAATAAAGTTAGTGAATTTTTGTAATAACTTCTTAATCTGCTTATTGGAAGCTTGATTATATAGACCCATAGTACCCGCACTAGTTGAGATAATATTGCTTGTAAGACTCATATAATTGGTTTTGATTACTCAATTATAATTCTCAAATTAGACTATGTCTATTTGTGAAATTTTCACTAAGTAAGGGCGAAATTGTAAAGAAAGAGTTTTAGGGGCATATTTGTTAATTATGATACTTTGTATGGTTCAATTAATAAATATGATAAATGACAATATTATTTAATAATTATTTATAGTTATTAATTAGTTAGAATTGGCATTTAAATGGTTGAATTAGAAAATTGGCGTTTTTGAGAAAATCAGATGCAGAAAAGATAAAACTGAAAAATTCCAAAAGTGAGGCCCAAATCCACAAGTATAGGGCCGGCCACTTTTGTAGGGAATTTAAACTGATATTTTCATTATTTTAATGCCAAATAATTCAAACCTAACCCTAGTGGAATGCTAAAAATAGATAGTGAAGGCTTCAGGAAAATTATACTTTCCTTCTGACTTTTCATTCAGAAAAAACCGAGCCTCTCTCTCTCCCTATCTTTGGCCGACCCCACTCTCTCTCTCTTCTTCCTTGAATTTCGAAATTCTTAGTGTGAGAGTAGTGCCCACACACAGCAAGTGATACCTCAATCATAGTGAGGAAGATCGTGAAGAAAGACTTTCAGCAAGAAGGAGTTTCAACACTAAAGAATCAGAGAAAGAGATCCAGGTTCAGATATTGATAATGCTCTGCTAAAGAAAGGAATCAAGGGCTAGATATCTGAACGGAAGGAGTCATATTATTCTGCTGCACCCAATGTAAGGTTTCCTAAACTTTATATGTGTTTATATCATCGTTTTAGAAAGTTCATATTTACGGTGTTAATCAACATACTTGTGAGTAGATCTAAGATCCTGGTAAAATAATTTCCAACAACTGGCCTCAGAGCCATGGTAATTGATTTGCTTGCAAGAAATTTGGAATTTAAAACGATTGTTTGATGTTTTGGATGGTATCATGTTGTATTGAGTGTTATTTGATGATTGATTGATGTTTGTGAATTTTCGTGAAAAATAATTGAATATTTGTTTCTGGAATTATTTTTATTGGATAGTATGGAAAAAAATTAAGCAAGTTATTTTTGAATAGAACTCAATTTCGATTTAATTTGAATTAGTTATGATTTCTTGAAGTTTCGGAAAAATTTCGGGATTGAGCAACAGAGTTGCGCGCGCAAAAAATCATGCAGATTTCCCCTGCGCCGAGTTTGCACGCCCAAATCACCCATGCACGCGCACGGACGGGTATGCACAACATCCCGTCCGTACAACTTGCTTAATTGCAAATAGCCATGGTTAACTTGTTGACAGATCTAATCATCTGATTTTAACTCATGGCTCCCTTGGTAAAGTAAATAATTTGTAACAGGTATATTTACAATTTTCTTTCATCTGTGTATGACGTAGCAACATGATAGGACCCATCCAAAGTGTGCCTGTGTGAGCCTATGTGTTTAATTTCATTATACATGCATATAAGTTATTGTTGCTAAATAAAATATCATTGTTTTTGATAGATTTTATTTAGGCCCATTTAGTTTTGGGCCTATTCAATTAATAACAGTTGTTCATTTTAAGGTTAAATTCCTCTCTTTTGGGCCTTGTGTGAGAGTTGGGAGCCATAGAAGTGGGTACGACATACTGAACCCAGCACCCCCTCACATGAACCACCCCAATTGTGAAGGCTCATTTGCCTGATTTGAATAACTATACTAGGTTAATTAAACTAGTTTAACCTAATAAAATTTATTAGCAACATAATTAATTTCATTTAATTTTGAAATTAATTTAAGAAAATTATAGTTTAAAAGAATTTTTTATTCTAAGCTAAACTATATGTATTTTCTTGTATTTAATTAAATATAGAATTATAACCATCTAGATTCTTTCTGAAGCTTAATTTAAATTTTTCATTAAATATTCCTATTTAAGTTGACATTTAGTTATCTATAACTAACCAGCTTAAATCTGAATATCTTTTGGATTTAAAATTTCAAAATTAAGTTGAGAAATTTTAGGCATTGGTTATTAAGATTCTTTAAGATATTTTTCTTAAAATGGAATATTTTCAAATTAAGTGGTTACAACTTAATTTTTGATATTTAATTAAATTTAAATTTAAAAAATATTTAGGTTTTAGATTTTTTCTAATACAAACTAAATTAGATATTTTTTCAAATTTTGTAGAAAAGATACTTAGTCAAATAAGATATTTTCTAGATAGTTATTTCTAGAGTACTTATTATTTTTAATATTAAATAGGAAAATATTATACTTTGTGAAATTAATTATTTAAATAATTAATTTTGGTACAATTTATTTTAAGTATATTTTTTTCCTAGTATTAAACTAGAGATTAATAATTAAGCCTTCTCTACACTTAATTATTTATTTCTTGAATTTAATACATTTAATTAAATTGAAAATTAAATATCTAAGTTGATTTTCATCATGATACTTAAATATTTCTTTTTCATGACACTTAATTAAATAAAAAATTATTTTTAGTTGAAATTTATTTTTCAACTAAATTTAAATAATTTTCAAAATATATTTTTTTTCTTTATTTTATTAATCAAATTTCGAAATTGCATTTCTTAAATGCTGGAATTTTGAATTTTATTTGAAAAATAGATTAAAGTTGTAAATTATTTATTTTAATTTTTGACCAACTTAAATCATTAATTTTTTCATTTAATGATTAATTAAAATAAATGAAGTAACATATATTAAATTAGAAAATGAATTAATTAGTCCATGAAAATTAAGATATATATAATCTGTTTTTGCTTGAAGTATTTTTCTAATGTATTTAATTAAATAGAAAATTAATATTTAAGTTGATTTTCATCATCATACTTAAATATTTGAAATTTTTCTTACATATTTAATTAAATAGGAAAATTATATTTTTTGTTGTAAATTAATTTTATTAATTAATTTTGGGCCAGCATTAAATTAGAATAATTTTTCCAGGATTTGTTTTTTATTTTAACATGCTTTTTCGAAAATTGTATTCTTAAATACTTTAATTTTTCGAAATGCAATATATATTTATAGAAAATTAAATTTGAGTTGTAAATTAATTTAGATTAATTTTGTAACAACTTAAATTGAATATTTTTCTAAATATTTATTAGAAATTATTACTAAGATGGAAGAAATTCATGTTATTTTCATATCCATCTAAGTAAAATTTGTAAATATTAAATTAAAATTTATATTTAGAATTTTTCATTCTAAACTGGAAGTTTTAATTAATAAATATATATTTAAAATAAATAGATTAAATAATGAGAATCAAAGAAAATACAACTCTCTTTAAATAATGAGCTTTATTATTAAGATATTCGATCCCCATTGTTGGTTTTACATTGCGTTTGTTTTAGTGAGTAATCCTCCCTAATGGAGGAACCTTCATTAGCAATTTCGCACCGTTTAATCTCGAAAGATAAGTAGTTTGTAAGTGTTTCATGTGGTATGGATCACCCTAATGGTGGCGACCATATTTGACTTGCAAATTATGAAACAATGGTGGAAGCTCATAAGATAGAATTGCCTTGACTCTGGCCTAAACGGGACAACGCTGAATTCCAATCTTGATCGAATAAAAGGTTGCTAGAATGCTTAACATTTTAGATGAGCTGACAACTCTATTCAATGGATGGTAGCTTTGACTCTCGCCTAAACGGGACACTGATATCAGTTTGTTGAAAACCTTGGAAATTATTTAGGATTGTATGTTTTAGTATTTTAACTTGTCATTCCTACTTGCTATATGTTTAATAATTTCTGAATTGTGTATGAATTTATATTGAACCATGTTATTTTCTGTTATTAAGTTGTAGTTTAATTTCGAATCTTCATTGTTGGTCTAACTTGGTTTGTTTATCTAATGAGATAAATCCCTAGTGGATTTTCACCATTAGACATACATAATAGTGTTAGATCTCGAAAGATAAATATTGTATATGCAACATCTAGCTGTTCATCAATTGATGACACCTTAGACTAGTATTTTTACAATATGAAACAAGAAGATTATATAAATAAGATTACTTTGTCTTTCGCTAATCGAAGCATCGTTGGATTCTTATTTAAACAACGAAATTATCCTAATTCCTCTTAGCTAATTCATTTCGAATTAGCTCAATAACATATCATTGGATGAATGGTCTATAAATCATTTCATGTCATTCTATATTTGCTCTTAAGAAATTAAATGACGCATATGATTATAATCCCGAAATTCTATTCCCAATTGATATAAATCCTCAATCTAAGAAATCACCTACTTTATGGGCAAATCTGACTTAGAGTTAAAATAGTAGTGGTGGTCCAAGATAGAATTACTCATTATATTTGGTATAAATTTAAGTCTTTGACTTTAATTTTAGATTCCAAACAGAAATTTTCTTATATTTCTAATTCCAGAATACAATACAGTTACACTTTCCCGAGTGTTTAATATCCATCTTCTGTCAATGGATTCAAACTGTATGGAATATGAGTTTAATATTCTGTGATCAGGATCCACTTGCACTATTCTATGAACTCATTGAAGTAACTAAACCTAAGTCATCAAAAAGACACAACCACTTTTTTTAATCTATGGCTTTTGTATCTTGATCATAGTGGTTTTGACAAGATCAATCTCTGCAAAGAGTTAATATGCCAATATATCCACTGAAAGTAGTTCATCTCATTCGCAGATGGATGTACATTCAGGGGTGGATATGAGTTTTTCGTTGTATTCTTAAAACGATCACTCTAGATTATACCTTATGCAAAGAAATTTGAAATGTTTGAAAAATTTCATGTATTTCTAGCAATGGTGATAAACCATTAAGGTAAGTGGTTAAAGATCTTGCGAACTGATAGGGGTGGAGAAATAGTTAGTAGATATGCAGTTCAAAGATCATTAATTTGATTTTTGAATTATATCCAAACTTACCTCCCTAGAAATTTCGATTTGCATATTGATGATTAGTTACTAGTTGTTGCCTAAGACCTTCTATGGTAATACAATTTCAGAATGATGTAATGGTTATATAAATGTAAATCATTACTAGATTCATGGATGACCTAATCAAAATCTTAAGAAAAGCTAGAACTGTTAACCATGGTTTGCATGTTTGTTAGCTATTTTAAGTGATTAGGGGTGGACCATCCCATAGTCAATAGATAAGAAAGTGTTTGTTTAAACAAATACTACTTTTCTAAGAAAATGACTAAGTTTGAAAATAAAGTAGCAAATAAAGGAGATATTTATTTCTTGATTTTAAAAGTGTTCTATCATCTTATTTGACATATGATGATCCCACTGCTTCTGTTGTCTTGTCACAACCGAAGAGATCAATACCATTGAGTTTTCTTAAACATAATTCACGGTACCTTGTCGTAGTGGGAGAGTTTCTAGGAACTCACCTTCTTATGACTTGGAAGACACTAGTGATTAAAATCCATTGTGAGTTTAAACAAGTAATGGATTGTCAAGATAAGAAACTAAGAAGAAAAGGCAATAGAACTATGGTTTAATCCATTCACATGGAGTAACCTAAACTTTCTATTACAAGGACATAAAAGGAAATTTTCGCTTATAAGACTATTCAATGGACTTAACAAAACTTCCTGTTCCTAGTATTATAGGTTTGAGTTTATCTAAACCTATGGCTTATGGTATACCTGGGAATTACTCACTCTAATGCAAGCAACTTACTTTAGTAAGATGCTGAAGCATTTTCTTTCTAATGGCAATCTATAGAAGCTTCTCGACTTCTAGGTATAGATTTTATTTATCTAAGGAAAAGTCTCAACTATTCCAGAAAAGATAAAGCCATGAAAGAATTTCTTATATCAACAGTGAGAGGTCTCAGATATGCTTTTGTATGCCTTAGACCAGACACCTGCTGTTGAGTGGGAGTAATGAGTAGGTATCAGATTAATCCAGGAGAAGAACATTGGAAGACAATCATCTATATAGAGGATCTTTGATCACATAAGATTATAACAATGGTTAAATGAGATAGCATATCTATATTGTGGAACATATAATATGCTCTATATAAGTCTGAGAGTGCAATTCTAAGTTCTAAGAGTGGATTCAACGAAGAATTAATAAGTAGGAATTTACTTAGTAAATTCGGTTCACTTATTGGAAGCTCAGCATATAGATCCATGGTCCACATTCTAGTTGAGAATATACTGCTTGTAAGACTCAATAATTGATTTGTGATTAATCAATTATAATTCAAAAGTTAGACTATGTCTGATTTGTGAATTTTCACTATGTAGGGGGAAAATTGTAAAATAAAGAGATTCTAGGTTTATTTATTTATTAATAGACTTTATATGTCTAATTAATAATTAAATTAAATGACAATATTATTTAATAATCTATTTTAGTTATTAAATAATTAGTTTTGGCATTTAAATGGTTAGAATTGGAAAATTGGCGTTTTTGAAAAAATAGAAATAAAAAAATTGTGAAAACTGCAAAAGCCAAGTGGGGCCCATTACACACCATGGCCGGCCACTTAAGCAAGATTTTCCAATTAATATTTTCATTATTTTCATGTCAAATAATTATTAACCTAAACCTAGTAGTTGCCTATAAATAGAAAGTGATGGCTCAGTCAAATAACAAGTTTTCATAACCTTTTCCGTGAGAAAATTATTATTCAAAAAAACTGAGCCTTCCCTCTCTCTCTCTATAGCCGAACCAACCTCTCTCTCTTTTCTTCTTCTAAATTTCGAGACCCTCAGTGATAGAGTAAGTGCCCACACACAGCAAGTGGTACCTCAATCATAGATTGGAAGACTGTGAAGGATCACACACAAAGAGAAGGACATTCGGGCTCAGATCTTGATAATACTCTGCGATAGAAAGGATACAAGGGTTAGAGATCTGAGTGGAAGGAGACATTATTCCGCTGCCATCAATGTAAGGTTTTCTTAACTTTATATGTGTTTATTTATCGTTTTAGAAAGTTCAGATTTAGGGTGTTAAACAACATACTTGTGAGTAGATCTAAGATCATGGTAAAATAAATTCCAACAATGAAGCATATTAGATTTTAATTAATTATTTTAAAAAGTGTGTTGCCTTTAAGTCTTTAAGAGCGGTATTAAGTTTTGATCGCTGTCTAACTTGCCTGGCTTATGGATTTGCAGGCTAAGTCCTATAAAATAGACGCCCCGCGAAATACAAGAAGTCAGGGTGATGTGGTTGAGACAGGAGGCAGTCAGAGAAATCCCCAAAATCCTCGTGGTCGCAGCCGTGGCCGTGGCAGAGCTCAGGGTGGTCGCCCTGTAAATCCACCACAAGCTCCTCCGAACTAGGAGCAAAGATTTGCAGAAATGCAAGATCGGATCCGTCAACAAGATGAAGAGATTCAGAGATTGAGGCAGCATGGTCTTCCTGCCGTGCCTCCTCAAGTTGCTCAGGCCGTTGCAGTTATAGCGGTGCCAGCAGAACAACCTGTTGTTGGCAACCGTATGGAGTCGTTGTATGATAGATTTCGGAAGCAGGCACCTCTAGTGTTTCTGGGAGGTCCTGATGTAATGAAGGGTGAGCAGTGGCTCACAGTGCTCGAGCGTATCCTCAACTTTATGGGAGTGGTTTGTAATGATCGGGTGACATGCGCCACTTTCCAATTTCAGGAAGACGCCCTCGTGTGGTGGGAATTGATAACCCTCACCCGAGACGTCACAATTATGACCTGGGAAGAGTTCAAGGAGTTGTTTAACTCTAAATATTACAATGAAGCTATCCGCAGTGAAAAGCTGAAAGAATTCACCGAATTGGTTCAAACCGAGGGAATGTCTGTTACTGAGTATACAACAAAGTTTGACCGTCTGGCCAAGCTCGCAGGGGGAATCGTGCCAACTGATTTCAGTAAGAAAAATAAATATTTGGCTTGTTTGAGTGCGAAGATTAGGCACGATTTGGTGATTACTACCACTGAAGCAACTTCATATGCAGAAATGGTTGAAAAGGCTTTGAGAGCCGAGGGTGCAGTGAAATTTCTTCAGGAGCCCCGGGTGACTCCGAGTGTTGGTGGAACCCCCACTGTTCCTACTCCTTCCTATGGTAGGGATGGTGGTGACTCCACCACTGAACAAAAAAGGAAAGTTAGCCCAGCTTCTGGTGGCTCAGGGCAAAGTAAGCGGTTCTGTGGGAGCCAAGGCAGAGGTGGACACCAGGGTTACTCTTACCCTGAGTGTCCACGGTGCAAGAAACATCATCCGGGAGAGTGTAACCGGAAGACATGCTTCCTGTGTGGCATGGTGGGGCATTTCAAGAAAGATTGCCCTCAGGCAAAGAAAGAGGAGCCGAAAGCTGAGGTGAAACCGGTTCCTGCTCGAGTGTTCGCTATCACCCAAGCCGATGTGCAGCCAGTCTTTCTGTTGTGACAGGTACGCTTCCCGTCAACAACTTATTATTTACAGTATTATTTGATTCGGGAGCTACACGTTCATATGTAGCTACAAGAATAATTGATCTTTTGGGTAGGCCTTGTGATATTTTAGAAAGAGGGTTTGGAACCCTAATGCCTAGCGGGGAGTTGGTTATCTCTAATAGGCGCATTAGGTCTATGCTGGTTAGGATCGAAGATCGGGAGTTGAGCGCTGACCTTATAGAATTGAAATTAACTGAGTTTGACATTATACTGGGAATGGATTTTCTATCCAAGTATTCGGCTAGTATAGATTGTAAACGGAAAATGGTTACTTTTCAGCTAGAAGGTGAAGATCCATTTGTTTATGTTGGATCAGTCCAGGGGTCTCGGATCCCGGTTATTTCTGTACTGAGGGCTAGAGATTTACTATACAGTGGTTGTGTAGGATTTCTAGTAGTGGTAATTGACTCCAACAGACCTGAAACATTTGGGCCTGAGACAGTCAGGGTGGTAAAAGATTTTCTCGACGTGTTTCCCGAGGAGTTGACGGGATTTCCGCCACAACGAGAAATTGATTTCGTAATTGATTTGGCACCTAGAGTCGAACTTTTTTCTAAAGCTCCATATAGAATGGCTCCAGCAGAACTCAAGGAGCTTAAGTTTCAGCTTCAGGGGATGCTTGACA
The DNA here is from genome assembly GCF_029168945.1 of Cannabis sativa. NCBI lineage: Eukaryota > Viridiplantae > Streptophyta > Magnoliopsida > Rosales > Cannabaceae > Cannabis > Cannabis sativa. The sequence goes on from NC_083602.1 coordinate 34,315,794, forward strand.
TTGGGTTTATTCGACCCAGTGTATGGCCCTGGGGAGCTCCGGTTCTGTTTGTGAAAAAGAAAGATGCTTCCCTCAGAATGTGTATTGATTATCGGGAACTAAACAAGCTGACGATTAAGAATAAGTACCCGTTGCCCAGAATCGATGATCTGTTCAATCAGCTTCAAGGAAAGACAGTATTTCGAAGATTGATTTGCGATCTGGTTATCATCAACTTAGAATTCGAGAGGAGGACATACCGAAGACTGCTTTTAGAACCAGATATGGGCACTATGAGTTTCTGGTAATGTCATTCGGATTGACTAATGCTCTTGCGGCCTTTACGGATCTTATGAATAGGGTATTCAAGGATTTCCTCGATAACTGTGTCATAGTGTTTATCGATGACATTCTTGTATACTCTCAGTCAGAAGAGGAGCACGAGCATCATCTTCGAATGGTATTGCAGCAACTTAGGGATCACAAGTTGTATGCAAAGTTTAAAAAGTGCGAATTCTGGTTGTCTTGTCGTAATCAAAATCTGCCATATTATTCAATAAATTTATTACATCATAACCTCTCATTAATAGAGGCGCTCCAGTTGCCTCTGCTCCACAATCAACCCAACTTCTTGTTTCATCATTAAGTCCGTTATAAAAGAGCCACGTAAAACATCCACTTGAGAAAGTGGGATAACATCTCTCTCCATACTCTTTAAATCTCCCCCAAGCAGAATAGAATGGCTCATTGTGTTGTTGGGCAAAATCCTCAAGATATAGCATCTAGATTTGTCTTGCAGGTCAAACTCATAAGTAAAACATTAGTAAAATAAAAAAAAGTTAAAACTAAATTAGTACTAAAAAGATAAAAATTTGAAAAAAAAAATTAATACTAAAACTAAAAAGAAAAACCAAATTAGAACAAAATTTAATTTTTAATAATATTAACTAACAATCCCCGGCAACGGCGCCAAAAACTTGTTGCGATATTTTGCACACGCAAGTGTACGTATCGTTACAAGTAGTAAACTCACGAGGAGTGAGGTCGATCACACGAGGACTGTAGTTAAGTACGTTAAAATTAAACTTTTACTTCGATTTGGTTAAATAAAAATTAAGAATAGGTTAAAACTAGAAAAATAATAAAAACAGTGATAGGAGAAACAATTTAAGGAAATAAACAGTTAATAAAAATTAGGGCTTCGATTTCAATTGTATCTATTGATTATGGCCTAATATGATTATTTTTCTAATGTTAATTTCTATGCAATAGCAGGTTTACTAAGGTAATTTATAGTCTTCTCAGATATATAAATCTCAATTACATGCAAACTTTCTACTTTCGTGATAAATTTAACATGCAACAGGCATTAAACACAGAAACCCTATAAGCTATCTAAACCATATAGGTACTCTCGTCCTATATCGAAATTCAGTTCTATTCTACTATAGCATAATTGACACTCACTTTTCAGATCTCGCATCAAAATCATAAACAGTTAATTGGTGATCAGGCAATTAAAAGTAATTAAGCACAAATAAAATAGAATACATAAAAATTAGGGGAAATAAATCATATTAAAACCATAAACAATGTTAAACAATATCCATCTAACCCTAATAAAGTGTTTAGCTACTCATGTTTATGAGAGCACAATCACACATGTTAACTTTAAGAAACGACATGAAAATAGAGAAGAGAAGAATGTTGAAAACCCTGTGAAGAATGCCTCCAATATTGCAGTTGATCTCTCCACTTTGCATCTGTATTCTCTCTGTTTTTTTCTCTAAAATTGCTTGATGAAATCAACTCCATTCTTCCCTTTATATAGGCATTGAAGGCCTAAAAATATGGAAAAAAAACGCAATATTTAAATTCCCATTCGGATTTAAATTTTTGGGAAACCTCAAACGAGATATTTTTTTCTGCTGCGTTGACTGATAGTATTTTAGCCATAACTCTCTCAATATTGCTCGGAATCAAACGATTCAAGATGTTCCGGAAAGATAAAAGGGAGATCTAGAACTTTCATGTTTTGACTTTTTCCAAAATCCAATCAGAACACCGTCGAATTCAGGCCTGAAGTTTCGGCTTCTACAATTTTCTCTATTTTAAATATCATGATATTTTTTATCTTTTTCCCATCTTTTTTTCTGATATTTTTCTAATCTTCTTCTATTTTAAATCTGCAAAAATAAAAGATAACAAGCGTAAAAATGCTCCAAACACGATTAAAACTTAATTAAAAATATACTAAACTTAATCTAAAATTAATACTAAAAATAACCTAACAAATTCCCCCAAACTAAGCTTTTACTCGTCCTCGAGTAAAACACTAAATAAACATTAAACAAGTCAATCTCCAAAACACGAGTAATTTTCAAGTAGGTTCAATAATATGATTATGAAAAAATTCACTTATGCATATAATCCAAAATTTTAGTTCAATTACACCCTTGACAGATTTCAATTTATTTTCATTTAGCTCATGAAACCATAGAATGCAATTAACTAACAATTAAACCACTTTATGCATGCCAATTAAAATCAACAATCCACTAACCCAAAATTCCATATGCTTGTAATACTTACTATTCTCCACTAATATAGATTAATGCACAACCAAGAATCAGAAGGTCTTTCTAGGCTTGTATTGTTAGGCTTAGGTAAGGTAGTTGAAATGGTCATTTAGGCTTTCCTATACAATAAGCTTCTCAAATTATGTCACCCACAATATTTTTCACACAGTCCCAATACCCTTTTTTCTAATTACATGAGAGATATATTCTTCAACAAGGGTGCAACAACTTTATATTTATCTTTTTTTTTTTCTAGATTTGACACTAGTTGTCAGATTTTTCTTTCTTTTCTCCTTTTTTTCAAGTTGTTGTCAATCAATTTTTCTTTTTTTTTTTTTTTTTAATATTCTCTCAATTTTCACACTTTTTCCACACACATACAACAAACTTCCCATCCAAATTCCCCCAAACTAAAGATCTACTTATAGTATAATTAGGATTAAATCTTAGGATATTCATGGGTTTATCTTTTTTCTTAGGCTCAATATGTGTAGAAAAAAATAAGTTAAGGCTCAAAAAGGGTAACTAGGATAAAATTATAGGGATGGCTTGACAAGCACAATCGATTTAAAAAAAAAATTGTCTAAATCACTTTCCTAGTCATGCATAACTTATTATTTCGCCTCAAATAGCAAGCAAGCAAGTTCTAGAATTTCCAAACAACTTTCCACATTCCATAATCAACATACATAAAACAATTCAATTACTAGAAAATTACCTAATATGATTCCATGCTCAAAATTGAAATTAGTCAAGAACGTAATATCACCAAGCACACGGATTTTTCGAAAATAAGTGAACTTTTCAAATCATGCTATCTACCTACTTTCAAATTGACTCACATTAAGAAAATTGACTCACAACAATAAAAATTAAAAATTAAAAGACATAAAACTTAAAAACTCAAAATAAAAATTAAGTCACTCCTCCCCCAAACTAAAGTGACACATTGTCCCCAATGTGACATTAAAGAACAAGGAAAGGAAACTTACCTGGGTGCCACATCAATAAGCGGTTGACGCCCATAATAAGCGTCATGCAAGACAACTTGAAAATTGTTGTTGTACTTGCCTTCAAGCTTGGCAAGCGATGAGTTTGAATCAAAGTCAATACCAACAACATAAGACTTTGGATGATGAGCTTGGGGAGAAGTTTTTCGTAGCTCGCAGAGGATGTAATATGGTGTTGATGAAATATATGGATTCATTGGTGGTTTATTAGTCAATATCATTGATGAAGTCGAATCAATGATGTCATGTGCTTTCTCATCTTCCAATGTCACAGTATCTACTCTTTCATCTAACAAACCTTCTTCTTGTTTTTCACTCTCCACGTGGCTATTCATACCCTCACTTGTGATTTCATATTCAATGAGTTCCTCTTCACAAGGATCTTGATCTTCAATTGTAGGCTCATTATCTTCCTTGTACTCAACTAATGACCCTTCTTCATTGTAGCAATAACTCTCATAACTTTCAGTATTGGAGTTATTACATTCTGAATCATGAGCCACTAAATTATCACATAAGGAACTCACCATGTCTGTTAAGCGATTAATCTCTCCTGGAAGTGATTGTAAAAGTGCTAGTAGTTGCTCATCTTTTTCAGTTTGTTGGGATGAATTTGGGCAATAAGGTGGGTATTGGTGACTCCAACCCTGAAGTGATGGATCCCAATGACAGTCGTAATCAAAATCTGCCATATTATTCAATAAATTTATTACATCATAACCTCTCATTAATAGAGGCGCTCCAGTTGTCTCTGCTCCATAATCAACCCAACTTCTTGTTTCATCATTAAGTCCGTTATAAAAGAGCCACGTAAAACATCCACTTGAGAAAGTGGGATAACATCTCTCTCCATACTCCTTAAATCTCCCCCAAGCAGAATAGAATGGCTCATTGTGTTGTTGGGCAAAATCCTCAAGATATAGCATCTAGATTTGTCTTGCAGGTCAAACTCATAAGTAAAACATTAGTAAAATAAAAAAAAAGTTAAAACTAAATTAGTACTAAAAAGATAAAAATTTGAAAAAAAAAATTAATACTAAAACTAAAAAGAAAAACCAAATTAGAACAAAATTTAATTTTTAATAATATTAACTAACAATCCCCGGCAACGGCGCCAAAAACTTGTTGCGATATTTTGCACACGCAAGTGTACGTATCGTTACAAGTAGTAAACTCACGAGGAGTGAGGTCGATCACACGAGGACTGTAGTTAAGTACGTTAAAATTAAACTTTTACTTCGATTTGGTTAAATAAAAATTAAGAATAGGTTAAAACTAGAAAAATAATAAAAACAGTGATAGGAGAAACAATTTAAGGAAATAAACAGTTAATAAAAATTAGGGCTTCGATTTCAATTGTATCTATTGATTATGGCCTAATATGATTATTTTTCTAATGTTAATTTCTATGCAATAGCAGGTTTACTAAGGTAATTTATAGTCTTCTCAGATATATAAATCTCAATTACATGCAAACTTTCTACTTTCGTGATAAATTTAACATGCAACAGGCATTAAACACAGAAACCCTATAAGCTATCTAAACCATATAGGTACTCTCGTCCTATATCGAAATTCAGTTCTATTCTACTATAGCATAATTGACACTCACTTTTCAGATCTCGCATCAAAATCATAAACAGTTAATTGGTGATCAGGCAATTAAAAGTAATTAAGCACAAATAAATTAGAATACATAGAAATTAGGGGAAATAAATCATATTAAAACCATAAACAATGTTAAACAATATCCATCTAACCCTAATAAAGTGTTTAGATACTCATGTTTATGAGAGCACAATCACACATGTTAACTTTAAGAAACGACATGAAAATAGAGAAGAGAAGAATGTTGAAAACCCTGTGAAGAATGCCTCCAATATTGCAGTTGATCTCTCCACTCTGTATCTGAATTCTCTCTTTTTTTCTCTCTAAAATTGCTTGCTGAAATCAACTCCCTTCTTCCCTTTATATAGGCATTGAAGGCCTAAAAATATGGAAAAAAAAAACGCAATATTTAAATTCCCATTCGGATTTAAATTTTTGGGAAACCTCAAACGAGATATTTTCTTCTGCTGCGTTGACTGATAGTATTTTGATCATAACTCTCTCAATATTGCTTGGAATCGTACGATTCAAGATGTTCCGGAAAGATAAAAGGGAGATCTAGAACTTTCATGTTTTGACTTTTTCCAAAATCCAATCAGAACACCGTCGAATTCAGGCCTGAAGTTTCGGCTTCTACAATTTTCTCTATTTTAAATATCATGATATTTTTTATCTTTTTCCCATCTTTTTTTCTGATATTTTTCTAATCTTCTTCTATTTTAAATCTGCAAAAATAAAAGATAACAAGCGTAAAAATGCTCCAAACACGATTAAAACTTAATTAAAAATATACTAAACTTAATCTAAAATTAATACTAAAAATAACCTAACAAATTCCCCCAAACTAAGCTTTTACTCGTCCTCGAGTAAAACACTAAATAAACATTAAACAAGTCAATCTCCAAAACACGAGTAATTTTCAAGTAGGTTCAATAATATGATTATGAAAAAATTCACTTATGCATATAATCCAAAATTTTAGTTCAATTACACCACTTGATTGCATTTCAATTTATTCTCATTTAGCTCATGAAACCATAGAATGCAATTAACTAACAATTAAACCACTTTATGCATGCCAATTAAAATCAACAATCCACTAACCCAAAATTCCATATGCTTGTAATACTTACTATTCTCCACTAATATAGATTAATGCACAACCAAGAATCAGAAGGTCTTTCTAGGCTTGTATTGTTAGGCTTAAAGGTAGTTGAAATGGTCATTTAGGCTTTCCTATACAATAAGCTTCTCAAATTATGTCACCCACAATATTTTTCACACAAATTCCAATACCCTTTTTTCTAATTACATGAGAGATATATTCTTCAACAAGGGTGCAACAACTTTATATTTATCTTTTTTTTTTTCTAGATTTGACACTAGTTGTCAGCTTTTTCTTTCTTTTCTCCTTTTTTTTCAAGTTGTTGTCAATCAATTTTTCTTTTTTTTTTTTTTTTTTTATATTCTCTCAATTTTCACACTTTTTCCACACACATACAACAAACTTCCCATCCAAATTCCCCCAAACTAAAGATCTACTTATAGTATAATTAGGATTAAATCTTAGGATATTCATGGGTTTATCTTTTTTCTTAGGCTCAATATGTGTAGAAAAAAATAAGGCTCAAAAAGGGTAACTAGGATAAAATTATAGGGATGGCTTGACAAGCACAATCGATTTAAAAAAAAAATTGCCTAAATCACTTTCCTAGTCATGCATAACTTATTATTTCGTCTCAAATAGCAAGCAAGCAAGTTCTAGAATTTCCAAACAACTTTCCACATTCCATAATCAACATACATAAAACAATTCAATTACTAGAAAATTACCTAATATGATTCCATGCTCAAATTGAAATTAGTCAAGAACGTAATATCACCAAGCACACGGATTTTTCGAAAATAAGTGAACTTTTCAAATCATGCTATCTACCTACTTTCAAATTGACTCACATTAAGAAAATTGACTCACAACAATAAAAATTAAAAATTAAAAGACATAAAACTTAAAAACTCAAAATAAAAATTAAGTCACTCCTCCCCCAAACTAAAGTGACACATTGTCCCCAATGTGACATTAAAGAACAAGGAAAGGAAACTTACCTGGGTGCCACATCAATAAGCGGTTGACGCCCATAATAAGCGTCATGCAAGACAACTTGAAAATTGTTGTTGTACTTGCCTTCAAGCTTGGCAAGCGATGAGTTTGAATCAAAGTCAATACCAACAACATAAGACTTTGGATGATGAGCTTGGGGAGAAGTTTTTCGTAGCTCGCAGAGGATGTAATATGGTGTTGATGAAATATATGGATTCATTGGTGGTTTATTAGTCAATATCATTGATGAAGTCGAATCAATGATGTCATGTGCTTTCTCATCTTCCAATGTCACAGTATCTACTCTTTCATCTAACAAACCTTCTTCTTGTTTTTCACTCTCCACGTGGCTATTCATACCCTCACTTGTGATTTCATATTCAATGAGTTCCTCTTCACAAGGATCTTGATCTTCAATTGTAGGCTCATTATCTTCCTTGTACTCAACTAATGACCCTTCTTCATTGTAGCAATAACTCTCATAACTTTCAGTATTGGAGTTATTACATTCTGAATCATGAGCCACTAAATTATCACATAAGGAACTCACCATGTCTCAAGTTGATTAATCTCTCCCCGGAAGTGATTGTAAAAGTGCTAGTAGTTGCTCATCTTTTTCAGTTTGTTGGGATGAATTTGGGCAATAAGGTGGGTATTGGTGACTCCAACCCCGAAGTGATGGATCCCAATGACGTGTAATCAAAATCTGCCATATTATTCAATAAATTTATTACATCATAACCTCTCATTAATAGAGGCGCTCCAGTTGTCTCTGCTCCATAATCAACCCAACTTCTTGTTTCATCATTAAGTCCGTTATAAAAGAGCCACGTAAAACATCCACTTGAGAAAGTGGGATAACATCTCTCTCCATACTCTTTAAATCTCCCCCAAGCAGAATAGAATGGCTCATTGTGTTGTTGGGCAAAATCCTCAAGATATAGCATCTAGATTTGTCTTGCAGGTCAAACTCATAAGTAAAACATTAGTAAAATAAAAAAAAGTTAAAACTAAATTAGTAATAAAAAGATAAAAATTTGAAAAAAAAAATTAATACTAAAACTAAAAAGAAAAACCAAATTAGAACAAAATTTAATTTTTAATAATATTAACTAACAATCCCAAGCAACGAGCGCCAAAAACTTGTTGCGATATTTTGCACACGCAAGTGTACGTATCGTTACAAGTAGTAAACTCACGAGGAGTGAGGTCGATCACACGAGGACTGTAGTTAAGTACGTTAAAATTAAACTTTTACTTCGATTTGGTTAAAGAAAAATTAAGAATAGGTTAAAACTAGAAAAATAATAAAAACAGTGATAGGAGAAACAATTTAAGGAAATAAACAGTTAATAAAAATTAGGGCTTCGATTTCAATTGTATCTATTGATTATGGCCTAATATGATTATTTTTCTAATGTTAATTTCTATGCAATAGCAGGTTTACTAAGGTAATTTATAGTCTTCTCGCATATATAAATCTCAATTACATGCAAACTTTCTACTTTCGTGATAAATTTAACATGAAACAGGCATTAAACACGAAACCTCATAAGCTATCTAAACCATATAGGTACTCTCGTCCTATATCGAAATTCAGTTCTATTCTACTATAGCATAATTGACACTCACTTTTCAGATCTCGCATCAAAATCATAAACAGTTAATTGGTGATCAGGCAATTAAAAGTAATTAAGCACAAATAAATTAGAATACATAGAAATTAGGGGAAATAAATCATATTAAAACCATAAACAATGTTAAACAATATCCATCTAACCCTAATAAAGTGTTTAGATACTCATGTTTATGAGAGCACAATCACACATGTTAACTTTAAGAAACGACATGAAAATAGAGAAGAGAAGAATGTTGAAAACCCTGTGAAGAATGCCTCCAATATTGCAGTTGATCTCTCCACTTTGCATCTGTATTCTCTCTGTTTTTTTCTCTAAAATTGCTTGATGAAATCAACTCCATTATTCCCTTTATATAGGCATTGAAGGCCTAAAAATATGGAAAAAAAACGCAATATTTAAATTCCCATTCGGATTTAAATTTTTGGGAAACCTCAAACGAGATATTTTTTTCTGCTGCGTTGACTGATAGTATTTTGGCCATAACTCTCTCAATATTGCTCGGAATCAGACGATTCAAGATGTTCCGGAAAGATAAAAGGGAGATCTAGAACTTTCATGTTTTGACTTTTTCCAAAATCCAATCAGAACACCGTCGAATTCAGGCCTGAAGTTTCGGCTTCTACAATTTTCTCTATTTTAAATATCATGATATTTTTTATCTTTTTCCCATCTTTTTTTCTGATATTTTTCTAATCTTCTTCTATTTTAAATCTGCAAAATAAAAGATAACAAGCGTAAAAATGCTCCAAACACGATTAAAACTTAATTAAAAATATACTAAACTTAATCTAAAATTAATACTAAAAATAACCTAACAAATTCCCCCAAACTAAGCTTTTACTCGTCCTCGAGTAAAACACTAAATAAACATTAAACAAGTCAATCTCCAAAACACGAGTAATTTTCAAGTAGGTTCAATAATATGATTATGAAAAAATTCACTTATGCATATAATCCAAAATTTTAGTTCAATTACACCCTTGACAGATTTCAATTTATTTTCATTTAGCTCATGAAACCATAGAATGCAATTAACTAACAATTAAACCACTTTATGCATGCCAATTAAAATCAACAATCCACTAACCCAAAATTCCATATGCTTGTAATACTTACTATTCTCCACTAATATAGATTAATGCACAACCAAGAATCAGAAGGTCTTTCTAGGCTTGTATTGTTAGGCTTAGGTAAGGTAGTTGAAATGGTCATTTAGGCTTTCCTATACAATAAGCTTCTCAAATTATGTCACCCACAATATTTTTCACACAGTCCAATACCCTTTTTCTAATTACATGAGAGATATATTCTTCAACAAGGGTGCAACAACTTTATATTTATTTTTTTTTTCTAGATTTGACACTAGTTGTCAGATTTTTCTTTCTTTTCTCCTTTTTTTCAAGTTGTTGTCAATCAATTTTTCTTTTTTTTTTTTTTTTATATTCTCTCAATTTTCACACTTTTTCCACACACATACAACAAACTTCCCATCCAAATTCCCCCAAACTAAAGATCTACTTATAGTATAATTAGGATTAAATCTTAGGATATTCATGGGTTTATCTTTTTTCTTAGGCTCAATATGTGTAGAAAAAAATAAGTTAAGGCTCAAAAAGGGTAACTAGGATAAAATTATAGGGATGGCTTGACAAGCACAATCGATTTAAAAAAAAAATTGCCTAAATCACTTTCCTAGTCATGCATAACTTATTATTTCGTCTCAAATAGCAAGCAAGCAAGTTCTAGAATTTCCAAACAACTTTCCACATTCCATAATCAACATACATAAAATAATTCAATTACTAGAAAATTACCTAATATGATTCCATGCTCAAAATTGAAATTAGTCAAGAACGTAATATCACCAAGCACACGGATTTTTCGAAAATAAGTGAACTTTTCAAATCATGCTATCTACCTACTTTCAAATTGACTCACATTAAGAAAATTGACTCACAACAATAAAAATTAAAAATTAAAAGACATAAAACTTAAAAACTCAAAATAAAAATTAAGTCACTCCTCCCCCAAACTAAAGTGACACATTGTCCCCAATGTGACATTAAAGAACAAGGAAAGGAAACTTACCTGGGTGCCACATCAATAAGCGGTTGACGCCCATAATAAGCGTCATGCAAGACAACTTGAAAATTGTTGTTGTACTTGCCTTCAAGCTTGGCAAGCGATGAGTTTGAATCAAAGTCAATACCAACAACATAAGACTTTGGATGATGAGCTTGGGGAGAAGTTTTTCGTAGCTCGCAGAGGATGTAATATGGTGTTGATGAAATATATGGATTCATTGGTGGTTTATTAGTCAATATCATTGATGAAGTCGAATCAATGATGTCATGTGCTTTCTCATCTTCCAATGTCACAAGATGTCTACTCTTTCATCTAACAAACCTTCTTCTTGTTTTTCACTCTCCACGTGGCTATTCATACCCTCACTTGTGATTTCATATTCAATGAGTTCCTCTTCACAAGGATCTTGATCTTCAATTGTAGGCTCATTATCTTCCTTGTACTCAACTAATGACCCTTCTTCATTGTATAACTCTCATAACTTTCGATATTGGAGTGATTACATTCTGAATCATGAGCCACTAAATTATCACATAAGGAACTCACCATGTCTGTTAAGCGATTAATCTCTCCTGGAAGTGATTGTAAAAATGCTAGTAGTTGCTCATCTTTTTCAGTTTGTTGGGATGAATTTGGGCAATAAGGTGGGTATTGGTGACTCCAACCCTGAAGTGATGGATCCCAATGACAGTCGTAATCAAAATCTGCCATATTATTCAATAAATTTATTACATCATAACCTCTCATTAATAGAGGCGCTCCAGTTGTCTCTGCTCCATAATCAACCCAACTTCTTGTTTCATCATTAAGTCCGTTATAAAAGAGCCACGTAAAACATCCACTTGAGAAAGTGGGATAACATCTCTCTCCATACTCTTTAAATCTCCCCCAAGCAGAATAGAATGGCTCATTGTGTTGTTGGGCAAAATCCTCAAGATATAGCATCTAGATTTGTCTTGCAGGTCAAACTCATAAGTAAAACATTAGTAAAATAAAAAAAAAGTTAAAACTAAATTAGTACTAAAAAGATAAAAATTTGAAAAAAAAAATTAATACTAAAACTAAAAAGAAAAACCAAATTAGAACAAAATTTAATTTTTAATAATATTAACTAACAATCCCCGGCAACGGCGCCAAAAACTTGTTGCGATATTTTGCACACGCAAGTGTACGTATCGTTACAAGTAGTAAACTCACGAGGAGTGAGGTCGATCACACGAGGACTGTAGTTAAGTACGTTAAAATTAAACTTTTACTTCGATTTGGTTAAATAAAAATTAAGAATAGGTTAAAACTAGAAAAATAATAAAAACAGTGATAGGAGAAACAATTTAAGGAAATAAACAGTTAATAAAAATTAGGGCTTCGATTTCAATTGTATCTATTGATTATGGCCTAATATGATTATTTTTCTAATGTTAATTTCTATGCAATAGCAGGTTTACTAAGGTAATTTATAGTCTTCTCAGATATATAAATCTCAATTACATGCAAACTTTCTACTTTCGTGATAAATTTAACATGCAACAGGCATTAAACACAGAAACCCTATAAGCTATCTAAACCATATAGGTACTCTCGTCCTATATCGAAATTCAGTTCTATTCTACTATAGCATAATTGACACTCACTTTTCAGATCTCGCATCAAAATCATAAACAGTTAATTGGTGATCAGGCAATTAAAAGTAATTAAGCACAAATAAATTAGAATACATAGAAATTAGGGGAAATAAATCATATTAAAACCATAAACAATGTTAAACAATATCCATCTAACCCTAATAAAGTGTTTAGATACTCATGTTTATGAGAGCACAATCACACATGTTAACTTTAAGAAACGACATGAAAATAGAGAAGAGAAGAATGTTGAAAACCCTGTGAAGAATGCCTCCAATATTGCAGTTGATCTCTCCACTTTGCATCTGTATTCTCTCTGTTTTTTTCTCTAAAATTGCTTGATGAAATCAACTCCATTCTTCCCTTTATATAGGCATTGAAGGCCTAAAAATATGGAAAAAAAACGCAATATTTAAATTCCCATTCGGATTTAAATTTTTGGGAAACCTCAAACGAGATATTTTTTTCTGCTGCGTTGACTGATAGTATTTTGGCCATAACTCTCTCAATATTGCTCGGAATCAGACGATTCAAGATGTTCCGGAAAGATAAAAGGAAGATCTAGAACTTTCATGTTTTGACTTTTTCCAAAATCTAATCAGAACACCGTCGAATTCAGGCCTGAAGTTTCGGCTTCTACAATTTTCTCTATTTTAAATATCATGATATTTTTTATCTTTTTCCCATCTTTTTTTCTGATATTTTTCTAATCTTCTTCTATTTTAAATCTGCAAAAATAAAAGATAACAAGCGTAAAAATGCTCCAAACACGATTAAAACTTAATTAAAAATATACTAAACTTAATCTAAAATTAATACTAAAAATAACCTAACAAATTCCCCCAAACTAAGCTTTTACTCGTCCTCGAGTAAAACACTAAATAAACATTAAACAAGTCAATCTCCAAAACACGAGTAATTTTCAAGTAGGTTCAATAATATGATTATGAAAAAATTCACTTATGCATATAATCCAAAATTTTAGTTCAATTACACCCTTGACAGATTTCAATTTATTTTCATTTAGCTCATGAAACCATAGAATGCAATTAACTAACAATTAAACCACTTTATGCATGCCAATTAAAATCAACAATCCACTAACCCAAAATTCCATATGCTTGTAATACTTACTATTCTCCACTAATATAGATTAATGCACAACCAAGAATCAGAAGGTCTTTCTAGGCTTGTATTGTTAGGCTTAGGTAAGGTAGTTGAAATGGTCATTTAGGCTTTCCTATACAATAAGCTTCTCAAATTATGTCACCCACAATATTTTTCACACAGTCCCAATACCCTTTTTTCTAATTACATGAGAGATATATTCTTCAACAAGGGTGCAACAACTTTATATTTATCTTTTTTTTTTTTCTAGATTTGACACTAGTTGTCAGATTTTTCTTTCTTTTCTCCTTTTTTTCAAGTTGTTGTCAATCAATTTTTCTTTTTTTTTTTTTTTTTTATATTCTCTCAATTTTCACACTTTTTCCACACACATACAACAAACTTCCCATCCAAATTCCCCCAAACTAAAGATCTACTTATGGTATAATTAGGATTAAATCTTAGGATATTCATGGGTTTATCTTTTTCTTAGGCTCAATATGTGTTGAAAAAAATAAGTTAAGGCTCAAAAAGGGTAACTAGGATAAAATTATAGGGATGGCTTGACAAGCACAATCGATTTAAAAAAAAAATTGCCTAAATCACTTTCCTAGTCATGCATAACTTATTATTTCGTCTCAAATAGCAAGCAAGCAAGTTCTAGAATTTCCAAACAACTTTCCACATTCCATAATCAACATACATAAAACAATTCAATTACTAGAAAATTACCTAATATGATTCCATGCTCAAATTGAAATTAGTCAAGAACGTAATATCACCAAGCACACGGATTTTTCGAAAATAAGTGAACTTTTCAAATCATGCTATCTACCTACTTTCAAATTGACTCACATTAAGAAAATTGACTCACAACAATAAAAATTAAAAATTAAAAGACATAAAACTTAAAAACTCAAAATAAAAATTAAGTCACTCCTCCCCCAAACTAAAGTGACACATTGTCCCCAATGTGACATTAAAGAACAAGGAAAGGAAACTTACCTGGGTGCCACATCAATAAGCGGTTGACGCCCATAATAAGCGTCATGCAAGACAACTTGAAAATTGTTGTTGTACTTGCCTTCAAGCTTGGCAAGCGATGAGTTTGAATCAAAGTCAATACCAACAACATAAGACTTTGGATGATGAGCTTGGGGAGAAGTTTTTCGTAGCTCGCAGAGGATGTAATATGGTGTTGATGAAATATATGGATTCATTGGTGGTTTATTAGTCAATATCATTGATGAAGTCGAATCAATGATGTCATGTGCTTTCTCATCTTCCAATGTCACAAAGATTCTACTCTTTCATCTAACAAACCTTCTTCTTGTTTTTCACTCTCCACGTGGCTATTCATACCCTCACTTGTGATTTCATATTCAATGAGTTCCTCTTCACAAGGATCTTGATCTTCAATTGTAGGCTCATTATCTTCCTTGTACTCAACTAATGACCCTTCTTCATTGTAGCAATAACTCTCATAACTTTCAGTATTGGAGTTATTACATTCTGAATCATGAGCCACTAAATTATCACATAAGGAACTCACCATGTCTGTTAAGCGATTAATCTCTCCTGGAAGTGATTGTAAAAATGCTAGTAGTTGCTCATCTTTTTCGCCTTGTTGGGATGAATTTGGGCAATAAGGTGGGTATTGGTGACTCCAACCCTGAAGTGATGGATCCCAATGACAGTCGTAATCAAAATCTGCCATATTATTCAATAAATTTATTACATCATAACCTCTCATTAATAGAGGCGCTCCAGTTGTCTCTGCTCCATAATCAACCCAACTTCTTATTTCATCATTAAGTCCGTTATAAAAGAGCCACGTAAAACATCCACTTGAGAAAGTGGGATAACATCTCTCTCCATACTCTTTAAATCTCCCCCAAGCAGAATAGAATGGCTCATTGTGTTGTTGGGCAAAATCCTCAAGATATAGCATCTAGATTTGTCTTGCAGGTCAAACTCATAAGTAAAACATTAGTAAAATAAAAAAAAAGTTAAAACTAAATTAGTACTAAAAAGATAAAAATTTGAAAAAAAAAATTAATACTAAAACTAAAAAGAAAAACCAAATTAGAACAAAATTTAATTTTTAATAATATTAACTAACAATCCCCGGCAACGGCGCCAAAAACTTGTTGCGATATTTTGCACACGCAAGTGTACGTATCGTTACAAGTAGTAAACTCACGAGGAGTGAGGTCGATCACACGAGGACTGTAGTTAAGTACGTTAAAATTAAACTTTTACTTCTATTTGGTTAAATAAAAATTAAGAATAGGTTAAAACTAGAAAAATAATAAAAACAGTGATAGGAGAAACAATTTAAGGAAATAAACAGTTAATAAAAATTAGGGCTTCGATTTCAATTGTATCTATTGATTATGGCCTAATATGATTATTTTTCTAATGTTAATTTCTATGCAATAGCAGGTTTACTAAGGTAATTTATAGTCTTCTCAGATATATAAATCTCAATTACATGCAAACTTTCTACTTTCGTGATAAATTTAACATGCAACAGGCATTAAACACAGAAACCCTATAAGCTATCTAAACCATATAGGTACTCTCGTCCTATATCGAAATTCAGTTCTATTCTACTATAGCATAATTGACACTCACTTTTCAGATCTCGCATCAAAATCATAAACAGTTAATTGGTGATCAGGCAATTAAAAGTAATTAAGCACAAATAAAATAGAATACATAGAAATTAGGGGAAATAAATCATATTAAAACCATAAACAATGTTAAACAATATTCATCTAACCCTAATAAAGTGTTTAGCTACTCATGTTTATGAGAGCACAATCACACATGTTAAGTTTAAGAAAAGACATGAAAATAGAGAAGAGAAGAATGTTGAAAACCCTCTGAAGAATGCCTCCAATATTGCAGTTGATCTCTCCACTTTGCATCTGTATTCTCTCTGTTTTTTTCTCTAAAATTGCTTGATGAAATCAACTCCATTCTTCCCTTTATATAGGCATTGAAGGCCTAAAAATATGGAAAAAAACGCAATATTTAAATTCCCATTCGGATTTAAATTTTTGGGAAACCTCAAACGAGATATTTTTTTCTGCTGCGTTGACTGATAGTATTTTCGCCATAACTCTCTCAATATTGCTCGAAATCAGACGATTCAAGATGTTCCGGAAAGATAAAAGAGAGATATAGAACTTTTATGTTTTGAATTTTTCCAAAATCCAATCAGAACACCGTCGTATTCATGCTTGGAGTTTCGGCTTCTACAATTTTCTCTATTTTAAATATCATGATATTTTTTATCTTTTTCCCATCTTTTTTTCTGATATTTTTCTAATCTTCTTCTATTTTAAATCTGCAAAAATAAAAGATAACAAGCGTAAAAATGCTCCAAACACGATTAAAACTTAATTAAAAATATACTAAACTTAATCTAAAATTAATACTAAAAATAACCTAACACCCTAACCGAATTGACCAAGAAAAATCAGAGATTTGTGTGGTCAGATAAGCGTGAAACAAGCTTTCAGGAGTTGAAGCAACGTTTGATAACAGCTTCGCTGTTAGCTTTGCCATCAGATCAAGAGAAGTTTGTGGTTTATTGTGATGCATCCAGACAAGGTCTGGGATGTGTTAG
The DNA here is from genome assembly GCF_029168945.1 of Cannabis sativa. NCBI lineage: Eukaryota > Viridiplantae > Streptophyta > Magnoliopsida > Rosales > Cannabaceae > Cannabis > Cannabis sativa. Next base: position 34,333,162 of record NC_083602.1, read on the forward strand.
CTCATACCACACCTTATTCATTGCATCCGGGAACCACCAAAATGTACCAGGATTTAAAACCCTACTTCTGGTGGTATGGGATGAAAAGAGATGTGGTGGACTACGTGTCCAAGTGTTTAACCTGCCAGCAAATTAAGGTTGAACATTAGAGGTCGGTAGGGTTACTACAACCTTTAGTCCTTCCTGAATGGATTTCGTAAATGGCTTGCCTAGAACTACGGGAATGTATGATTCAGTATGGGTCATAGTGGACAGATTCACAAAATCAGCTCACTTTCTACCAGTGAAAGTTACATATTCAGTGGATCAGTACGCTGAATTGTATGTGAAGGAGATAGTTCGTCTCCATGGAGACCCTAAATCTATTGTGTCAGATACGGATCCAAAGTTTACATCAAAATTTTGGGTGACTCTTCAGAAGGCTATGGGTACCAAGTTAAAGTTTAGCACAACCTTTCACCCTCAGACTGATGGTCAGTCGGAAAGAATCATTCAGATATTTGAAGACTTACTGCGAGCCTGTGTCATGGACTTTGAAGGTTCATGGAGTAAGTACTTGCCTTTAATTGAATTCTCCTACAACAATAGCTACCAGAGTACAATAGGGATGGCTCCCTATGAGATGTTATATGGTAGAAAATGTCGTTCTCCTATCCATTGGGATGAAATAGGAGAAATGAAGTACTTGGGTCCAGAGTTAGTGACGAGGACCAATGAGGCTATTGATGAGATCAAGGCTCAGATGCTTGCTGCTCGAATGAAGACTCAACATCCAGAGCTATTCAGGTTAGATTTCGAGGACGAAATCCTTTCAAAGGGGGGTTAATTGTAATGACCGCTTTAGTAATTTGGATTAGTAAAGGCAATTAGCAGTAATTTTTATTATTTTATTATTATTTATGAATTTATTTAATTGTGGATCCCAATATTTGGAAATAAATATTAGAGTTATAATTTCTCAATTTCGGAGATTTTATTAAACTCTAGGGGTATTATTTAGCTTATATGTGAAATATGCAATTTTTGTAATTTTCGCTCTGCGACAACGGAAAATGGAATGGATGGCTAGATTGATCACATGGGTAAGTTTAGAACCTTATTTCTTAGTGAGAAATATTTTAGAGAAAATAAATTATCAGGATTGAGCGGGGTTATGGAATTTGACCATTTTACTCATAGCTTTTGAAAAACCTTAGTTTTGGGTTAAAGGGTATTTTTGTCTTTTGGTTAAATGGTAGGATAGGTGGCTGCCCTAGTTTGGTGACACCTTGCACCCTTTTTCTCAGCCAAGAATAAGTTAAGTAATTAATTTTACTTAGTTATAAAAGAAAAAAGGAAATTAGAAGAAAAATACCAAAATTGAAGGAGAAGCTCTCTTTCTTCTCTCTCTCTCTTCGAAACTAGCAAGAACAAGGGGAAGGGCTGCTGATTTCTGGTGTTTTCAGCAAAGGAACCTTGGGAGATTCAAGTTAAGGTAAGCCCTAAAGGAACCCATCTTTAGTTTTTAAGTTTTTGCTTAGTTTGAACTTGTCATAATGTAGTTGGGGCTGTTAGGGTTTAATGCTTGCTTAGTTCAAATTCTTGAGTTTGTATGGATTGATTTTAGTTCATAGCAGTTGGTTTTTGTTGGAAATTATTTTACCAGGATCTAGATTTACTAACAAGTATGTTGGATTAACAACCTAATATGAATTCTAAAACAATGAAAATAAACACATATAAAGTTAGAAAACCTTACAGTGGGTGCAGCGGAATAATATGACTCCTTCCGTTCAGATCTCTAGCCCTTGATTCCTTTCTGTAGCAGAGCATCACCAAGATCTAAACCTGGATCTTCTTTTCTGCTTCTTTGATGTAGAAATTCCATAGTCTTCCATACTATGATTGAGATACCACTTAATGTGTGTGGGCACTACTCATCTCACAAGGATTTCGAAATTTCTCTCTATTTTTCTCTCTCAATTTCGTGGCTGATCATTCATGCAAGAGAAGAGAACAAGGTTGCTTTATATAGGGAAAAGGGAGAGCACAACTTTCCAAATAAACAGTTTCCTCTTTTACTGTGTAATTGATTAACTGCCTTATTTAGTGTGATTCACCACTTTCCTATTATAGCTAGGCTTTGATTAGCAATTACATGACAATTAAAAAATAAAAATAATAATTGGGAAACACAAAGGGAGTGCTCGGCCATAGAGGGAATATGGGCCTCACTTGGATTTTGCAGTTTCCTCAATTTTATTTCTATTTCTCCAAAAATGCCATTTTTCCAATTCTAATCATTTAAATGCCAAAACTAATTATTTAATAACTAAAATAGATTATTAAATAATATTGTCATTTAAAATAATTATTAATTAGACATACAAAGTCTCTTAATTAATAATTAAACCTAGAAACCCTTTAATTTACGATTTCATCCTTAAACTGTGAGAATTCATAAAGTAGACATAGTCTAACTTTTAGAATTATAATTGATTAATTAAAGTCAATTAACTGAGTCTTACAAGCAGTATGGCCTCAACTAGTATGGGGACCATGGGTCTATATAACCGAGCTTCCAATAAGTCGAACCGAATTTACCAAGTAAATTCCCTAACTTATTAATTCCTCATTGAATCCACACTTAGAACTTGGAATTGCACTCTCAGTCATATAGAAACGCTCTATATGTTCCACGATATAGACACGTCATTAGTTATCCATTGTTATAACCCTAATGTGATCAATGATCCTCTATATAGATAATTTACACTGTACAGGATTAAATTACCCTAACACCCTACAATATATTTTATCCTTAAAACACTTAACCCTGTATAAATGATATTTCACCTAAGTGAAATGAGATCTCCATCATTTATCTTCGTTTGGTTAAGCTCGAAGGAAATCATCCTTTACTTCTATTTGCCAAATAGAAGCTATAGATTCCATATTTATGTTAGCGCTCCCCCACTCAATTGTATTACCGTGTTCCCAAAATATACGTATTACCCTGATACAAAACTAGGCTTAACTAACAAATCAACAAACATGAGTAATACTCTTGAAATTGAGCCTAACCATATCAGGATTTCGATCATGTGATCTAGGATCAACTTATGATATTGAACTGAATAGATATTTACGGTAAGTTTCAAAATCTAATTCAAAGTTCAATATCGGTCCATTCCAATGTATACTCCATACATCCGATACTGGTAAACTTTGCCAATGTCCTGGAAAGGACATAACACTTTTCCAAGGTGTAAGAATACCTATCGCTGATTATACCATGTCAGTCTAAATCCAGTGTTCGACAAATCGTGAATCAACTTTTGAACATATAATAAAGATTATATTCCACTGTGCTGACAACACTATAATCTTTAACCAACTCATATGTTCTGGACTTAAAAAGAATTCATACATTATATACACATATAATCATGAAATAAATCATGTGAACCATGCAACATAAAAATGTTATTTCTGATCTTTATTAATAAGTAAATCTGATTATATGAAATGAGTTTTATTTAGGGCATAAAACCCAACAAACTCCCACTTGCACTAATATAACACAAAAAGTGCATTTCAAATAATCATTAACACCTTGATATACCAATCAAGTGTAATAGTAGTAAACTCCTCGTAATGGGATCTGACAGGTTGAATTAAACACAACCTCTTCTCCACCATTACTCTTCCTTAATCACAAAATCCTTGATAATGTGAAATTCCTCTCTATATGTCTACTCTTTTGGGATACTGGATTCTATACTTTTGGGCAACTACTCTTTTGTTATACAGGAAGTAACCCTAGTAGTTAAGGCAAGTTGGAACACTGCCACAAATGTATAAACTTTCCTTAGACTGAAAAAGTATCTTTCCTGCAACTTTTAACATTCAGTCTCTCTCTGGTAGACCAAGAGATTTCAGATAGGTTTTTACACTTCTCCAAAATCGCTACTCCACCCCCAAAGTAATCACCATCTCATCAGCAGACTTTCTAGCACAAAGGCAAGTCTTGAAATCTGATGTGGTGTAGTCTAAGAGTTTCAAAACCACCCTTATTGACTAACATATAGTTCCTCTTCTTAATCTTAAGATTTACTTGATTGTCTTCCAATGTTCCTCTCCTGGATTAATCTGATACTTACTCATTTCTCCCACTCAACAGCAGGTGTCTGGTCTAAGGCATACTAAAGCATATCTGAGACCTCTCACTGTTGATTTAAGAATTTCTTTCATGGCTTTATCTTCTCTGGAATAGTTGAGACTTTTCCTTAGATAAATAAAATCTATATCTAAGAAGTTGTGAAGCTTCTATAGATTTCCATTGGAAAGAAAATGCTCCAGCATCTTACTAAAGTAAGTTGCTTGCATTAGAGTAAGTAATTACCAGGTATACCACAAGCCATAGGTTTAGATAAACTCAAACCTATAATACTAGTAACAGGAAGTTTTGTTAAGTCCATTGAATAGAGTTATTAACAAAAATTTCCTTTCATGTCCTTGTAATAGAAAACTTTAGGTTACTCCATGTGAATGGATCAAACTATAGTTCTCTTGGCTTTCTTCTTAGTTTCTTATCTTGACAATCCATTACTTGTTTAAACTCACAATGGATTTTAATCACTAGTGTCTTCCAAGTTATAAGAAGGTGAGTTCCTAGAAACTCTCCCACTACAACAAGGTACCGTGAACTATGTCTAAGAAAACTAAATGGTATAGACCTCTTCAGTTGTATTAAGACAACAGAGGCAGTGGGATCATCTTGTAACGAATAAGATGATAGAACACTTATGGAATCAAGAAAAAATATCTCCTTTATTTGCTACTTTATTTTCAGACTTAGTCATTTTCTTAGAAAAGCAGTATTTGTTTAAACAAACACTTTCTTATCTAATGACTATGGGATGCTCCACCCCTAATCACTTAGAATGGCTAACAAACATGCAAACTAAGGTTAGCAGTTCTAGCTTTTCTTAAGATTTTGATTAGGTCATCCATGAATCTAGTAATGATTTACATTAAGTATACAACCATTACATCATTCTGAAATTTCCATATAAGGATTTAGGCAACGACTAGTAACTAATCATCAATATGCAACTCGAATTTCTGGGGAGGTAAGTTTGGATATAATTCAAAAATCAAATTAATGATCTTTGAACTGCATATCTACTAACTTTTTCTCCACCCCTATCAGTTCGCAAGATCTTTAACCACTTACCTTCACCATTGCTAGAAATTCATGAAATTTTTCAAACATTTCAAATTTCTTTTGCATAAGGTAAAATCTAGAGTGATCGTTTTAAGAATACAACAAAAACTCATATCCACCCCTGAATGTACATCCATCTGCGAATGAGATGAAATTACTTTCAGTGGATATAGGCATATTAACTCTTTGCAGAGAATGATCTTGTCAAAACCACTATGAACAAGATACAAATGCCATAAATTTATAAAATGTTGTTGTATCTTTTGATGACTTAGGTTAGTTACATCAAAGAGTTCTTAGAATAGTGCAAGTGGATTCTGATCACAGAATACTAAACTCATACAGTTTGAATCCATTGAAAGAAAATGGTTATTAAACACTTGTGAAAGTGTAACTGTATAATTAGTAATTCTCTCTTGGACCACCACTACTAATCTAACTCTATGATTTGCCTATACAAGTAGGAGATATCTAAGATTGAGGATTTATATCATTTTGGGATAGAATTCCGGGAATATAATCATATGCGTCATCTAATTTCTTAAGGGAAAATAAGACTTTATATGATTTATAGACCATTCATCCAATGATATGTCATTAAGCTAATTCGAAATGAATAAGCTAAGAGGAATTAGGATAATTTCGTTTTAAATAAGAATCCAACGATGCTCCGATTAGCGAGAGTCAAAGTAATCTTATTTATACAATCTTCTTGTTTCATATTGTAAAACACTAGTCTTAGGTGTCATCAATTGATGATCAGCTAGATGTTGCATATACAATATTTATCTTTCGAGATCTAACACTACTATGTTAGTCTAATGGTGAAAATCCATTAGGGATTTATCTCATTAGAAAAACAAATCAAGTTAGACCAACAATGAAGATTCGAAATTAAACTACAATTTAATAACAGAAAATAACATGGTTCAATACAAATTCATACACAATTCAGAAATTATGAAGCACATAGCAAGTAGGAATGACAAGTGAAAATACTAAAACATACAATCCTAAATAATTTCCAAGGTTTTCAACAAACTGATATCAGTGTCCCGTTTAGGCGAGAGTCAAAGCTATCATCCATTGAATAGAGTTGTCAGCTCATCCAAAATGTCAAACATTCTAGAAACCTTTTATTCGATCAAGATGTGAATCTGCGTTGTCCCGTTTAGACGAGAGTCAAGGCTATTCTATCTTATGAGCTTCCACCATTGTTTCATATTCTTGCAAGTCTTATACAGCCGCCACCATTAGGGTGGTCATAAACTATATAAAAACCTTACAAGATTACTTATCTTTCGAGATGAAACGGTGCTAACTTGCTAATGAACGTTCCTCCATTAGGGAGGATTACTCACTAAAACAATAGCTATGTAAAACCAACAATGGAGATCGAATATCCTTAATAATAAAGCTCATTATTTAATGAAGGGTTGTATTTTCTTCTAATATTTATTTTAATCCATTTATTTTAAATATATATTTATTTAATTAAAATTTCTAATTTAGAATGAAAAATTCCAAATATAAATTTTAATTTAATATTTATAAATTATACTTAGATGGATACGAAAATAACGTGAATTATTTCCATCTTAGTAATAATTTCCATAAATATTTAGAAAATTATTCAATTTAAGTTGTTTCAAAATTAATTTAAATTAATTTACAACTCAAATTTAATTTTCTATAAATATATATTGCATTTTCGAAAATGCTTTAAAATAAAATAAAATAAATCCTGGAAAATTACTCTAATTTGATGTTGGCCCAAAATTAATAAAAATTAATTTTCAACAAAAAATATAATTTTCCTATTTAATTAAATATCTAAGAAAAATTAAAAATATTTAAGTATCAGGATTAAAAAATCAACTTAAATATTAATTTTCTATTTAATTAAATACACTAGAAAAATACTTCAAGCAAAACAGATAATATCTATCTAGACTTTCGTAGACTAATTAATCCAATTTCTAATTATAATATATTTTAGTTCATTTATTTTAATTAACCATCAAATGAAAAAGTCACTGATTTAAGTTGGTCCAAAATTAAATAAATAATTTTCAACTTTAATCTATTTTTCAAATAAAATTCGAAATTTTTACATTAAAGAAATGTAATTTCGAAATTTTGGGAAATGATTAATAAAATAAAATAAAATATATTCTGAAAATTATTCAAACTTAAGTTATTCTGAAATAAATTTCCAAACTTAAAATAATTCTCAACTTTAATTAAATAACATGAAAATAACAATATTAAAGTATCATGATAAAAATCAACTTAGATATTGAATTTTCAATTTAATTAAATGTATTAAATTCAAGAAATAAATAATTAAGTAAAGAGGAAACTTAATTATTAATTCTAGTTTAATACTAGGAAAATATTCTAAACTTAGATTGTACCAAAATTAATTATGAGACAATTAATTTCACGATCAATGATATTTTCCTATTTAATATTAGAAATAATAACTAGTGCTAGAAATAACTATCTAGAATATATCATTGACTAAGTGTTTTTCTAAAATTAACTTTAAAATATTACAATGAAAAATAAATTTCATATATTTTAAAAGTTAATTATGTTGCTAATTCAATTTTAATTAGGTTAGACTAATATAATTATCCTAATACAATTATTTAAATAAGGCAAATGGGCCTTCACAATTGGGGTAGTTCATGTGAGGGGGAGCTGGGTTCAGTATGTCGTACCCACTTCTATGGCCCCCAACTCTCACACAAGGCCCAAAAGAGAGGAATTTAACCTTAAAATAAAAAATTGTTATTCATTGAATAAGCCCAAATCTAATTGGGCCTAAATAAATTTCCTTATGTCAAAATTTATTTTAGCAACCTAGTCCATTTACTTAGTAAAAACTTAAATGGGCTCCCTATATGTATCTAAGCCCAATAGCAAACATATAGGCTCACACAGGTCAAATGATTTGGATGGACCCTATCATGTTACTAGGTTTACACAGATGAAAGAAGTACAAAATTTACCTGTTACAAATTATTTATAAGATCTATCGTCAATTGGACTATGATTAAAATCAGATCATTGGATCATGATCTGTCAACAAGTTAATCATAGCAATTTAGATCAGATAAATAATAGGTTTGTTAAAAAGTTTTGAATAAACACTATAAACAAACATTGTCCATGTAACAGATGTGAATCAAGATATTAATATACTTAAATTATTATTCTTAAACTAACCAAATAAAAGAAACTAATTTTAAAATATCTAGGTTTATTTGAATCAAATTAAATTAAATATCTAATAAGATCAATGATTTGAAAGGAAAGAATCTTCAATATCACTTTCAGATCTTATAATTTAATAAAATAAACCAATTTTAAAATAGATTTGGTTAGATAATTATTATTTTAGGAATAAAATAATAAATGAATAATAATTACCATAATTATATGTCAAAATATCTCAAATTAAGCAATATTCAAATCTCTACAAAAATATCTATGTTATTTAAATATTTAAGATATGATTTATAAATTTCTAATAAGGAAAAAATGATATATATAGAAAAAATATCATTTTTATACTTATAATCTATAAATAATTAAATATTTAACAAAATAACAAATTTTTGAATTCGAAAAAATTATGGTAAGTATATCTATAAAAATATCTATGTTAATTTCAAATTTATTAATTATATAATTTGTCATATAAGATAATTTTAATATAATATTTTAAATAAAAAGACAAAGTTATCTTTTAATTTAAAATATCTTAAATATCAAAATATCTAATCTTATAATTAAATAATACATAAATATTAAAGAACTTAACAAATTTTTAAATCTGACCATAATAGGAAATATTTAAAAATTGGAAACAATCCAAAATAGAAATATTTAAAATTGGAAAAATTCCAAATTGAAAATATTTAAAATTGGAAACATTTCAATTTAGAAATATTTAAAATTGAAAAATGAATTTTGGGAAACAATCCCATGAAAAAATTGGATTTTTGGGGAAAAAACCTCAAAAATTCGCAATTTGTAGGGAACTGTCAGGATAGGCTGCATGCAGCAACCATGATTTCCAAACTTCCAAAATTCATATCTTTGTCAATATTTATCGGAATCGAGTTCCGTAAAAAACAAAATTGCTTAATTTTTTACAAGGAATCCAAATAAAATATTTTCAAAAATTGAAAAAATATATTTCATGGAAAAATTTCGTACAACATCAACATTCATCATAAAAACACATAAACCAACATGAAACCATCCAAATCAACACAAAAACATGCATTCATCGTTTTAATTCATATTACATGAAAGTAAATCATTACCATGGCTCTGGTGCCAGTTGTTGGAAATTATTTTACCAGGATCTAGATTTACTAACAAGTATGTTGGATTAACAACCTAATATGAATTCTAAAACAATGAAAATAAACACATATAAAGTTAGAAAACCTTACAGTGGGTGCAGCGGAATAATATGACTCCTTCCGTTCAGATCTCTAGCCCTTGATTCCTTTCTGTAGCAGAGCATCACCAAGATCTGAACTTGGATCTTCTTTTCTCCTTCTTTGATGCAGAAATTCCATAGTCTTCCATACTATGATTGAGATACCACTTGATGTGTGTGGGCACTACTCATCTCACAAGGATTTCGAAATTTCTCTCTATTTTTCTCTCTCAATTTCGTGGCTGATCATTCATGCAAGAGAAGAGAACAAGGTTGCTTTATATAGGGAAAAGGGAGAGCACAACTTTCCAAATAAACAGTTTCCTCTTTTACTGTGTAATTGATTAACTGCCTTATTTAGTGTGATTCACCACTTTCCTATTATAGCTAGGCTTTGATTAGCAATTACATGACAATTAAAAAATAAAAATAATAATTGGGAAACACAAAGGGAGTGCTCGGCCATAGAGGGAATATGGGCCTCACTTGGATTTTGCAGTTTCCTCAATTTTATTTCTATTTCTCCAAAAATGCCATTTTTCCAATTCTAATCATTTAAATGCCAAAACTAATTATTTAATAACTAAAATAGATTATTAAATAATATTGTCATTTAAAATAATTATTAATTAGACATACAAAGTCTCTTAATTAATAATTAAACCTAGAAACCCTTTAATTTACGATTTCATCCTTAAACTGTGAGAATTCATAAAGTAGACATAGTCTAACTTTTAGAATTATAATTGATTAATTAAAATCAATTAACTGAGTCTTACAAGCAGTATGGCCTCAACTAGTATGGGGACCATGGGTCTATATAACCGAGCTTCCAATAAGTCGAACCGAATTTACCAAGTAAATTCCCTAACTTATTAATTCCTCATTGAATCCACACTTAGAACTTGGAATTGCACTCTCAGTCATATAGAAACGCTCTATATGTTCCACGATATAGACACGTCATTAGTTATCCATTGTTATAACCCTAATGTGATCAATGATCCTCTATATAGATGATTTACACTGTACAGGATTAAATTACCCTAACACCCTACAATGTATTTTATCCTTAAAACACTTAACCCTGTATAAATGATATTTCACCTAAGTGAAATGAGATCTCCACCATTTATCTTCGTTTGGTTAAGCTCGAAGGAAATCATCCTTTACTTTTATTTGCCAAATAGAAGCTATAGATTCCATATTTATGTTAGCGCTCCCCCACTCAATTGTATTACCGTGTTCCCAAAATATACGTATTACCCTGATACAAAACTGGGCTTAACTAACAAATCAAAGAACACGAGTAATACTCTTGAAATTGAGCCTAACCATATCAGGATTTCGATCATGTGATCTAGGATCAACTTATGATATTGAAGTGAATAGATATTTACGGTAAGTTTCAAAATCTAATTCAAAGTTCAATATCGGTCCATTCCAATGTATACTCCATACATCCGATACTGGTAAACTTTGCCAATGTCCTGGAAAGGACATAACACTTTTCCAAGGTGTAAGAATACCTATCGCTGATTATACCATGTCAGTCTAAATCCAGTGTTCTGACAAATCAGGGAATCAACTTTTGAACATATAATAAAGATTATATTCCACTGTGCTGACAACACTATAATCTTTAACCAACTCATATGTTCTGGACTTAAAAAGAATTCATACATTATATACACATATAATCATGAAATAAATCATGTGAACCATGCAACATAAAAATGTTATTTCTGATCTTTATTAATAAGTAAATCTGATTATATGAAATGAGTTTTATTTAGGGCATAAAACCCAACAGTTTTAAGGTTTATTGTAGGTTTTGCTCAACTTTGAGCTTTGCGTTCAAAGCTTTGAGCTTTAATGTCAACTTCATTTTATTGGTTTGTTCTGTGAAATATTGGCTTGAATTTATTGTGTATGCCCTTATTAGGTACTTTGGAAGGTTTCATTGCATTTGGTGGAGAATTGAGCAACAAATGAAAGACTTTGGGAAACCTGGTGCAAACCGGCTAGCCAGTTTTGGCAGGGTTCCCCGAGCCTTTCATTTTCTCAATTTTCATCTTTGCGGTGCCTCGGTTGGGTGTTTCCCCATTTCCAGAGTTAGAATAACCCATTGAGAGTATAACAGAACCTAGGGTTTTGGTTTTGGGTTTCCCGGGATTAGGGTTTTTATCATGTAACTTACCCGGTTTCAAAATGTGATTAGGGCATCCATCTAGCACGAGATTTCCGTTCAGGTCAGCTAGCACACTTGAATTCAGAAATTAGGTAAGAACTGAATATAATGTGTGATATGATTATCTGAATGTATTTATATGTGTGTGTATATGCATGGTTAGATTGTTCTTTGCACTACCAACACTTGTGTGGTTATGATACAGAGTGCATTGGTATAGTGAGTGTTGTTTGTGAGTACAATACAGTGATACCAACACGAGTACGGAAAAGTGCTAAGGTATGTGGTATATCACTCAGTGGTACTCAGGGTACGAAACAAACCCTACCAACACTCGTACAGTGAGGTACGTTGTGTATGTGGTATAGTGGTTGTACCCTAGTCTTGAACGTTCATGCTCATCTGTTAAGCCCTGTAAATAGGTGTATGGGCGCCTAATTACAGGTCGGAAATTATATGATATGTTATATGCATTTCTTACTGAGTTTGTCGACTCACAGTTCTGCTTCCATGTGTAGGTAAAGGAAAGGCGAAAGCTGAACAGGAGTGAACCTGAGCTCGGATGAGATTGTACATGTCAAAGCAGCGCGACCTGGAGTGTTCGGTCTCGGGACATTTGGGGATTGTATTTTGGTAGTCGCTGTGTGACCTGTAATAAATGTGTATTTTGGAATGTTTACTGTAAAAAGTTTGAAAACGGGATCCCGATACTTGTAAATATTTTATTATATTATAAAGTTTATTAATTGATATGAAAGTTTTAATTTGACACAATTTTCGAGAAAAATTCTTTGATTAGCAAAGATTGCACTGTAATCGAAAAAGTACTGTAGCTTGCCTTAGCATTAGGGCGTTACAGTAATTTAGTTCCTATTCAATGTAGATCATCTATTACAGGGTCATTGATCAAATTAGGATTCTAACAATGGATAATTAATAGCGTATCTATATCGTGGAACATATAGAGCGTTCTATATGACTGAGAGTGCAATTCCAAGTTCTAAGTGTGGATTCAATAAGGAATTAATAAGTTAGGGAGTTTACTTGGTAAATTCGGTTCGACTTATTGGAAGCTCGGTTATATAGGCCCATGATCCCCATACTAGTTGAGACCATACTGCTTGTAAGACTCATTTAATTGATTTTAATTAATCAATTATAATTCTAAAGTTAAACTATGTCTACTTTATGAATTTTCAATAAGCAAGGGCAAAATTGTGAAGAAAAGAGATTCTAGGTTTTATTTATTAATTAAGAGACTTTATATGTCTAATTAGTAAATATATTAAATGACAATTTTATTTAATAATTAATTTTTAGTTATTAAATAATTAGAATTGACATTTAAATGGTTCAATTTGAAAATTGGCGTTTTTGAGAAAATGAGATGCAGAAATGATAAAGCAGCAGATTGCAGAGATGATAATATTTCAATTGCCCAACACCTTTCATAGGTAGCAATGTACGATTGGTTAGTGGTATTCCTTAAATCTTAATTTTTTAAGTTATATGAGACCTGGTACTTAATTACACTAATAGTGGTATGATACCAAGGAGGGTTGCCTTAATTTTAATGTTTCTCATAACTAAAATATCATATTGTTTTATATTTTTTTTCGTTTTTTTTTTTAAAAAAAATTCAGATATTTAAAAAATAATAATCACTTTTGTAAAGCATATTGATTAATAATAACAGAACAAACTAATGAATTTTCTCCAATGCCTTAAATATTTAAAAAAAAATGTTTGAAATTCGAGATGAAATTTAAGATTAAGATATAGATTTGAGAAATACAATAGTGATAACAACAAGTGAACGACGGTAATGACACGAGATGAGATACAATGATGACAACGAGTGAGATACGGTAATCAAAATAAGTGAGATACAATGAGACAATAAGTGAAATACAATAATATAATAGTTTTGAATGATCGAGATATGAAAATAATATATTATGGGAAATACCATAATTTTTTTCTACACCACCCTATTTATTTATTTTATAATGATAATTTCTTTAAACAAAATAATTTAAAATACTACATATAATAAATTTTAAATTTCTTAATAAATAATTCTAAATAATAATTGATAAAATTGTGCATTTATTTTTTAATAAATAAAATTATTAATAACTAGTAAACATCTCGCGCTTCGCGACGGATATATAAAATATTTTAAATTATATATAAAAAAATAAATTATGTATTTTAATTAATAATAATTGCTTAGTAAAATTATATTGAAATTTTAACTTTATTATAAAAAAAATTGTGACATAAATACTTAAAATATTAAATTTGTTGTTAATAAATACCGGAATTCAAAAAATAGTAGCATAAATCTTCATTTATGGTTTAATTTTTACTCTAATGTGTGTGTTAAGTTCTGGGTTCGAACTTTACTGTGTGTTTTTTAATGTTTGAGTTTTAGTATTTTACTGGAGTTTTCATATTTGAGTTTGTGTTTATGAGATCTGTTTTCTTTATTCATTTATTTTTATATATTTTGAGAAGTTGAAATTTGATGTTGTTTCTATTGATTATTGGGATTGAGAGTTTAATTTTTCATGTGGGAATTAAAGTTTGCATTTTTGTTTCATGGATTGAAAAATATTAGAAAGTTTATGGAATGAGAATTTTGAATATATGAAAATAGAATTGAAAAATAGCTTTTGAATCGAGAATCAAAGTTTATTATTAATCTTCTTGCAAAAAAAAAAATTATTGTTAATTTGTAAGATAATATGACGGGAAGAAGATGGAAAAATTGATTTTTATTTCATTTAATATGTACATAATATTAAATGAAATAAAAATCAATAGGAACTACAATGATGACATCAACTTTATATGATTGTAATATAAAAATAATACATTATGAAAAAATTAGATTCATAATCTCACACATGTTTCTTCTTCTACATAATCTCACACTTGATTTTTTTTGTTCAATTCGTAATGTTTAATTCATTATAAATTTTTTCTATAAAAAAAATACTTTTCCTACATTCTCCAAAGTAAAAAAAAAAAAAATCACACGTATATATAGTTATGAATACATATATATAAATTATTGAATAATTATTTAATTTAACATTATTAATTTAGTTTATATTTATTATTACGGGTTTTTTAAAAAATAATTAATTTATAATAGATATTTTTATAGAAAATTTATTAAAATAATAGTAAAATATTAATTTGTAAATAATAGTAATATGTATGGTTCAAAGAATAAAAAAACACTAAAGAGAACAATATAATAATAAAATTACCATCTTATATGAACTATATTGTAATCTAATGAGAGAATAAAAATGACAAAGATGAATATATATATGGAAAAGCTATGCATCATTTACAATTAATGTCTATATAGATAATTATTATCGATATTTTTTTAGAGTTTGGTAGAAGATTTTTTTTTTTAAAAAAAATAATTAGAAAATAAATTTTTGTGGTAGTAGAAGATTTTTTTAAAAAATAATAAAATAATTAAAAAATAACTTTGTATATATATGATAGGATATAGATTTTTTAATATATCAAGTGTATATTATTTTTTAAAATTTTAATTTAAAAAAGAAAGCAGCCAAAACGTGGCCAAAAAAAATCTAATAACTAAATTTTTTTTTGAGTTATCATTTTTTCTAAAAAAAAATAAATGAATTAAGCAAAAAATATATTAATTGTATATTATTTTTTTAAATTTTAATTTAAAAAAAGAAGCTAAAACGTGGCAAAAAAAAATCTAATAATTAAATATTTTGTTGTTATCATATTTTTTTTAAAAAAATAAATGAATTAAGGAAAAAATATATTTTATATTAATTAATATATATGAAATTAATAAAATATTAAAGAAAAGAGAGAATTAATGAGGAAAAAGAAAGATGACTTTAAAGTATTTTTAGACTGCCACGTCACCGCTTCATACTTTTCCTTTATATATATATAGATATATATATATAGATATATACATAGATATATATAGATTTGTAAATAATAGTAATATGTATGGTTCAAAGAATAAAGAAACACTAAAGAGAACTGTTGACCGAGATTTTCGGCAACTATTAAAATATATTTATAGTATTGAGCTGTAAGAAAGCGAGATGAGGATTTTTACGTGGTTGGGGCGTTAATGAGCCTTAGTCCACGAGTCTTTGTTATTAATGGATGTATTTAATACAGAATCCACATTTGAGGGAATGTTATCCTCATAAATACAGAGAATGTTCTTGGTGAGTATTTGCTCTTCTTGCTCATATGCAACCCAAGATTCTCGACCCCATTAAATGAGTTTTGAGGGGGAATTTATAGTGTTTTGGTGGGGTAATCCCTAGAATTGTTCTTACAAATGTATCTATAAGTATCCATAAAGTTGGGTATTCCCAATGAATATACCATGGGTGATGCATGGTCAAATCCCTAGGTGCTGTAGGGTTTTTATGGGTTTTTATGAGGAATGTCCTTTTTGCCTTGTGATTGACATGACTCTTCGCAGAGTAGCCGTCGCTAGACTTAAATGATCATTACTGTGGCGCTGCTGTTTGGGGGTTGTGCCGTCAGACTTTATTGCGTGTTACAGTCCCAACACGCTTCCTCCCATGCGGCATTAAATGCGACTTGATTGCTCAGGAGAGGCCTGACACATCCCGGAGAGGCTTCATGCTATGCGAGCTTCCGGGAGTACCTTGTACTCCGGGTGCCTCCTCCGGGACCTATGCCCAGGGTGCTTCCTTGTGGCATACAAAGACTTATCACATATTTACAAGTTATTTGATCCACGTGTCCCGACTTGACTGGTCCACGTATTTTGGACGAATTTAGGGGCAACATTTACCCCTCAAGCCTTGTTTACTTGGAAAATAAACCAAGGCTTGTTTAGGTGCCTCCGGTTGACTCCTCGGTTCCCTGGCTCAAGCCCAGAGGGCGTGGGGGCACATTTAATGATGACATTTAATGCAGCGATTCGCTTTTTGCAGAGGTATCTCCGGCCGCCTCCTCGGTTTCTTGGCGCGAGCATGGGGCGCGTGAGGGTGCGTCTAATGATGGCATTACATGCAGCGATTCGCTTTTCTGCAGAGGTCGATTCGTTTCACGCCCTTTGATTGATGCGGCGCATTAATGGTGTCAGACGGATACTCAAACGTTTCCACCGCCTTTATGGCAGCTCGATCTGATCCGTTGATCTTTGGGTATTTGAATCGTGCATCTCCCCCACCGTACGATTGGTAGGTGGTGACGCCTGTTCCTCATGCACTTTTGCCTATAAAAGCCACCATCTTTCCTTCATTTCGGTTACTTTCCATTCCTTGCCATTTTTGCTCGAATTTCTCAGAGAGAAAATTCTCCCAAAACAGCACGAACCTTCTGAACACTTTGCCATTTTTTCCAGTTTTTCCTTGTTTGCTATCATCATTTCTTCTCAACTTTACTCGGCCACACTCAGGACCCCCAGTTCAACACTTTACTGTAAGTTTCTAGCATCCTTTGGTAATGACATGCTTTTACTTGCTTTGTTTGTTTTTCTGGGTTCGTATTTTGAGATTTCTGGGCATGCAAGTGTTTAGGTTCTTCGGGTGTTCTGTTTTGTGTTTATTGCTTTAGTTGTAAGATCGCCATTATCATGCCTCTGTTATAATCGTGCATTTTTGTTGAGGAAAACCATAGGTTCTTCATTCAACGGTTGCTTAGGGCATAGAATGGGGTTTTTTTCCTTCTGTTTCTCTTACTGTGTGAAACCACTTTCTGCGATTTTACTGCACCCGACACTTGTTCAGGGAATCTTTCTAGGGTTTCCCATGTGACACGTGTCCGGAGGGGGCCTCTTTCCATCGGTTAGGGGACCCCCACTCCCTTTTTCTTGACTTAGGGTTTGGTATGGGACCTAACTGCTGGAATTTTCTCTTTCTTTTTTTTTTGTTTTTCACAGAGTACAAAATGTCGGCCTCTGGTTCGAAATCTTCGAAGAAGAGCGGGAAAGGCACGGCCACTCTGGAGGAGGTTTCCCTGGGACCGGTTGCCCAGGAGGGGTACAAATCCCGAGCGACCGGGTGGGAAGCGGCTGAGCTTCATTCCACCCTAACCTGTCCTCACCAGCTAGAGAATATTATAGACGTTGCTGGGATCAAACCTTCCACTTTGGGGACCTATCACCGGCCACCTCGCGACTCGGAGACGCCTAATCACAATTATGACGGCTTCGGGGCCTGGAGCCAGACACACCTGATGGCCGGTGCCATGCTCCCGCTTCAAGATTATTTTGTTAATTTCCTTGTATTTGTCGGCCTTGCGCCATATGAACTCATTCCTCAAGCTTATCGCCTGCTTTCAGGCTTATTTATTTTTTATACCGCCCGCGGATGGGGATCTCCCAGCCCGGCGGAAATTTTATATTTTTATGAACTTGTATCCTTCCCCAAGAAAGGGGACAAACTTAAGGACGGTTTCTATGGGTTCCGGATCCATCCCGCTAATGAGGGGGTGGTTCCGTATAATAGGCAGACTCACGTTAAGGAGTATCGCCATCGCTTTTTCTTTTCCTCCGAGTTCAGGGCAGTGGATCACCCGGAGCTCCTTACTGAGTGGGTGAGGATCCCACCCTATCAGCGAACGAACCCTACTCAGACCTTCCTCCGAAGGGCCCAAGCTTTTGCCTCCTACGACCGCGCCGATCTCGATGTCGGGGGTTTGGTCACCACGGAGAACTGCAGGAAGGCCAAACTTATCCTTCCGCACCAATCCGTGGAGGACTCTAACCTCTCACGGGTCATCTGTCCCAACGTAAGGGTGCCGGTCGCGGAGAAGGCCTTCCGGGATGAGCTTATTGCCACGGCAGAGAAAAAGTACCAGGATTATCTCTACCGGAAGGCCCAGGAGAAGGCATACTCTCAGGCCCAGGCTGCCTCTAGGAGGGGACTTCGCGTGGGGAGCCCGGTGGTGCGGAGGAGCCAGGCGATTGCCGGGAAGTCCGAAGCTAAATTTTTTGACAAGATTCTTCAAGAAGAGATTGGGGATCGTCCTGCCAGGAGGCCCCTTCGTATTGAGGATTCTTCGGAGAGGCACACCCCTCGGCCAAAGCCTTCGGTCCCAGAGCCAAACTCGGGGGCTCCCGGTGCTAGCACCTCCGGTGCCGGCAAGAAGTCTCCTTTGATAATTCGTTATGTTCCTTCCGTTGGTGAATACGCTAGTCATAGGCCTGTAGGGTTCGACGAGCGTCTTCATAGGTTTAGGATGCCATCGACCCGGTGGGGGGATCGTTTGAAGGAATTTTATTTTTCAAACTTAGGAGATTTCCTAGGTCGGTCCCGGATGGGCTCCGGCCCTCCGGAACCTATTCCCTTAGGTCCTTCAGCTTACATAACGTCCAGCTGGTTCCGGCCCTCGGACAGTTATCTCGGAGATGATGCTGCCAGCATTAAAGTTCAGGACTTTGCTAGGGCCGAATTAGGAAGTTCGGGTAGGAGTAGCTTATTTGTTGTATCTTGTATAAGTGGTTCTTCACGGACATCTAACACTTGCTTATTTTGTGAAACAGGTTCTCCATGGATGCCATTTTGGAACAGCTTGCCGGAGTTCATACTCCCGTGGCTCCTCCGGCCTTTACCTCTTCCCCCCCGGCCCCTTCCCTGAAGGTTTCTTCCAGCGCTCCCCCCGACACTATTGACTTAGTGGATGACGAGGAGGTGCTTCCGGGAGAAGGCCAAGGGAAGCAGTGGGACTTCTCGGAGGAAGTTGCTGAGGGTATGGGAGAGCCCCGAGCCCTTCCGGAGGAAGCTAAGGAAGGCGAAGAGGAGCCTGAGGTAGCTCTGATTCGTAAGCGCAAGGGCAAAATGATTGCCCAGGACGAGCCCAAGAAGCCTCGGAGAGCCGATACTCCTGCTCATGGTCTTGACGGCGGGGTCTCCCCCATGGAAGAAAATCCTGCTCCTCCCAACATCGTGCTTACTCCGGTTCCGGGGGATGAGGTGAGGCAAGAGCTTCGGATAGCCAAG
Source organism: Cannabis sativa (assembly GCF_029168945.1). Lineage (NCBI taxonomy): Eukaryota > Viridiplantae > Streptophyta > Magnoliopsida > Rosales > Cannabaceae > Cannabis > Cannabis sativa. The sequence goes on from NC_083602.1 coordinate 34,353,030, forward strand.
CATAACTATGCTATGGACGAGTACTCCCGAGGGTACGCCGAGGTGGAAGCCCTTAGGAGGATTCTGCGGGCTGAGGTTGAGGCGAGCATCAACCACCCGGAGTACCAGGATCCGTGGGACCTTAATCTGGACCCCTTATCGGACTGGTTCCGTCGCTTCCTAGGGCCCACCTTGGCTCCTTTTGCCGCGGAGATGACCGGCGAGTTTGCTTCTCAGCTCACTCGATGAGCGCCCAAGCGGTTTGCCACTTGTGCTTCCCTGAACTCCATTATCCAGGTCCAGGACCTCAGCCATTCTCTCACTGTGGTAAGTACTTCGCAATTTTGCTTTTCCTTTTATTTTTCTTCTTGAGAAACTTTTCTTTCTTACACTTGTATTATGGTTCAGCTTGCTGCTGAGGCTGGCCGCCTCTCCAAGAACATCATAAATCATGGCTTCGTTCTGTCCGACTTTGGGGACATGAACGATGTCAGGAAGGTCCTTCAGGACCTCACAACGGAGAGGCAGATCTACCAGGAGGCTGCCGAGCGCCAGGAGGCGGCTGCCAAGGCCAAGGAAGAGGAGGCCAAACGGAGGGAGGCTCAGGCGGAAGCCATGATCCGGGACGAGGCCCAGCAGAGGGACAGGATGGAGGCCCAACACCAGGAGGAACTGAGGGCTCAAAGCGAGGCTGCTGATAAGGCCAGGCGAGACCTCCGGGAGGCCAGGGAGGCTTTGGATGAAATGGTCGCCAAGGTGAGATCTTTAGAGGAAACTCACCAGGCGAACATAGAGTCCAAGGCCGCTCTAGCTGTGGAGCTAAAGGAGCTCAGGGACTTCAAAGAACAATCCATCAAGAAGGCCAAAAGAGCCGAGCTCCTCTCTCCTGTTTCCTGCGCCCGGTGTCCGAAGCGCTTTGACGATGGAGTCTACATGGCTTGGTCCACCAACGACCAAAATATCAAGCTTACTTTTTATCCCAAACCCGAGGAAATGATTGCAAAATTTCGGGAAAAGAAGAAGAAGCTTGATGCCGTGTTAGAGGCACGTATCGGACCTCGCCTTCCTCCGCGCGCTGACTGAGCTGTTGTACAACCGACCCAGTATAACCAAGATTCCACCCGGTTCTTTTATTATTCTCTTTTCTTTTTTTTTTTGTACATATTTGCTGCTGCCTTAGAACAATATATATAGGTAGCAGTTTTTATTCGAAGGGGAGACAATTATATTCTAAGGCCTGTCCCCGGGCCATTTATATGTAAATGACCTGCCCTTTGGGCCAGGATATTTTCTTTTTTTTTTTATGTGATCTTTCTTTTGCCACATACTTATGTTTTTTAACCTGTCCTTTGGATCAGGATTTTTGAGCTTATGCCTTTTATTTTTGTGCATACTTTTTGACCTGCCCTTTGGGTCAGGATATTTTACTTAGTTTGTTTTTCTGTTTGTCCATGCAGTATACCCTAGTACCCCCCTAAGTGGCATAGAAACTTTGTTTTTAAGGCACTCAGTTTTATTTAATATATAGAGGAGGTATACATTTGGACGGTACAAACCCTTTGAACAAAGTCTAAGTTTTATTTCGCTACTGGTAATATTTTCTGAGGTGATCAGCATTCTAGGCTCTTGGGACGGTGGTTCCGTCCATTCTTTTTAGTTTGTAAGTGCCGGAACCGATCTCGTCCTCGATCTCATATGGTCCTTCCCAATTTGGTCCAAGTACCCCCACTCCGGGTTCTTGGGTGGCTGGGAAAACCCTTCTTAGGACCATATCCCCAATAGCGAATTTTCTGTTTTTAACCTTAGAGTTAAAATACTTGGTCACCTTCTTTTGATAAGCAGCCATCCGTATTTGAGACTCATCCCGGAGTTCTTCGACTTGATCCAAAGCTTCTTGGAGCAGTGCCTGATTAGTGGCAGGATCGTAAGTCGTCCTCCTGTGGGATGGGAATAATGTTTCTACCGGGACCATTTCTTCACAACCGTACGCCATTGAGAAAGGCGAGTGACCGGTTGTGGTTCTGGGGGTCATCTGGTAGGCCCATAATACCCTTGGCAATTCTTCAGGCCATTTATTTTTGCAGGCCAGCAGCTTCTTTTTCGAGGTGACCTTTAGGATTTTATTGACCGCTTCCGCCTGGCCGTTTGTTTGAGGCCTGGCTACCGCGGAGAAGATTTTCACTACTCCGTGTTGGTTGCAGAAGTCAGTAAATTCCTCGCAATCAAATTGCTTTCCATTGTCTGAGACTATTTTTGTGAGGCAAGCCGTATCGACACACTATGTTTTTGATAACAAAGTCCAATGCCTTCTTGGCAGTTATTGTCTTCATAGGCTCAGCCTCTGTCCATTTGGTGAAGTAGTCTACTGCTACTATTGCATACTTTACCCCTCCTTTCCCTGTAGGTAGAGACCCGATGAGATCTATTCCCCAGACCGCGAAGGGCCAGGGACTGGTCATCAGGGTGATCTCGTTTGGAGGAGCTCTCGGTATGTTCGCGTACCTTTGGCACGAGTCACACTTTTGGACATAGTCTATACAATCTTTTTTCATTGTTGGCCAGAAGTACCCTTGCCTCAATATTTTATTTGAGAGGCTGGGTCCTCCCGTATGATCTCCACAGAACCCTTCATGGACCTCTAGCATGATTTGTCTAGCTTCAGGGTCCGATACACACCTTAAATAAGGCATGCTGAGTCCTCTCCTGTAGAGAATTCGGTCCATCATTACATAACGATGAGCCTGATACTGAATCTTTCGAGACAGTGCCCTCTCTTGGGGCAACTCACCTGTGGTTATGTATTTCATGATGGGGACCATCCAACTGGGTTCTTGCCCAACCGTTTGTGGTCTCTTTTATTTTGATGCTTGGCTCTGCCAAGCGCTCCACTGGTACTACCCCTAGCTCTTCGATTTCGCTATCTGAGGCTAACTTAGCCAGACAGTCCGCGTGAGCGTTCTTTTCTCGGGGGATTCTTTCTATTTTATAGTCCGCGAACTCGTGGAGCAGTTCTCGGACTATTGTTACGTACGCGGCCATCCGCTCGCCGCGAGTTTGGTATTCTCCGGAAACCTAGTTTACGACCAGTTGAGAGTCACTGTAGACTTCTACTCTTTTGGCTCCTACAACTTTTGCCAATTTCAGCCCTGCTATCAAGGCTTCATATTCGGCCTCATTGTTTGAAGCTGTAAAGTCAAATCAGAGTGCTGCCTGGAGCCGCAGTCCAGTTCGTGATATCATAGCCACTCCGGCTCCTGACCCGTTCTCATTAGAAGCTCCGTCTACAAATACCCTCCAGGTGGGGATTGGTGGTACCGGCATATTTGTTGTTGCCTCGGCTTCATTGCATTCGGTAATGAAGTCTGCCAAGGCTTGGCCTTTTATGGAAATCCGGGGGACGTAGTGTAAGTCGAATTGACTTAGCTCCATCGCCCACTTGAGGAGTCTTCCGGATGCTTCAGGTTTCTGGAGAACTTGCCGGAGCGGATGATTGGTTAGGATTTTGATTGGATGGGCTTGGAAGTATGGCCTCAGCTTCCTTGACGCCATCGGGAGTGCGTAATACTAATTTTTCAATGACCGGTACCTTGTCTCGGCCCCTATCATGCGCTTGTCGACATAGTACACGGGATGTTGAGTTTTCTCTTCCTCCGGACCGTGGCGGCGGCCAGCGTGCTCGGAGACGGCCAAGTAAAGAAACAAGTCTTCTCCAAGGACGGGTTTCGATAGGATAGGGGGTTTGGCCATGTGGTCTTTTAACCTCTTGAATGCCTCCTCGCATTCGTCCGACCATTCGAACTTTTGGCATTTCTTTAGCACGTTGAAGAAGGGTATGCACTTGTCCGTGGATCGTGAGATAAAGCGACTCAGTGCGGCTACCTTTCCAGTCAAGCTCTACACGTCTTTATGCTTTTTGGGGGATGGCATGTCCAGGAGAGCTTGGATTTTCTCCGGGTTTGCTTCAATCCCCCTTTGGCTGACTATGAAGCCCAAGAATTTTCCTGACTTGACCCCAAAGGTGCACTTTTTTGGGTTGAGTTTCATACCGTATCTCCGGACGACTTCGAAACATTCTTCTAAGTCGCTTGCATGGCTGTTGCATGCTTTGGATTTGACGAGCATGTCGTCCACATATACCTCCATGTTTCGTCCCAGGAGGCTTTTAAACATTCGGTTAACCATTCTTTGATAGGTTGCTCCGGCGTTTTTCAGTCCGAAAGGCATGACTAGGCAGCAGTATACCCCCTTATCGGTCCTGAAGCTAGTGCAATCCTGGTCTGCCGTATGCATTTTTATTTGGTTGTACCCAGCATAGGCATCCATGAAAGACAACAGTTTAAATCCGGACGTGGCGTCTACCATCTGGTCGATCCTGGGTAGCGGGAAGCAGTCCTTTGGACAAGCTTTGTTTAGATCAGTGAAGTCTATACAAACTCGCCAAGTCCCGTTCGGCTTGGGCACCAGGACCGGATTGGCCAGCCATTCCGGATAGTATACGTCGCGGATCATGCCACTGGACAACAATTTGTCCACCTCTTTCTCTAAGGCCTCAACTTTCACCGAGTCGAGCGGGCGTCTCTTTTGCTGTACAGGAGGCATGTCCTGGTTGACATTGAGTACATGTGTGATGACATGAGGGCTTATGCCGGTCATGTCTTCTTGGCGCCATGCAAAGATGTCGATGGCGCCCTTCAGTGTTTTTATTATTTTGTCCTTTTCCTCCGGATCCAAGTTCTTCCCTATCCGGAGTACTTTGGTGGAGTCGTCGTCGCACACTGGTATTTCTTCGACGTCCTCCATTGGTTCCACTACCCTTTCGGATCCTATGCGAGGATCCAACTCATCCTCTTCAGCCTTCTCTATCTCAGGGGACTTCCGGACCATAAGTACGGGTAGGTGGGTGGCAACATTGTAACATTGTCTGGCTTCTCCTTGATTTCCCCTCACAGTTCCGACTCCGGCTTCCTGGGTAGGGAATTTTAGGCACAAGCGTCGGATTGAAGTGATTGCACCAAAGTCCACTAGGACCGGCCGGCTGAGGATCGCGTTGTAGGCTGTCGGACAGTCTACCACCACGAAGGTGCAATATTTAAATGTGCTCTTGGGAGTATCCGGGCACAGAGTAACCGGGAGCCTTACTTTTCCCATCGAGATAAGTGTCGTCCCGTTAAACCCCGTGAGTTGCGACCCACTAGGCAAGAGATCCCGGTCGGTCAACCCTATCGCAGTGAAGGCTTCTTTGAAGAGCAGGTTCACGGAACTCCCATTATCAATGAAGACCCTGGCCACCACTTTATTTGCGATGGGGGTCTCTATGACCAGCGGGTCGTGATGAGAAAAATGCACCGTCTTGGCGTCTTCTTCCGTGAATGTGATGGGTTGGTCCATCAGCCGAGGCCTTTGAGCTGGGAGTTGAGTAACTTCCCATATCTCATTGTGCTTCGCGGCCTCGGCGTACCGTTTTCGCTCCTTACGAGTGTTCCCTCCGATATGGGGACCTCCGGAGATCATGGCTACCCGCCCATTAGGCCGAGGCGGTAGCCCGGGAATATGGTGGGCGTCACCTGCGGGGGCAGCTGGAGCCAACACTCCTGCTGTACCCCCTGGTGTTCCCGGAGGCATACCCCCAGCCACCTGTCCCGGATTAAGGTGGGGCAACCTATTTTTGATCCACTCATAGAGGTGGCCCAAACGGATTAGATTTTCAATCTCGTCTTTGAGATTCTTACACTCATTGGTGCTATGACCAATGTCGTTATGGTACTCGAATCTTTTGCTCGGATCTCTCTGGGAGCTGTCTTTGTACAACGATTGTGGTCTCCGGTAGTGCGTATTTTGCCTAGTGGCAAAGTACACACGTTTCTGAGAGTCCGATAGCTCCGTGTACTGGGTATATTGGGGTGTGTACCCCTTCTTCTGGCGCTTTTCTCCCGTTCGGGTGCTGCCTTTGGAGGACCTTTTGCTCCTTGACCCCTGGGTAGGGCCTGTTAAGCTAGCAGTCGGGGCAGCCTGTGAAGGAGCTTGTCCATTCACCCCGGACGGGTTGCCATAATGAGAAGATGCTGGCGCCAAAGTTTGGCCCTGGCTATACCCGGGAGTAGCAGAGAACTGTATGCCACTCACTTGTGGAGTCGCAAGCCGTGCGCACCCGAGGGCGATACTCCGGGCATGTACCCTGCTATCCCGGTGGGATAATAGCCTCCATAAGCCACGATCTGGGCTTCTTCGAGGTTAATATACTTTTGGACTCTTTTCTGGAAGTCCTGGAGGCTAGCAGCACCTTCTTGCTGCAACTCGTTCTAGAAGGGAGTCCCAGTGCGGATTCCGGCTTGGAGAAGTGCAAGCTGTTGTCCGTCATCAACCTTCTTGGTCTTCGAGGCTTCCTCTCGGAACCTCTTGATGTAATTCTTCAAGGTCTCGGTGGGCAGCTGCTTGATATTGGTCAAGGCACTAACCTCCAAGTTAACCTTTCTGGCGGCGACAAACTGTCTCCGGAAGTTGGTCTAGAGCTTGTTCCAACAGCCCACGGACCCTGGTTCCAGCTTTTTGAACCATTCCTCCGCTGACCCACTCAGAGTGAGTGGGAAGCACAGGCATTTAGCATCATTGCTGACCCGCATGACTGTCATGACACGGTTGAACCGTGACAGGTGGTCACTGGGATCGGAGTTCCCGGTATATGCCGCCATTTCAGGCATCTTGAAGTTTTTAGGGAGCTCCGCCTCGAGGATGTGCTTGGCACATGGCTCCCGATCCTCGCTGTCCGAGTCGGAGTCGTCTCCCTTTTGCCTCTGGGAGACTCGAGCAATGTCTTTTCGAAGTATGGCGAGTTCCGCCATAATCCCTTCATTTAACGTACTCGTGGAAACCACGGGCCCATATCTTTTTTGGTCAAGGTGGTCCCGGAGGTCACCTTGATTCCCATTGATTTGATTTCTCAGATCAATGGGAGGACATCTCTGTCCTCTTCTCCCTCTACCCCCTGGTTCCTAGTGCACAGAAACGCTTTTCCGGTCCTGTCGATCCTGAGGGCCAAGACTCCCTTTTTGGGGCTTGCCCCTCTGCGGACCTTTCCCTTTAAGGAAATCCGAGCGGACCCTTCGCGGATCCTGCACCTTTTTCTTTCGCCCAGGTGTAGAAGTAGGGTTTTTTGTCTGATTTTCCTCAGCAGGGTACCTGATAGGGCTAGGTTCCCTAGATTTCTGCTGCTGGGAATTAGGCGAAGACGTCGCTGGCTCCCTGTTGAGCCCAGCGGTCAGTGCCTTGGGGTGCACATGAATGCCAGCTGCCTCCATGGCTTTCTGCATGGCTAGCATCACTTCCTGCATTTTCTGGTTTTGTGCTTTCTGAGCTTCGATCTCGGCTTCATGATCGATAGCTTTTTGTCTGAGAAGCACCAGTTCTGAGTAACTTCCTTCGTCATAGGCATACTCGTCGAGGTTCCCCTCGTAGTCCTCGTCGGGGACTATTTCTTCTTCTTTCTCGGACTCCTCTGCCGCTCTTGAGGCTACATCTTCCTCATTTGGATCTTGAGCATCTTCCAGAGGGCGAGGCTGACGTGTACTTCTTGTCTCCACCATTTTTGTGAAGTCAAATGCTTGTTGTGTAGTAGCTTTCCTCAGCTCTCAATGAAAGCACCAAAATGTTGACCGAGATTTTCGGCAACTATTAAAATATAATTATAGTATTGAGCTGTAAGAAAGCGAGATGAGGATTTTTACGTGGTTAGGGCGTTAATGAGCCTTAGTCCACGAGTCTTTGTTATTAATGGATGTATTTAATACAGATTCCACATTTGAGGGAATGTTATCCTCATAAATACGGAGAATGTTCTTGGTGAGTATTTGCTCTTCTTGCTCATATGCAACCCAAGATTCTCGACCCCATTAAATGAGTTTTGAGGGGGTATTTATAGTGTTTTGGTGGGGTAATCCCTAGAATTGTTCTTACAAATGTATCTGTAAGTATCCATAAAGTTGGGTATTCCCAACGAATATACCATGGGTGATGCATGGTCAAATCCCTAGGTGCTGTAGGGTTTTTATGAGGAATGTCCTTTTTGCCTTGTGATTGACGTGACTCTTCGCAGAGTAGCCGTCGCTAGACTTAAATGATCATTACTGTGGCGCTGCTGTTTGGGGGTTGTGCCGTCAGAATTTATTGCGTGTTACAGTCCCAACACGCTTCCTCCCATGCGGCATTAAATGCGACTTGATTGCTCAGGAGAGGCCTGACACATCCCGGAGAGGCTTCATGCTATGCGAGCTTCCGGGAGTACCTTGTACTCCGGGTGCCTCCTCCGGGACCTATGCCCAGGGTGCTTCCTTGTGGCATACAAAGACTTATCACATATTTACAAGTTATCTGATCCACGTGTCCCGACTTGACTGGTTAACGTATTTTGGGCGAATTTAGGGGCAACAAGAACAATATAATAATAAAATTACCATCTTATATGAACTATATTGTAATCAAATGAGAGAATAAAAATGAGAAAGATGAATATATATATATATATATATATATATATATGGAAAAGCGATGCAATTTATGCATCATTTAGAAATATTATGTATATATAGATAATTATTATCTATATTTTTTTAGAGTTTGGTAGAAGATTTTTTAAAAAAAAATAATTAGAAAATAAATTTTTCTGTGGTAGTAGAAGATTTTTTTAAAAAATAATAAAATAATTAAAAATAACTTTGTATATATATATATATATGATAGGATATAGATTTTTTAATATATTAATTGTATATTATTTTTTAAAATTTTAATTTTAAAAAAAAGAAACCAAAACGTGGCCAAAAAAAAATCTAATAACTAAATATTTTTTTGAGTTATCATTTTTTTTTAAAAAAAAAATAAATGAATTAAGAAAAAAATATAATAATTGTATATTATTTTTTAAAATTTTAATTAAAGAAGCTAAAACGTGGCAAAAAAAAATCTAATAATTAAATAATTTGTTGTTATCATATTTTTTTAAAAAAAATAAATGAATTAAGGAAAAAAATATATTTTATATTAATTAATATATATGAAATTAATAAAATATTAAAGAAAAGAGAGAATTAAGGAGGAAAAAGAAAGATGACTTTAAAGCATTTTTAGACCGCCACGTCACCGCCTCATACTTCTCCTTTATATATATACTAGACAACATAACCGCGCCTCGCGCGGTTGTTATAATAATTGAAAAAAATAGTATAATTTATGATTATTTTATAAATTGATATAAATATACATATATTAGAGTGAGAAATTCATACATTAATTAGTTGTATAGAAAATTACAAAAATACAAATTTATAACTTTTTCCAATTTTTGTACAAATTTAAACTTTTTTTCTTACAAAAAATACGGATGATAGTTTTTACAAATTGCTTTCACAATAACATTATACTATGTTATTTTTATGCTACTTTATATTTGTATTATATTGATTATATGTTGCTTTCATGAGATTACATAAAAATGTAGTTATAAAAAATTCATAAAAGGAAGACATGGTTCGTAAAAATGTTAAAAAAAAATTATAATTTTAAGTATTTTTTGCAAAAATGCCTAACATAAATCATGATACAAAATACAATTAATTTTGAAGCCAACATATCATAACCAAAAAATATTTATTATTTTTGATTTGATTATTTACTTCTTATTTATTATTATAAGTGAAGGTAAGCTGCCTAATAAAAATTAAGTTTATAAGGGGAAAATGAATAAAATATTAAAAAACAAAGAAAAATTAAATAGAGTGATGTGGAAAAAATTAGAGTGTTATAATTATTATTTTTATTTTGATTACTGGCAACAGCCAAACAACAAGCAAGACAAACAAAAACAACAGAGAAAACAAACTATCCGAAAGAACAAAAAGACGAAAACTGAGAAAAAGAGTGTTATAATTATTTAGTTAAACATATTTTAAACAAATTTGGACGGTCGAGAGGAGTTTGCTCTCGGACCCATCTACACTCGCGGGGAGAAATCATAAAGGGTTAACAAACCCCGACGTGATCTACACCAAGGATCAATGAAAGATTATCGCCCAATAAATTATAAATTATGACAACTATACCAAACATATCCTACAAAAAAATTAATTAATTATTTTATATTAATTAATTAATATTTACAGTCTTAAAATTTGTTAGTTATAAATATTTAAAAAAATTCTAACATTATTTCAAAAAAAAAAAAAATCTAACATTACATACATGATATTTTTTGGTTAAAATATTATTAATGGAATAAGGTTAATTTTGTTATAGATATTTTTTTTTAAAAAAAAATAATAATAATAATTAATATCCAAACATAGGTAAGAAAAACTATAATCTAAAATACATTTGTCATAGATATTTTTTTAAAAAATATGACGATACATGTACTTTTTTTTAAAAAAAAAATAATTAATATTTTAAATTAGTTAATTAATAATTTAATTTAATTGATATCTAATATTGTTGTAGATATTTTGACAAATATTAGAGTTATAATTAATTAATAATTTTACATTTTTTTAGAGTAGAATAAAAAAAAAGTGAAAAGGAAAAATAAATAAACGGCTTTGAAACAATTTTAGGTATTTTTTATCTAAATATACATGATTAATAAGGATAGTTAAAAAGTTTTTCAATAATAATAATAATAATAATAATTTTTTAAGGTTAAAAAAATAATAATAATAATTTTATTATTATATATTCATTATTACGTTTTTATTGGATAATTATAGTGAAATGATGTATTTGTACATTTTTTTGTGATCAATTACCTTTCAATTTATTTTTTACGGTTAGCTTAGTATAGATAAATTATTAGCTATTAGTTATGACATATTTTATATTATTTATTTAAATAAATTATTTAAAATGATAAAAATAAAATATTTAATTTCAAAACAATTGAATAAATTTTTAAGAAAAATCTTTCAAACTAAAAACAACTAAAAATATCAATGATTCGTAAATGCATATTTTAAATTAACATAATAATAATAATAATAATAATAATAATATAATGATTCACATGTGCAAAATATTATAAATAAATTTTCTCTTAAAAAACAGTTAATAAACATTCCTAACAAAAATTCATAAACTTATAATAACTTTAAAGTGTGAATTTTATTGACATATATATTTTTGTCATAATCACTTTAATTGTTCAGAAAAAATAAGTACCAACAAAGAGGAGAGGTCTCTTTCATCCAACTAAGTTGATGTTAGAATTATATTTGCATATTATAGACTTGTATTTTGTGGTCACTCTTGTAATTTGAGTGCTAAAGTGCTAGCTTAATTATTTTATGGCTGATTTAGTTAAAAAGGATCTCCATCAAAAAATTAATCTTCCACACAGCATGCAAGATTTACTTTATTTGATTTTTGTCTAATGAATTGTTAAAAAATATTAAGAATATAGAATATCAATATCAAAATTTAATTAACATCACTTATCATTAAGACAAATTAGAATATATAAATTATAAATTGCCTCTTTTTACCATGAAAGCAATCCATTTAAATTAGAATTACTGCTTCTTTATAAGAAGAAATCAAAGGTGTATGGGTTCACTTACAATACTCTTAAAGAAAAGTTGTCACAGCCGAATGTGGAATGTAGAATTCTCTTCTATGTCTTTAGGGCAGGACCACGATTTGTGCATTAAGTCAGAGAGATTGCTTCCATCAATCGACTTAGAAAAAAAAAAGAAAAAAAGTATTAAAAGAAAATCAAATTTTATATCCAAAAATAGAATAGTATGAGAGTTGACATTTAAGCCTTAATTAAATACCTATATTATATATAGTAATAATAAAGATTTAGATATAAAAACTTATGTATATTATATTTGAAAAATCTACATATAAACATAAATCAATACATATAAACACAAATCAATATATATTTTTAGGGTCACAAACCAATATCTATTCTATATAAAGTGTGCCTATATAACCGAATTCTTGATTTATGAGAAATTCATGAGTGACTTTTTATTTATATTAAAAATAAAATGATTTATTATTAAAAATAAAATAGTTTATGGGAAATTTATGAATCACTTTTTATTTATATATAATAAAATAAATAAAATAAATCTCAGTAAATCCAAAAAGTTTTATTTTAGCACCTACAGTATAATTAAGAAGCTATAAAATTTATAATTTCGTCTTCTGTTAAATAAAAATAAAAGCAACATAAAGCATTATTATAATTATGTTGCCATAGTGGATGCTGCGACAAAAAGGAATGTGCAAACCAGAAAAGAAAAATATTTACTAAAATCTACCAAAACTTATCATAATTAAACTTGAGGCATTAGATGCAAAAAAAAAAAAAAACCAAATCAGAGAGTACATTATAGTACTGTTTTTGATCACGTGCTCATAAATTAGAAGCACAATTAAATATATTAGCGAAATAGTGACTAACATCCAAATTTCAGAGTTGAAGAAAAATCTGCAACTGAATGAGGTAAAGACTACTACAATATTTACTTTATAAAACTTTTATTTTAATATCTTACTATTATTAACACCATTTGATTTGGATGTAGAAAAAATATTTTTGGATTGAGGCGGCAATAAAAATAATTGATATTGTCCGGAATTTTTATTACATGTCATGTGACGCATGTCATAAAAAAAATAGATTTATACAATCGCAATGAAAAAAATAATATGTGACAAGCCAACATGCGGCCAAGAAGGATTTCACGGTATATTACAAAAAACATATGATGTTATTGAAATTAAGTTAAAATAATAATAATAAAAAAAAAGATTCTAACAATCTTATTATGCATTTTACACTGCTATAGCATATGTTGAACTTGATGATAATACAAATAGCCTATATGCTGTCATGTTCGCAGATATTGTGGAAAAAAATATTTTTCGTGTACTGTTGCCTAACTAATGAAATATACTGCAGAGGTGTAATTTTAAAAAAAATAAAATAGTTTTACATGCCTTCATAAGTTGATTTTTTTTAATTAAATAAGCTATGCACACCATGTCTAATCATTTTAAATGAAAATATATCACGGTTTGCATGAACACCGCCGCTTTGTCGACACTACCATATTCAATTTATCAACGAAAAAAAATAGACAATCCAAATATATGGAGACCAGCCTAGAATAAAAAGTGCAAAATATAAAAATTACACTATTGTCTCTATCGAAGCAAATGAAGATTGAAATCCACCAATGACTATCATTAGTTTTCTTATCTACAATTTTTGGACAAATGCTATCTTCAATTATTAATAATTTAGAGATTGATTTTTAATTTTCTTTTTATCTTACACCCATTTAAGTAATATTTCTTTAAGTATTAGAACATCAATTTCTAATTTTTTTTTTTGGATTAACTTAAGAACATATTTAAATCATCAAGCTTTCTTAAACATTAATATATTGCATTCGGTATTCACTTTTAATTGACAACATTATAAACTATAATATTTAGATACACATAATAATAATAATCTCACCTAATAACTAATAATATTTTTTCTTTAATTTTTAATTGTATCACTTTCAACTAACATAAAAAAAAACTGGCATAAAATTTAGTATACGTGCTTTGCACGTAATTTTTTGCTAGTATATATATATATATATACTAGGTGAATGTACGTGCCGAGCCACGTATTGCTAGTTTTATTTAAGATTTTGGTTTTTTTTAAGATTTTGAATGTATTTTATTTTTAAAGATTACAAATTTTTTGTTTGAAAAAAATTAAATATTTATATTTGAAATATTATTTAATAATGTATTAAAAATAACATTAGTGTAATTATAAAATTGTAAATAAATTTATTATTGGAGTAGTAGATTATTCTATTTAGTTTTTTTTTTAACATAGCATTGTAATTTAAGTTTATATCTATAAATATTCTGTAAAGTGTTAATATTATATGAACATTTCCATTTTATAAAGCTAAAAAGTGGGTCAATGACAGAAGTGGTATATCTGCAATCACACAAAGATAGAAGTGGTATTTCTGCTTCCTATGCTCATAGGTTTGTTAGAGAGATATGTGGCTAAGATGATTTTTTTTATTTAATTTTTTGGGTTTAATTATTGGGTTTATTTGTTAACGTGAGATCAAACTAATCGTTAAATTTAACAGAATATTCTTTTACTTTTAAGTATATTCTGTTAAACCAAGAAATGTCGTTAGATAAGCACTTTTAATGTAATGACCGCTTTAGTAATGTGGATTAGAAAAGGCAATTAGCACTAATTTTTATTATTTTATTATTTTATTATTATTTGTGAATTAATTTTGAAAGTGGACCCCAATATTTAGAAATAAATATTAGAGTTATAATTTCTCAATTCTGGAGATTTTATTAAACTCTAGGGGTATTATTTAGCTTATATGTGAAATATGTTAATTTTGTAATTTTTGCTCGGCGACAACGGAAAATGCGATGGATGGCTAGATAATCACATGAGTAAGTTTAGAACCCTATTTTATAGTGGGGAATATTTTAGAGAAAATTAATTATCGGGATTGAGCGGGGTTATGGATTTTGACCATTTTACCCCTAGCTTTAGAAATACCCTAGTTTTAAGTCTAGCGGCATTTTAGTCTTTTGTTTATGGATGAGTGAGGTGGCTGCCCAAGTAATTGACACCTAGCATCTAAGTTAGAAGGAGTTAAGTAATTAACTCATTTTCATTTGGAAAATAAAGGAAAAACAAAGAAAAATCAAGAGAAGCTCTCTCTTCTCTCTTTCTCTCTTCGAAGGCAGCAAGGGGCAAGGGGTTTTGGGAGCTTAAAGTTTGTGTTTTCAGCTAAGGATTCAAGAGGAATCAAAGCAAGGTAACCCTAGTTCTTCTCCCCTTTAAGTTTTTGAAGTTTTAGTTTAGTTTCACTATGAATGTTTAGGTTTAGTGGCTGTTAGGTTTTGAAATGTTTGGGGTTCAATTTCTGGGGTTAAATTGAGTTTATCTAAGTCCCTAGCTAGTGGTTTTGATGCTTGTGAATGGTTTTAAGCAAGCTTGAGCTTTGAAACTCAAGCTTTGTTCATTAATGGCAACTTGAGTTGTATTGGTTTATTCTGTGAATTACTGCCTGGAAATCATTGTGTATGCATTGTTTAGGTATACTGGAGAGTTTGGTAAAGATTGGGATTAAATTGAATCAAGGGGGATAATTTTTTGGTTCCCTGCAGCAGAACCGGAATTCCGGTTCTGGGTGGTCTGTACCAACCGGTCGACCGGTTGGTGACCCAGAACCGGGATGCCGGTTGGGAACCTGGCCTACTCTGTTGGGGGATTTTCCAGAACCCTAGTTTTGGCCAATTTTGAGATATTTAGGGTATTGCCATGAGGTTTATCGATAGGGAAACTTTTAGTTTCAAGTTTTAAGTCCCGGAAAGTGATTTAGCGAGTCACTCATCTGTATTACTATTGTTGTGATTAGGGCATCCATCTAGCACGTGAATTCCGTTCAGGTCGGCCAACACACTTGAATTCGGAAAACAGGTAAGAACTGTGTATAATGTATGATGTGATTATCTGAATGTGTGTATATGTGTTTATATATGCATGCTTGAATTATGTTAAACACTACCAACACTTGTATGATTAAGTTATAGAGTGTATTGGTACAGTGATTGTTGTTGATTTGAGTACGATACAGTGATACCAACACAAGCATAGGAAAATGCTAAGGTGTGTGGTACATCACTCAGTGTTACTCAGTGATCGGGATAAACCCTACCAACACTCGTACAGCGAGGTACGATGTGTATGTGGTATAGTGGTTGTAACCTGGTATTGAACGTTCATACTCATCTGTTAAGCTCTGTAAATAGGTGTATGGGCGCCTATTTACAGGTCGGAAATTATATGATATGTTATATGCATTTCTTACTGAGTCTGTTGACTCACGCTCGCTTCCATGTGTAGGTAAAGGAAAGGCGAAGGCTGAACAGGAGTGAACCTGAGCTCGGGTGAGATTGTACATGTCAAGCAGCGCGACCTGGAGTGTTCGGTCTCGGGACATCTGGGAGTTGTATTTTGAAAGTCGCTGTGCGACCTGTAAATCTGTATATTTTGGATTGTATGCTTGAAAAGTAAAGTTTGTAAAGTTTTAAAAATCGGGATCCCGGCACTTGTAAATATTTTATTAAAATACAAAGTTTAGTATTTAATGCAAAATTTTTAATTTGACACGTTTTTCGAGAAATTTCTTTGGTTAACAAAGATTGCACAATTATTGAAAAAGCACTGTAGCGTGCCTTAGCATTAGGGCGTTACAATTTTGGTATCAAAGCCGCCAGGTTTGTCTACCGAAGTTTGCTCTGACATGTACAATCTTCATCAGAGAAAGCTCGGTTCACGGTTCAGTAAGCCCGTACTTGTTTAGTATTTTAAATAAGTGTGATGTGAAAGCATGTTAGGAAGCATATTAGATTTAAATTAAATATATTTTTTTAAAAAAAAGAAAAGAAAGTGTGTTGCCTTTTAGTTATTAAGAGCGGTGTTAATTTTGATCGCTGTCTAACCTGCCTGGCTTATGGATTCGCAGGCTAAGTCCTATTAAATGGACGCCCCGCGAAATACAAGAAGTCAGGGTGGCATGGTTGAGACCGGAGGCGGTCAGGGGAATCCTCAAAATCCTCGTGGTCGCGGCCGTGGCCGTGGCAGAGCTCAGGGTGGTCGCCCTGTAAATCCACCTCAAGCTCCTCTTGATTGGAAGCAAAGATTTGCGGAGATGCAAGATAGAATCCGCCAGCAAGATGAAGAGATTCAGAGGTTGAGGCAGCAGGGTCCTCCTGCCGTGCCTCCTCAAGAAGTTCAGGCCGTTGCAGTTCCAGCGGTGCCAGCAGAACAACCTGTTGTTGGCAACCGTATGGAACCGTTGTACGAAAGATTTCGAAAGCAGGCACCTCCAGTGTTTCTGGGAGGCCCTGATGTGATGAAGGCCGAGCAATGGCTTTCGATGATTGAGCGTATTCTCAACTTTATGGGAGTGGTTGGAAATGATCGGGTGACCTGCGCCACTTTCCAGTTTCAGGAAGATGCCCTCGTGTGGTGGGAATTGATAACCCTCACTCGGGACGTCACGCTGATGACCTGGGAGGAATTTAGGGAGTTATTTAACTCCAAGTATTACAATGAAGCGGTCCGCAGTGCAAAGCGGAAAGAGTTCACTGATCTAGTTCAGACTGAGGGAATGTCAGTCACTGAGTACACAACGAAATTTGATCGGTTGGCTAAGTTGGCGGCAGGAATTGTGCCCACGGACTTCAGTAAGAAAGAAAAATACTTAGCGGGTTTGAGTGCAAAAATCCGACATGATCTGGTTATTACCACTACTGAAGCAACCACGTATGCAGATATGGTTGAGAAGGCTTTGAGAGCCGAGGGTGCAGTGAAATTTCTTCAGGAGCCCCGGGTGACTCCGAGTGTTGGTGGAACCCCCACTATTCCTACTCCTGTGTATGGTAGGGATGGTGGTGACTCCACCACTGAGCAGAAAAGAAAAGTTGTTCCAGCTTCTGGTGGCTCGGGGCAAAGCAAGCGGTTCCGTGGGAACCAAGGTAGAGGAGGACGCCAGGGTTACTCTTATCCTGAGTGTCCAAGGTGCAAGAAACATCATCCGGGAGAGTGTAACCGGAAGACATGCTTCCTGTGTGGCATGGTGGGGCATTTCAAGAAAGATTGCCCCCAGGCAAAGAAAGAGGAGCCGAAAGCTGAGGTGAAACCGGTTCCTGCTCGTGTATTTGCCATTACCCAAGCTGATGCTGCAGCCAGTCCTTCTGTTGTGACAGGTCAGCTTCCCGTCAACAACTTGTTATTTACAGTATTATTTGACTCGGGAGCTACACGTTCATATGTGGCTACAAGAGTGATTGATCTTTTGGGTAGGCCTTGTGACATTTTAGAAAGGGGGTTTGGAACCCTAATGCCTAGCGGGGAATTGGTTATCTCTAATAGGCGCATTAGGTCTATGCCGATTAGGATCGAGGATAGGGAATTGAGTACTGATCTTATAGAATTGAAATTAACTGAGTTTGATATTATACTGGGAATGGATTTTCTATCCAAGTATTCGGCCAGTATAGATTGTAGGCGTAAAATGGTGACTTTTCAGCCGGAAGGTGAAGACCCATTTGTTTATGTTGGATCGGTTCAGGGGTCTCGGATCCCGGTTATTTCTGTGTTGAGAGCTAGGGATTTACTATGCAATGGTTGTGTAGGATTTCTAGCAGTAGTATTTGACTCCAGCAGACCTGAAACATTTGGGTCTGAGGTAGTTCGGGTGGTGAAGGATTTTCTTGATGTGTTTCCCGAGGAATTGCCGGGATTGCCGCCACAGCGAGAGATTGATTTTGTAATTGATTTGGCACCTGGAGTCGAACCTGTTTCTAAAGCTCCATATAGGATGGCTCCAGCAGAACTCAAGGAGCTTAAGTTACAACTTCAGGGGATGCTTGATATTGGGTTTATTCGACCCAGTGTGTCGCCCTGGGGAGCTCCGGTTCTTTTTGTGAAAAAGAAGGATGGTTCCCTCAGAATGTGTATTGATTATCGGGAACTAAACAAGCTGACGATTAAGAACAAGTACCCGTTGCCTAGAATCGATGATCTGTTCGATCAGCTTCAGGGAAAGACAGTGTTTTCGAAGATTGATTTACGGTCTGGTTATCATCAACTCAGAATTCGGGAGGAGGATATACCGAAGACTGCTTTTAGAACCAGATATGGGCACTATGAGTTTCTGGTAATGTCGTTCGGATTGACCAATGCTCCTGCAGCCTTTATGGATCTCATGAATAGGGTGTTCAAGGATTTCCTCGATAACTGCGTTATAGTGTTTATCGATGACATTCTTGTATACTCTCAGTCAGAAGAGGAGCACGAGCATCATCTTCGAATGGTGTTACAGCGACTTAGGGATCACAAGCTGTACGCCAAGTTCAAAAAGTGCGAATTCTGGTTGTCCGAGGTGTCCTTTCTGGGTCATATTATTGGGAAAAATGGAATTATGGTTGATCCAAACAAGATAGAATCAGTGAAGAATTGGCCGAGGCCCAAGTCTGTGACAGAAATTCGAAGTTTTCTCGGGTTAGCAGGGTATTATCGACGTTTCGTCGAAGGATTTTCTAAACTTTCTATGCCCCTAACCGAATTGACCAAGAAAAATCAGAGATTTGTGTGGTCCGATAAGTGTGAATCAAGCTTTCAGGAGCTGAAGCAACGTTTAATAACAGCTCCGGTGTTAGCTTTGCCATCAGATCAAGAGAAATTTGTTGTGTATTGTGATGCATCCAGACGAGTGCGGGATGCGTTCGATGCAAGTCGACGTAGTCATAGCTTATGCCTCTCGTCAACTGAAGGATTATGAGCAGCGTTACCCAACTCATGATTTAGAGCTCGCTGCTGTGGTTTTTGCTTTAAAGATTTGGCGACATTATCTTTACGGTGAAAAGTGTGAGATTTATACGGATCATAAAAGTCTTAAATACTTTTTCACCCAAAAAGATTTGAATATGAGGCAGAGAAGGTGGTTGGAGTTAGTTAAAGACTACGACTGTGAAATACTATATCACCCCGGGAAAGCCAATGTTGTGGCCGATGCTCTGAGCAGAAAAGGTCCCGGTCAAGTGTGTACTACGGTTATGATAGCTCCTCAACTAGCCTCAGAAATGGTTAGTGCAGGAATTGAGTTCGTGGTCGGGAAATTACATAATTTAACACTCCAATCTGATCTGTTGGAGAGAATCAGAAAGGCACAACTGGAAGATCCCGAGCTAGTTAAAGTTCGAGATGAAGTAGTGGCTGGCCGGCCTAGAGGTTTTTCAATCTCGAGCAGTGGAATGTTGTTATATAAAGCTCGAGTTTGTGTTCCTAGTGTTGATGAGCTTAAGAAAGAGATACTTGATGAAGCTCACACCACGCCTTATTCGTTGCATCCGGGAACCACCAAGATGTATCAGGATTTGAAACCCTACTTCTGGTGGTATGGGATGAAAAGAGATGTAGTGGACTATGTGTCCAAGTGTTTAACCTGCCAGCAGATTAAGGCTGAACATCAGAGACCGGCAGGGTTATTGCAACCTTTGATCCTTCCAGAATGGAAGTGGGAGGACATCGCAATGGACTTTGTAACTGGATTACCTAGAACTACAGGGATGTATGATTCTGTATGGGTTATTGTGGATAGATTTACAAAGTCGGCTCACTTTCTACCAGTGAAAGTTACCTATTCAGTGGAACAGTATGCTGAATTGTATGTGAAGGAAATAGTTCGTCTCCATGGAGCCCCTAAATCTATTGTGTCAGATAGGGATCCAAAGTTCACATCAAAGTTTTGGGTGAGTCTTCAGAAGGCTATGGGTACCAAGTTAAAGTTTAGTACAGCCTTTCACCCTCAAACTGATGGTCAGTCAGAAAGAACTATCAAGATTTTGGAAGACCTACTGCGAGCCTGTGTCATGGACTTTGAGGGTTCATGGAGTAAGTATTTGCCTTTAATTGAGTTCTCCTACAACAACAGCTACCAAAGTACAATAGGGATGGCTCCCTATGAGATGTTATATGGTAGAAAATGTCGTTCTCCTATTCATTGGGACGAGACAGGAGAAAGGAAGTACCTGGGTCCAGAGTTGGTGCAAAAGACCAATGAAGCTATTGATAAAATCAAGGCTCGGATGCTTGCTTCTCAAAGCAGGCAGAAAAGTTATGCTGATCCGAGGCGCAGAGATGTCATATTTCAGGCAGGGGAACATGTTTTCCTGCGGGTTTCACCAATGAAGGGTATTCGGCGCTTCGGGAAGAAGGGTAAGTTAAGCCCTAGGTTCATTGGGCCATTTCAGATACTCGAGAAGGTCGGGCAGGTAGCGTATCGGCTAGCCTTACCACCAGCATTATCGAAATTTGTTCATGACGTATTTCATATCTCTATGTTAAGGAAATACGTGTCAGACCCGACTCATGTCTTGAGTTATGAAGCCCTTGAACTACAACCAGACTTATCTTATGAAGAGCAACCTGTTCAGATTATGGATAGAAAAGAGAAAGTTCTTCGCAACAAGACTATTGCACTGGTTAAGGTGCTCTGGAGAAACAGTAAGGTGGAAGAAGCCACCTGGGAATTAGAGTCAGATATGAGGACTCAACATCCAGAGCTATTCAGGTTAGATTTCGGGGACGAAATCCTATTAACGGGGGGATAATTGTAATGACCGCTTTAGTAATGTGGATTAGAAAAGGCAATTAGCACTAATTTTTATTATTTTATTATTTTATTATTATTTGTGAATTAATTTTGAAAGTGGACTCCAATATTTAGAAATAAATATTAGAGTTATAATTTCTCAATTCTGGAGATTTTATTAAACTCTAGGGGTATTATTTAGCTTATATGTGAAATATGTTAATTTTGTAATTTTTGCTCGGCGACAACGGAAAATGCGATGGATGGCTAGATAATCACATGAGTAAGTTTAGAACCCTATTTTATAGTGGGGAATATTTTAGAGAAAATTAATTATCGGGATTGAGCGGGGTTATGGATTTTGACCATTTTACCCCTAGCTTTAGAAATACCCTAGTTTTAAGTCTAGGGGCATTTTAGTCTTTTGTTTATGGATGAGTGAGGTGGCTGCCCAAGTAATTGACACCTAGCATCTAAGTTAGAAGGAGTTAAGTAATTAACTCATTTTCATTTGGAAAATAAAGGAAAAACAAAGAAAAATCAAGAGAAGCTCTCTCTTCTCTCTTTCTCTCTTCGAAGGCAGCAAGGGGCAAGGGGTTTTGGGAGCTTAAAGTTTGTGTTTTCAGCTAAGGATTCAAGAGGAATCAAAGCAAGGTAACCCTAGTTCTTCTCCCCTTTAAGTTTTTGAAGTTTTAGTTTAGTTTCACTATGAATGTTTAGGTTTAGTGGCTGTTAGGTTTTGAAATGTTTGGGGTTCAATTTCTGGGGTTAAATTGAGTTTATCTAAGTCCCTAGCTAGTGGTTTTGATGCTTGTGAATGGTTTTAAGCAAGCTTGAGCTTTGAAACTCAAGCTTTGTTCATTAATGGCAACTTGAGTTGTATTGGTTTATTCTGTGAATTACTGCCTGGAAATCATTGTGTATGCATTGTTTAGGTATACTGGAGAGTTTGGTAAAGATTGGGATTAAATTGAATCAAGGGGGATAATTTTTTGGTTCCCTGCAGCAGAACCGGAATTCCGGTTCTGGGTGGTCTGTACCAACCTGGCCGACCTGGGTTGGTGACCCAGAACCGGGATGCCGGTTGGGAACCGGTCTACCTGTTGGGGGATTTTCCAGAACCCTAGTTTTGGCCAATTTTGAGATATTTAGGGTATTGCCATGAGGTTTATCGATAGGGAAACTTTTAGTTTCAAGTTTTAAGTCCCGGAAAGTGATTTAGCGAGTCACTCATCTGTATTACTATTGTTGTGATTAGGGCATCCATCTAGCACGTGAATTCCGTTCAGGTCGGCCAACACACTTGAATTCGGAAAACAGGTAAGAACTGTGTATAATGTATGATGTGATTATCTGAATGTGTGTATATGTGTTTATATATGCATGCTTGAATTATGTTAAACACTACCAACACTTGTATGATTAAGTTATAGAGTGTATTGGTACAGTGATTGTTGTTGATTTGAGTACGATACAGTGATACCAACACAAGCATAGGAAAATGCTAAGGTGTGTGGTACATCACTCAGTGTTACTCAGTGATCGGGATAAACCCTACCAACACTCGTACAGCGAGGTACGATGTGTATGTGGTATAGTGGTTGTACCCTGGTATTGAACGTTCATACTCATCTGTTAAGCTCTGTAAATAGGTGTATGGGCGCCTATTTACAGGTCGGAAATTATATGATATGTTATATGCATTTCTTACTGAGTCTGTTGACTCACAGTTTCTGCTTCCATGTGTAGGTAAAGGAAAGGCGAAGGCTGAACAGGAGTGAACCTGAGCTCGGGTGAGATTGTACATGTCAAGCAGCGCGACCTGGAGTGTTCGGTCTCGGGACATCTGGGAGTTGTATTTTGAAAGTCGCTGTGCGACCTGTAAATCTGTATATTTTGGATTGTATGCTTGAAAAGTAAAGTTTGTAAAGTTTTAAAAATCGGGATCCCGGCACTTGTAAATATTTTATTAAAATACAAAGTTTAGTATTTAATGCAAAAGTTTTAATTTGACACGTTTTTCGAGAAATTTCTTTGGTTAACAAAGATTGCACAATTATTGAAAAAGCACTGTAGCGTGCCTTAGCATTAGGGCGTTACATTTAATATATAAAGATATAAAATACCATCAATTAATGTCAATTTGAATAGATGTAATAAAAATAAGAAAACGTCAAAAAATAATTTCTATAGATTGTGTGAAAGGAAGAGAAGAGAGATTGAATGAATGATAAAAAGTAATTATGTTTATTGAGATTATGTGGTGGTATATATAGATAGTTTACTTAACTATTATAGACCTAATCGTGATTTTTTTTAATTAATTGATTAATTATTATTTAATAATACTTAAAAAATGTGAAAAAATAAGAAAAAGAATAAGGTAGAATAAAGCAATTTTAAAGCGCTATATCACTGTCTTATACTTTTCCTTTATATATATAGATATATAGATAGATTGATAATATGAAATAAGATAATATATTCATAGTTTTACTATATATTCGAATTATATTTTTAAATAATTATTTATTATAATACTAAAAAAATTAAATTAGTCGTGCGAATTATATTTCATAGTTTTTAAAATAAGTAAAAAGTATTAATGTTTATTTTTTGGAATATTTACAGAAACTAACTAAAACTTTTTTTATTTGTTTCTTTAGTATTTTATATTTATACGGTTGATAGCTATTTTGAGGACAACGGTCTGACGCGTGCAGACCCCACTTGCTATTGGTAGGAGGAGAACGCGCCAAATAGCGCGTTTTGGAGTTTTTTTTTTAACATGGTGGATGTGTTTTGGTCAATGTCACATTTGTCTTTCTTTTTCTCAAGATTGAAAAGACAAAATAATAAGGCTATATTTTTTTATGAATTAAATTAG
Source organism: Cannabis sativa (assembly GCF_029168945.1). Taxonomy (NCBI): domain Eukaryota; kingdom Viridiplantae; phylum Streptophyta; class Magnoliopsida; order Rosales; family Cannabaceae; genus Cannabis; species Cannabis sativa. The sequence continues at coordinate 34,377,105 of NC_083602.1, forward strand.
TAATTAAAGACAAAAAATTAATAGACACGTGCTAGTGGTTGAATTAGGCAAGTAGCATAGTATTAGTATAGTAATGATAAAAAATTAAGAAAAATTTACTTTCAAAAATGTTAGATTGACATGCAATGATATTATTCTTAGTTTAAGATTTTATTATTTATTTTTTTAAAAAAATAAGTTTTATTTATTTTCTTCTTTAAAAATGACATTTATCTATTTTTTTTCAAATGTGCCACAATGTTTTTTTTTATACTAAAATAACTCGATACAAATATTTAAATAAAAACATATTAAATTACTTTTATGCAAATTTTAGAAAAAAATAATTTAATTTTAGATTTTTACATAAATAAATATGTCTTGATGAGCACTTAACAAACTCTTAACTAACTTATTCCTAATCCTCAGCAATTCTAGTGAATAAAAGATATTACCAAGATAAAATATCAAATAAAATTTTATATATTTTGGGTTTTTATTGGGTACAACGAATTCAACCTCCATCTATGCTACGATCCTAAAAGGGGTTTGAAAGACATTGCGAAGAAGGGAATGGGTGATGCTGCAGAGCCATCTGGTGCTAAAAAAATATTTTTCCAGCTAAGATTGAATCTCGTAAGGCAAAGAGAACCAAATCTTCAAGATTTGTCAAGGATGTAAGTTAGGTTGTTTTTCGATTTTTTTTTAGTTTTTTTTCTTGTTGTTTTGTTTTTCGTTTGCTGTTTTGTGTTTCAATTTTTTTCTCCATAATGTTTTAGGTTCTCTCCGATTTTGACTTCGAGGATGAAGTTCCTGATTTGGAAGTGAAGCCTAAAGTTAAACCCAAGGGTTGTTTACCTTGAATTTTGTCATTTTTTAAGTTGAAATTTTTAATCAACCGTTATTTTTCATTTTGTTTTTGTTCTCATTTTTGTTTTTTTTGTTTTTTTGTTTTTGGTTTTGTTACTGCTATTAAATAGTTTTTAGCATCATTTAACCAAACTACACTATTATTTTTTTGTCAGTTTGGGTTTTGTTATTAGTTGTTTTTAAGTTTTAAATGTGTTTTTTAGGGTTTATTGTTGTTTTTGTTCACATTTTTGTACGAAGGTTTTGTGTTTTCATAACATTTTTTCCTCATTTTTAATTCGTTGTTTGATTGTTCTTTTAGTGTTCTATTGGCCTTTTCTAAACAGTTGTTTTAACTTTTATTTTTAGTAGTTTTAGTGTTGTTTAATTTTATTTCACAGTGAACAATTTTTTTTAGTAATTTCATGTTTTGCAGATTGTTGTTAATATGTTTTTTCCCGGTTGTTCATCTTTTAGGCTGTTTATGTCTGGGTGTTTTTAAAATGTTGTTCTGTGGTTGCTTTCTGGTTTTTTTCTGGACGCTTAGATGATGTTTGTTTTTTCTTATTTTATTACTGTAAAGTCTTTTTTTGGCAAGTTAGTTGACAAAATATCTTTTCTTTTATGGTAAGATTGTTGTGCATTCAAAACCGATTTCTTACCTTGTTTATTCGGTTTATAGTTGCTCTTTTCCTTGTTAGGAAAGTTGCACTTTTCAGCTGAACTTTCCTTTGTTTGGAAACTTCTTAAAAGAGAAGCAATTCTCTTTTGGAAAGTTGTCTTTTTTAGGGAAACTTTGATTATTGCCTTTTCCTTATTGATTTCGATTGTATCTTGATACAATCAGAATATCTAATCTGTTTTTGGCAGGAATCAAGCATTAATAGAGGATTGGACTCGATTATAGCAAGTTTCCCGTTTCTGGTCTGATCTGCTGCGTCAACATCCGAATCTGATGTTGCAGATCGTGTTTTCTTAGGAAAGTTTTTGTACAGCTGTAGATTCGATCTTGTGACTGTCTCTAAGGTTTCTATGTTCTATAAATAGAGCCTAGAGAGCAGTCATTCGAATTAGCTCTTCCATTATTCATTTTTTGCATTTATCTTTTGAGAGAAGAGAGTTTTCTTTGTTTTGTGAGAGCCTAGTTGTTCATCTAGGTTCTAGTAGTTTATTTCTGTTCTTACTCTGTCCTAGAGGTTGTGAAGAACTACTTGATTGAACAAGAGACTGGTCTTCGGGAGAAGACTTGATAAAGCCTTACTTCGGGAGGAAGTAAGCACTTTGTCTTCGAGAGAAGACTTGTTGAAGCCTTACTTCGGGAGGAAGTAAGCACTCACACTTCAAAGACGAACGGAGTTCGGGCTTGAAGGTGTTTCAAGAAGTCAGATTCATAAAGTGGATTACAAAGGATTGCGGCAATACTTTAGAGGGAGTCTAAACTTGTTTAAGTCAATTGTCTTTGTAATTTTGATACTTTATTAATTGATTTCATTCTCTGGGCGTGGCCCCGTGGACTAGGAGTGTTTGGGAGAACACTGATACCACGTATAAATCTCTTGTGTCAAGTTATTTATTTTTCTGCAAATATTTTATATTCTGCCTGTTCTGTTTTGCTGTAGCAGAATTACTTTCTGCTTCTACAAACGCTTCCAGTTTTTATATTTTCTTATATACAACTGACATTTGCAAAAACACAGTTTTTCAATTGGTATCAGAGCGGGACACTAAACTCTTAGTGTGGTCCTATAACGTTTTTGTGTTAAAATGTCATTTTTTGGAGAAGGAAGTTCTATTTCTTGACCACCGTTGCTTAATGACTCTAACTATCCTTATTGGAAAGTTAGAATGAGGGCCTTCATCAAATCTCAAGATGAGAAAGCTTGGAGAATGGTTCTATCAGGTTGGTCTCTTCCAGTTGAGACAGATTCTTCAGGTAGTACTACTATAAAATCTAAACTGGAATGGTCAATTGAAGATGATAAACTTTCTGCCTACAATAGCAAAGCCTTGCATGCTATCTTTAACCGTGTAGGTGAGGGTTACATTAAACTTATATCATCTTGTGTTTCTGCTAAGGAAGCTTGGGAGATCCTTCAAACCCAGTTTGAGGGAACTTCTGATGTGAAAAGATCTAGATTTATCATGCTTCAAACTAAATTTGATGAGCTTAGGATGTCTGATAATGAAACCTTAACTGAATTCTATGAAAAATTATCTGATATTGCTAATGAATATTTTGCTCTTGGTGAAAAGCTTGATGATTCTTTTCTTGTGAGAAAAATTGTTAGAGTTCTTTCAGAAAGGTTCGATACTAAACTTTTGGCAATGGAGGAAGCTAAAGATTTTAGCACAATGAAGGTGGAAGAATTGATGGGTTCCTTACGTACTTTTGAATTAAATCAACAGATTAAACAAAAGGACAAACCCAAATCCATTGCTAATAAAGGTAAAAGTATTGCTTTGAAAGTTGCTGATAATGAAAATTCTGATAGTGAATGTGATGATGAGATTGCTTTATTAACTAAGAATTTTCAGAAATATATGAAAAAGATGGGAAATAAAAAGAACATTTCGAAAGGTTCAAAAAGTAATACTTTTATTAAACCATCTGTCTCTAACAAAAAGGGAATTCAGTGCAGGGAATGTGAAGGTTTTGGGCATATTCAAGCTGAATGTGCAAACACTTTGAAAAAGAATAAGTAAAGTTTCAATGTCACGTGGAGTGATGATGAAACCGAAAGTGATGAAGATAATTCTGAAAATGTTGCCCTAACATTTGTTATGACTAATGTGGTGTGTGATACACAGGTGAAAGCTAAAATGGTATGTCTGAATAATACCACCGATCATGAGGAATCAGATTCAGATGAGTCTGAAATCTGTGAAGAGTCTCTTGCTGAATCATACAAAGTCATGTATGAAAAATGGATTCAGGTTGCTTCTGAAAATAGAGAGTTGAATAAATTGAATAAAAAATTATCTCATCAAATTGAATTGTGTGAATTGAAGATAAAAGAGTATGAGACAAGTGTTTGTGATAAAGATGAAAAAATCACTCTCTTAAAAAAGGAACTTGAAAATTTTAAGAAAAATGTTCAAATGCTTAACCCTGGATCTTCTATTTTTGAAAAATCTCAGAATGCAGGTCAAAGAGGTTTCACAGGTCTTGGTTCAAATGGAATGGAAAGTTCTTGAGTCACGAAGTTTGTAAAATCTAGTGTTTCAACGAACCTCTATGAGGCTACAAAGTCTGCTGTAACAGTTTCACAGCTTGTTGCAGCAAGAGCTGTGTCTGATGCGGCAAAATCTCCAGGATTTTTGAAAAGAGTAAGATCTCAGGTAAAAAGATTTGTTCCCACTTGTCATTTTTGTGGTAGAAAAGGACATATCAGACCTAAATGTTTCACGTTGAAAAATCTGTTTAAAACAAATTATTTTGATAATTTGGAAAAATCTCAAAAGAAACATAAAGGTTTGAAACAAATATGGGTGAAAAAGAATTGTCTAGCTGGTTTTTCTGATAAAACTGCTGCATCTCAAATGTGGTATTTTGACAGTGGTTGTTCTAGACATATGACAGGTGACAAGGACTTTTTGACTAACATTCGGCCTATGCAATGTGGAGAAGTCACCTTTGGTAATGGCTTATCTGGAATAGTTGTTGGTATGGGAACTCTAAATTTTGAAGGGTTACCTAGACTGAAAAATGTGATGTTAGTTGAAGGACTGAGGGCTAATTTACTTAGCATTAGTCAAATTTGTGACCAAGGGTTTACTGTTTCATTTGATAGTGATCATTGCTATGTTCTTAATGATGATAATGAATGTATCTTGCAAGGATTTTGATCCAATGATAACTGTTACACTCTAACCCCTGTGTTTACTTGTCATTCAGCTATCAACAACACCACAGATTTGTGGCATGCCAAGCTTGGGCACATTAATTATAAAAACCTGAAAAAATTGTCAAATGCAGGTATTGTTCGAGGTCTTCCCAAGCTTGGTAAGGAAAGTGTTGGTAAGTGTGAACCGTGTCAACTTGGGAAGCAATTAAAAATCACTCACAAGCTTGTGTCTGATATCAATACCTCTAAAGTATTGGAATTGCTTCACATGGATCTTATGGGTCCAATCCAAGTTGAATGTTTGAATGGTAAACGATATATCTTTGTTTGTGTTGATGATTTCTCTCGTTTTACTTGGGTAGATTTCTTAAGAGAAAAGTCTGACACTTTTGATGCCTTTAAAACTCTTTGTTTGAGATTAAGAGTTGAGAAAGGTTGTAATATTGGGAAAATTGTTCGAATTCGAAGTGATCATGGTAAGGAGTTTGAAAATTCTGTGTATGATGATTTTTGCAAGTCTACAGGTATAACTCATGAATTTTCAGCTCCCAAAACTCCTCAACAAAATGGAGTTGTTGAGAGGAAGAATCGAACATTGTAGGAAATGGCAACAGTGATGTTAAATAGCAAGAAGTTGACAAAGTGCTTATGGGATGAAGCTATTAACACAGCTTGCTATATAATAAACAGAGTGTTTATTCGTCCAGGTACTTCAAAAACATCTTATGAAATCTGGAAAGGTAAGCGCCCCAATGTAAGTCATTTTCATGTTTTTGGATGTGTGTGTTATGTCTATAGAGATGGTGAGCATATTGGTAAATTTGATGCTAAAAGTGATGTTGGTGTGTTTATTGGATATTCCTTAAACAGTAGAGCTTATCGTGTTTATAACATGAGAACTCAAACTGTTTTGGAATCAGCTAATGTGGTTGTTGATGATTTTAAAGATTTTTCAGAGTTTTCCACAGAAGCCAAGATAGATAGTCTCATGGATGCTCCTCCAGAAGCAGCAAAAGAAGATCCTGATGCAGCAGAACCCATTTCTGATGCTGCAAATGACGAATCTGCTGCTGCAACTGAGACTGGAGAACCAGAACCGTCTATCTTGACTCATCCAAACATCATCACTGATTCTATTCAGAAAGAACCGAGCACCAGAGTCAAATTGAATCATACAAAAGATCTCATTCTTGGAAATCCTGAAGCAAGCATGGTAACTCGCAGAAGGTATGTTAATCTGATCATCTTTCTTTGTTTTGTTTCTCAATATGAACCGAAAAATATGAAGGAAGCCATGACCTTTGAGGAATGGCTCAATGCCATGCAAGAGGAACTCAACCAATTTGTTCGCAACAAGGTATGGATTTTGGTCCGAAGACCGAAAGGTATAAATATAATTGGAACAAAATGGTTATTTAAAAATAAAAGTTATGAGTTCGGTACAATTGTGAGAAACAAGGCTCGTTTGGTAGCACAAGGGTACACACAGGTAGAAGGTATTGATTTTGATGAAACTTTTGCTCCTGTTGCAAGATTAGAATCAATTCGTTTACTTTTGTGTATTGCTTGTATCTTGAATATTAAATTGTTTCAAATGGATGTAAATTCTGCCTTCCTAAATGGTATTTTGAATGAGGAAGTTTATGTTGAGCAACCAAAAGGATTTGAAGATCCTCAATTTCCAAACCATGTGTACAAGCTTGAAAAAGCTTTGTATGGTCTGAAACAAGCTCCTCGAGCTTGGTATGAAAGGTTAACTTAATTTTTACGTTCTCATGATTATCAAAGAGGTAGTGTTGATAAAATTCTTTTCATCAAGCATATAAAATCAGATTTTATCATTGCTCAAATTTATGTTGATGATATAGTTTTTGGTTCTACATCTAACCATGAAGTGCAGGTTTTTGTTGATCAAATGAAAAGTGAATTTAAAATGAGCATGGTTGGTGAGCTTACTTTCTTTTTGGGTCTTCAAGTGAGACAAATGGAAGGAGGTTCATTTGTATCTCAAAGTAAGTATGCTAAGAACCTTGTCAAGAAATTTGGTCTTGAATCGGCTAAGCAGGTAAGTACTCCAATGAGCACCACATTGAAATTGACAAAAGATGAGAATGGAGTAAAGGTAGATACTACACTTTATCGTAGCATGATTGGAAGTCTTTTGTATTTAACTGCTAGTCGTCCTGATATTAGTTACAGTGTGGGAGTTTGTGCTAGATATCAAAGTAATCCTATGGAATCTCATCTATCAGCTGTGAAAAGGATTATTCGATATGTTAATAGCACTCTTGATTATAAAATTCGGTACTCGAAAGATACTAATTCTAATCTTGCTTGTTTTAGTGATGCAGATTGGGCAGGCAATGCTGATGATCGAAAGAGCACAAGTGGAGGGTGTTTCTTTCTTGGGAATAATCTTGTATCTTGGCATAGCAAGAAACAAAATTCCATTTCTTTGTCCACTGCCGAATCTGAGTACATAGCTGATGGCAGTTGTTGTACTCAACTATTATGGTTGAAACAAATGTTGATTGACTATGGATTTGAATTGAGTGTTTTGATTAGTTTTTGTGATAACACTAGTGCCATAAATATTTCTAAAAATCATGTTCAACATTCTAGAACAAAACACATTGATATAAGGCATCACTTTATCAGGGAACTTATTGAAAATAAATCTTTGCAATTAGAATATGTTGATACTGAAAAACAATTAGCTGATATTTTCACAAAGGCCCTAGATGCAAGTCGGTTTGACTCCCTCAGAAAGTCTTTGGGAGTTTGTATTGTTTAAATCTCTCTTGTTCATATTTTTGTACAATATTGTTATGTGATTCTTCTTTAGCATTTAATCTTCTTTTTTTGTAATTTGACAAATCATGTTTATGCTTTTGGATTATAATTAGTTAGGATCTCATTCTTATCATACTTTGTGATGTTGTGTTAAAAAGTTCATGTTACTCTTTATTTGTGTCTAGGATTAAATAATGTCCTTATACAGAGTTGAGCAATTTTTATTTCAGACTTGTCAGGCCCCTTGCTGGAATAGAGCTACCCATACTAAGGTGTGAAAGCCATCTGTTGAGTAAGCTGGAACATTGTAATTAGCAACTATGATGAGGATGCACTACCATAGAAAAGGGCTACCTTCAGTATGGTGTGATAGCATCCAGTTGCGGGATCATTTTCAAAAAGGCGAAAATGAAAAATCTTACCAAGGACAATGATCCTATTTTCACTGCACACACTTATGTCAGACAAGTGTGTTCAAATTTGTAAGTCTCCTCTACTGAATTAAATTGATAATCCTGATTCACAATTTTTAGTAACATGCATATCTTTTTCCTCAACATCAATTAAGTATGATTTGTTTCTGAGATACTAATTAGTTATTTTCTTTAAAAAGCATAACATGTATTTTATTTTGTCAATTTTCAATGATTTTTTATTCCATTGCTTGTGTAGAATCTCATATATTTATTGTACACATTTTATTTTATTTTCGGTTTCTTAAAAATAAAAATAAAAAATAATAAAAAGGAGAGGGAGGCGTGTGACTTGATTCATGGGCTAACGAAATTTTGTGCTTAAATGGTAAGTATCAACATTTATTCTTCTTTGATTTATTTTGATTTGTTTCCATTTAAAGATTAATCTTTTATATGGTAATGTGTCTTTAATCTTGAAAGATTGACTTATTTTTGGAAATATGGTTGGTAATTCTAGTTTCCTTTTATTGTTTTCTTTTTTTAAAAAAAAGGGAAAGGAGAAAAAAAAAATTTGCAAGATAGTGGGGCGGTTTCCTTTTGTGTTCTTGGGCTGGTAGTTTCTCTTTTTAAGTTGGTTCCTCTTTTGATCCTCTCTCACATGATTATATAAACCAACTTCCTTTGTCTTTTATTTTCATAACCTAGGTACCCGATCCCTATTTCTTGGTGTTCTTGCTTCTTTATTTCTCATTCTTACTTTCAGAAATTCATGGCTAAAACTAAAAACCTAGGGCATCTAAGGAAAATGGTGGAATCCGAACAAGCCCCCTCAAATGTTCCTCTTGCTGCTCCAATCGTCTTGCTGCCATGGAGGAGGTTCAGCAAGAGATGTCCAAGCAGCTGTCCTCATTGATGAAACTTTATGGGGCATAAGTTTTCTTTCTTTTTGTTTTTTTTGGACATATTTCTATATTTTCATTTCTTTTTGTCTTTGGCCCTTATAGATAAACAAAAAGGGGGAGTAATTGGGTTTTTAATTGTATACTCAACTGTCTAGGGGGAGTTGAGGTTTGTGTTTGTGCTTGTGTTCGTCTTTGGTCAAAGTTAGCTTTTTATTTTGGTTTAATGTTGTGCTTCTTAGGGGGAGTTTTTTATGTTTGTTTTGCTAACTTTGTTTTGTAGGTGTTTGTTAATTAATAATATTTTGATTATCTAAAGTGCCAAAGGGGGAGAATGTTAGGTCCTTGTTTGGGAATTTAGTTGTCAAAATATAATTTAATTAATGTGCATTTTATTGAGCATTCAATTTGTTTTTATCAACTCTGGACCCTTTTTCAAGGGGGAGTTGTGTTTGGTACTTGTGAACTTATTTGGGTTAAAAGTTAGCATGTTGTTTTGTTGTTTTACAATTTCGAGTGTGCTACTCAGGGGGAGTTGTTATTTGTTCTTGCTAACTTTAATTTGCAGGTACTTTGTGTTAAAAAATATTTTGTTCATCTAAAGTGCCAAAGGGGGAGATTGTAATGTCTTTTTTTTGGCAAGTTAGTTCACAAAATATTTTTTCTTTTATGGTAAGATTGTTGTGCATTCAAAACCGATTTCTTACCTTGTTTATTCAGTTTATAGTTGCTCTTTTCCTTGTTAGGAAAGTTTCACTTTTCAGCTGAACTTTCCTTTGTTTGGAAACTTCTTAAAAGAAAAGCAATTATCTTTTGGAAAGTTGTCTTTTTTAGGAAAACTTTGATTATTGCCTTTTCCTTATTGATTTCGATTGTATCTTGATACAATCAGAATATCTAATCTGTTTTTGCCAGGAATCAAGCATTAATAGAGGATCAGCCCCGATTATAGCAAGTTTTCCGTTTCTGGTCTGATCTGCTGCGTCAGCATCCGAATCTGATGATGCAGATCGTGTTTTCTTAGGAAAGTTTTTGTACAGCTGTAGATTCGATCTTGTGACTGTCTCTAAGGTTTCTATGTTCTATAAATAGAGCCTAGAGAGTAGTCATTCGAATTAGCTCTTCCATTATTCATTTTTTGCATTTA